>NC_134084.1:91350410-92550410 GCF_000715075.1 Nicotiana tabacum
CCTAATACACTTATACTTAGTGCATAGTATAGCGTAAGTACATATATTATATATATAAGCTGTATTCGATACAGTATTACCTAATACACTTATACTTAGTGCATAGTATAGCGTAAATTCGATACAGTATTACCTAATACACTTAGTGCATAGTATAGCGTAAGTACATATATTATATATATATATATATATATATATATAAGCTATATTCGATACAGTTGGTCGCCTTTTGGTCAAACGGTCAAAAATAGCGACCAACGTTGGTCGCTATTTTGGTCAAACAGTCAAAAATAATTTGGCTACCAAAATAGCGACCATGTTTGGTCACTATTTTTTTTAACAGGAGCCAAAACGGGTTTCAGGTTCATTCTTTCAAAATTATTCCCCAAATTAAAATCTTTCTCCTCTAACACTCAAAGCCCCTTTCCCCCTCCGACTTCTAGCAGTAGCGACGCCCCCGCCACCGGCGTCCCCTAACGGCAGCAGCAAATTCCGGCGACCTCCACTCCCAAGGTTAGTTTCTCTCTCCTTTCTTTTATTTTCCGAAAAACAGTGATTTTAGGGGTTCAATTCCAATATATTAGGGTTCAAAGTTATATATTATTTGTTCAACTATGTTAGTTCAAAGTTAATTCCATGTTAGGGTTTAATTTCTCCATGTTATGGTTCAATTTCTCCATGTTAGGGTTCAATTTCTCCATGTTATATATTATTTGCAATTTTTAGGGTCCTTATTAATACTTTTAGGGTTCAAATAAATTAACTATTTAGGTAGACTAATTTATATATGGGGTTAAATTTCATTTTATGAAGCAACAATAATAGGATATGAATTGGACTTTTAGTTAACTAAAAAAAGATTAGGCTATGAATTAACTAATTTAATTTGTTCTTGCTTTATTTAAATATATGGAACATCGTTCTTGGATGTACAATAGGAATTATCCTAATCGGCGGGGATTGCGGGAGGATTTTGTAGAAGGGGTTGAGGACTTTATTAGACATGCAATGTCACTTCCGCCATACATAAAAGAAGGAGTAATTAGGTGCCCTTGTGTTAAGTGCGACTGTATGAAGTTTGGAAAACCGGAGGAAGTTAAGGTTCATCTTTATATGGTGGGGTTTATAGCGAATTACTTTGTGTGGACTAATCATGGAGAGATGGATGGTAGCCATGGGATATTTCATAACATGGTTGTTGGTGAAAGTAGTAGGTCGAGGGAGAATAGAAATAGTGATTCCAGAATTCATGATATGGTTGCGAATGCTTTTGGAATGCACTTTGGGGGTGAGCCCAACGAAAATGTTGAACAAACTCCTAATGATGAAGCAAGACATTTTTATGAACAGTTAGAGGAAGCTAGTCATCCACTACGTGAAGGACGTCCGCACTCTGAGTTGTCTGTTGCAGTTAGATTACTAATTATCAAATCTGATTGGAATATTTCTCAAGCAGCCATGGATTCTTTCATTGACCTTATGCGTGAACTAGTTGATGAGGAAATCGAATTACCTGGTGATTTCTATAAGGCAAAGAGATTAGTTTCTAAGTTAGGACTTTTGTCAATGAGAATTGATTGTTGTGAAGATGGTTGCATGTTATATTATAAAGATGATGCAAATTTAAGCAGTTGTAAATTTTGCGGAAAGTCTCGTTTCAAGAGGCTTTCCAGCGGGAAGATGGTCGCTATCAAGGCGATGCATTATTTACCTCTTATACCTAGGCTAAAGAGGTTATATGCGTTGATGAGTTCTGCTCCTCATATGAGATGACACTTTGAAAATAGAAGACCACCTGGTGTTATGTGTCATCCTTCAGATGGAGAAGCTTGGAAGCACTTTGATAGGACATATCCATATTTTGCTAGTGAACCAAGGAACATTCGGTTAGGTCTGTGTGCGGATGGCTTCACGCCTTTTTCTGTATCTGCGACACCGTATTCATGTTGGCCTGTCTTTCTTACACCTTATAATCTACCACCCAAGTTTTGCATGACTAGTCCATATATATTCTTAAATTGTATTATCCCCGGTCCACGTAATCCGAAAATTTTGATAGATGTATATTTGCAACCTTTGATTGATGAGCTACAACAATTGTGGTACGATGGTGTTGAAACATATGACATATCAACCAAGCAGAATTTCAATTTGCTTGATAATTTAATGTGGACAATTAATGATTTTCATGCGTACGGAATGTTGTCTGGGTGGATGACTGCTAGAAAGCTAGCTTGTCCTTACTGCATGGAAAATAGTAAAGCGTTCACTTTAAAACATGGCCGAAAGCAATCATGGTTTGATTATCATCGTCAATTCTTGCCTGAGGGTCATGAGTTTAGAAGGATGAAAAATGCTTTCAAAAAGAATAAACTGGAATATGATTATCCACCTCCGATACTTTCAGGTGATTAAATTTGGGAGAGGGTCCAGAACTTCAGTAAAGTTACTGAAGTTCCACCGCATAGATTCCCCGGATACGGTGTTACTCATAATTGGACCAAACAGAGTATATTTTGGGAGTTGCCTTATTGGAAGGATAATCTTCTCCGTCACAACCTTGATGGCATACATATTGAGAAGAATTATTTTGACAATTTGTTCAACACAGTGATGAATGTTAAAGGTAAGACAAAGGATAACCCGAAGGCTAGAATGGACTTACAAGAATATTGCAGGCGGCCTGAATTACACTTGCAGACAGCAAACAATGGTAAGTTATTCAAGCCCAAAGCAAGTTACACATTCACTTTGGAGGAAAGACGGCAGATTTGTGATTGGGTAACGAAATTGAAGATGCCTGAGGGTTGTGCGTCGAATTTTGAGAAAAAAGTTGATATGGAGGTACGGAAGTTGAGCCATTTGAAAAGTCATGACTGTCATGTTTTCATGGAGACCTTAGTGCCTATTGCGTTTTCTAGTTTGCCTGAAAGAATCTGGAAACCCATCACTGAGATTAGTTTGTTTTTCAAAGACTTGTGTTCTTCCACATTAAGGGAAGAAAACCTACGCCGGATGGATCAGAACAATCGTGTAACTTCGGGTAAGATGGAAAAGATATTTCCATGTGGGTTTTTTGATGTGATAGAACACCTTCCAATCCACCTTGTACACGAGGCACGACTTGGAGGGCATGTTCAATGCAGATGGATGTATCCCTTTGAGAGGTAATATTATAGTCCATATATAATTTTCTGTTTTATTTGAATGTTCTTGGCTAACCTGAAATTATGTAGGACAATTGGCAAATGCAAACAATTTGTTAAGCAGAGGAATAGAATTGAAGGATCTATATGCGAAGCTTATCTTGCAAAGGAAACTGCTCATTTTTGTTCTTATTATTTTGAGAGTTATGTGCCATGTGCTAGGAATAGGCCCAACAGGCACACGGTCGACCTTACGAATGATCCATTATATCCGCCTATGTCCATATTCAATCAACCAGACCGATGTTCTAAGGATGGTAGAAAGAGAAATTTGAGTGATATGGAGTTCAAGTCAGCTACACTTCATGTGTTGCTAAATTGTCCCGAAGTAGTACCATTTCTCAAGTAAGTATTGATTTAATAGTTATCAAAATATAAAATTTACTGTGATTACATCTCAATGCAACTACTAAAAATATTTGATGTGTCACAGTCACTTCGTGGGTCAATTTGGCCAAGATGCTGTATATACGGCATTTCATAGGTGGTTCAAACAATTTGTAAGTATATCCTTAAAATATTCTAACACTATGTAGGTAAACAATGTTTGGAAGTTATGCTAACTTATGAATTTTGTTAACAATATGTAGGTAAATGATCCAAATAATGGTGTAAATCAATTTTTGAAAGATATATCTTGGGGACCTGGGGTTGAGGTCACAACATATTCCAAGTACGTTGTGAATGGTTATAAGTTTCATACAGAGGGTTGCTCTAAAAATAAAAAAAGCAACAACAGTGGGGTGTGGGTTCAAGGTGGTGATGGCAACCAAGTTGGAGATATTGATTATTATGGTGTGCTCAAAGAAATAATAGAACTAGAATATTCAGGTAGGCTATTTAAGAAAATTATTCTCTTTAGATGCATGTGGATTGACCCAAATCCAACAAGAGGTACGAGAGTACACAATTAATATAACATAATTGAGGTTAATCATACGAGGGAGTATAATCGCTATGATCCTTTCATAATTGCACATAATGTTAGGCAAGTGTATTATGCCCCTTATCCATTTCGGCGGAATAAGTCTGATTGGTGGGTTGTAATCAAAACTAAGCCTGTAGGTAGGGTCGAAGTCGAGAATGTGTTGGATGTTGCATATCAAAACGATATCTCCAGTGTTCACCAAATAGTGGACGAACTTTTAGAAAATGATTTGGAACATCCTGAACACATATTGGAAGAAGTTGATATAAATGAAGTTAGAATTATAGAAAACGAGGAAGAAGAATCAACTGATGAAGCTCAAACTAGTGAGGAAGAAGAATTCTCTGACGAGGAAGAATACGTCGATGAGCTTTAAAAAGTTGGTTTCTTCGATAACTCTCGTTTATAGATAGTTTCCTTATATGTTTCAATCTAAATATGTATTATATTATGCAGATGACAGGCAAGTGTCGAGGTAACAATGAAGGTAGTGGTTCTCGGGGTCGAGAAAAGGCTAGGAAGCAAAAGAGGAGGGTAGAAGATACTACTCATCAATCTTTATCACCATCTTCTGATTTGCCTATCACTATGCCACAACCTCTACCCCATGGCTATACTGAGCTGCCACAGCATCACCAGCCCTACACATTCGTGCAGACCCCGGGTGTTTCTTCACAGGACCATCGGACTGTGCGTCCGACATACAGTCCACCTGCCTCACTACCACGTGGATCCCACCCAGCAGCATCACATGGATCACATCGATCCATGTCCCAACCACATGGATCACAGCCATCAGTGTCACAGCCACTCGGGTCACAGCAGTCAGTATCACAGCCACTTGCGATCCGTGCAGCTATGTCGCAGTCACAGGGATCACATCTATCGTCATCAGTGATTCCACCTATTGGAGGCCTTCGCTTGCGGGATAGTAGCTCTAACCCCCTACTCCTTCCACACATGCCTCTGATACACATGTTTCGGACGATGATGTTGATGCTGCTACTGCTTCTGACGAGGAGGTGCATTATGATCAGTATGGCAGGATCATCATAGTCCCTGAGGGTGATGGGTAAGAGTTATTTGTTATTTTTATGTTTATTTTTTTTGTACAGTTTTTACTAAGATATTAATTTGTTTTATTTATTAAATTGCAGGTTCCTCCCGAGTAATATTACTACGAGGATAATCACCAAAGCAACCAGAAAGCTTTATGATGCCCCTTATGCATTTTGGCGTGAATTCCCATTCTCACTGAAGGAAGCAATTTTCAATGAATTTAAGGTATAAATGTTCTTTTAAGCAGTATAATTATTTATATTTATGATATTTCTATATAATATTTAACTTTTAAAATATAGAGCAAGTGTGTATGGGAACACCAGTATAGCGCGGACGTGGCTGCAAATTTTAATCTCAAAGCTCGCAAGCGGTTATTGCATTCTTTCTCCATAGTTGGACAGCTGAACCAGAAGCCTGGCGGGTTGCTTCAGGAGTTTTGGGATGATTTGCAAAGGCAATGGCTTACTGCAGAGTTCTTACAGAAGAGCGAAAAGGAAAAGAACGCTCACGCATCTGAGAAGGGAGGATCATTGCACACTAGAGGTGCGGTCAGCCAGGGGACAATAAAAAGAAGAATGGTACGTAATTGCTTAATTTATTTTAATTTTCAAAGTATATCTATTCTATTTATTAATAAAAATTTATGAGTTTTCAGGAAAAGAAGTTGGGCCATCCGATGAACCAAGATGAGCTATTCAGGGAGACTCATATTGTGAAGAAGAAGAAAGAGACGGATCAAGAAAGGTGGGTCGAGGGACATGCCTGGACAGTACATGTAAGTTTTCACTTTTCATTAAGTATTTTTATTTACTTTTATATAAATTTTGAAATACTAATTCAATTTACTTTTTCTTATAGGATCGCTTCAGAGTTGAAGCTGAGGAATTCATACGCAGTCAGCCACCTAATGAGTCGGGCGCGCCATTCCAACTTTTGGCCGAGGATATTGAAAGACTATGGACGCAGGCTGCAGGCGGTCCAAAATGGGGGAAGGTATACGGCCTTCCTACTAAGACATTCCATCGCTATAGGTGTGGAATGCAAGGAATAGGGACTTCCTCGCAAGCCGAGCAACTTGATGGGGAGAGCCTCTCCGCTATGCGGGAGACTGTGACAAAGCTCACATCCGAGCTAGAAACGTCCAAGGAAAGAGAAAAGCTTAGAGATGCTCAGTATATTGGCGTGGTCGCTCAGTGCCAGAGCATGCAAGAGCAGATCAAAAATCTCCTAGCTGGATCTTTTTGATTCCCCGGTCTCAGCCATCATCGCCAGAGGCTGCCTGTCCCCGTGCTCATTTGTCCCGTCCTCCAAGTGGTCGTTCCTCCCATCCTCCCCGTGATCATTCTTCCCGTCATCGACAAGTAGACCATTCTCAATACCGTGATGATGATGAAACTTCATCAGACGGTGATGATAATGATGTACCAAACAATGAATGAATTTTAGACAATTTGAACTAGACAAATACAATTTGTTTTCCATTGGGTTGTAATAAGAGTTAACTTAGTTTGGTAGTTCTATTGAAATTTACACTTTCTTGGTTTTAATGTAGCTTTTAATGTTGTTTTTGTGTTGTTGTTGTTGTTGGGTTGTTGTTTGGTATTGTTATTGGAATTGTTGTTTGAATTGTTGTTGTTGTTGCTTGTTAGGGTTTTGGTATGACTGGCAGGTGGTGTAGCTGTCAAAACAGGCAGTTTCTGCCAAAATAATACACAGAAAAGCGACCAAAGTTGGTCTCTATTTGGTCGCTTTTCATGTTAAAAAATATAATTTTCTGGAGAATAGCGACCAACGTTGGTCGCTATTTACCCAGATTTCTACAAAAAGCGACCAAACTTGGTCGTTATTTCATTAAAAAAATAAAATTTTTGGTGATATAGCGACCAAAGTTGGTCGCTAATATTTAAAAAATAAATTAAATTCATGTATTTAGGGACCAAAGTTGGCCGCTAGTTTAATAAAATAAATAAATAATTGAATAAAAAAGCGACCAACATTGGTCTCTAGTTTCCAGATTTTAAAATATAATATTTGGATTAGAGACCAAAGTTGGTCGCTTTTAAATGATTAATAATAAATAAATAAATAACGTATTTTATATTTAGAGACCAACTTTGGTCGCCAAATTTATATTATTAAATTAATAAAGCGACCAAAGTTGGTCTCTATAGTCAATATCCGGAAAAATTGGTCCATTTAGCTTAGAGACCATCAATATAGCTACCAGACCCTTTTGGTCGCTTTTTAGCCCAATAGCGACCAACTCTGGTCGCTTTTTGCGATCGCTTTTTCCCGGATTTCTAGTAGTGATTGAATCTTCAAAATTCGATTGATTGGGAGGAAACTTAAGTTTCCACTCACAGCAAATTCATTTGGGTCAAGTTCACATAATCAACACTCCTTAAGTTAGCTTTTAAAAAGCTTATGGATTATTAAAGGGGGATTTGCATCTATGTTACGCTCTGCAGTATTACGTCGATGTTATCCTCTGCGGTAATATATTACGATGATGTTACGCCTTGCAATATTATATTAGGGTGATGTCACGCTTCGCAGTATTAGGTTACGACGATGTAGCACCATGTAGTATTGTACGTTGAATTTGTCGTAAGGAAATCGACATTAGTAAAAGGAAAAGATTATTTGGGGATTATAAGGTTTATAAGTAATAAGTAAATTCGTGAAGGTAAGAGGGTAAGTAAAATCGAAGAAAGCGAATTTTGTCAAAGTTTGGCATTTTGGGATAAAATACAACCTGTGCTAAAATACTCGGTATTTATGGACTAGTGTCATACAAGGTACTACATAACCATGCTAGTAAGGTGTACAAGGTATGTTAAAAGAGAGTAGTATTTAACTAAGTTGAGACAATTTTTAAATTATGCGGGTAATTGGTTAATTATCGGGTAATAGGACATTACCCAATTAACCAATAAGTGGGTAAAGATTAATAATCTTCACTCACCCTTCCATGCGGCATAAAGCCACAATGGCAAGGAAATGACTCTTGGTCATTTTTGCCAAATGGCTACTAACCAACACATGACTTAAATTTAGTCTTATCAAAAGAGATTTGTGAGACTTTAGCTAGAAAATTAGGTAATCAATTCATTAGACCAAAAACCACATTCTGTTTTGGTTTAAGACCAAAAAATGTTAAGAAGCAAAATCATTTTTCGTCCAAAATTTTCAATCCATAGCAAGATTTAGTTAGAAAATTTTAAAGAAAGCAAAAGGATTCCATTCTTACTTTGAAGGGTTGGAATCTATTTTTTTCAATAAGGAAAACGTTGAAGCAGAAGCATTTTGATTCAAAACAAAAGCTTCATTAGAAGCAATTTCGTTCAAATTTCAAAGCGCAGAAGCTTAATCCGATTTCTGGGTTCTTAGTTCAATCCACGAAGGTTTTCAACGGAATATTATACAGAGTTTTTCCTACTCCAAGTATGTTAAGGTTATTCCTTCTTTCTTTTGGCATGATCCATACGATACGAACGAAACATGCAAATGCACAAATTCCATGAATGACTCTATTCATAGAAGTATTAGAGATATCTATGTTCTTGAATTTCCATGTGTCATAATATCTTATCATTTGTTCATGGGTCTCAGAAAAATACGAAAGTTGAAAAGAGTTTACTTTCTGATATTACTCAAAGGCAAAATGGTCTTATGACATTTCGAAAACTTTTATTAACGTACTTTTCATACATTGCATTTATGTGCATTGACCCATGACTAGATGGCGTTATATATGCGTATATATGTATGTATATATATGTATATGGGATATGGGAAAGATTATGACGTTATATAGGCACCATCACCTGATCAGCTGGTATACATTGATGATTTTACCCACAATGGCCGATATGATACGATGGGATGCCCTCAGAGGCTGATGATGTTATGAGATATGTACCTATGCATGACATGACATTCATACGCATATGCATGATGCTAAAAGTATTTTATGATTTACAAAGTTATTCAGACTTACAGGTTGAGTCAAATACTCTATATTTCTTCCATGTCTATTATGTACTTATTTATGTGCCTTATATACTCGGTACATTTTTCGTACTGACATCCCTTTTGCCTGGGGCCCTGCGTTTCATGCTTGCAGGTCCCGATAGACAGGTCGAGAGCCCTCCAAGTAGGCTATCAGATTAGCGAAAAATGTTGTTGCGCTCCATTTGCTTCGGAGTTACTTGTTTGGCTGGTATGATTCAGACGTGTATTGTTTGGTATGGCGGGACTCTGCCCCGACTTTTATGATAGTTATGTACTCTTAGAGGCTTGTAGACATATGTCGTGTACGTGAAAGATTGTATGACCTTGTCGGCCTATGTTCTGAGTTTATAAATATTCATGTTGGCCTACTAGGCCTGTACGTCACATGTATATGATAATGTAATAAGAAAGATATGTTACGCTGGAACCCGATTGAGTAAGGTACCAGGTGCCCATCGTGGCCTATCGGTTTGGGTCGTGACAAAAGTAGTATCAGCGCAGTTCTATCATAGAGAGTCTACAAGCCGTGTTTAGAAGAGTCTTGTTTATGGGTGTATAGTGCACCACATTTATAAGCAGAAGGCTACAAGGTATTTAAGACTGTCACTCTTTCTTCATACTCTATATCGTGTGGTAGAGCTCAGTTGTAAAAACTCAATTTCCTAAACTCTATCTTATTCGTAATACAATGATACCTGCATCCAGAAAGACGGTTGGTAAGAGATATGGATATGGAAGAGTTGAGTCAGAGGAACTCGACTTTGCATCATGCTTATGATAAGTAAATGTGAGTTCTTCAGCAGATCATGTGTGTACTGAAAGGAGTAAGCTTCTTGATAAGGAGCCTTGAGGCAAGAATATTTATCCACCTATGGAAAAATGCAATGAGAGATTCAGAAAGTTGATACAAGCTTCAACAAGTAAAAGGAGCAAGATAAGAAGGGTATGAGGTACCCAGTTAATAAATATTATTTACAAATTCAGGCAGAAGAATATAAGTCTTTTGAGTTACCTTCAAGAATAACAGAGGCACGTACAAATGGTCACACCCATCTCATTTATGTCTTATGGAAGTTAACAGAAGTAGTATAAGAGAAGGATGGGATATCAGAATTCAGCTGAGGTTAGAGTAACCCAAAGTGTTAATGAATTGTTTACGTTAGTTGACATTTCCGAAGGATAATGCAAATATGTTAATAGATCTCCTTGTGAGACACCCAGATGGCGCACTATAGAATATTACAATTAGATGTGAATACTAGCATGATAAAAAAAATTCAGATGATAGGCACTGAAAGCCTGGAAGGGATAAATATTACCTTAGGGTGACTCTCTGTGATGACCCAAAATGTCATCTTTAAATTAAATAATCAAGCAAGGAGAGATAAAAGCAAAAGAATGTTGTATTGAATGGACAACAGAAGATGATTCGGGAGAAATTCAGAGAATGGTCATTCAGGAAGACACTTCCCTAAAGCAAATAATATGAGCAATGTTAAGCTTAAGAGACTGTATGTACCAGTTACACTAAGTGTCACCCTCGTGAGTAAGGAATTTTGTTATCCTTGACACTGAAGAATTACCGCAAAGCGAGTAAGGGTAATCGATGATGTGAGAAGACACCAAAAATGAAGAGGTAAGACATCTATAGGTAGATTGTCGTATTGCTAGATATTAGTACTCCCCTAAAGGGGGAATATGGAGTGATGTGGCACTAAGTCAGAATTAAGTGGTTCTAGTAATTATGAAATGGTAAAGGAAGAACGTGATAAAATGAAAAAGGGATAGAATTGCACTTATTCAAAGCCTACAGATATGCTACGATTCCATAACATTATGCAAGCACAACGTCAAGGAGAGGATGTATGGGTTCCTGCCCGAGGTGTTATTGGTAGATAAGGAGCCAATGCAAGACGTAAGTTAAGATAAAAGGAATAACCCAAGGAATATTACTCGGAATATGTATATGAGAATAGGCCAACGAATAGTTAGTAGTTGATTCATGGAGAGCCTAGTCATTACTAGACAAGAGGTTACAGATAAATTAATAGATCGTGCAAGATAAATAGAGTGAACCCCAACATGGGGAATTCAGCCTCACAGAATGACATTATAATACTTGAGATATATTCATATGGGAAAGTTAAAAAGTACTGTACAAGTGTTACGGAAATAAAAGAGAGTGCACTAGGAAGACAATCAAAATATCAGTTCAGAAGCAACCCACAAGCTCCAGGGCATGGAGGTAAGTAGCTACGGATAAGTATATGCAAGGAAGGACATCAGGAGGTCCGTCGAATATACAATGTAATAAGCCCACAGCTTTACAAGAGTTAGAGAATCCTCCATAAGTACTACAATGGAAGACTAGCTCTAGAAATAAGGAAGAAGACTTCAACCTAAACATAGTAACTCGAAGGAGAAATGGTCATGTAAAAGTAGTCTCACAACAAAAATTGTATGCCCTCCAAAAGAAAGTGGCACCTACCGTGGCTAATGAACGGGGAGAAAGATCGAAGGTAATATTCGAGATTATATGAGTTGCACGAAAACTCTGGCATGCATGGGAACTAAGATAAGCTAAGTATGCACGCAACAAGGAGGCAAAAAGATCAGGAAAAGTAATAGCTTACGTTAAAGAAAGCTAAGAAGGAACGAAAGGAATTATTCGATCAATGATCTAGAGTGGGTAACGTTATGAATGCACTTAAGGGTTCGGAGTTTTATTCATGCAGCATATACAACCGTAGAAGATTCCGGTATAAGTTAAAAAAAAAGAATTGAGAGCAGGTCATAGACAAAGAATTTCATTGTTAGAGGATTGTATCATGGATATACCAGAGCGTCCATGAAAGGCTAAAGTAATAACTAATACCATGAGCCACAGATTGGAAAATAGCTTAAGCCTAAAGACTGATCAGAAGGATGAAGAAAATAAAGAGTTACATCAACAAAGTAAATCAGGAGTCAGATTATTGGACCCAGAAAATTATAAACCTCATGATTGAGAATATTGCAGGATCACTCTTAATATCGTAGGTACAAGACAGATAGTAACAACCATATTCTATAACGTTGTATGATAAAGCCAGTTAGAAGATTACTAGCCTCATCAGAAGTCAGTATGAAGCTTTCATCGAATTGTGTATATACCAGAGGTGCAAGTATTATAATAGAGCTTCAAGTTGTGGATGTGAATTATACCTATGTGGAAGGAAGGTCATAAAAGAGATAGAAGATGTGATGTGAGATTTTAAGGTTAAAAAAAGGCTAAAGATGAACACCGTACGAGATGCTAAGGTGCAGAAGATCGTGAATAGTCCATGCTTCGAATAGAAGGCTAGAAGCGCTAGGATTCAATATCCAGGAATGATAGCAAAGTCGTCAATGGCGTACCTTCCCACCTATGGTTTCTAAGTACTGAGAGATCTAGTTAAGAGAGTAGAGAAAAGTTGGAGACGATTGATGTCTCGCTTGACGTTCCAAAATAACATAAGGAAATCTATGGTGCAAGCAAGTTGAAGGAAAGTTGCGAGTAGTATAAATGGATATGTATAGGTCGCAAGCTAATGTATGGTAGAGCAACAAAGTTTTAACGAAACATGAGTAAGGATGAGGAAAGGCAAGTGAAAAGGTGACGGAACGGATAAGTCATCGGGATTAAGTCCATGGAAACAAGAGAGATAATGGTTTCTCTAAGTTATTGAAAGTTCAGTATAGCCTAAATGAACTCAAAAGAGTCTAAGATTAATAGCATTTAGAAGGAATGAAATGCTGACCTGATAATAAAATGAGGGTATAGTTGTGACAGATAAAGGATGGTGTTTGGGCCTTCGTTTGAATAATGATTTGAAAAGAAAAAGAAGAAGAGAAGGAGAAACAATTTCGCTGGCGGCACGAAATCAGGATACCCCCATAAGGTGAATCACAATGAGACACTATGAAATACGATTATGGGAATCACTTCGAATATTCCTTGATGTAACGCAAGCCCTAGGGAAAAAGTATTACATAAGAAGTTTCAAGTTATCAATGGTATATTGTAGATCAAAATTGAGGTGAATCAACAATGGATGGACAAAAGTCACAAGTATGAGATGAGATTAGGTTGTCATTCTAAAGATGAGTAGTAATGAGGAACCATTAACGGACTTAAATTTATACATATAGAATAAGCAACGAGAGTAAGCTGGGATTTGGTAGCAGACCTCAGCAACGATAAATTAAAGTAAGAGTTATGACAGTAAATTCATACGGATGGCTAAACGGACCTATGCGATAAGATATAGCAATATTCGTGAATTCAACAAAGTACCGAGCGAAGAACTTTAGTATACTCATAGATGCCCAAAGGGACATCTTATCAAGCTCTACATATGAAGCCTAGAGATTGGGTACACTTACAAGGTCAAAATTGTACAGGCTGGATGATGAAAGGTAGTAACAGTTACGAGATTGGAAGGATTCCGACTACAAGTTGTGGTGTGAGAAGGAGGCCTAAGGGGGGAATACCCTGGACTTTGGACTCATTCATAGAACAGTCGCCTAGATAGCAAGGGAAGTTCTAGAGTATTCGGAAGATATAAGTTATGAAAATAATAAGTTCATCAGTCAATATTCGAGGACGAATGTTCCAAAGAGGGAAATAATGTTACGCCCCACAGTATTACGTCGATGTTATGCTCTGTAGTAATATATTACAATGATGTTATGCCTTGTAGTATTACATTACGGTGATGTCACGCTTCGCATTATTAAGTTACGACGATGTAGCATCTTGTAGTATTGTACATTGAATTTGTCGTAAGGAAATTGACATCAGTCCAAGGAAAAGATTATTTGGAAATTATAAGGTTTATAAGTGATAAGTAAATTCGTGAAGGTAAGAGGGTAAGTAAAATCGAAGAAAGCGAATTTCATCAAAGTTTGCCATTTTGGGATAAAATACGGTCCGAGCTAAAATACCTGGTATTTATGGACTAGTGTCATACAACGTACTACATGACCATGCTAGTAAGGTGTACAAGATATGTTAAAAGAGAGTATTATGCGGCATATGACTAATAAGTGGATAAAGATTAATAATATTCACTCACCCTTCCATGTGGCATAAAGCCACAATGGCAAGGAAATGACTCTTGGTCACTTTTGCGAAATGACTACTAACCAACATATGACTTGAATTTAGTCTTATAAAAAGAGACTTGTGAGCATTTATCTAGAAAATTAGGTAATCAATTTATTAGACCAAAACCACATTCTATTTTGGTTTAAGACCAAAAAACGTTAAGAAGCAGAATCATTTTTCGTCCAAAAATTTCAATCTATAGCAAGATTTAGTTAGAAAATTTTAAAGAAAGCAAAAGGATTCCATTCTTACTTTGAAGGGTTGGAAGCTATTTTTTTCAATAAGGAGAACGTTGAAGCAGAAGGATTTTGATTCAAAACAAAAGCTTCGTCAGAAGCAATTTCGTTCAAATTTCAAAATGCAGAAGCTTAATCCGATTTTTGGTTTCTAAGTTCAATCCACGAAGGTTTCCAATGGAATATTATACGGAGTTTTTCCTATTCCAGATATGTTAAGGTTATCCCTTCATTCTTTTAGCATGATCCATACGATACGAACGAAACATGTAAATGCACAAATTTCATAAATGACTCTATTCATAGAAGTATTAGAGATATCTATGTTCTTCAATTTCCATGTATCATAATATCTTATCATCTGTTCATGGGTCTCAGAAAAATACGAAAGTTGAAAAGAGTTTACTTTATGATATTACTCAAAGGCAAAATGGTCTTATGACATTTTGAAATATTTTATTAACGTACTTTTCATACATTGCATTCATGTACATTGCCCGTGACCAGATGGCGTTATATACGCATATATTATATATATATATGTATGTATATATATATATATATATATATATATATATATATATGGAATATGGAAAAGATTATGGCGTTATATATGCACCACCACCTGATCAGCTAGTATACATTGATGATTTTGCCCACGGTGGCCGATATGATACGATGGGATACCCTCAGAGGCTGATGATGTTATGAGACATGTACCTATGCCCGACATGACATTCATACGCATATGCATGATGCTAAAAGTATTTCATGATTTACAGAGTTATTAAGACTTACAGGTTGAGTCAAGTACTCTATATTTCTTCCATGTCTGTTATGTACTTATTTATGTGCATTACATGCTCGGTACATTTTTCGTACTAACGTCCCTTTTGTCTGGGGACGCTGCGTTTCATGCCTGCAGGTCCTGATAGACAGATCGAGAGCCCTCCAAATAGGCTATCAGCTCAGCGGATGATGTTGGTGTGCTCCATTTGCTTCGGAGTTGCTTGTTTGGCTGGTATGATTTAGATGTGTATTGTTTGATATGGCGGGACTCTGTCTAGACCTTTATGACAGTTATGTACTCTTAGAGGCTTGTAGACATATGTCGTGTACGTGAAAGATTGTACGGCCTTGTCGGCCTATGTTTTGAGTTTATAAATAATCATTGGCCTATTAGGCCCGTATGTCATGTGTATATAATAATGCAATAAGAAAGATATGTTACATCAGTACCCGGTTGAGTAATATACCGAGCGCCTATCACGGCCCATCGGTTTGGGTTATGACAATCTATACCCGCTTTTTGGGTCACGTTTTAATTTGTGCCCGCTTTGCAAAAAAGTTACAAGCGTAACCACTTTTTCGCGTAACTTCAACATACGGGGCTGAAGTAGCAAAGACAATCATACAAAACTTCAGCATTCTAGTAGACGGACCTGAATTAGCAAAGGCAATACGCTAAAGTTTTTTTGTCCTGGATAAGA
The DNA here is from genome assembly GCF_000715075.1 of Nicotiana tabacum. Classification (NCBI taxonomy): domain Eukaryota; kingdom Viridiplantae; phylum Streptophyta; class Magnoliopsida; order Solanales; family Solanaceae; genus Nicotiana; species Nicotiana tabacum. The sequence continues at coordinate 91,366,475 of NC_134084.1, forward strand.
TGCTGAAGTTATTTGGTTCATTTGTAAAAACTTCAGCACTAAAATAGCTGAAGTTTTTTTGTCCTAGATTCATTAGTTTTGTCATAAATCTTTTTCAAAAACTTCAGCAGAAGATGCTGAAGTTATTTAGTTTATTTGTAAAAACTTTAGCATTATATATGATAAAGTTTTTTTGTCCTGGATTCATTAGTTTTATCATAAAGCTTTTTCAAAAACTTCAGCAGAAGATGCTGAAGTTATATAGTTCATTTGTAAAAACTTCAGCACTATATAGGTTGAAGTTTTTGAAAAAGCTTTCTAACATACTAGATAAATAATCACCTTATTCTTTCATAGTGTATTACTACTATAAAATAATCAGATTGCCAACAGTATCTAAATCATAAATTTTGAAAACAATAAACGTGAAAAGAACAGAATTACGTGAAAATATTCACAAATTATGATCTACTAACTACGTAATTATTTATAATTTATTTTTAAATAATCTGATAAACACACTTATGGCAATCATCACCTGAAGTTTCATAGCAGCACCAACAACAGCAGAAGAAAGAAGAAGAAAAGGAAGGAGGAGAAGGAGGAGAAAGAGGGCTGAAGTTGTTTAAAAAGTTGGTACAAGTTAAAACTTTTAAAAAAAATGGGTACAGGTTAAATGGGGGTGATAATTTTTACATTATTAAAGGCTCCTGAAGTGGGCCAAAATGATTCGAGCCAGCCCACAGCTTATGTTGAGTCCATATGAACTCTTCTGTCATTCATAATTTCAATTAACTTGTTATTGGACTTAATGTCCTGAATGCGGCGGCCCACCAGCCCATAATCATACATGATTATATAAATTCACTAACAATCAAGAAATTAAAGGACAATCTAACAATGATAGCATCATTAGAGTTCAAAAGTTCAATTTCATATATCTCAAAAATCGATAAATCTATGAGTACTGCTACCTTTAATACCGAAACACGTAATAGATGGGTGCATGTAAATGTTACAAGTTCCAAAAAAAAAAAAAGACATATGATGTTCATGATACTACAGGCTTAATTATAATAAAAGACAGAATCAAATCTGCTGGAATTAAAACTTAGTACATCACAGTGACTACTCCTATCAAATACAACCTTAAAAGCTAAAAAATTATGAGAATGCACATATTTTTGATTGCTAGATTCCTCATCATCGCTTGTAGAAGGGCAAGAGTATCAACTAACGCATTTCAGCATTGCCTGGAATCTCCAAATCATCAAATTTGACCAACCGGTGATCAAACTCGAAGACTGACTAACTTTAACTTAACAAGTGCCCTTTAAACATGATTGATTAACTGGATAACACTAAACTAAATTTCAGATCAGGTGATAACTTCCATTCAATGTGCCATTTTAAGCATAATTACGTAAGGATCGAACAAACAGTAGATCAGCAAGTGAAGTCTTCGAAGCAGCAGGCCATTTCAGCTAAGATCTTAGCATAAGCATATAGTTTCATCAACATAACGAATGTGAACAGATCTAATAGCTAACACTATGAATACACAGACTTAGACATGCTCATGGAATCAACAATTTACTCGTCATTTCTATATTCAAAAGAGAATTACAGGTAAAGTTTCCACGTACCTACAAGCAGAAATCAATAGATGAACTTGACAAAATAAAGGTAGGAGATGGAAGGTGAAATCCAGCAAGCAGGAAAACAATAACAAATTCAACAATTAAGCAGACAGTTTCACAGCTTGAATCCCACTCGAAATACCAGAAAAAGTAAAGCAAAACCAGTAGAAATTTGAAGAAAAAAACAACTTTGAATCTTTTTTTTCTGTATCTAATTTGAACTTTAAATTTGTTTTTCTTTCAAGAGAAATCAGTGAGAATTAAGGAATATGTGTGACGATTCTGCAGAGAATTAGTGTGCGTATGAGTGAGGGAATGTCTAGTCCTTAAATATAGAATGTGTGTGTTATAGGCACAAAAGGTGAAGGAATAATCTGAAAAATGTGTCAGCTGAAAAATTGGAAAGAAGCATTTTTAACATATTTTGGACAGCTATCTATTCAGATATTCCTTCTTATTTTCCAGCCTCTTCTCTTTACTGAATTTCACTCTTTTCAACCGCCAAATCTACGACTTCCCCTTCTTTTTATTATTTTATTGCTGTTTGGTCCTTTTCTTATTTCTAGAAGCTTTCTAAAACAAGTAACATCAAGATTCCTTCAGAAATACTTCCTAATCAACCCCCTTGAATTACCAATTAATACCATTCTTTAACTTTTTCTTTTACCAATAAGTTACTGCCTTTTTTCTCTTAATAGCATTAATCAGGATTTAACTAAGCTTAAACTAGCAACAACTAAGCATGAATTAACTACTAATTATCATGTTAAACAAACATGCAATTTGAAACCACAACAATAAACTATCCAAACTTCAGATTCAGCAAACTACTAATTAGACAATTACAAAAATTAACGATTGACCTAAGCATGTTGCCGACAAGGACCGAGAATTAAGTAACAATTAACAAAGGAATCACTAATTCAGGTAATAAAAATGAGAAAGAAACACTAGGAGTTGCAGGCTAGTGTTCTGCTGATTTTTGGTTATGCCTGTTGTGATTCTCGGATCAATATGAAGATTATTTGGGAGGAAAAACAACTCTATTTCACAAGAATAGAATTATAGAGAATTTACACCAAGAATTTCTCTCTACAAAAAACCTCACCAAACTCTCTTTTTGTTCTCACAATCTCTTCCTGGATTGTATTTCAATCTCTCTGGATTGATGTTTCTGTGTAAAGCATAAGGCTCTATTTATAGCCTTAAAGAAGGTGGTTGGTGGTTGAATTCTTCATTCAACAATGAAGGCTTCAACAATGGTGGCTTCTAGAATGGGTTGGTGGCTTCAACAATGGTGGGCTTCTAGAATTGGTAGTTGGCAGCAGCTGAACTTATCAATTCTCCCCCTTCAGCTGCATTCCAACGCAGCTACTATTTGAAAGTTATTCCAACTATGTCTCTGCACAGCTCTAACTTTTCTTGAGTGACCACCTTTGTTAACATGTCTGCTGGATTCTCCTTCGTATGGATCTTCACTAGTTTCAACAGTTGTTGATTCATCACCTCGCGTATCCAGTGATAGCGAATGTCGATGTGCTTTGTCCGAGAATGATACATTGAGTTTTTGCTTAAATCAATTGCACTTTGACTATCACAATGTATCTTATACTCTGTTTGATTTATCCCTAGTTCTTGGAGAAACCGCTTTAGCCACAACATTTCTTTTCCAGCTTCCGCTACAGCAATATACTCTACTTCAGTTGTGGATAGTGCAACACACTTCTGCAATCTTGACTGCCATGACACAGCTCCCCCTGCAAAAGTATAAACATATCCTGAGGTTGATTTTCTTCCATAAGGATCTCCAGCCATATCTGAATCTGTATAGCCTTCCAAGACTGGATCAGCTCCCCCAAAGCACAGACTTGATTTTGAAGTACCTTTAAGATACCTGAAAATCCACTTAACTGCCTCCCAATGTTTCTTTCCAGGGTTAGAAAGAAAACGACTTACCACACCTACCGCATGTGCGATATCTGGCCTCGTGCAAACCATGGCATACATCAGGCTTCCAACTGCTGAAGAATATGGAATTGTAGACATCTCCTCAATCTCTTTCTTGGATGAGGGGCACAAACTCTTGCTCAACTTGAAGTGATTTGCCAAAGGGACACCTACCGGTTTGGCATTACTCATATTGAACTGTTTGATCACCCGTTCAATGTAATTTTCTTGAGATAGCCATAACTTCTTGTTTCTCCTATCTCGAGTTATCTGCAATCCCAAAATATGTTGAGCTGGACCTAAGTCTTTCATTTCAAAGGACTTAGAGAGTTCTTTCTTCAACTGTCTAATTTTTGTTGCATCTTGTCCGACGATCAACATGTCGTCTACATAAAGTAGAAGTACAACAAAATTGCCATCCGAAAATCTCTGAATGTAAACACACTGATCTGCAGCAGTCCTTTTATATCCTTGACTTACCATAAATGAGTCAAACCTTTTGTACCACTGCCTCGGTGCTTGCTTTAGGCCATATAAACTTTTCGTAAGCTTATAGACGAGGTTTTCTTTTCCTGAAACCTCAAAACCTTCCGGCTGCTCCATATAGATTTTTTCATTTAGATCACCATGAAGAAATGTTGTCTTGACATCCATTTGTTCAAGCTCTAAATTCAAACTGTCTACCAATCCAAGGATGATGCGGATTGAAGTCAATTTTACAACTGGTGAAAATATTTCATCAAAGTCAATTCCCTTTTTCTGTAGGAATCCTTTGACTACTAACCGGGCTTTGTGCTTCACCACCTTTCCACTGCCATCTTTCTTCAGCTTGAATACCCATTTATTCTTCAGTACCTTCTTTCCTTGTGGAAGTTTCACAATCTCATAAGTGTTGTTTTTCTGTAAAGAGTTCATCTCTTCGGTCATTGCTTGCAGCCATTTTTCTTTATCCGTATGAGATATAGCTTCATGGAAACTCTCTGGTTCTCCATCTTCAGAAAGTAGAATATACTCGGTTTCTGGGTATCGAGTTGATGGAATCTGACCTCGTTCAGATCGACGAGGTTGTTGATTATTAGCCTCAGGATGTGTACCATCATCGTTCCCCTGTGATGGTTCTGTAGTTTCCTGAGGGGTTTGTGCCTCCCCCTGCCAAACATCCTTCTGTTCTGCTTCTGGTACTGCTTCATGCTCCCCCATGCTATTTGTGTCAAACTGCAATGGTAGTGGATCTGGACCAACTTTTTGGGCACTGGAACCTCTTTCATAAGACATTGTGGGCTTTTCAATGTCTTCAATTGTCTGGTTTTCGTGGAATACAACATCCCTACTTCTGATCACCGTCTTCTGTATTGGATCCCATAATCTATATCCAAATTCTTCATCTCCATAGCCTATGAAGATACATGGTATAGTTCTACCATCAAGCTTCTTCCTGAGCTCCTTGGATACATGTGCATGTGTTAAACAACCGAATACCCTTAAGTGAGAATATGAGGGATTCTTACCCGACCATATTTTCTCTGGAACCTCAAAATTCAACGGGGCTGATGGTGACCGGTTGATTAGGTAGCAAGCGGCGCGAACAGCTTCTCCCCAGAATGGCTTAGGCAGCTTTGCCATACTGATCATACTTCTGACTCTTTCCATAATTGTCCGGTTCATTCTCTCGGCTACTCCATTGTGTTGTGGGGTGCGTGGGACCGTCTTTTCATGTCGAATCCCTTGTCTCTTGCAATAGGAATCGAACTCCTTGGAAGTATACTCGCCTCCATTATCTGAGCGAAGGCATTTTAATTTCTTTCCCATTTCACGCTCTACCATGGCATGAAATATCTTGAAATAATCAAAAGCCTGGTCCTTTGTCTTTAAGAAGTACACCCACACCTTTCGAGAAGCATCATCAATGAAAGTCAGAAAATACCTATTGCCGCCAAGTGACTTCTCCTCCATGGGACCACAAATATCAGAGTGTACCAGACTGAGTAACTCTGATTTTCTGGTTGAAGAAAATGTAAAAGAGACTCTATGTTGCTTTCCGAATAAGCAATGATTACAAGGGTCTAAAGCAGCATTCTTGTCCATTCTGATAAGCTGCTTTTTCGTTAGAATTGATATCCCCTTTTCACTCATGTGACCGAGTCTCTGGTGCCACAGGTTTTGAGATGCCTCTTTTTCCATAACATTGAGGCTGTCTGAACATACCTTCACATGAGTTTTATATAAGTTGCCACAAATATGTCCTCGAGCGAGAATCATAACATTTTTCAGCAATTTCCATGTGCCTTTTCCAAAATAACTTTCATAGCCCTATTTGTCAAGAGCTATACCTGATATTAGGTTTAGACGAAGTTCTGGCACATGACGGACATCCTTCAATATCATTGTACTCCCGATATTTGTTTGTATTTTGATATCACCAATTCCAACTATCTCACAGGAAGAAGTGTTCCCCATCTTCACTACTCCAAAGTCTCCTGCTTTGTATGTTGTGAAGAAATCTTTTCGGGATGTGGCATGGTATGATGCTGCAGTATCTACCACCCATTCGTTTTCTTCTTGACTTGAGACGTGAAGGCATGCCTCTTCTTGGATGGAACAAATGGCTACCTCTCCGTGGGTAGTGACTAATGCATCTCCATCCTTTTGCTTCAACTGCTCCTTCTCCTTATGCAATTTTCTGCAGTTCTTCTTTAAATGGCCCTTTATTCCACAATGGTAGCATGCATATGATGACTTCCTACCATCCGTGGATTTTCCCCTACTCTTGCTTCTGCCTCTCCTCTTATCTTGACTTCTTTCTTGCTGTCTCCCTCTTTCTGTAATAAGGGCATGCGACTCACCATGATCGATGTCCTTTCTTCTGGCTTCTTCATTAAATAAGGCATCTTTAACCATAGACATGGTCAGATTTCCACTAGGAGCTGAATTACTGAGAGAGACTACCAACGTCTCCCAACTATCAGGAAGAGAACTAAGAAGTAGTAGGGCTTGCATCTCATCCCCGAGCGGCATGTCAACAGACAATAATTGATTTATCAAGCTCTGAAACTCACTGGTATGCTCGGCAACTGAAGTTCCGTGCTTTAACTTCAAATTTACCAAACGCCTCATCAATAAGGCTTTGTTCCTAGCGGTCTTGGCTTGATACATCCCTTCTAACTTCACCCAGAGGGCATACGCGTCTGTCTCTTGTGCAACATGATGAAAAACGCTATCGTCAATCCATTGTCGAATTTGACCGATAGTTTTTCTGTTTAATTTCTTCCACTCTGCTTCTTTGGTGGAATCGGGGTTCCTACCCTTTGCTTCTATGGGATCAAACAAATCTTTAAAACTGAGGAGATCTTCCATCTGGGGTCTCCACAATGTGTAATTTGTGGCAGTAAGCTTTATCATAGCTCCAGATGATGATGACTCTTCCATTATGTCTTTAAAATGGCTTGGTCAAAATTTTGGAGCAGACTCTCACCAAACGGAACTCACCAACACGTCCGGAATGGTGAAAAATGGTAGGATTGACTCTTCTTGGGTCAAAATAGGGCCTCCAGAAAATTTTCAAATTTTACACCAAACTTTTGGGGTTAAATCGAAAATATACTGAACTTGTGGGGCAGATTTATAATTTCAGTAACTTCAGGGGTTATTTCATAAATTTCTAAAAAATTTATGATGACTGGATGCTGACGTGGCGCTGACTGGATGCTGACATGGCGCTGACTGGATGATGATGTGGCGCTGACTGGGCAGTTACTATTCATCATCTTCTTCCTTGGGCAGAAGAAAAAAAATTGTCATAACTTCTTCGTTTTAGCTTTGTTTGGCCTCCGGAAAATTGCGTTGAATTCGTATCGACGCAAGGAATCTAATGAAATGATCAAAACACACCGAAGATCACGTTTTCGAAAAAACGTAAATCCGGGTTGAAATTTTCAGTGTTCCGATATTTCTCGATGAACACAGAATCGAAGGCTCTGATACCACTTGTTATGATTCTCGGATCAATATGAAGATTATTTGGGAGGAAAAACAACTCTATTTCACAAGAATAGAATTATAGAGAATTTACACCAAGAATTTCTCTCTACAAAAAACCTCACCAAACTCTCTTTTTGTTCTCACAATCTCTTCCTGGATTGTATTTCAATCTATCTGGATTGATGTTTCTGTGTAAAACATAAGGCTCTATTTATAGCCTTAAAGAAGGTGGTTGGTGGTTGAATTCTTCATTCAACAATGGAGGCTTCAACAATGGTGGCTTCTAGAATGGGTTGGTGGCTTCAACAATGGTGGGCTTCTAGAATTGGTAGTTGGCAGCAGCTGAACTTATCATATATATATAATCGTTACATGAGGATTAGCCCGCACTCGAGGCGTAGCCAATGCTATACGTGACAATGTCCGTCATATACCAGCAAAAGAAATCAAGGTTACGGGGCTTCCATGGTGGTTGCCGGATTCTGGTGGCCTAGAATAGGTCCAAAACTGACTCCAGTTGATAACTCTCAACAAGAGTGTTCGATTAGCGTTGGTATGAACCTCAGGTAGGCCTGAATTTGGGGAAACTCGAAATGGGGGTGGATTTAGATTATTGTGACTTCTTAGATCTAAAATCCGCGGAGTTGTAGAGATTTTTGAAGGAAACGGTTTGGGGATTAGGAATGAGGAGGAAAAGGAGATTGTAAGGTGACGATTTGGAGTCGTTTGGGGACTGCCCGCTGCCGTAGGGCGATTTCTAGCGGCGGATGGAGAGAGAGAGAGGAGGAGTGAGTTATGAGAGGGGTCTTTTGGGGTAGGGGTCGCCGGTCGGTCTCAAAGACAGTTTTAAGGGAGATGAGGGGGTAGTTCCGGACCGTTTGATCGACTGAGATGAAGGGCCACGATCAACTGTGACAAAAACAGTGTCGTTTAGTCGTTTAAAGAGCTGGGCCAATTTTGGAGTGGACTGGGGCGGGTATTGAGTTGGAATTGGGCTTGCAAAATTGGCCCAGTAGGTTTCTCCTCTTTCCTTCTTTGTTTCATTTTCAAATTTGAACACTTATTTAATACTCTAATTGTACCTATTCTGAACCTACAGTTAAACTAATTAATTAGCTAAATTTGTGAATTAATGCAAAATTCAAACTAGTTAAAACCAAAACAAAGTCCTTCAAACTAAAATGACTACTGATATTTTTTTGTTGTGATTTTTATATTCTAGAAATGCAATTAAATGCAACTAAGATCTAAAAAATGTAAAGATTAAAATGATATATATATATATATATATATATATATATATATATATATATATATATATATATATATATATATATGAAAGATTCAAAAATTCTATCTTCTTTTTATTATTTATTTTTATTATATTGTTATTTAAAAAATTAAAGATCCATGAGGCTTACGCCCAGCGTCTCGAGACTTATGCCTCGCCCCATATCAGGTAAAATGTCCCGCTCGCTCGCTTTTTTTAAAACTCTGGTTTATACTGAAGGTGTTCAAGAAATTTTGATTTGGAAAGTGCCTTTTTTAAACGAAATATATTAATTTGATTTGGAAAATTAAGATGTTTGGCTTTATGTCGAGGAAAAAGGAAATATTTACGTGATATTGTTCATTATTTACACCTCGAGGTATTTCCTTTTCACAACTCCTAGATGAAAGTTGATGACTAATGGTTCAGTACCATTGGAAATATTAGTAAAGCAATGTATCCATGAAACTCTTTTTTTTAATTAATATTTAATTGTGGTGTTATGAATTGTAATGTTGAATTAGTCATGAAAAATGAGCATTTACTGGACACTGCAAATCTTCAAGTGTTGTATTAGAGATTTAAGAGAAACATAGAAATGTCAAAGAAAGAGACCCTACGGAAAGTAGCAATGAAAGAAAAAACGACCTAGATTATTTTCTACAAAAAATAAAAATTCTTTATCCATATAGCCAATAGTATATCAAACAGAGTTAGTAATTTAAACAGACTCAGTATGCGTTGATGTCATCTCAGTTTTTGGAATCATCTCAGTTTTTGGACTTTTGTTCTTCTGCTTCTTTGTTTGTTTGAACTCTCCGTAGAAGTACGAGACAAAACCCCAAAGAGAAAGGAAAAGAGCAAGGCCCTTTTACCCTAAAGAAAACTACTGCTAATATCTCAGTAGCCGAAAGTAAAACTGCAATCATAATCCCGGATATCAAAGATGAAGAGCAATAAATGACTCCAATAACACCCACAAAGAAGCATTGCCAAATAATGACAGTCCATACAATTACTGTGTAATATCTTGCTTCTCCGAGGTTAAATTGTTTTGCCTCCCTTGATATTTCCTGCAAATTTCGATCAGTATGTTAATCCTTGCTCTTTAAAGAAATTGTCCATAGCTAAAACAAAATGGAAACCGAGGAAGTAACTATGATAAATCATATATATTTAGAAATGTATTCCATGACAAAAGAGTTTTCACCCCTCTACGGGATATGAATAATTTAGGGTTTCGAGCTAGTTCCTTCATTAATGTCCTACGGCTAAAGTCAAACTCACAACTCATCACAAGCTTTTGTTCTGTCTCTTGTCATTAAGGTCAGAAAACTTTGAGAGAATTGAAATAAGAATAATAAAAGAAAAAAAAAACAATAGCAAAAAAAAAAAAAAAAGTTTCCAAGGTAGATAAGAAAACCGTAAAGATGGACATCGTAGGTGAAGCTAATATAGCACCTAAAGAGAAGTTGATAGACTTTGTGATTTGAAGGCCTTATGGATCTGATGGCCAAACGAGAGAAATATGTTACTTTCCATAATTTATATATCTTGGCACGTAATTTAAGAAAAAAATTAAATTTATGAAATTTGGGTCTTAAACATGTTATATAATATTTGCGTGTCTTTAATACTTTTTAAACTTACATAATATTTTGTGGTTATAAAAACTTCTTATTAAGGTAAAACAAGAAATACAAAATTATGTACTTCCAAATGCAAAAATGTGCCATTTAATTTGAAATAGACTAATACAGGTAAGGTTTAAATTATTTACTCTTACACTGTAATTTTTTACCAGGTTATTAATTAATGTATCATATTATATAGTATGACTTAATTATGACGATGCATGAATTTAAACCCACAAAACAATAGTGTCACATATGCGACGGAATGAGTAAGATGCATGGGTAGAAATGAGTTACATGGGAAGAAAGAAATACCTGAAAGTCATTATTGGTTATTATTCCTACAGTGCAAAAAATAGTAGCGGCAAAACACATGATCATTTGAGTCTCCAATACTAGCGTAGCAGTAATAGCTTGTTTTGCCTTCAAATAAATTAACTCAATACAAGACAAAATGACCCCATATAAAGCTGATGCCAGAAGTGTCATCATAAAACCAAGAATATAGGCTTTACTTGTCACACCCTCTGGCCTATCACCATTAGATCGAACACCGAATAAAACAGAACCAAGTGTTAGAAGAACTAATGCATTGATAGAGTAGGGTGTGAACTTCAGCTTCACTATGAAGAAAGCACCTACTGCCGTGAAGGCAAGTTGAGCAGCAAGAAGAAGCGAAGAGGTTGACAAAGAAAATTTTGACCCGCCCCACGAATAGAGAAAATTATCAACACTAGTGACAACACTAATGACGAATGATGCAATGAAAATTCGAGGTGTTATAAAGTAAAACTAGGCACGGGAGCCTTCGGATTTTCGACGATAGAAGTATAAGATGACAAGAGGTATAAAGGTGAGTGAGCATCCAGCAGTTTGTAACCAACTGCTAAGTCATATTCTTGAACCTCCCTCAACATAATATAGACGCATTATTAGAGGGCCACCACAAATACCAACGGCGAGTATCAGACAGTTAATCAACAGGAGGATTCTCCTCATATTGGTGCTTAATCCTTTGTCTTCCATATTATTTCTCAAGAGATTTGGATGCTAAGTTGGAGTATTCTGCTGCTCAGGCTGAATGGTCTTCTTCTGCAAAGGTTTGGATTATTGGACCTCTTGCAGTGACGAGATTTATTTATAATTGAGAAATCTTTGTACATCTCCACTATTTGTTTAAGAAGAGTTTCTCATAATTAAACTAAATGCAGTACTAGTAATTTTCTTATGATTCACAAGGGAAGAATATAACAATAAAAAAATATAAAGCAAAGACAGACAGTGAGTAATTTTGTTAGTATTAAATTGCAGCGTTGAATTTCTAGGAAACCGAGTACGCCCACCATGGGCTATATATGTCATGCAAATAGCCATAACCACGCTACTGGTTGTGGATTCAAACGTGGGTTTTAGTTAAGAATTGATTAATTGTGAGTAGCCACCTGGCTATATGCCAACTTTGTTTAATTGAATATTTATGAGTATTCAACTTTGGTCTTCTGTCTCCCCACTCCCCCACCTCTACCTAACCTGGAGTTGGAGGGACGCGCAATAGTGTTTATACTTGGCTTCATTCATATTCTTTTTGCTATAATTTAACGAAAATACGTGAAACTCGTGGGTATATGTATTTCTATTCAGAGTATAAACTATTTGAGTTTTTGAAAGACGCAACGATCCGAAACCATTTTTTTGTATATGCCGAACATTTCCATAACTTTTTCTTTTCTTTTCTTTTTTTTGCCTCATAAAATAGTCGTCACCTTCCATGTTTTCTTTTCTCACGTTTGAATGAAAAATGTAATGATCCGGCCGCTCGTTTCGAGAATTAATGTCCTGTTCGGTGGCTTAAGGTCTCAAGCAGCTTCGTGTGTTATGACTTGCGTGCGTGGTCGAGTTCGGTTTTCGGATGATTCGGGATCAATTTGGAAGAAGGATTCTTATTTTAGAAGCTTAAGCGGTAAGAGTTGACCGGAGTTTGACTTTTGTGTAGACGACTCTAAAATGACATTTTGATGATTCCAATAGCTTTGTAAGGTAATTTTATACTTAGGCGAGTATCCAAATTAGGATTTGGAGATCCGTAGATTAAGTTGATGCAATTTGGCAAAAATTGGAAGAGTTGGAGTTTTGGAAGATTGAGAGGTTTGACTAGGAGTTGAAAGGCGGTTTGAGGTCGGATTTGAGTAATTCTTGTATGGTTGGACTCGTTATCGAATGGGTGTTCGAATTTTGTAATTTTGATCGGGTTCCGAGATGCGAGCCCGGGGTTGAATTTTTGAGTTGACTTTTATTTCTCTTTCAAGATCGAAGCTTTATTATCCGAAATTATTTCCTATGATTTTATTTATCATGTTAAGTTATTTTGGCTAGATTTGAGCCGTCCGGAGATTGTTTCACACGAGAAGGTCATTTTAGAGTATCGGTCTAGCTTCTTTGAGGTAAGTATTTTGCCTAACTTTGTGTGGGGGAATCACTCCTTAGGATTTGAGTCATTTGTGCTAATTGTGTCATGTGAAGGCCGTGTACGCGAGGTGACGAGTACGTACTCGAGCTTATTTAATTTGTGAAAATTTGACTGTTTAGGGTTCTTAGGTTCTTATGCCCACTAAAAAGAAAGTTGTCCTATCATGTTAAATATGACGTTACTAAATTACCCTAACATGTCTTATTTGGAGTTGATTGATTCATGTTTTACCCTTGTTGCCAATAAACTCTTATGTACCTTAATTGAAGTTATTGATGTCCTTTCCGTACTTGTTTATCCTTAATGGAAGTTATTGATGCCTTTTCCGTAAATTCTTAACCTTAATTGAAGTTATCGTTATCCTTTCCCTAATTGCTTAACCTTAACTGAAGTTTTGATATTCCTTTCATTGTTGACTTATCCTTACTTGGAGTCATTGAATCATGTTATTTCTCTTATCTTCGAGTTGTACTTATATGGAATCATTGTTGCACATTATCTCTTTCCTTGTTGAGCTATTTTTATTGAAACCATTATTCTCTGTTGTGTCTTTCATTGTGAGCTAGTTTTTCCGTTTCTTTGTGTTCTGAAGTCCTTATGTTGATTTACTTGCCATACTCTCGTGTTGTTGTTGTTGTTGTTGTTGTTGTTGTTGTTGTTGTTGTTGTAATCAGTGTTGTTGAGCCATGGGCTATGCCTTGTTGTGGTATTGAAATTGTTTTGAGGAAAAGTTGTGGCATATGGGCACATGTGGTGAAAGTCATTATATTATGTTGTTATGTTTTTGCACACGTAGTATTGCTGAGAGGATTATCGGGATGTTCGCACGTGAGTTGTCCGTGCTATTGTTATTATTGATAATTGTACGTGCGGCGTGACAAGGCGGGCATTTATTTTATTATTGCGAACCTGGAGAGACAAGGCGAGCGATATCGGGAAATGATTTGTGATGACTTGTGATCGCACGCGAGCATTGTTATTGTTGATATTTGTGTAGTGGTGTGCCTACCATGTGTGAATTATACCTTGTACATATTATGGTGATCGTTTCTTATGTGTCATTCATTGTCTCTACTCATACTTATTGACTTGAATTGTGATAGAACACTTACACAAGCATACACGTAATTAATCACCCATATTGGTTTAAGAAGATGAACCCTGATGTTATTGACCATTTACATGTACTCCCGTTTACTAGCCTTCGGTGTGAAAGTAGTTCTATTGGCACGTGAGTTATCTGTGTGGTCATGAGTCATTATGATTGTTGGCACATGAGATATCTGTGCGAATATTTGATATTGTCACTCTCTTGGCACGTGAGTCGTCCGTACAGTTATGAATTGTAATGTGGGCACGAGATGCCAAGTGATTAGGGTCCGCGAATCGGGACCGTGAAGTGTGACTAAGAGGTGAAACACCTCCGAGAAATCTTTGAACAAATCTTGTGTGGAAGCGGTTGCTCTTACTAAATCATTACTTGTTCCCTCTGCTTGATTTCACCGAACCTAAACTATGTTCAGCTTACTCTATGGTATTATTACCTGTTTGTCCCCTATTACTAATCGTTGTTTCTAGGTCTTTATTGGGAGTATTGTTTTGTTAACTTTACGATGCCTAGCTTTATATTGTCATTGTTTTCCTGTTAGTTTAACATTCATAATTGTACATGTTATTTATTCTAGTAGGTTTCTTGACTGCCCCTCGTCACTACTTCACCGAGGTTAGTCTTGATACTTACTGGGTACCGCTGTGGTGTACTTATGCTATGATTTTTGCATATTTTTGTGCAGATCCAGGTTCCTCAGATATTTGTTGATCATTAGCTAGTTGATCGGCCATTTGCCGTGGAGACTCAAGGTAAACCTGATGTTGTGTTTGTAGGCCTCAGAGTCACCTTCTAAGATTTTACTTGTACTGTTTATTTCTATTCCAGAACATTTGTACTTAGGGATTTTCTAGTAATCTCAGTAGAGCTTATGACTTGTACTACCGATTTTGGGTATTGTAATGCACTTGCGATTTATTGGATACTATAGAAATTTAAGTTTCATGCTTAATAGTTATTTCTGGTTAAATTATGTCTTTAATTTAGTAAGTGTTAGGCTTACCTAGTATTAGTGACTAGGTTCCATCACAACATCCTATGGAGGAAAATTAGGATCGTGACAAGTTGGTATTAGAGCTCTAGGTTCATAGGTGCTACGAGTCATCAGCGAGTTTAGTAGAGACTTGCGAATCGGTATGGAGATATTTGTACTTATCTTTGAGAGGCTATAGAACTATTAGCACAGTTTCACTTCTTTCATTCCTATCGTGTGTGTTTATTGATCTCAGAGTTTGAGCCTTTGTCATTTTATTCTCTCACAGATGGTGAGAACACGAGCTATAGTTACTAATAATGCTACCCCCAGAGCCGGTATGGCTAGGAGCTGGGGCAGAGGCAGAGGCCGAGGAGGAGCACATGCTACAGCTAGAGCACATGTCAGAGCGGCAGTTGAAGAGCCACAGTGGCTCCTGTTGGGGGACAGGTGCCGGAGGCACCTGTTATTACCCATGGACTTCAGGAGACTATAACACATTTCCTGAGCATGTTTGGTATATTGGCTTAGGTGGGGTTGATTCCGGTTGCACTAGCTACTCCACAGACTAGGGGAGGGGCTCAGACTCCCGGCGCCCGTACTCCAAAGCAGCGAGTCCATGTTGGTTAGGTTCCAAGTGTTATGCCGACATAGCTTGTTGTTCCAGTTCAGCTCGTTGTTAGGGCTGCAGTATATGAAGAGGAACAGCTTAGACTTGCGAGGTTCAAGAAGTATTGTCCTCCTACTTTCAGTGGTTTGGCTTCAAGGGATGCACATAGGATTTTAGAAGAGAGCCATTATATTCTCCGCACTATGGGTTTTGTGGAGACGAGTGGGGTTGCTTTATCTACGTTCCAGCTTAAGGAAGCGACATATCAGTGGTGGCAAGCGTACGAGTTGGGTAGCCTGGCCGATGCAACTTGACTTTCATGGACTCGGTTTTCAGAGATGTTCTTAAGAGAGTTTGTTCCCCAGACCCTTCGGGATATATGGCGCGTGGAGTTTGAGCAGCTGCGCCAGGGCATTACATCATTGTCAGAGTATGCCATTAGATTCAGTGATTTGTCCAAACATGCGCCTGCTTTGGTTTCTACAGTTAGAGAGCAAGTCTGCAGGTTCATTGAGGGGCTTAATCATGATATCTGGTTTAGCATGACTCAGGAGTTGGAGACAGATGTTCCATTTCAGTAGGTGGTAGATAATGCTCTCCGATTAGAGGGCATGGGGGACCAGAAGAGAGAGGACAGAGAGGCTAAGAAGCCTCGTGGATCGAGAGGATCTATTAGTCCCTATTTTGGAGGCAGGGTACACCATGTTAGAGGTTTTGTGGGACATCAAGTTCATTTTGCACTTCAGGCTTCGCGCACTGCTTTAGATATCCCTGGGTCTCAGAGTGTCTGTACCAAGCAGCTTCCGTAGCCACGCTAGCGGATGGGTTGCTTTGAGTGTAGAGATGTCAGCCATATGGTGAGATATTATCCCATACTCCGGACAAATATGTTGCAGTAGGGTATTCAGGCGGGTAAAGAGCGCCCAAGAGGGGGAAGACCGGCTCATTGATGTGCTTTATACAGTAGGGTTTAGGCTGTTGCACCATATGGTGTCGTTATAGGTATGGTTTTGATTGTATTGGAGGGGCATCATTCTTATTTTTTTATTTGGTTATGCTTGTCGGGTGAGCCCTCCTATCTTGCTTCACATATGGGTACGTTCCATGATTTTGTACTCAACTTATGTGTTTACCACTGTTGGGAGATCCTATAGTGGCAGCTCGTGTCTATCATTTTGTTTGATTCAATATCAAGAGCTATGAGACTAGTAGTGACCTTCTGTTACCCATTATGGTAGGTTTTGATGTGATTTTTGGGTGGTTGGTTATGATTTGTGATTTAGATGCTCTACCGATATGGGGGTTCAGTAGGTGTTGTGATTTTGTTAGCGAAATTGAATTAATGGAAGGTTTTGGTTGGTATGATTTATATTCTACTTGTAATTCAGAGCTGAGGACAGGATCCTCGCATTTCCATGTGATTTGATATGTTTGAACCGGGCCGCATGCCGCGGTGAAGTTATATTAGGATTAAATCCTTGTAATTATGTCACGACCCAAAATCAACCATCATGATGGAGCCTATCGTGAAACTAGGCCAGCTTCAACTCAACAACCCAACACCAACAATAATAAGTTTGAAACATTAACAGAAGCATTTAACATTAAAGAAAAAAACTGTTTGAAACATAAGAAAATCCCAAAATAATACAAACCAACCCAAAACTGGGGTGTCACTGAGTACATGAGCGTCTATTCGGAATACAATCCACTACAAGGTCTAATGAAAACAACTAAAAGTACATCAAATGATAAAGAAGGAGAGTCAAGGCCCGCGAATATAGTGTAGCTACCTTGATAGTCTCCAAACTCTGGGATCTTCAATTAGCAACCACTGCCGCGAACAGAGTTGCCTGGATCTTCACACGAGGTGCAGTGAGTAATGTGAGTACACGAACTCAGTAAGTAACAAGTCCAAACTTTGGACTGAAAGGTAGTGATGAACTCAACCACAATAAATATAACATAAATAAGTGTGCAGGAATGTAGGCATGCTTTCAAATTAAATAGACAGCTCAAGGCAATAAAGTAAATACAGATTTGAACAGTGTAAAGTATACAACTCAGCTATCTCTACATGCCAATGCACAAACTGTATGAAATGCACCATGTGCTCCCACTCTTAAGTGCTGAACCACTCGGTACTGTATATGGCCATCCATCCCAGGGAAATCCATTCTGGAACATAGACAACACTGACAATAAGTCACCCAGTACCGAGGAAAAAGGGCAATCCAACCCTGTGGTGAAATCCATCTCCAGGTATCAAGTACTTCGAATAAATCTATGTCCAGGGAAATCCATCCCTCAATAATATCATCCGCTCTCACTGGGGGTGTGTTACAGACTCCGAAGGGGCTCCTAGATCCCAAGCACTATCATAATCATCAATATAACCGATCTGGTGTGTAGCCCGATCCTATAACTGTCACTCATAACCAGGCTCTCGGCCTCACTCAGTCATCAATCTCTCCAGTCTCACCCACGGGCTCACAATGTCATGAAAGCAAACCCGGAACGATGATATGATGAATCAATAGCTAACCGAGACTGAGATGTGATATAAAAATGCATGAACATGACTGAGTACGGAATATTAATGATAATAATGAGTTGACAGCAAGAAACGACCACTAAGGGTCCCAACAATACCAACATAAAGCCTAAACATGATATCTAGAATGATTTATAGCTCAATTACATTATCACATGATGAAAGCATGGATATCAATAGAATAGAGTCACTAAACGGTTCCATGGAATCACCAGGTCACAATTCTCGCAGTGCACACCCGCACGCCCGTGACTTGGCATGTGCATCACCTCGATATCAATAACATAACACATAATTTGGGGTTTTGAACCCTCAAAACTAAGTTTGGAAGCGTTACTTACCTCAAACCAAGCAAAATCCTACTCCGCATTGCCTTTGCCTCTCAAATCGGCCTCCAATCGTCCCGAATCTAGCCACAAGCAATACAATATGATCAATATAGGTTAAAGGTATCAATTCCACAAGAAAAATACCAAATTATAGCAAAAAATCAGAAATCGGCTCAAACCCGCCCTCTTGGGTCCACGTCTCAAAATTCGACAAAAGTCACAAAACCAGAAAGCCTATTCACTCACGAGTCTAACCATACCAAATTTACTCAAATCCGACAATAAAATCCCATTCAAAACCTCAAAATTCCATCTCAAGAACACTTCCACTTTTTTCCCAATTTTTCACCCCAAATCACAAATTAGATGATAAAATTAAAGATACAATCATGGAATTTAATCAAAACCAAGTGGGAAACACTTACCCCAATCAACTCCGTGAATATCCCTTCAAGAATCGCCCAAATCCGTGATCTCTAGCTCAAAATATGAAAAATGAGCTCAAACCCTCGATTTTGAATTTAACACTGTCTGCCCAGATTTCCTTCTTCACGAACGCGACCGTCCTCGCGCGTTCACATAGACCAACTTGATTGTCTCTCCACTTTACTCTTCATGAACGTGATGCTTTACCAGCTCAACCCTTCGCGAATGCGGCCCTCATCTCGCGAACGCATAGAACAAAGGGTTGGGGGGTCCCAAACTACCTCACTCCTCTTCGCGACCTAGTCCTTGATGATTTATGACTTTAAAATAGAAAGTGTTCTAACATTGTGTTGATGTTGAGCTCATTTGAAACAGGTTTCATGCTTATGAAAAGCACAGAGTTTGTTATCATAAAAAAAAGGGAATTTATTGGCCCTTCGTAAGTTTTGTTTTGATGATTGACAAAGGAACACATGCATGAACCAGGTCCCATGCACAGTGTACACATGGCAGGGGAAAATTAAAGCACAAGTCATGAACGTGAATGGGATAAGCATAAGTGGTTATGCCTAATATTCCTTGAACAAAAATATATACCTAATCCTAATTCTAACTCCCTGTGGATTCGATCCCGACTTGCATTGGGTTTTTATTATTGCTTCGACCGCCTTACTACCTATATTTGTAGTGTGAGTTTGAGCGACATTAATTTTCGGTACCGTTGTCGGGGAGTTAAACAAATTTAGTTATATATCTAGTTTTTTGTGTGACTTGTCTTCTTTTCCTTCTGAGTCACTAACTTTGTTTTTGAATTGATTTTAGGTACAAAAATGGCTCTCAACAACGAGCCCATCGGGAATTTGCCAATGGGGGAGGATATGGATAATGACCAAGTTGATGAGGTTCCTCTTGAACCTTAAGCAAATAGACGAGGCTGCCCACCTCAAGATAATGTTCCCGTCCCTCCCCCACCTCCACCAAGAGCAGCAACTCACTGACATTTACCGAACGAGGGTTATGCAAGTGTTATAGTCCCACCCCGCATTAAGGCGAACAACTTCCAAATCACCAATGTGATGCTTACACTACTTGAGCAACGGGGATTCTTCACCGGGATCCTAGTCAAAATGCTTACAAGCATCTTAAAGGGTTTGTCGGTACTTTTGGGGGAGCAAGCAAACAAATGTCTCCGAGGATGCATTGCGGTTGAAGCTATTTCCCTTTTATCTATGGGGAAAGGCATTGGACTGTTAGAGAGATTGCTCAATCATTCCATCCATACATGGGATGAGTTGGCGGAGAAATTCATTGCCAAATTCTTCTCTCCGGGACATATGGCGATACTGCAGGATGAGATTGTTGCATTCATGCAAGAACCCAATAGCCATTGCACGAGATTTGGGAAAGATATCGTACTATGGTTAAAGAGTGCCCGAACAATGATATGATCGAGGCCATGATCCAACAAACCTTCTACAGGGGGATCAACACAACAAATCAATGTGTGGTTGATCAGCTCGCCGGTGGGAACGTTATGAACACGCCTTATGCCGAAGCTTGTGAAATTCTTGATGAGATGGCAGATACCTCATCGGCATGGCAAAGTAGAGCCAATGTTTCGCAAGGTGACCCTGATGTTATTCACCTATACAAGGAACTACATGATCATGGGCAAGCTATTTCTGAGTTGACAACTACAATAAACCAATTGGCCAAAGCTCAGCTTCAACAAGTTTAAGGGCCGAAACAAGTGAATGCAATGGAAGGTGTGAATATGATGATGAACAAGAGACGATAACAAGGTCAACAAATGCAAATCCGTCCGGAACAATTCATGCAAGATGATAGTGGGTATTACCAAGGGGATTTGTTCAATGAGCAAAAAGAAGAAGTTCAGTATGTCAACAATTATCAAGGTCAAAGAAACAATGCTCAAGGACAAAATCAACAACAATGGAGGTCACAAGGAAACCAAGGAAATTGGAACAACCAAAACCACCAAGGCAATTGGAGTGGTGGTAACAATAATCAAAACAATTGGAATAATTAAGGTAACCAAGGCAATTGGGGAGGTAATCATCAAGGCAATTGGGGTGGCAACAATCAAAGCAATTGGGAAGGCAATAATCAAGGAGGATGGAACAACAATAACAATCGGGGGTCGGGTTTTCAAAGGTCCCCGATGTTCCAACAACCGAGCAATCCACCTCCCTATCCTTCTCAAGGTTCAAGCTCTTCTAATAATGAGATGGGTAGAATTGAGAACATGTTTAAACAGATGATGGAGAAGAACGCTGACTCTGATGCTCAATTAGCCTCTCACAACACTTCTATTCATAATTTGGATGTTCAATTAGGCCAAATCTCGCAAACGTTGAACCCTCGTCCTAAGGGGGCACTACCTAGTGATACGGTGGTGAACCCGAAGAGTGGGAATAATACGGTACATGTTATGGATGTGACTACTAGAAGTGGAAAAGGTGGAGATACAACCACCTCAAATCAAAGAAGAATTATGGATAAAGATGTTGTGGTTCACAAAGATGAAATCCTAAGCAATATGGTTCAAGCTAATGAAGAAGTGAGAATTGATATTGATGAAAATGTGTAGGAGACGCAAGAAGAAGTGAACCCATCTAGGGAACCCGTGATTGACATGCTGGAACCGGTAGTACCAAAGTCTAAGGTATCAATGCCAAGGCCTCCTCCTCCATACCCTCAAAGGCTTGATAAGCAAAATAGTGAGAGCCAATTCAAAAAGTTTATTGATATGATGAAGAGTTTATGCATAAATGTGTCGTTGGTTGAAGCCTTGGAAAAATGTTGGGATATGCAAAATTCACAAAGGATTTAGTAATCAAGAAAAGATCGATGAATTGTAAAACAATTAAGATGACACATCAAGTGAGTGCAATTGTGCACTCAATGGCTCCTAAGTTGGAAGATTCAGGCTCTTTCACAATTCCTTGTACAATTGGAAGTGCCAACTTTTCCAAAGCATTATGTGATCTTGGGGTGAGTATCAACTTGATGCCCTATTCGGTGTTTAAAACTTTGGGAATTGGGCAACCAAGGCCTATATCGATGAGGTTGCAAATGGCGGATCGAAAAATGAAGAGGCCTTTGGGTATTATTGATGATATGTTGGTTCGTGTCGATAAGTTCATCCTCCCGACGGACTTTGTGATTCTTGATTGTGAAGTGGGCTGTGAGGTGCCTATCCTTTTGGGTAGACCATTTGCTACGGGGAAGGCTCTTGTTGATGTGGAAGCCAGTGAGCTCACTTTCCGGGTGGGTGACAAAAAGGTAGTCTTCCATGTGTGCAAATCTATGAGGTAACCGAATTGTAATGAAGTTTGTTCGTTCGTGGATTTGGTGACCGACGTGATTGTTGATGATGCTAGTACCACAATAAATGTTGAGGATAAATTGGAAGCCCTCTTGCTCAACCTTGATGATGATGAGGAGAATGATGGCTATGTGGAATATGTGAATGCATTGCAAGGAATGAGGTCATACACTTATGAGCCCTACAAGCTATCCTTGGATCTTGAGAACCGCAAGACTCCTCCAACAAAGCCCTGAATCGAGAAGCCTCCCACATTGGAGTGAAATCCATTGCTTCTGCATCTCAGGTATGAATTCCTTGACCCTTCTTCAACTTTACCGGTTATTCTTTCCTCTTCTTTGACTAGCATGCAGGTAGAGTCTACATTGGAGGTGATACAAAGGAGGAAAAGAGCAATCAGCTGGACATTGATGGATATCCGGGGCATAAGCCCTGCTTTTTGCATGCACAAGATTACTTTGGATGAGGGTACCAAACCCTTTGTTAAACATCAAAGGAGGCTAAATGAAGCAATGTAAGAGGTGACGAAGAATGAGATAATCAAGTAGTTGGATGCCAGGGTTGTTTACTCCATATCTTATAGCTCGTGGACCTCTCCGGTGTAATGTGTCCCAAAGAAATGGGGCATGATTGTGGTAACAAATGACAATAATGAATTGATCCCCACAAGAACTGTCACCAGGTGGCGAGTGTGCATGGACTATAGGAAGCTCAACAAAGACACTTGGAAAGATCATTTCCCACTTCCATTCCTTGATCAAATGCTTGATAGGTTGGCCAGACGTGCTTTTTATTGCTTCCATGATGGATACTCTAGCTACAATCAAAATCTTATTGCTCCCGGGGATCAAGAGAAGACCACCTTCACATGTCCTTATTGTACTTTCTCATTTTCAAGGATGCCATTTGGGTTGTGTAATGCACCAACGACTTTTCAACGGTGTATGATGGCTATTTTCACCGACATGGTAGAGGATATTCTTGAGGTCTTCATGGATGATTTTTTCGTGGTAGGAAATTCGTTGATGATTGTTTGAACAATTTGGATAAGGCCTTGGCTAGATGTTAGGAGACAAATTTGGTGTTGAATTGGGAGAAGTGTCACTTCATGGTCGAGGAAGGCATTGTCCCCGGCCACAAAATTTCAAAACATGGTATTGAGGTCGACCAGGCCAAAATTGAGGTGATCTCCAAACTTCCTCCCCCTACATCCGTGAAAGGGTGAGGAGCTTCTTGGGTCATGCGGGTTTCTATCGCCAATTCATTAAGGACTTTTCCAAGGTGGTAAACCCCTTTTATAAACTTTTGGAGAAGGATACCAAGTTCCATTTAAATGAAGATTGTATAAAGGCATTCGAATTGCTTAAGTTCAAGTTGACTACTACTCCAATTATTACCACACCGGATTAGAGCTTGCCTTTTGAGCTCATGTGTGACCCTAGTGATGTGGCGGTTGGAGCTGTGTTGGGGGCAAAAAATCAACAAAATCTGCCATCTGGTCTACTATGCTAGCAAGACCATGAATGATGCCCAAGTCAACTACATAATGACCGAAAATGAGCTACTTGCTATTGTTTTTGCTATGGAGAAGTTCTGCCCGTACTTGATGGGTACAAAGGTGATTATTCACACCGACCATGTGACGCTTCGGTATTTGATGATCAAGGAAGATTCTAAGGCAAGGTTGATGAGGTGGGTGCTTCTATTGAAAGTGTTTGATCTATAGATTCAAGACCTCAAGGGTAGTGAAAATCAAGTGGCAGACTACTTGTCCCGATTGGAGGAGGATGGGAGGCCAAATGACGGCCTTGAGATCAATGATTCCTTCCCCAACGAGCAATTGCTTGCCATTTCTTGACCAGGATGCCGTAGTTTGCCGATTTAGCCAATTATCTTGTGAGTGGTATTGTACCGAATGAGTTCTCTTCAAACCAAAGGAAGAAGCTCAAACATGATTTCCTTGACTACTATTGGTATGAGCCGTATCTTTTTCGGATATGTACTAATGGTGTGATCCGATGATGTATGCCGGAGGAAGAACGAATGGGAATTCTTGAGGCTTGCCATTCTTTACCATATAGTGGTCACCATGGTGGAGCTAGAACGACAACAAAATTGTTGAGTTGTGGATTCTATTAGCCTACTCTCTACAAGGATGCTAGTGATCTAGTCAAGCGTTGTGATGAATGTCAAAGGGCCGGTGGGATTTCTAAGAAGAATGAGATGCCTCTCACCACTATTTTGGAGATAAATATTTTTGATGTTTGGGGTATTGATTTCATGGGACCTTTCGTGAGCTATTGTGGGAATACTTACATTTTGGTAGTTGTGGACTATGTGTCAAAATGGGTTGAAGCCGTGGCTTTACCCAACAACAAAGCTCGAAGTGTGGTGGCATTTTTGAAGAAGAACATTCTTTACAAGATTTGGTACTCCAAGGGCAATTATTAGTGATGGGGATTCACATTTCCGCAACCGAGCTTTTGATACCTTACTCACAAAGTATGATGTCACTCACAAAGTCTCGACCCCCTACCATACTCAAGCAAGCGGACAAGTTGAAGTCTCCAACCGAGAGATCAAGAGTATTTTATCAAAGACTGTGAATGCCAACCGAACAGATTGGTCAAGAAAACTTGATGATGCTCTTTGGGATTATAGGACGGCCTACAAGACGTCGATTGGGATGTATCCATATCGATTGGTGTTTGGGAAGGCGTGTCATCTTTCGGTAGAACTTGAGCATAAGGCCATGTGGGCTTTGAAAAAGTTGAACCTTGAATGGGATGTTGCCGCAAACTTAAGGCTGGCACATTTAAATGAGCTTGATGAATTCCAGTACCATGCCTACATAAGCTCGTCCCTTTAGAAGGAGAAGATAAAGTACATCCAGGACAAGTACATCCACAATAAAGATTTTAAAGAAGGTGATCTTGTGCTATTGTTCAATTCCCGGTTATTGATGTTTCCGGGCAAGTTGAAGTCAAAATAGAGTGTCCCCTTTGAAGTGGTGAATGTAACCCTCTTTTGTGCTCTAGATTTAAAAAATAAGAATGATGAGGTGTTTAGAGTCAACGGGCACCGGGTTTAACATTATCTTGGCAAGGTTGATGATGGCCACATTGTGGCAATTCTTCATTTCAAGTTATTGGCAATCTGCGTCGTTCCGCGACATTAAATCAGGCGCTTCTTGGGAGGCAACCATATGTCTTTTTCTTTCTCTTATTTTTCTTCTTTGGATTAGATAGACTTTGTTTTGTGCTAACTAGTTTTGAAGTGTATGCAGTAATGGGTGTGCATTGCAGGGACTATAAGGGAAAAATTGGTTAAGTGTCACAAAAGTGCGGACTGCACCAGAATTATGCGGACCTCACAACCACTCTGTGACCACACAATCTTGAGTGCGGTCACACATCTGAAAGACCAAAAATGCATGCTCTCTGAAGTTTGGCCTGTCAAAGTTTATTACCTAAGTGCGGCCACCCACATTTTTGTGCGGTTCGCACACATTTTTGTGCGGTCCGCACAAATTCTGCGGTCGCACTCACTTTTGTGCGGACCGCACTAAAAATTGTGCGGCCACACTCAGGTAAATTTTGGGCCCGACGGGTTAAAGTATAAATAGGGCCTTTATCAACTTTTCACACTTTACACTCTTTGAACCCTGAAACTTAGCAAACACAACACATATCTTAGTAGCTCTAAATCCTCTCTCATTTCATCAAGTTAGATTCTCACCTGCATCATTCACTACTGGTATGTTCAATCCATGGTATATTTTTGTTCTTTCTTCTTAAATTGTGTTCTTGTTTTCTTTGATTTGTTTAATTAATTTTAGGCCTATAAATGTCAAATATGCTTATTATGTGCTTCAAAATTATGTGGGTAGCTTCGTATGTGTTAATTGGGGCATGGGTAAGAAGCTAATCATGTTTAATTGCTCAAACCATGTCTAATTTGTGAACAAAAGTGCATGAACCCTAAACTAGTGCCGCATAAATTCAAATTGTGCGGCCGCGCTTATTTTTGTGCGGTCCGCACTTTGAGCTTTGCGACCGCACACACTTTTGTGCAGTCTGTAGCTCTCTGAGTTAGGGCATGGGTGTGCATGAATTATGCGGCCACACTCAAAATTGTGCGGTTCATAATGGACTTATACGGCCACCTCATTTTTGTGTGGTCCGCATTGATGAATGATCAGAAACTCCAGTATTCTGAACCTGGGGCTATGCGGCCGTACTCAAAATTGTGTGGTCCGCACTTTTGGTTGTGCGACCTTGCTCACTTTTGTGCGGTCCGCACTCGGCAGTCTACGACTACACACATTTTTGTGCAGTCCGCACTACCCCTTCTGAGACTGCTTTACTGCAACTTTCAATCATGCTTATGTATACATTATGAGCTTCAATTCTAACTGATTTCTATTACTTATATGTTGCAGACAATGATTCGCTCATGTGGTAGAGGAGATATATCGAAAGGGAGGGAAGAACCCTCCCGAGGCCGGGGTCGAGGCAAAAACAACCTACCTCTAGCACTTCAAAGAGTCATAAGCAAGAAAACAACTGCTAATAGAATTCCTAAACCCTCCGAGACCAGCGAGTACCTCCCATATGAGGAAGCTTCTGAGGGTAACTCCTTTCAAGCACAGTCGGAAGCCCAATAACAATAAATACTGGGTAGATTTCATTTGGTAGATGAGTCATCTTCCACTGCTAGTTCATTTGAAGGTTTAGAAGAGGGTAGTCAAGATTCTAAGCAACCTTCCTCACATTCTCCAGCTGCTCCAATCAATTTAGACGATGATGATGATATCCCAGATGATGGTAGAGGGGCGACACTACAGTGGGAGGTTTAGAGAGGTCAAGTAGTCCAGAGCTATGGGAAGACAGATTCATCAGTACCAATGCATTTTCCAAATTTAGAGAATGGTGGCCGCAGAGGTCACTCACTCTTGAGCGACAATGCTTGATGAAGGATTTAGACAAGCACAACCCCAATGTCCTTCCACAATTCCGGGAGCGAAAAGGATGGAAATGGTTCACCCACAACGTCCTAGATGAAAATGAGGACTTGGTCAAAGAATTCTATGCAAATGTAGCTCACATTAAAAAGGGTACCAAGGTGACAAACGTGCGAAATCTGAAAGTTTGATTCGACTCCTGTGAATTGAATTCATATGTGGGGTTCGAAGAAGTGGAGGTAGTCCAATACTTGGAAAAGTTGGCTATGGGTGATGCAGCTTGCCCGTGGCTAGCTGAGATTTTGGCTATTCGAGGATCAACACCTCTTTGGCTCATAGAAGGAGTTCCAATAGTCCGGGCCACCCTAAATTTTGAAGTAAAAGGGTGGCAAACATTCGTATGCAGCCGCATTGATCCATGCCTCAATGAGAACAACCTCCCACTTCCCTGTGCAGTCTTGGTGGCATCAATTATGCCTGGGTATCCGATTAATGATGGTGCTATCATGTCCACCAACATCACTCTTTTTGTCCAGAAGGGTGAAAGATCCTACCCGTTCTCGAACTTCACACTGAATACTTCAAATATCAAAGGGTGGAGCCGAGGCATTATGATACCGAAGTGAAGGCCAAGAAGCCTTTCTCATGGTAACTGATATTAGGCTATATAGATGATATTTACACCTTAATATTACCATACTTTATTGTGGTTTTATAGGCAAATTGATAACAAAATGCTCTAATTGGTGTTCTTTTGCTTCGCAGGGAATAATCTAAGTAAGGAAGCACTACGGAGTGTTTTAAAGTCAATAATGTAAAGAAAATGCCCAATCAAGAAGTACCCGAGCATAAAATCGCGAAAATGGACTGAAGGAAATCCACCGCGGCCGCTGCAGATCAAGTGGCGAGGCAGAATGTTTAGCGTTCACCGCGGTCGTGCCGCGGTTCTTCCGCAACCGCGGTGAACTGTTCACCATCCAGAAAATTGAGGGACCAAAGTGAAAATCGGGGAAAACTTGTTCCAAACCCTTATAAAACTTTAGAAGCTCGCCCACAATAAGGCTAAGCTAGTTTTTTGACATTACTGGAGGCAAGAACAAGTGTGATAAGATCAACCAAACATTAGAGTTTTTCTATCTCCCCTTTATTTTCTTGCAATCTTACATTATGAACAATTTAGTAGTTTTCTCTTATTTTTTTATGAGTAGCTAAACAATTATCTAGGGTTGATGAACCCAATTGTTGGTTGAAGTTTTGACTCAACTTGTTAAAACTTTGGTGGGATAATTTAGAGCTGTACATATTGTTAGCTAGAGTAGTTCGAGAGAATGCTCTAGTAAATTATTATAGTTTATCGAGAGATAATTACGATAACTCATAGCTCTTAATCCTCATAGAGTATTACGGGAGATTATTGTGGAAGAGTCAAGATCCAAAACTAGCTATTAGGGATATCACTACCCTAGACATTTTTACCATTGAATTAAAATAGCTTAAGCTTATTGCTATTTTTAATAGTACTTGAAGTAGTTAAACGAAAACCCAATCTTTATTGATCAAAATGTTGCATCTAGAAAGTGGTTGAGTTGATAATAGCATTGCCAAAAAGTTGTAATAGATAGGTTAGTTCCCTGAGGATTCGACTCCGGACTTAAAATCGGATTATATTTGCAACGACCGCTTTGTCTTTTAGAAGGCATAGTTGGGCGAGATCAAATTTTGGCGCCGTTGCTGGGGAACTAACGGTGTATTTATTACAACTTAGAAGTAGTGTTAGAATTGTTAGTTTAAAGCAATTTTCGAAGGTGTTAAACAACCTTTTCATTGAAATTCTCACGTTTGAACTCTTGTGAACTTCAGGTGTATGCCTAGAAACTCTTCGAGGACTGGAGAACTACTTGAAAGACTCTCAGACCCCGAGAAAACATTCAGGGCATTGAACCGTGCCAACAAGAGGATCCACCAATCACAACACCCACACCAGCTCGAATTTGACATGGGTGACGCAGAAAACATCAATAGAAACGTCGGGGATACGCCAGCTCCCCCAAACGTTGGAGTAGTGGCACCTCTTGTGCCAGAAGCTGCACTTTATGATAGGTCATAACCTACAGCTGACAACCTGGCTACTGTCACAGCTGTGCCCCCAATTCAAGCGGAGACATTCCAGATCACCAACAACATGCTGCACCTTTTGCAGAATAAAGGATTGTTCTCCGGGTCACACATTGAAGATCCTCAGCAACACTTGAAAAAATTTCTGTCGATTTGTGTGACCCAAAGGCAGCCAAATGTGACCCCAGAAGCTATCAAGCTACTACTATTCCGTTTTCTGTGACTGGGGAAGCTCAGACTTGGCTGAATTCGCTCCCAATCAATTCCATTGTCACCTGGGAGGAATTAGTCAAGTAGTTCCTGAATAAGTTCTACCCGCCCAACAAAACTGCAAGGCATATTGATGAAATATTGTAGTAGAAGCAGCAGCCGATTGAGACTTTGCAAGAAACTTGGGAAATGTTCAAAGGGATGCTAGTGAAGTGTCCTCACCATGGTATTCCGAATCAAATGCTCGGGCAGAGGTTCTACATGGGGTTAGTTGACAATTTAAAGGCCAATGTGGATGGTTCAGATGGAGGTGCATTTTTGAATAAGACATTCACCGAGTGCAAAGTCCTTCTTGACAAGATATCCCAAAACTCGGGGCGGATGACTAGAGGTACAAACTAGCACCCATAATGCATTTCGTTCCTCTTGACCCAAATAATTTGCATGTAGAGAACATGGCCACACTCCTGACTCAGATGAGTATATTGACAAAGAAGATTGATGAGATGGGTACTAAACAGGTGCATATTGTTGACACAACAAATGGAGGAATGTGTATACCCTGTGTTAATCAATCATATGTGTGCTCATGGAGTGGAGAAGGGGACAATCAAGGGGTAAGAGAAGATATGAATTATGTCAACAACTTTGGGGGTCAGAGACCAAGAGGACAACAGTGGAGACCGACACCATATCAGCAATACAGGCCAAACATGTAACATCCTGGAGGTATGCACCCCCAAGGCCAAATGGTGCCATACCAGAGACAGCAGGGTTATCCATAGTAGAACCGGCAACAATTGGCATATCAGCCACCTCCTCAGCAACAAGATAACAACATGGTAGAAATTAGGGGTATGCTTTAACATCTCATTGGGACAAATGGTAAGATGCAGGAAAAGTCGGCAGTGCATGATTCAGCTATAAAGAATATTGAAACTCAGTTAGGGCAGTTGTCTATGGTTTTAAACAACTGCCCCTAGGGAACATTGCCAACGGACACAAATATCAACCCTAAGGAGCAAGACCCGAATCAGTTGATGGCAGTAAGTCTCTGGAATGGGATAGATTTAGACAAAGAGTAGGAAATTGCACAAGCCAGTAAAGAGACTACGTCAGCTACGCCAATTTCACTAGAGGTAGATGAACCAGTGGAACTTACTGAATTGGTAGTTGAACTGGATCAGGATGAAAAGGGTAAGGCAAAGGCGAGTGAACAAGCTGCAGAACAGGAGGTGCCTCTTGTGCCATAGAACCCCAACAAAGAGAAGCCAACAAGCAGTACACAAAGGGTGGTACCTGCACCATTCCCTCAGAGACTGGTAAACAAAAGAAGGAAGATCAATACAGGAAATTCATGGAAATGCTACGGCAAATTCAGTTGAATATTCCGTTGATAGATGCCTTGAGGGAAATGCCAGGCTATGCAAAGATGATGAAGGATCTAATGTAATGAAATTCTGATTTTCAGGACCTATCCATAGTGACTCTGATGCAGACCTGCAGCGTAGTAGTGACAAGACCCATGGCTCAAAAGATGTCTGACCCAGGTAGCTTTACGATTCCATGCACTATTAGGAGTTATGCCTTTGCAAGGGCATTATGTGAATTAGGAGCCAACATAAATTTGATGCCTCTGGCTATATATACCAAATTGGGAATTGGCAGAGCTAGACAGACTTCGATACTGTTGCAGCTGGCAGACCGCACGGTTAAAAAGCCGACTGGGATTCTTGATGATGTGTTGGTACAAGTGGGGAAGTTTGTGTTCCCTGCAGACTTTGTTATTCTGGATTGTCAAGTAGATGAGGAGATACCTATCATTTTAGAGAGGCCATTCTTATCCATTGGGAGAGCACTGATTGATTTTGAGACTAGGGAACTAAAAAAGAGGCTGAACAGTGAAAAAGTCATATTTAACGTTCAGCAATCCATGAGGAGACCCAGTAAATATGCAAATTGCTCCTTAGTGGAGGCAGTGGATGTGATCTTGCACGAAGATGATGTGACCTTGACTGTTACAGATCCATTAGAGTCTTGCCTAACAAACTTAGAGGAGATGGATGGTAACGGGTTAGCTGAGTGGGTCATGGCACTTGAAGGCCAAGGATTCTGGAAGAGGGAACCTCAGTACAAGTCCCTTGAGTTAGAAAAAAGGGCTACACCTCCAGCAAAACCATCAGTAGAGAAACCACCCAAGCTGGAGCTGAAACCACTCCCAGCTCACCTCAGGTACGTTTTCTTAGGCCCTGACTCTACTTTGCCTATCATTATATCATCCGGTTTGCTAGATGTGCAGGTAGAGCAGCTCCTACAGGTACTACAAGAATGGAAGACTGCCATTGGTTGGACCATGGTAGATATAAAGGGTATCATCCCAGCCTTCTGTATGCAAAAGATTCTCTTAGAAAAAGGGCACAAGCCTTCCAAAGAACATCAACGAAGGTTGAGCCCGAATATGAAAGAGGTGGTGAAGAATGAAGTGATCAAATGGTTAGATGCGGGAATCATCTTCCCCATCTCTGATAGCAATTGGGTCAGCCCTGTCCAATGTGTGCCGAAAAAGGGGGGAATGACGGTTGTACAAAATGAGAACAACGAGTTGATCTCAACTCGTACAATCACGGGATGGTGGATTTGCATGGATTACCGAAAATTGAACACAGGCACCTGAAAGGCCCACTTTCCTCTTCCATTCATTGACCAAATGTTGGACAGGCTGGCCGGGAGATCGCACTTCTATTTCTTGGATGGATATCTGGGGTACAATCAGATCTCAATAGCCCCCGAAGATAGAGAGAAAACATCCTTCACTTGTCCGTATGGCATTTTTGCCTTTTGGAGAATGCCTTTTGGGCTTTGCAATACACCGGCGACATTTCAATGGTGCATGTTAGCCATTTTGACAAACATGGTAAAGGATATTATGGAGGTTTTTATGGATGATTTCTTCGTAGTGGGGGATTCATTTGAGGATTGTCTTCACAATTTAAGAAGAGTGCTCAAAAGATGTGTGGAGACAAATTTAGTGCTAAACTGGGAGAAATGCCATTTTATGGTACAAGAAGGGATAGTCCTGGGGCATCGAGTGTCCAGTAAGGGAATTGAGGTTGACCATGCTAAGGTTGACGTGATTGAAAAGTTTCCACTGCCTACTTCAGTCAAGGCGGTGAGAAGTTTCTTTGGGCACGCCGGGTTCTACAGGCGATTCATAAAAGATTTCTCCAAAATTTCTAACCCATTATGCAAACTCCTTGAGAAGGATCACCCCTTTTTGTTTTCTAATGATTGCAGGTTGGAATTTGAGGAGTTGAAAAAGAGATTGGTGATCGCACCCATCATTGTTTCACCCAACTGGGAGAAACCGTTTGAGCTCATGTGCGATGCAAGTGATTATGCTATAGGAGCAGTCTTGGGGCAGAGAAAAGATAAACTGATGCACCCGATTTACTATGTAAGTAGAACGCTTAGCGGTGCACAACTCAATTACACCGTGACGAAAAAGAAGATGTTGGTTGTCGTTTTTGCATTCCACAAATTCAGGTCATACTTAGTTGACTCAAAAGTTATTGTTTACACTGACTATGCAGCAATTAGGTACCTGATAGAAAAGGAGTCAAAGTCACGCTTGATTCATTGGGTTCTTCTGTTATAAGAATTTGATCTGGAAATACGTGACCGGAAAGGGACAGAGAATCAAGTAGCTGACCACCTCTCAAGGTTGGAAGGAGCTGAAAAGAAGGTAGAGGTTGAGGATATAACAGAGACATTCCCGGATGAACAATTACTGGCAATGACAATGGAGGAGGCACCTTGGTATGCTGATATTGCTAATTATTATTTAGCAAGTGGTATTGTACCTCACGAGCTCTCCTCTATTCAAAATAAAAAGTTCTTTCGTGATTGTCGGTCTTATTATTGGCATGAACCTCTTTTGTTTAAAATCTGTGTAGATAACATGATCCGGCGGTGTATCCCCGAGAAAGATCAAAATTCTATTTTGCAGACCTGCCATGCCTCACCATATGGTGGGCACTTTGGAGGAATTCGGACAGCAGCTAAGGTGTTGGAGTCGGGCTTGTATTGGCAAACTTTGTTCAAGGATGCCCATACTTGGGTCAAAAGCTATGATGAATGCCAAAGGACAGGCAATATATCTCACAGACATGAGATGCCAATGACCACAATTCAAGAGGTGGAGGTTTTTGACATACGGGGGATCGACTTCATGGGGCCATTTGTCAGCTCATATGGTAACAAGTACATATTGGTAGCAGTTGACTATGTCTCCAAGTGGGTTGAAGCAGTGGCTCTCCCGACCAATGATGCTAAAGGGGTAACAGGCTTTCTGAAGAAGAACTTTTTCACACATTTTGGCACCCCAAGACCTATACTCATTAATGGCGAAACACATTTCTGTAATAGAGCGTTCGTACGGCTGCTTGAAAAATATAGAGTTCGTCATAAGGTGACCACCCCATATCATCCATAATCGAGCGAGCAAGTTGAAGTGTCCAACAGGGAGATTAAAAGTGTCCTTACAAAAACAGTGAATGCAACAATGACCGATTGGCCAAGGAAGTTGGATGATGCATTGTGGGCATACCGCACAGCCTTCAAAACCCCAATTGGTATGTCACCATACAAATTGATCTTTGGTAAGTCATGCCACCTCCCGGTGGAGCTTGAGCACAAAGCACTTTGGGCATTGCGAAAGTTGAACTTGGACATGGAAACAGCAGGTACTAACAAAGTCACTAGGTTACATGAGCTAGAGGAATTCAAGTTTCAAGCATTCGAGAGTGCTAGATTATACAAAGAACGGATGAAGCGGATGCATGACAAGCACATCGTGGACCAAAACTTCAAATCCGGAGAGCTAGTGTTATTATACAACTCAAGATTGAGATTGTTTCCGGGTAAGTTAAAGTTCCGATAGTTAGGACCTTTCAGAGTGGTGCAAATGTTCCCAAGTGGAGCTGTTGAGATTGAATCAGAGGATGGGACGAATAAGTTCACAGTGAATGGTCAGAGGTTGAATTATTACCTTGGAATGGCAGATGACAAAGGGGACAGAGAGATAATCATATTGGAAGAGCCCTAGTATATGAATGAGGAGTGATGCTCCAAGCCTGCGTCGTGTCATGACGTTAAATCAAGCGTTGCATGGGAGGCAACCCACGAACGTTGTGTTAGTGTTTTCTTATGTAGCTTCCTATTAAAAAATATAACAATAACTTGGTCATCACCGCGACCGCGGCAGAACTGTAGCAAGACCGCGGTGAGTGGCGAGTATTCTGCCTCGGCGTAGTACAACCCACCGCGGTCGTGGTGGGACCGCGGTAGAACCGCGGTGAAATGTTAACATTCTGCTTTGGACTATTTAACCCACCGCAGTCGCGGTAGGACCGCGGTCGACCGCGGTGGGCACCAGGTACGTTTTTTTAAAAAAATTTCTTCCTTTTCTTTATTTTCTTCCTCTTCTATTTTATATTTATTAAACCCCCCCCCCCCCCCTTAATATATCAACACAAATGACCCCCCCCCCTTCTTATTTTCTAATCTTTCTCTCTCTCTTAACCCTAACCTCCCCAAATTCCTCATCTCTTCTTAATCTTCTTCACTCACCCTACTTCCCCCATCTCCATTCCCCTCACTCCTCTTTCTATCAAGGTATGCAACTCACTTCTCCCTATCTTTTCTTTTTGTATTTTATATAGTTGTATGATTTTTAGTAATTGTGTAGTGATTTTTAATTGTGTAGTAATTTTTAGTAGATTTTTGTTAGTTTTCTTCTTGTTTTCTTTTGAAATTCGTTTTTAGACATATTGGTGAAGGGGCTGTGTGTATAATGTAGTGGTAAGGTGGAGGTTTGTGGGTGATTGCACTAATTTTTGTGGTGTGTAATAAGGTAGTAGAATCTTTGATTTGGGGGAAGATTAGATATGTCCATATGGATTATATGTTTGAAGAATTTGTCTTGCCCACAAGGTGTTTGGGAAATTGCCCCAATGGAGTTATAAGGGCTAAGGTGGCATGGTTGTGGTGAAGTCTGAGTAACCACCCATAGTCATATATTTCACACACTCACTGATAGGCGTTACTCTATTTGATAGGTACAATGAATCCTTCTAGGAAGAGACGTAACATCGGGTCCTCTACTAGTGGACCGGGCAGCTCATCGAGAACTAGGAGCCAAGCCAGTGCGCCGCAATTTGATAGCACTAGGTTTGTCTCCAAATCGGCGGAGGATAGGTACAATGCCAAGGCAGCTAAGAAGTTGCTACAAGAGGTGCATATTGACCAAGATGCCTTAGAGGTGGAATGCCCGAATATCTTAAACGAGCTAAGGAGGTGTCAGCTAGACATCTTCTTTGAGGTATCGAGGGAGGCCAATATTCAGATGGTAAGGGAGTTCTATGCTAACTTCCCGGAATGTGAGAATGAGATTGTTACTATGTGCAATACCCGGGTAAATGTATCCCTCGAGACCATCCATCGGGTGTACAGGCTACTAGTGTTTAGGGGAGAATTTGATGATTATCGTATGTTTAGCCAAACAAGTTCCTTGTGGGGAACTATTCTTGAAACGATCTGTGTGCCAGATAAAGAATACATATGGATAAAACACATGATCACACTTAACTCCCAGTCTCTCAATTGGGAGGCTAAGTGTTGGCTAACTATTATCACCAGTCGGCTGTTGCCCTCCAGCAATACGACTGATGTCAATCTACCACGAGCTGCAGTGATCTACTATTTCATGGCCCACAGGGATTTTGATGTGGCACGGCTCCTCCATAACGAGATGCTCATTAGATCACCGGAGTTACTCAAAGGCTTCTACTTTCCTTCTTTCATCACCAGGTTGTGCCGTATTGCTAAAGTCCCTGAAGACCTTAGAGTTGATGGGAAATTACCACTCAAAGCACCGTTCCTGGCAAGAAAAATCAGAATTGGGATGGAGCCGGTGGTAAATGTTGATGAATCAGATGATGAATGTGATGAAAATGATTCTGAAGCAGCTGAGGTTCTACCATCTATGAGAGTTGAAGAGGCAGGCCCTTCACAGCCCCGCCGAAGTACATGCCTAATAGGTTTGGAGCAGGATATGGCTGGGTTGCGTACCTCAGTCACTGATTTGGGTGCCCGCGTAGACGTAGTGGCTGACAGGCAAGTGAAGTTGGAGAAGAAATTCTTAGGTTGGCTAAGAGCTCTGGGTTGTGCATGCAATGTGAACCCAAACACCGTCTTCGATCAGGAGTGATCTTCCAGGGAAGTGCTTTTACCTCACTGTTCTTTAAGTTTTTATGCCATGAGGACATGTCTACATTTTAAGTGTGGGGTAGGGGACACTTCAATGTATATATGTGTTTGTAACAATTTAACTGTTGAATTTTTCTTTGGTTTTGCTTTGATTGTTTTTGGTGTTGTGAGTAATAGTTTCATTAGGTAAGTTATGAAAATGAGAATATATATATATATATATATATATATATATATATATAGGACTCTTCCTGATGACGGATATTTGAGACAGTTTCTTGAGGGAAGTAGTCTAGAGAAAATACCAAAAAGATTTTTTATTTTATTCTTAGGTAGTGTAGTAACTCCCCCTTGGTTTTTCTTTGGGCCACGGTTCTTTTCCAAGGGTTTATCTTGAACCGGGTATAAGTAGTTTTTGTTATTTTGTTTTTAGTTTTAGGTAGCATTGATAGGCTACGAGGTGAAATAGAAAGAGAATCCCTTGGCGTTAGTACACCTGAACACAATCGACACTAGAGTGTGACGCCTAGTCTCAGTGGTTGACTCTTGCTAAAAGTGCCTTAAAATTGTATGTTTGTAGCTAACTTGAACACTCAAAAGAGAATGTCTTGATAAAACAATCCGGTGTGAGTCATATGCCATGTGTATGTGAGCTATACTGTATTCCATGCTTGATATTTGATGCCTAGAACTTGCCCTGTATGTTTGCAAAGCGAAATAGTAGTTTCATTCAGTCTTAGAAGTGATATATGCATTTATTTGTTAAGCCAGATATATATAACGCAAACCCACCTGAATGTAATACATCTTAGTTAACCCCATTAAGCCTATAAGCCTGTTTCGTTGGAACCCACATTACGAACCTTACCCAATTGTTTGAATAGCCTTCTGTTTGAACCCCTTTTACCTCCCATGAGCACTTAAATGGCCTTGACATATGCAAAAGTTAAAGTGTGGGGTGGTGGTTTAGTTTTGAGTGGATCCAATGAAATAGAGGAAAGGTGCAGTTTGATGAATAAAAGAAGAAGCACCACAAAAATAAATAAATAAATAAATAAAGTAGTTGATAAGTGGTGGATTGATGCAAATTCACCTAAAGAAAGGGGATGTTATGAATAAATTGTGGGGAATGTCTGGTTGACATAAGAATGATATGGAATGTTAATGTGTTTTGTATTAAAAGTGCTTAGGGAGGTTAGTCACTATATCCAAATATATCCTACCCATCCCTTAACCTACATTACAACTAAGTGAAGTCCTACTTGATCTTAGATTGGATAGGCTCGATTAGTAGAGTATTACACTAAGGGCAAGCATATGGTGCATCTTTGTGGTATGTGAATGTCTTTTGGAGAGTGAGCGAATTTTGTCCATCTGAGTTCCTAATTGTGTTTACTCATATTATTTGTGGAACTACTCTCTTGTGTGATGTGAGGGCATGTGATTCACAAAAGAAAGGTAAATCTTGACTTCTGTGTAGAGTAGTTTGAGTAAGTGCAAGTATTGCATGGTATGAGAGATTCGACCTATGAGGCAAAGGTTGTTCACTTCTAGGTGCAACTTTGATAAATTGTTCAAGGTGTGATTCATTAAGGGAAAAGCTTAGGGAAGGAACCTCGATAGAGTGTGGTGGATTGCTAGAGGACTAGCAATACTTTAAGTGTGGGGTGTTGATATTAGGCTATATAGATGATATTTACACCTTAATATTACCGTACTTTATTGTGGTTTTATAGGCAAATTGATAAAAAAAATGCTCTAATTGGTGTTCTTTTGCTTCGCAGGGAATAATCTAAGTAAGGAAGCACTACGGAGTATTTTGAAGTCAATAATGTGAAGAAAACGCCCAATCAAGAAGTACCTGAGCATAAAATCGCGAAAATGGGCTGAAGGAAATCTACCGCGACTGCGGTGGAACAGCGGTTCAACCTCGGCAGATCAAGTGGCGAGGCAGAATGTTTAGCGTTCACCGTGGTCGTGCCGTGGTTCTGCCGCGACCGCGGTGAATTGTTCACCATCCAGAAAATTGAGGGACCAAAGTGCAAATCGGGGAAAACTTGTTCCAAACCCTTATAAAACTTTAGAAGCTCGCCTACAATAAGGCTAAGCTGGTTTTTAGACATTAATGGAGGCACGAACAAGTGTGAGAAGATCAACCAAACATTAGAGTTTTTCTATCTCCCCTTTATTTCTTGCAATCTTACATTATGAACAATTTAGTAGTTTTCTCTTATTTTGTTATGAGTAGCTACACAATTATCTGGGGTTGATGAACCCAATTATTGGTTGAAGTTTTGATTCAACTTGTTATAATCGAGCTGGATTTATTAAATGATTGTTCAACTATGTTTTGTATGGTGATAATTGAATGGACCCTTGATTAATCGTGTCTAATTACCTCTTATTGCTTGAGAAAGATTATTGGGTTAGATTGAAGTTGAACAACACCACTTTTGGGTAATTGAAGAGATTCATTACTTGAACTTAAAAGTGGATTTAGAGATAACGAAACTTTGGTGGCATAATTTAGAGTTGTACATATTATCAGCTAGAGTAGTTCAAGAGAATGCTCTAGTAAATTATTGTAGTTGATCGAGAGATAATTATGATAACCCATAACTCTTAATCCTTATAGAGTATTACGGCGAGATTATAGCGGAAGAGTCAAGATTTAAAACTAGCAATTGGGGATATCACTACCCTAGACATTTTTACCATTGAATTAACTTTGCTTAAGCTTATTGTTGTTTTTAATATTACTTGAAATAGTTAAATGAAAACCCAATCTTTTTGATCAAAATCTTGCATCTAGAAAGTGGTTGAGTTGATAATAGCATTGCCAAAAAATTGTAATAGATATGTTAGTTCCCTGAGGATTCGACTCCGGACTTAAAATCGGATTATATTTGCAACGACCGCTTTGTCTTTTAGAAGGCATAGTTGGGCGAGATCAGTACCACCTTCAGGAAGCTGACAACCCGAAGTTCAAGGGTAAGGCTACATCATCCGCTAGCCAGTCTGAAGAGCAAGCAGTAGTGGTTACTGATTCGGCTGCTGATCCTTCAGCATCCGCCATACCTTCCACAACAGTCGGTCCTTCCACCGGGACAGCAGACATGCCACCTGTTGATACCCAATTTTTTCCATAACATTTTCAAACTGTGCTTTGGCATCAATTAG
The DNA here is from genome assembly GCF_000715075.1 of Nicotiana tabacum. NCBI lineage: Eukaryota > Viridiplantae > Streptophyta > Magnoliopsida > Solanales > Solanaceae > Nicotiana > Nicotiana tabacum. Next base: position 91,406,473 of record NC_134084.1, read on the forward strand.
TATTTTTCATACAATTTCTGCATTTTAAAATATTTTAATTAATTTCTCCCAGCATTTTATTTATAAAACAATCACTGATTGCATCACAAATAATTTTATAATAATTTTTTGTGACTTAATTTTATCATTTGCATTTGTACTAAGTTTCAATTATTGCACAAATAGCCACATTTGTATTTTAGGATGCAATTGCAATTACTTTACAATTATAGCCTATGCATGCATTATTACATTATTTTACCAGAAAATAGCTTTTTATATTTTTAAAATATTAAGTAATTATTTTAAAATATTTCCAGGCATGAAAATTATTTTTTACAACCTATTAGTTATTTTTTAAAAATCGTTTTAGCAATTAAAGAGGTATTTAATAAATAGCCCCTTTCATTTGGACCTGGCCTATTAAATCAGCCCAATTTCAACCCCCCCCCCAAATCCCAATTCAATTAAACCGGGCCCAAAAACCACCCAGCCCAAGCCTAGAGACATCTATCCGACATAAAACCCCATCAAATCTTGGTCGTTGATCCTTTAGATCAACGGTCCACATTAAAACTTTCTTTTTTTATTCCTAATAACCCCTAACCCTAAATCATTTCCTCCATACAGCCGCCCTCGTATCCTCTCCTCTCTGGTCTCTCTGAGACCTAAACCTAACCCTAGCCGCCGCCATCCAAAACTAGCCCTAATCCCTTCGATTCGTGTTCGATCCATGGCTTCTCATGGTTGTACGAGGCCTCTACTTGTTTCCTATATCCCTTGGTTGCTCGATTGTGTGGTTTCATGGAAGGACTTCGAAGAGATCTAGTCCAGATCTCGTTTAAAGCTCTTCAAGAGTCTGTCTATGGTCTGTGAATGCTTTCTATCAAAGTTTCACGGCTCAAATCTTTGATTTAAAGGCCAGATTCTCTTTACCCTTCCCTTTTTCTTCAAGAAACCTAATATTTGGTCTTGAATCGGTTCAGATCTCTGTAGATATGGAGTGATTGTGAGTTCATCGCTGATTTTTCCTAAAATTCCCTTATTTCTTTACTAGTTAATCAATTTTTGAACATTCTGTTATATTAGGGTTTATTTTCTTGTTGTTTGTTGGTCGAACCTCTGGGTATCTGAAGTATTTTTAAACTTTAATGGCTATTCTTTTAGGTTCTTTTACTTCTCTACTACTAATCGATTTTTAAGCACTACGCTACTTTAGGTTTCGATTTCTATAATTTCTGTTGTTCGAATCTCTGTGTAATGACATGCTTTCAAGTTTTCCATGGTTGTTTCCTTCTTTAAGTGTTTTCAAACTAGAGTTCTTACCAGACTCCTCTTCAAGATGTTTTTTCTACTTTTAATGTTTAATATGTTCATCTCTTTACGTGTTTGGTTAACCTCTGTATGTATGAACCCTAGATGTTCTGATCGTAACACTGATTCCTTCATGTTTTCTTCATGTTATTATGTTTATGACTATGAACCAGTCGTGTTAACTAATTCTAGTTAGGTATTTGAGTGATTTTCCTGTCAATTTCAGCATTCTTTGGGATTTTCTTTTGCTTAATTGATTTGGGAAATTTGAATGGGTCATTCCTATTAAAACCAGTATTTTTCGGGATTTTCTACTCGTTTCCCTATTATGAATAATTACCCTTGCCTTAATTAGTTATCAGTCTTGGGGATTCGATGGACTCCTTATATGATTTGGTGTTGATTTATTGCCCTACTTGAGTCCTAGTTCTGACCGTTAATTAATTGCCCCCAATTAAGGGGTCTATTCCGGACTTTTTTATAGGAATTGACTCTGTGATTGATTAATTGCTCCTAATTGATTGAACTACGATTCTTTACCTTATTTGTTGTACTCCATAAAGTGCTATATATGCACTCTCATTTTGCTCTTTCAACACAGACATTAGTTCATCACTACTCTTACACTCTAAAAGCTCTCTGTTCTTTCTGCTACTTGTGATCTTCATTAGTCTTGTCTGTAAGCCAAGGATGGAAATTGCACAACACATGTTTACATCTTGTGTTCTCTTTTCCTTAACTGGTATGCCTTTGATTAAATTTTAGAACCTAAACCCTTTGTGTTTCATTACTACCTTAGTCCATCAGTCCTGAGTTCATTCCTGCTCCTGTTTACTGTCTATCTAGCATGCCTAATACACCTTGTTCAATATGTGATTAGTATGTCTCAACTTACTTGCTTGTCTAGTGTTTATCTAACATGCCTAATACTGCCTGGTTCCATATGTGATTAGCATGTCTAAATTATGCTGGCATGTCTATTGTTTACCTAGCATGTTTAAATCTTGTTTGTTCAGCATGCCTACACTATGTCTACTTGTTGATATTTGCCTAGCCTGTCTATTTAAGTTCTTGCCCATTCTCTTTTTCTCATGTTAAGTCATCTAGTCCCTCAGGTAACTCTAGTTGTGTTGTTGGTTCTGTCTAGTGTTCATGTGTTTTCAATGTGTCTTTACTGTGATCCTTACTCTATGTCTCAATGACCTACCTTATAGCTGACCTATTAGTTCTGCAGAACCCCTTGAGAATTCTATGCACCCTGTTGTTTATATGCTCCATTATACACTAAGGTGTATTCTATGTGTCCCCAACCCCTCTTTCCTTGTATGGAACCTGCTTGCCAAGTGTTTCTGAATATGGTTATTCTGTGAATTGTGTTTGGATTTCAAAGTATTTTCATACTTTTTCTCAAGCTGTTTTACCACCAGCTTAGTACTGGTGTTCAGAAAATCTATTCACTTTTAAGAGTCCTCTCTATACTGTTTACCAGAACCTTTTCAAAATTATGCACTCTCACTTACTCTTAGATTATTAAGTCATGCCCCTCTGGTATGTGTACTACTTAGAGATCCCTAAGATCTCTCTGAACTCTGGCATATCAAGGCTGGCTTTTCCACACTGCACATGATCAGTCTTTATTTGAGAAAGTTTGGGTGTGAGCACTTCCCAGGATCCTTGAGGTCCTTAGGGAACTCTGACACACCTGGACACAAATGTGGCAATGAATCTTGGGCCTTTGAGACTAGTGAAGGCTTGGTACGCCAGGATTTTCTTTGGGCCTACTTCAGGCTCCCTATAGCTTAAGTTATATTCTACTTATGTAATTTTTATTTGATCCTTGGTCTGTAATAATTAATTATAAACAAACATTGGGGTGACTAGTGAAAAGGGAGGGTAGTTGTATGGCATGTGGGTAAAATTGGGCAGAAAACATGCTTTTAGGTCTTACATTGTGTGAATCTATGTTAGAAATCATGTTCTAGGATTACTATATCTATTTGCATTCAAACCATGCCAAACTTGTGCACTAGACATCCTGATTTAGGGCATGCACGTTTATCGCTTCAGCATACTGCATATCATGTACCATTATTCCAACTTTTGATTTGTGCATAAGTACTATCACATAGAGATCCTGCCATTAGGTCAATAATCTCGTTATAAATAAAAATAGTCATCCCATGTATGCATTAGATACCCTGCTTTAAGAACTCTGATTGCATTTCATTGAACATGTCCATTTCGATTAAATCAACAGTTGGCTATAAAAAGGGTTAAGCAGCCTCACACATAGACATTGTGGCTTAAAATAAATAAAATGCCTGTCATAATCTGTGATAGCATGCTTGTAGTTTGAACAATTTCTTAAACTGATAATCACCTCCTGTAATTGTGATTACAAACAGTCCCCCGCCTAGGCAAGCCTTAGGTTATCAGTCTCTATATATACATAAACTGGAAACTGCGTTTGATTGTGTTAAAATGCTTAAGCTTAACATGGCTATAAAACCAGTAGGCAAACTGGTTAGAATTCTGCCACCTTCTTTATGCATATCCTGAATCTGTAGCATTCATCTAGATATCATGTGTGCGCACGTGATTTTTGCCTCACATGAATTACGCCAAAAGAATTCTCAAAATTAGGTCCTTTTCTTTAATTATGTGTTATTCTAGGAATTACTGTGCAATTTTCTTGATTGTTTGCATATTTTATGCATTTTTTTAATCTTATTAATGCATTGAAAATACAAAAAATATAGCATCTGCATTAAGAATTTAGTTTTACATTTTTACATTAATTAAGTAAATTGTTGTTTTACAAAAATAAAAATTTCACAAAAAATAACGTATTTGTGCTTTATTAGTGTTTAATGTCAAATTTTGTGATTTATTTTCTTTTAATTTGGTGTTCAATTATTTTTGATAGGTATTATTTAAAGTTAATTAATCTTTTTTAAGTTAATTAGGTTTTTTAAAGTTTAATTAGGATCTTAGCTTTAATTTTGGAAGAAAAGAAAATGAAACTGACTAATGAAAGAGGGGGAAATCAAAATTGGGCTAAAATCCCATTTAAATCCCAAGCCCAAACACAAATACACCTAATACCTAACTAAAACCAGCCCAAAACCTAGGCCATACCCGGTCCGTTCAATTCAGGCCTCAAAGACGACTCAAACGACGTCGTTTCAGTGTCAACCAATCTCAACCTTCCATTCCTCACATCCAATGGCTAAGATACAACCCAGTACCCATTTAACCCGACCCTGAACCGACTCCCCTTAAACCCGATCCAGCCTCTAAGCCTAATAAACGACGCCGTTCAAATTAATCAAATAATCCAAGCCATTGATCTCGTTTGATCGAACGGCCTGGATCTAATTTCACCCCCAGTATATATTTTACCAAACAGACCCCACCCCCCTCAGAACCTTCTCCCCCTCACCCATCTCTCTTCAGATACCAAACATGCTCCGCCCCTTACCACCGTGCTCCGCCCACCGGAAATCGCCTCACGGCGGTTCCGGTGGTCCAAACGACTCCATATTTACACCACTGATTCCCCTCAACCTCCCCATTATGAATCCCTAACCCTTATCCCTCGAATCCCAGCCGTTTGTTTCGAATATCAGATCGAAAATTGGACCAGAACCCTAGTTCATCTAATTAACCCCAGAGTAACACCACTCGACCACCCAACCTTCCTCGTCCCTAATCTAACACCACTTTCATTCGAATCAAGCTGGAACTTTTCGAATTTTAATTCAAATGAACGAGCCCTAAAAAAACAAACTCCAGTTTTAATGCAAATAGGACAAAATTGAGGTTGCAATCAACCTTAGTCGTATGTTCTCAGTTGAGAACATTCGATTAAGGTCCATTTCAATCTCAAATCCAAAATGGGAGTTCGATTTCAAAGTTAAGGTGCCAAGGTTGATTCCCAGTTTATCCGGGGAGTTTTGTTGTTTGTTTTATGTTTATGTTCAGTATTACTCCGATTACTGTTTTCCTCTACTCTTTTCTTTTATGAATTTGGTTCAGAATGGTTGGATTGGTCGGATTTATTCTGCATTATGTGTCAATTTGTACATATATGAATTATGTTTCATACCTCTTTCGTTTTGGATTAATTCATGGTTTAACTTATTCCGTGTGTAGTTAATCTTTCATGTCAACCTAATTGTTGTTTTGATTAGTGAATCCTTCATCCTTGTTTCAACTCTGTTCGGTTTGGTTAGGTTTTGAGTACGAACTGTTATTGAATTTGACGATTTAAAGCATGATCATATTCTGTTGAGTTTGATGTTTAGTATCAATATGACTTTGGTTTATATCTAGCCTTAGTATTCCAGTGATTAGCTAGGAATTAGTTTAGTCAATTGTTAGTTTTCCTCATTAGATGAATTGGCTATAGCTAATAGGGTAGGGGCAGTGAATCACAAGGGTTTCAAGGGTAATTTAGGATTCAAAACTTGAAAAGGTTTAGTGGTCTGTCAGTGGGTACTAATATACCATTAAACTGATTCAAATTGGCTGATGGAAAAGGGGAATGATGGGTTGGATTAAGTAAGAAGTAACATGGGTTAAGGGGAATTGATTAAAATATAGTATGGCCATACCAATTTAATTAATGGCAAGGAACATATAATAGTAGGGAATGCACTCGCTGATTTTAGGGACTGAAATAGGCATTAATGATTAAAATAAAAGCACTGGGTAATGGGGGTAAAAAAAGAATTGAAAAGGTAAGATGTTAGTGGATTGAGCACTAATGGTATGCCTATTAAAAGATCTATGAATCAGTCATTGCCAGGGGGATTTGAAAACAATCTGAAAATAGAGAATTCAAAGAGAGGAAGAGAAAATAGACAAAAAATTCTAAAAAAAAAAGAAAAAAAAAAGCAATCAGAGGGGGGGTCTTTTTCTTTTGGGGGTTCAGTCTTTGAGAGAGTGCTTTAGACAACCATCTCACATTGTTACATTGATCTCAAGAGCAGAAGTAGTTCAAATCTTTCTGCTCTTGTTCTGTGCTTGGGTATTGAGGGCATTTGAAGATATTTGGGGATTTACTCGATGGGGCTGGGTATTGTCTGAATTGTTGAAAGGTGTCCTATGACTGCCTAGTCTAATTTCTAGTAGATTCAGTATTTTGGTTAAGCTTCTTTCTTCCTGGGCTTTGTGGCTGTGGTTTAGTCTTGAGCTTGGCCCTGTTTGTTGTAACTGATTTCCAGGTACACAACTGTAACTTTGGCATTTGTAAGCTGAAAACATGGAGTTTGAATATACGTGAAGAGTTGAAATTTTGTTTTGGTTTCTATATGACTGATGTATTTAAATTATTCAGTCACTGCTGTTAGTATATAGATCCCTGTTAGTATGTAGTAAGTGGACTGAAATGGAGTTGTATGAGAATTTTTTTTTAATATATTTCATACTGAAACATGTTAGCATCTGGTAACTGATTCATATAGTTAAAAATGAGCTTGTTGGACTGTTAAATTAATCTGGACTGTGACTGTTAGATTACTGGATCATTGGATTATGTTCGACTAATTCTGAATGTCAATTTTTATGCCAATGGCTAATTCAGGAAAGTACCACATCAATTGAAAGGAAAAGGAAAGTGTAGAATGTAAATAGTATTGGAATTTGGTTAAAGCGTCGACTGTAGGCATTAGCTATAGTTAGTTTAGTGTGTGTGTTCAGTTTAAACACTTAAAGCTAGAAATAACTGGAGTTAGCATTCTATTTTGGAACCTATGATATTGTGCTTGCATTAAGGGCCGTTGTTCAAATTGGGTAATAGCAGTCATGTAAATGTCGAACTAGATGTTAGGATGGCACCGGCATAAGACGTTGGCTGATCCGTTAGTTAAAAACAGAGTTGGGGTATCAATTGAATGTTTTGGAAATACAAAATTATTTTGCGAGTTGTTTACCTGCTTTCAGTGCATTATTAATTCGTTTTAATTACAATAGGTAATGAATTAGTGAATTGGTATTAAACTAGTGGCTTAGAAACTTCATTCAGGATCGTTTAAGTTAATATGAGCAGTCTGGGCCATACCGTGGCCCAATTGTATGGATCATTCGAATTTGGTAACAAGCCCACCCCCCTTTAGGCCACTAACATGCTTGCTAGACCGATGCTTTGATCAAAGGCCCCAAAATTGGGCACTTTTAAACACGCAGGTTTTTAAATATAGTAGTTCATAAATTAAGTAAGTTTTTTCAAATCCAAATCTCAACGGAGTCGAAATGTGTCAATAACAACGGGTGCATTTATGTGGTGCAGTTTGAGACGCATTTTCACGACGTTGCAATTCCCTTTTAAAATAATAGTAACAAAAGCGGTAAAAAGTTAAAATTCGCACATAGGTTCAGCATGTATACAATCAGATAAATAAGCCGAATATGACAGTCGAGCGACTGTGCTAGAACCACGGAACCTGGGAATGCCTAACACCTTCTCCCAAGTTAATAGAATTCCTTATCCAGATTTCTGGTGAGCGGACTGTAATACAAAGTCATTTTTTTTCCTCGATTCGGGATTCAACCGGTGACTTGGGACACCATAAATCTCCCAAGTGGCGACTCTGAATCTTTAAATAAAATCCCGTCTCGATTGTCCTTTAATTGGAAAAACTCCCTTTATGCATCTGCGGGGTGTAGTGCGTAAAAAGGAGGTGTGACAAGCACCACTGAATGGGGATATGAGCCAGAATCTCTGGTTCAGGGTTCAAAAATTCGAGCTTAGAATAATTGTTATAGTTGGCTTTATCCATTATTTGATTTTGTTACATGATCTGGGCCTAATGTGCTAATTGATTGCTTTTACCGCTTTGATATTCCGTGAACTGTATATAAATTGTTGCGAAATCCCTCTTCTCTCTGAGTCTTCTAAATCATGAAGAAGTGTGCACTTCGTGTGACTTCTTTTTTGTTAGAATTATATTCCAAATTTGGAACGAGGTTCGGACAAGTTGCAAAACCGGTGAAGCTTCTGTATTCCCGGTACGCTGCCCCCCCTCAGCTCAAGCTGTCCGCTCGGGTAAGCCAGGTCTTGTACAAACACCCAGGTTCTGAACCTAGAATAACTCAACTTCATGCCGGATACCTAGTAGGAATGCTTATTTGCATCACGTGCATTTGACTTCGGAGGCTCAACACATGTGTTGGGTCTGTCTAGGACAGGTGTACCAAAAATGACAAAAGACCATCCTGATGCATCTTACTTGCTACTTGTGCATTTGTTTGCTTCAAAATTACATGCTGACCGGCTTTTGAATATTTTTAAGGAAGGAGAGATAGAGGTACGAGGGTTAAAAGAGTTAATCGCATGTTTTGGAAAAAAAAAAGAAAAAAAAACAATGTCCAAATAGTGTCGAAACTCTGCCGAATTTTTGAAGAAATGAAAAAAAAGGAAAAGAAAAAAAAAGAAGAGTTTTTTTTTATGAAAAATAGTTTTATTTGCCAATGAAAAAGAGTCTTGTTTTCAAAAGAAGTTTGTTTTATCTGCCCGAACTACGCAGGTTTGATTCTTACCGGATGTGAGATACGTAGGCAACCTTCATCGAGTCCAGCTTCTCCTTTTGCAAAAATAGCCAAGAAATGTCAAATTTTAATTTTCGTCATAAATAAGTCGGGTGATGTCGTTTTTGTCAAAAATAGCTGATTGTCCCCAAAAGGTACGCCGGAAGGCCGATTTTGCATAAATAGCCACCTTTGGTCATTTTTAAGATTTCGATCGGTTAATCCACTCAGCCTTAAAATCTTCGTCTCCGAAGTGCTGAAAGGTCGTGTTTGAAAAATTGGGTCTTTCATTTTAGTTTGAAAAGAAATAGTAGTTTTGTTTTGAATCAAATAAATTTACCTTTTTCTTAATCACCTTAATAAATGTGCAGGATGAGCACAAATGCAAATGAATCTTTCACCATACTTAATAAGGTCCTCCTCCAGCTCCACATGTGGTGGAATGATCTGGGGGAAGGCAACACCGAAATAGTGGCTAAAATCCTGGGAGGTCTTGTCGGTCTACTAAATGTCAAGCCAAAGTCGGATGTCATCGAGGCCTTAATGCCATTTTGGGACCCGACCCGCAATGTGTTTCACTTTGGGGGTTTTGAGCTTACGCCCACGCTGGAGGAAGTCGTGGGTTATGTGGGTTTGAATGGAAATATGAGGGGTCAATATTTGCTGTCACCAAGACCGGTATCTCCGCACAAATTTTTGGATTTGCTAAACATCGGCCAAAGTGTTCAGAATGATGATTTGTCGGGAGGATGTTGCACTCTTCAGTTCCTGTATCAGCGTTATGGTAATCCTCGGGGTTTCGAAGAACCAAATCTGGGACTAACCCATGCTGGGAACAGAAGTAAGTAGGAAGCAAGACGAACCTTGACGTTCATAACGGCATTCTTGGGAATCGTGATTTGTCCACGAGTAGATAAGAAAATAGAGACAGGTCTCGTGGGGATGGTTGATGTTGCAATTAAAAGGGCAGATAGCACTATAGTTCCCCTGATTTTGTCAGAAATTTACCGAGCATTGACTGTTTGCAGGGAGGGAGGACATTTTTTCCAAGGTTGCAATTTATTACTTCAGTTGTGGATGCAAGAACATCTGTGCCACCGAGCGGGGTACATGAACTATGGGCTGACTGGGTTAAGCTGTATCGAAGAATTTGAAAAGCGGGTAAGGGGTATTGAATTTCCTAAGGGTACCGAAGCTTGGCTCATACGACTGAGGTCATTGACTGCTGATCAAATTGAATGGGCATTTGGGTGGTTGCCCGTTACCGAGGTGCTATATATGTCAGCAGGAGAGTGTCATATTCTTTTAATGGGTGTTCGGAGTATCCAACTGTATGCTCCCCATCGGGTACTATGCCAACTGGGAAGGTTTCAAGTCATCCCTAAAGATGAAGACTTGAGCAAGCACGTCATTGAGTTAAGGCCGAGAGCCACATTCTCGGAAGAAAAAATTCGCAAATTGTGGAACGAATGTCGGTTCCTCGAGCCTAAGACTATGGCCCGAGATCTGGCTAAAGGTGAGGTGGACCCGAAGTATAATGCGTGGTTTGGGAAAAGGTTCTAGATTCTCCAAAGGCCCGCCAAAAGAGCCCATGTCCAACAGTTTACTAATGATTCACAAGAGCAATGGGGTTGGTTAGCAAAAGAAAAGAGTTACAGGGCAGAAATAGGCAAGCTGAAGCAACAGATTAGAGACCTGGAATTTGAAAATAGTCTGCAAGTTGATGCCGATCAGGGAGAAAAGAACAAATTGGCCCAAGAAAATGAGGCGCTGAAAGCCCAAATCCGACAAATAAGGATAGATGCTGACAACCAACAAAGGAGTCGATCGAATGAGCGATTAATAAAAGGGTTGAAAAAAGAAATCAGTGAGTGCCGGAATGATTTGAAGAAATCTGAGGGTACCATAGCACAACTCCAGGCACAATGGGCAAGAAGAAAAAAAAAACGCACACAGTACTTACAGCAGGCGAGGAAAGATTTTGAAAGGATCATTGCCAGTCTAAAAAGGAAGGTGACCACCCTAGAGAGCAAGGCGGCTAAACAAGCCAAGGCTTTTGAAACCAAAAGTAAACACTTCTATAATCTAATGGCCTCGATGGAAGATGAAATACAGCAGTTACAGAAACAACATCTGCATGATTCTCGGGTTTTGAAGGGTAGAGGGGATCAGATAGAATGCCTACTCCTAGAGAAAGACCGAACCAGGGACAAGATTTTGACTATTGCTCATGCTATTACCAGGAAATATCGGGTGTGTGAAAACATGACCCGCACTACTTTCTTCTCGGCGGTGATGATATTTGTGAAGCAAATCATGTATGAATTGGAACAGTTGGAGAGGGGCCTTACACCTAAGCCCGCGACGAGGCTGAATGACGCCCCGCGGGCACCCAAATTTAAAACTTTAATGTGTTCATAGTTCGAATCTGCATTTTTCTTGTTCCTTAGAGTCTGTTGTCTATTAGAGTCTGTTTTTTCTTTCGCATCAGAGTCTGTCCGAAGTTATTGAGTTCGTACTTGGTTTGGTTTCGAGTCTATTATTTTCCTTTCCAAAAGCGTCTGGTTTATAATAGAATGTTTATTAATGAAAAATCGAAATGTCCAAAAATTGTCTCTTTGCTTTTCGCACTTGTGGTCAGAACTACGCACGGTCTGATTCATGCGGGGACATGATACGTAGGCAATCCACATAAGATTCGACCACCATAAAAAAATATACCTATATATAGAAAAGAGAAAAAAGGAGAAAATAAAGAAATTAAAGGAAGGCGTTCAAAAGGAGCACAATTATAAGAAGCCGGAATGACGCACGTAACTGAAGCAAATGCATGATAGAAAGGGTTAACTGCCTAGTTGCATTGCATCCTCAATGTGTGTTTTTCCTATCTGTTGAAAACCCTAACGCTAACAGGTTGCTCCCTTTTTGTTATCTTTTAATTAAGAAAGGTGGTTGGTTGTGGTTCTAAAGTAACGCTTCCCTGCAACACAAAGGCAAAATACAATGGCAGAGAACAACAGAATTAAGCGGGTTGGTACCGATGCCCGAAAACAGCTGGTCGAACAGGACTACGGGTTGGTAGAAGAGGTAAAAATATTGAGACAGCATGTGGCAGACATGTATCGGGCATGGATGACTGGGAAAGCACCACCCCCGCCACCGCCTAGCTTCCTGAACTCCATCCTTACCCAAACACCTAACACAATAACGGATGATCCTCCATACTCTCCATATCTACCCACTTATGACAACTTTCCCAGCCACCCGAGTAGCTCCATCACTCGTCGTCCAACTATATTTTTCCAACGCTATTCCCCTCCCTAATGCTATTTCTTTCCACAGGACTCCCAAAGACATGCTTCACTTTCCAAGTACCCAGCTCCACAAAATGCCTATCCACACCCACGAGCACACCAGAAACTCCCTAGATCAGGTTTTAGGCCAAATCAGGCATTTAGGAACGAGAGGTTGCTGAAACGAGAAAGGGCTCTCACCCCTATCGGAGAATCTTATGCAAGTCTGTTTGAAAGGCTAAAGCATGCTGGCCTGATTGAGCCGCTCCCCGGATATACTCCAGATCCACGTGCAAGAAGCTTTGATCCTACTGCACGATGTGCATACCACTCCAATGTCCAGGGCATAGCATTGAGAATTGTCATTCGTTGAAAAGGGAAATAGAAAGAATGATTCACGAAGGAGTGATTGCGATCGACGACAGTAATAAAGAGCATGTGAACCCTCTTAGGATATTGACTAAAGCTGAAGATGTTGAAGCGGATAGTGGTCTTGGCAATATTGATGCGAATCTCAGTGGCTAAAATGTCGTGCTTGGTAATCGGGAAGACGCTCCATTCCTGGGTCAGCCGGAGTAGAGCTTTTGGTGGCTTATTTTGTTGTCATTTATGTTATCTGGGTTATTCTAGGGTTGTGATACGTATATTGTCTTGGGTCAAACACTCTTATCCTTCAATTTTGTCATAGCGGTTTGCTTAGTTTTGTCCAGGTTTGTTGCAGGTTTGCTCCAAGGTTGTACTCTAGTTGCTTTACTTGTCTTGTTGTGCGAACCGTTTCACCGATTGTCTAATGCAAATTCTGGTCTTTTGTTACCTCCAGTCATTTTCTTTGTTTAGTTCTTTTTAGCCTTTTATGTTTTCTTTTGTTCAAACATCGATTCTAGTGACATGACATGCGCGCACAGTTTAGGCCTAATCTTAAAAGTTCAATTATAAAGCCATTGGGAGATGATCGGGACACTTAAGGGAAATAGGAATAGCTTGAAATCATTTGAAGCCCGAGCCACGTAAAACTGGGTCAAGTAAAATATAAAGAAAACCATAAAAGCAAGTTAGCCAAATTGACAAGGGGGTCGTTCATGGTAACGAAAGTGAGAGTGTTGCCCAACGGTGCTTTAAAAATGACAAATGAAAAGATACTGTTATCAAGTCTAGCACAATCAGAAGATGTGCCGAATGTTTAATTGTGTTGTTTGTGCTTGGCATGTTTTGAAGATTGGAATGACGAAGGCATTTTATTCTTCTATCTAAACACTCTATCCTTCGTTAACCCTTTGAGCCTTATTGGTTTTCTTTCTTACCCCTCGTTCGGAATCGGTAGCAAAGATTAGAAAACACAAGCATGGAAGATAAAGAAAAAGAAAAAGAAAAAGGAAAGAAAACAACAAAAACAACAAAACAACAAAAGAGAAAGGAGAAAGGAGAAAAGGGAAAGAAAGAAAAAGAAAAGAAAATAATAATAAGTGAAAAGGAAAACAAAAAAGGAATTGGGAACTACGTTTGACCTGATTCCTCAAAGAGGATACGTAGGCGTTTCACGGCTCGGTCATAGTATAACAAAAAATCAAAAATCCCCAAGCAAGAAGTTGGGGCAGAAGTTATGTTTGATGTAAAGAAATCTGGTTCCGAAGGTTGTAAATTTTGAACCCAAATTGATTCGTTTTGAGCCGCTAATACCCTTTCTTTCTAGCCCTATCCAAAATCCCACGTTACGGTCCAAAGAAAGACCTTTTGACCAGTCCTTAAAAGATGCCAAGTCACGCAAATGGAAGTCGAGAATAACATTCTGATCCCCGGCAGAAAAGTAATAAAATGAAAGAGTCTTATCGGTGAAAACCTTCACAGGCACCTTGAGGCAGCTATAAGTTGAGAGAAAAACCAAAATGAGAGAGGCTTGATAGTGAAAACCCTTCGGGCACTACAAGTCGAATAAAGATTGAGAATCAGATAGGAAAGCACCAGACGAAGATTGTGAAAGGGGATTAACGACAGAGGATAGGCCACATGTGCATGTCATGGCCAATAGAGTTGGTATCCACATCTAATAGGTTTTTCTTATTAGGAGTCATCTCTTTCTTTTGTCTTTTATTCCGTTCCTTTTACCTTTGTTATTTCCTCTTCTTGAGTCTCTTTGGTCAGAACAAGTGAGAAGTGACTTCAAAATTTGCCATCAGCTTTCTAATTATGCAAGACGAAATCTGACTAGTACATCAAAGTGGTATAAGTTAGGAAAGAACAAGCACAATGAGCTGGTAATAGTCAACATGCTTTGAGGTTCGCGCAAAATACCCAAGATTGGTCCATATTAATTCATGGACAATGCAACAAAAGGAGGGCCAGGGTGATTGAACCAAGGGTATATTCAATGATGAGATTGACAAAAGGGTGGATCAGTGTCAAGAAGGATATCCCCAGCAGAAATTGAAGGTTATAAGGCCAAGGCCGGTGGAAAAATCAAGAAAGAACAACACGGAGAATGATGGATATAATTTGGAAATTCATAGGAGATTCAAAGGTTGGGGAAATGCCAGTTCACGAACAGTACCAGAAAGAAGATATTGGGTCTGCACGGGAAAAAGGTATTTCAGTAACACAGACGATGGAGAAAGTGGTTAATCAATAAACATGCAAGATCTTCAAGTGAAATCGGCTGTCATGGAAAATACATGGGGTCAGATAAGAAGACTAGGAAAATGGTTGAGAGGTTTGTGAATAAGGAATCGTCAAGAAGGTCGGAAGGTATCAGCCAAGTTTCAAGATGGTCAGACAACGCATAACATGAAAAGAAAAAAAGAGGAAAACCATCCCCAGCAGGAGTATCACAACCAACCACTAGGTTTTAAACTGACCAAATTTTTTCTTTGATTTGAAACAGGGACAGGAAATGTTATTGATGACGGAAAGGTATGATATAAGGAAAGTTATCGAACTAGGGCTGAAAAATTTTCCTGAAGTCAGGTACCCACTTGAGGAAGAAGGAAGATAACACAAGTTTTAAGGGAGATAGTCTTCGAGTGAAGAAGATAATCAAAAAAAAAGAAAAAAAAGAAAAAAGAAAAAGAAAAAAGGAAAAAGAGGGAACTAGTTTGCAGAGGAATAAAACACCAGTCTTAAGGGAAGTAGTCTTTGAAGGAAGAAGATAACATATTTTGAAAAAGGGTGTTATCCCCAGCAGTTTGCGGAGGAATGAAAACACCAGTTTTGAGGGAAGTAGTTTTGAAGAAGGAAAACATCAGCTTTAAGGAAAGTAGTCTTTGAAGGAGGAAAATAACATATTTTTTGAAACACCGGCGTTATCCCAGCAGTTCTCAGAGGAATGAAACACCAGTTTTGAGGGAAGCAGTTCTGAAAAAAGATAATTCAACTTAGAAGGAAAATGGTTCAAGAGGCAAGAAGGAAAAATGACGATAGAACGCATTTTAAGATTTTGTTGAAGTCAGGAGCCCGCCTGAAGAGAGGAATGGCGTTTTATTTTTAAGTTGTTGTTGAAGTTAGGAGCCTGCCTGAAGAGAGGAATGGCGTTATATTTCTAAGTTGTTATTGAAGTCAGGAGCCCGCCTGAAGAGAGGAATGGCATTTTATTTTCAAAGTTGTTGTTGAAGTCAGGAGCCTCGCCTGAAGAGAGGAATGGCGTTATATTTCTAAGTTGTTATTGAAGTCAGGAGCCCGCCTGAAGAGAGGAATGATGTTTTATTTTCAAAGTTGTTGTTGAAGTCAGGAGCCCGCCTGAAGAGAGGAATAGCGTTATATTTCTAAGTTGTTATTGAAGTCAGGAGCCCACCTGAAGAGAGGAATGACGTTTTATTTTCGAAGTTGTTGTTGAAGTCAGGAGCCCGCCTGGAGATCGGAATGGCGTTATATTTCTAAGTTGTTATTGAAGTCAGGAGCCCGCCTGGAGAGAGGAATGGCGTTTTATTTTCAAAGTTATTGTTGAAGTTAGGAGCCCGCCTGAAGAGAGGAATGACGTTTTATTTTCAAAGTTGTTGTTGAAATCAGGAGCTCGCCTGAAGAGAGGAATGGCGTTATATTTCTAAGTTGTTATTGAAGTCAGGAGCCCGCCTGAAGAGAGGAATGGCGTTTTATTTTCGAAGTTGTTGTTGACGTCAGGAGCCCGCCTGGAGATCGGAATGGCGTTATATTTCTAAGTTGTTATTGAAGTCAGGAGCCCGCCTGGAGAGAGGAATGGCGTTTTATTTTCGAAGTTGTTATTGAAGTCAGGAGCCCGCCTGAAGAGAGGAATGACGTTTTATTTTCTAAATTGTTGTTGAAGTCAGGAGCCCGCCTGGAGATCGGAATGACGTTTTATTTTCTAAGTTGTTGTTGAAAGTCAGGAGCCCTCCTGAAGAGACTTATGGCGTTTTATTTTCAAGTCTTGAAGTTGGGAGCTCGCCCGTATAACAGAGGAATACATTGAAGTTTAAAGTCAGTAAAACGGAGGGTTACAACAAAGATCCCCAGCATAAATTAAAGTTCAGAAGTGGAAGGAAGGCAACACTAGTCAGAAGAAGGCAGTTCAATCTTCGAAGGAAAAATAATTCGAAGCTCACAAGACGGAAATAAGCAGTTCAAATTCGACAATCAAGAGAGAATACAAGTCAATTCAGAAGTAAAGAAACATCAGAGGAAACACAAGGCAACAAGACAGCAAGGCAACAAGGCAACAACAGTCACATAACCAAGTTTGAGAATAAATCTTTGTAATTCATAGACCATAGCTTAGTATAACTTCTTTATTTTTTATCAAGGTGTAATAAGGAGTTCAGTAAGCAGTATTAGCAGCAGCAGCAGTAACAGTGAAACCACAGCTCATGGTAGTCCCAGCTACCGAAACTTCCCGAACTACATTGACCTGATTCCCTTTTAGCCAGGGATATGTAGGAAACCTTTGAAGTAGAGGTTCGGTCAAATCTTTCAAAAATGCTTCACACGGAGTAGCCGAACGGGCAAAAATCGCTCGTATCCGCTCATTTTATCTTTGCACGAAAACTCTTCATGTTTCCTAGCAAAGATGGGCAGCTGTGAGCACGTGATTTTTGCCTCACATGAATTACTCCAAAAGAATTATCAAAATTAGGTCCTTTTCTTTAATTATGTGTTATTCTAGGAATTACTATGCAATTTTCCTGATTGTTTGCATATTTTATGCATTTTTTTAATCTTATTAATGCATTGAAAATAAAAAGAATATAGCATCTGCATTTAGAATTTAGTTTTACATTTTTACATTAATTAAGTAAATTGTTGTTTTACAAAAATGAAAATTTCACAAAAAATAACGTATTTGTGCATTATTAGTGTTTAATGTCAAATTTTGTGATTTATTTTCTTTTAATTTGGTGTTCAATTATTTGTGATAGGTATTATTTAAAGTTAATTAATCTTTTTTAAGTTAATTAGGTTTTTTAAAATTTAATTAGGATCTTAGCTTTAATTTTGGAAGAAATGAAAATGAAAATGACTAATGAAAGAGGGGGAAATCAAAATTGGGCTAAAATCCCATTTAAATCCCAAGCCCAAACACAAATACACATAATACCTAACTAAAACCAGCCCAAAACCCAGGCCATACCCGGTCCGTTCAATTCAGGCCTCAAAGGCGACTCAAACGACGTCGTTTCAGTGTCAACCAATCTCAACCTTTCATTCCTCACATCCAACGGCTAAGATACAACCCAGTACCCATTTAACCCGACCCTGAACCGACTCCCCTTAAACCCGATCCAGCCTCTAAGCCTAATAAACGATGTCGTTCAAATTAATCAAATAATCCAAGCCATTGATCTCGTTTGATCGAACGGCCTGGATCTAATTTCACCCCCAGTATATATTTTGCCAAATAGACCCTACCCCCCTCAGAACCTTCTCCCCCCTCACCCATCTCTCTTCAGAGACCAAACATGCTCCGCCCACCGGAAATCGCCTCACGGCGGTTCCGGTGGTCCAAATGACTCCATCTTTACACCACTTCCCCTCGACCTCCCCGTTACGAATCCCTAACCCTTATCCCTCGAATCCCAGTCATTTGTTTCGAATATCAGATCGAAAATTGGACCAGAACCCTAGTTCATCTAATTAACCCCAAAGTAACACCACTGGACCACCCAACCTCCCTCATCCCTAATCTAACAACACTTTCATTCGAATCAAGTTGGAACTTTTCGAATTTTAATTCGAATGAACGAGCCCTAAAAAAACCAAACTCCAGTTTTAATGCAAATTGGACAAAATTGAGGTTGCAATCAACCTTAGTCGTATGTTCTCAGTCGAGAACATTCGATTAAGGTCCATTTCAATCTCAAATCCAAAATGGGAGTTCGATTTCAAAGTTAAGGTGCCAAGGTTGATTCCCAGTTTATCCGGTGAGTTGTTGTTTGTTTTATGTTTATGTTCAGTATTACTCCGATTACTATTTTCCTCTACTCTTTTCTTTTATGAATTTGGTTCAGAATGGTTGGATTGGTCGGATTTGTTCTGCATTATGTGTCAATTTGTACATATATGAATTATGTTTCATACCTCTTTCGTTTTGTATTAATTCATGGTTTAACTCATTCCGTGTGTAGTTAATCTTTCATGTCACCCTAATTGCTATTTTGATTAGTGAATCCTTCATCCTTGTTTCAACTCTGTTCGGTTTGGTTAGGTTTTGAGTACGAACTGTTATTGAATTTGACGATTTGAAGCATGATCATATTCTGTTGAGTTTGATGTTTAGTATCAATATGACTTTGGTTTATATCTAGCCTTAGTATTCCAGTGATTAACTAGGAATTAGTTTAGTCAATTGTTAGTTTTCCTCATTAGATGAATTGGCTATAGCTAATAGGGTAGGGCAGTGAATCACAAGGGTTTCAGGGGTAATTTAGGATTCAAAACTTGAAAAGGTTTAGTGGTCTGTCAGCGGGTACTAATATACCATTAAACTAATTCAAATTGGCTGATGGAAAAGGGGAATGATGGGTTGGATTAAGTCAGAAGTAACATGGGTTAATGGGAATTGATTAAAATATAGTATGCCCATACCAATTGAATTAAATAATGGCAAGGAACATATAATAGTGGGGAATGCACTCGCTGATTTTAGGGACTGAAATAGGCATTAATGATTAAAATAAAAGGACTGGGGTAATGGTGGTAAAAAAAGAATTGAAAAGGTAAGATGTTAGTGGATTGAGCACTAATGGTATGCCTATTAAAATAGCTATGAATCATTCATTGTCGGGGGGATTTGAAAACAATCTGAAAATAGAGAATTCAAAGAGAGGAAGAGAAAATAGACAAGAAATTCTAAAAAGAAAAAAGAAAAAAAAACAATCTGGGGGGGGGGGGGTCTTTTTCTTTTGGGGGTTTAGTCTTTGAGAGAGTGCTTTAGACAACCATCTCACACTGTTACATTGATATTAAGAGCAGAAGTAGTTCAAATCTTTCTGCTCCTGTTCTGTGCTTGGGTATTCATGGCATTTGAAGATATTTGGGGATTTACTCGAGGGGGCTGGGTACTGTCTGAATTGCTGAAAGGTGTCCTATGACTGCCTAGTCTAATTTCTAGCAGATTCAGTGTTTTGGTTGAGCTTCTTTCTTCCTGGGCTTTGTGACTGTGGTTTGGTCTTGAGCTTGGCCCTGTTTGTTGCTGTTGATTGTCAACCTGTTGGTGTTATTGTTTGTTGCTGCTACTGTTGCATTGCTGTGGCTGATCTCTTCTTCTTCCATTGTAACTGATTTCCAGGTACACAACTGTAACTTTGGCATTTGTAAGCTGAAAACATGGAGTTTGAATATACGTGAAGAGTTGAAATTTTGTTTTGGTTTCTATATGACTGATGTATTTAAATTATTCAGTCACTGCTGTTAGTATATAGATCCCTGTTAGTATGTAGTAAGTGGACTGAAATGGAGTTGTATGGGAAATTATTTTTAATATAGTTCATACTGAAACATGTTAGCATCTAGTAACTGATTCCTATAGTTAAAAATGAGCTTGTTGGACTGTTAAATTAATCTGTATTGTGACTGTTAGATTACTGGATCATTGGATTATGTTCGACTAATTCTGAATGTCAATTTTTATGCCAATGGCTAATTCAGGAAAGTACCACATCAATTGAAAGGAAAAGGAAAGTGTAGAATGTAAATAGTATTGGAATTTGGTTAAAGCGTCGACTGTAGGCATTAGCTATAGTTAGTTTAGTGTGTGTGTTCAGTTTAAACACTTAAAGCTAGAAATAACTGGAGTTAGCATTCTATTTTGGAACCTATGATATTGTGCTTGCATTAAGGGTCGTTGTTCAAATTGGGTAACAACATTCATGTAAATGTCGAACTAGATGTTAGGATGGCAGCGACATAAGACGTTGGCTGATCTGTTAGTTAAAAACAGAGTTGGGGTGTCAATTGCATGTTTTGGAAATACAAAATCATTTTGCGAGTTGTTTACCTGCTTTCAGTGCATTATTAATTCGTTTTAATTACAATAGGTAATGAATTAGTGAATTGGTATTAAACTAGTGGCTTAGAAACTTCATTCAGGATCGTTTAAGTTAATATGAGCAGTCTGGGCCATACCGTGGCCCAATTGTATGGATCATTCGAATTTGGTAACAAGCCCACCCCCCTTTAGGCCACTAACATGCTTGTTAGCCCGATGCTTTGATCAAAGGCCCCAAAATTGGGCATTTTTAAACACGCAGGTTTTTAAATATAGTAGTTCATAAATTAACAAAGTTTTTTTTATTATTAGAGACAATGATATTAAATAGAAAATTGTAGTTTACTTTAGGTTTTCCTTTAATAATAAAACGAGATGAGCCTCGCCAATGAAAAAAAACAAAGATCGCGGGGCTCTCGTTAAATGTATATATTAAAATATTTAGATTTCGGGACGGGCCGTTTAGCGAATTTCACGGTTTTCCACAAAATAATAACGTGCTAGCCACTTTAGGCGCGCTGTTAATAATTTATTCTCTTAAACTCGGGTGCGCATTTATGTGACCCAAATCCAAATCTCAACGGAGTCGAAATGTGTCAATAACGACGGGTGCATTTATGTGGTGCAGTTTGAGACGCATTTTCACGACGTTGCAATTCCCTTTTAAAATAATAGTAACAAAAGCGGTAAAAAGTTAAAATTCGCACATAGGTTCAGCACGTATAAAATCAGATAAATAAGCCGAATATGACAGTCGAGCGACCGTGCTAGAACCATGGAACCTGGGAATGCCTAACACCTTCTCCCAGGTTAACAGAATTCCTTATCCAGATTTCTGGTGCGCGGACTGTAATACAGAGTCATTTTTTTTCCTTGATTCGGGATTCAACCGGTGACTTGGGACACCATAAATCTCCCAAGTGGTGACTCTGAATCTTTAAATAAAATCCCGTCTCGATTGTCCTTTAATTGGAAAAACTCTCTTTATGCATCTGCGGGGTGTAGTGCGTAAAAAAGAGGTGTGGCATCATGTTCTTAGGATTTCTGAACTTCTTCACAATCTGTGTTTTTAGACGTGATGTTTGTTTGCCTATATATGTGCGGAGGTAAATATGAGTTTCTAACTGTTTGTCCCTATTTGCTTGCCTTACATGTTATTTGCTTGTCGCGTAGATTTGTACCTTTTTAAAAACCTTAGGTTGTCTAAAATTGTCCAGATTTAGAGGTCCTAAATTCCTCCAGGACCATAAGGAAGGGACGGGTAGCAGCATGCTTAGGGGTCATTAATTAAACTCGCTCATTTAATCACTAAGGGGAGGGTAATGGGTAGTAAAAAGAATTGATGACCTGCACGTTAATGTCACGTGTAGTCCCTCTCATTGAGGAGTGATTACCGGGCATTGCATGGGTATAATCCTGTAGGCCAATCAACTTAGGACTTTCCTTTCCCAATTCCCCTGTGTGTTTAAATTCTATAAACTTACTTTCCTTTACTTATACAGGTGTAAGTTGTCCAAACCTTTCTTACTTTCATTTCCTTGATCATATATATATTTATAATGTGAAAACTACCTTTATTTGAAAATACTCTCTTACTTGTCAATTGAATAATGACATAGTTTAAGTTCGACCGGGACCCACCGTTGTGGACCTCGAGGGGTGCTTAATACCTTCCTTTCAAGGTCATTTCGAGCCCTTACCCTAATCTCTGGTAATGCAAACTAGTTACATGAGTTAATCACTCTAGGTGCTCTAACACACCATAATCTGTTAGGTGTCGACTCTTCAAAATACCTAATTCTCAAAAGGAAACGAGTTATTCCCCTATGAATGTCGAAACCCAAACTTCCCCGCAAAGGGAAAAAAAGGGGGCGCTACACCACCATCTTCCTCTGTTAGACCATCAGTGCCAGCCTCATCTACTTATCCTCAGACTGCGCTGCGAGTCTCCCAGACATTGGCGAGTCTCAACAACTAGATGCAAGCAGCTACTACAAAGCTGACTGACATATCCAGTGTTGTTGCAGCACAGTCTTCTGCCCCAGCAGCACCACACGTACCTCTGTCAGTGGAGGAAGCATTAAAAAATCCTCTGGACAACCAGAAGACTATCATGGCTACAATGGTGGCGCATGGGAAAGCCATTAGGATTTGGGCAAACAAGTCAAGAAGATGTGGAAGTCTCAAGCATCAAAGAGGTCAGTGGACAAGTTGAGAAAAGAGGTCACCAAGATTGCATCTGTCGGAGATCTACCATTGGACCTACTTATGGAGCCTTCAGCCCCGGCAGCACAAGCAGTTTCCAGGGCACCAGAGGTAGTAGTCGGCCAGTATGAGGAGCCGAATGTGACTGCCCATACCGCTGAGGAGATGCTCCAAATGCTCAGCAACCCTATTATTCCTCATCCAGGAGATAATGACGTACAGTTAGAGGATACAGAGGGTGTTGAGGAACCCATGCAGATTGTGACTACATAGGGAGTTTTCTTAACTCTCTACCCTTCCCTATTTTTACTTTTGTTAAGCATTGGGGACAATGCTTATTTTCATTTGGGGGGTGGTCTATTTTGATTGATTGACATTGACATTTGGCTTGTAATAACTCTTAAACTATTTTTCTTTTATCTTTATTTTCCCTTTGGTATGTATATATTCGTCCCTTTAAATTTGATGTATATATTTAGTTTCCCTTAAGTATATATTCATTTTGCTTCGGCTTGTATATTCATTTATCTTGCTTACCATAGTTTATTTCGTAGCTTCTTTAGTTTGTCTTTCTTAGTAGTATAACTTCGTATTTATCTTAGTAGCTTCATTTTAATTTGTTAGCTTCTTTTTACGTTTGAGTGAACAATAAGCCTTCGGTTTTCTTAATGCCATGGTTCTTTCTAAAGGTGGATTTCGTGTGAACCGGTTGGATCTTCCCAACGATGGATGGCATGACAACCTTCTTAAGGGATTGAGTCCATTTTCTTTTATGTTTAGGCAAATATAGTAGTAATGAATAAAAGGGTCTCAAGCATGTTTCACTTGGTACCAACACATTTACCTATGACCTTATGGTTAAAAACAAGTTGTTGGCAAAATATAGCTATAGTTGTGACCTTTTGACTTTTGTGTTGACTTAAAATAGTGATCGAGTGATTCAGTCGAGCCATTTGTGATTCTCAATATTAACTAGGGTTCTTGTAGGCCCTCGACTCCGTTCTCTTTAGCAATCCAGAAGTGTGAGAGGTGAGATGTTTAGTTACAAGTCCAAGTACCCGTGCTAATAGTCTAGAACTTGCCCCAAATATTTTTTAGGCAAAATTCTAAGTGTAGCTTGTCTTGAAAAATGATTGTAGGCTCTCCTTGATCCAATTTGAAATTTGAAATCTTCCATAGCCTACCAATGTGATATCCCTAGTCAACCCCTTTGAGCCGAAGCCCTTTTTCTTTCAATAACCATGTTACAAGCCTTTATCTATTTTGTAATGACCCTCTCTTGGCACCCGATCTTTCCTTAACATTCTTGAGAAAAAATTGGCGAAAACATAAGTTTGGGAGAGAGACAAGGAGTTTGAAAGTGATAAAAGGTACAAAGAATAGAAATAAATGAAGAAAAGGGAAGGCAAAGAAAAGAAAGAAAGAACAAAAAGAAAAATGCCAAAAAGAAAGTGAATAAGGCAAAAAGTTGAAGGGATTCAAAGAAAACAACGATGAAAGGCATGGAGTAAATAGAAAAGGAGAAAAATGAATGTCATGACCAAGAAAGCATGACGGTACATCTCTCTAGTTCCTCCAAGGAAAAAGAAAATGACTCAAAGAGTCGAGAAAGTATGAGCCGAAAAGAGAAAATGGAGTGCTTAAGGAAAAATGAAACCATTCTATTCCAACAAGTCCTAGCCTGGTCCAAAAGCCTTCATTACATCCCGCAAAAGCCCTACATGATTTCAGGTTAAGTGACCTTACATTAGTGGTATTTACATAAAGGGCAAGCTTAAGGTACTTAGAGCTGGACTTGTGATATTCTTTTGAGAGAGATGAGCGAACTTTTCACAATCTTTGATTCGAGTGTTACATTCTAAAGTGAGATTTGATAATGGAGAGTAGAGGAGGAGGAGTTTGGGATCCACAATGACTTACATAATAGAGCGAGTGTCCTTGATAAATAGAGTCAACTTTTGATGCTCTAGTGTCACATTAGAACTATTGTACTTAAAAAGTCAAATCATTGCATTGTTGATAATTCATACATGTTGTGGGTAATTGTTGGTCTCAATTGATGTATGATTGATTCACCTTTGGCTAACTGAAATATCCCTTTTTCTAGTGGAGGTGGAAATTGCCTTAATTGCTTAAGGACAAGCAAAAGCTTATGTTTGGGGGAGTTGATAAGTAGGGATTTTGATCGCTTATTTGCTCTTTTTTACTTGCGTTTTAGCTCAAAAATGCTTAAAGGTAGTCCCGAGAACTAAAATGTGCTTTCGTGCAGGAATATTGGGAAACGATCAAAAGAAGTCAATATCAACTCATAAATGATTCAAAAGTGGACAATAACCAAAATAAGGCAAAAAGGCTTACAGTGCGGACCGCACCACAATTGTGTGGCCGCAGGACGACAAGCACGGCCGCACTCACAATTATGCGTTCCGTAGAAGGAAAGGATCAGAGAGATAGGATTTTAGAATCAAGAAGGAATGCAGACCGAATCATTTTTGTGTGTCTGCATAATCAAGAGCGTGGACGCACTCAGAATTGTGCGATCCTCAAAAGTCCCCCAAAAGCCAGAGCTCAGAATTGGGAGAGCACCTGAGCCATTTTTCTTTACCGTTTTGAGTAATATTGTATTAGATTATCTTCTATACATTAGATTTTCTATCCCTAATCAGTTATTATATATTTTATCTTAATTTCTTCATTTTTCATGAGTAGCTAAATTTCTAGCTAGGGTTGTGGCCCAACCCTAGTGTGGGTACTTAATGGGTGTTTGATTTAGGACTTGTTTGTGATTGGGTTAGTGATATTTTGCCTAGTTCTTGCTTGAATTCGAGAATTAATGGTTGCAAACATTGATTCATGCCTAATTGACTTGGCTAGGAAGAGAAAGAAAGACTAAGTCTAGGAAAACTTGGCTAACAAGAAATTGGGGTGAACTCAATAAATTGATAGACCCAATTAAAGGGTCAAATCTAGATATAGTAAGACCCGACTTGAGCATATATCACTTATTTGTGCAATACTCATTTGGTCTTGAGAAAGCCAAATTGGACAAATTCACTCAAACTACCGAGAGATATAAAGTGGGTAATTGCATATGATTGCTATATGACAACCCAGACTAATCAAACTTGCCCTTGAGTTTACGACCCGTTAGGTAATCACCTAGGTAGAAGTCACAACCCTAGATCTTTTATTATTTGAAAAACAACCAAAATCAAAAATATCGTCTCCTAATTTTATAATTACAATCAATAGCATAAAGTAGAAATAGAACAACAAACAAGAATGTGGAAGTGTAATTTGAGGCACATCATACAATTATACTAAATATATACCTAATCCCAATTCTAGCTCATGTAGATTCGACCCCGACTTGCGTTGGGTTTTATTATTGCTTCGAGTGCCTCACTACCTATATTTGTGGTGTGAGTTTGGGCGACATCAGCGTCTCCGTTGCCGTTGAGACGAGAACTTTTCTATGGTGGAGGAGATAATTCCTTGTGGTGAGAAATTCATGTCTGATTCTATAAAGGCTCCTGAAGTTGAAACCAAAATCTCTGAGTCGGCGATGAAGGAGGCCAATTTATTAGAGCTTAGGGCTAAATATGGCATTCCCGCTTGCATCAAGTTGGTCCCTACCGGGCGGGACATGGTACAAGTTCACTGCCCTTGGTATTGTGCGTTCTACGCTTACCCCTTTCACATCGGCTACACTTTTCCCTTCTTCCACTGGCGGAGGAGTTTTGTTGTTTCTATGACGTTTTCCAGGCTCAGTTCACACCTTATATCTATATGCTCAAAAGGATGCTTACTAAGTTTGTGGAGTTGGCCGTGGTTGAGATCACGCTTTGGCATTTGATGCGTCTCTTTGCCCCTAGTTTCTATAGGGGATGATGTTAAACCTTCACCACCGAGGGGGCAAGTGCCTGGTGGTGAAGATGGATGACAAGGCTAACCGCCAGTTCTGGCATAATTTTTTCTTTGTCAGAACTGAGGACGTGGTGGCCAACGTAGACGGCTTCCCTGAAACTTGAAATTATTCTCGTAAGCGTCTAACCTTTCTTTGTTGAGGCATTTGGTTTACTTCGCTAAGTCGTGGGTTCTGATCTCTTGCTCCTTTTTTAATGTAGCCAAGACTTCACCCCTTCCTTTAGTCGAAGACATTTCTGATTGGGTCGATCGGCTCATCCCTCACATTGCGGGAATTTATGAGTGATTAGGCTTTTTCAAGAGTTTGGTCCTGCTCCTTCCTTAACCGGTGAGTTTATTTGTTATGACCTCTTAGTCGCCTTCCTTTTGTAGTTTATTTTGGTTGACCTTTTTTCTCTTGCACTTGTCTTAACTCCAACCCAATAGGTTTAATGGGATTTAGTACTAATGAACTCCGCACTAAATATTAGTTTGTTTAAAATTCAAAATCTCACATATTTTTCTTTATGTAATGAATTGGTTATTATGTTAAATTGCATATCGCCTTCCTTATTTTTTTTTCTATGTTCTTGTTCAGGTTTATGTGAGACATCTTACGACGCATACGAGTTACTTTTTATTATGTACTCATATCCCTTCGTCGGAGTGTTGCATCTCTTTTGTGGATGCAGGTGGTAATACTATGGATATTGTGGACCTCACTAAGAATTCCCTCATTTCCTCAATTATTGGTGAGCTCTACTTCATGCTCGTGACATTCTTTTGTTGTTACAAACTTTCAGTATTCCTTTTGGTATAGACATGGCCTTATCGCTGGCACTTTTTTCTTTCATATTATCATAGAGGCTTCATAGATATGTGTGGGTCAAATTATGTTCTATCATTTCCTATTGAGGTCTCATATGGAATGTATGAATAATTTTATTAGTTTATAATTTTAATTTTATGAAAGCAAATAGATTTAAGAAAAGCTTTATGTTCTTAAACCATGCTTGAGTTATGTAAGGTGATGTCATAACATGTTGGTCCACTAAATCAAGTTAAAGTATCAAGTGTCATGCCTGCTCTCAAGAATGGGATAGAATAGTAGCATTCTCGATCCATCCTTTGCTCTCCTTTAATTTTAATAATTTTCCATTATGAAGAAAACTTAATCACTTGATGTTGTATAGACGGTACTGCTTCCATCACATGAATTAATAGTCTTCCCATGATGATACTATATGTCATATCTCTAGCTATTATTTGAAATGGTGTATCTTTGATATCCCTTTTCTAAAAAGGTGTGCAAGATGATTACCATGTAAGTTGTCTCAATGGAGTTGTTGAATCCAGAAACATTAGAATGACCTTGTCCATTAATCATATCTCCTATATGACCGTGAATGAATTATACTTACAAAGCTACTTGGATCAATCAAAACACATTTAATACTATCACCTAACACACACAACTTATTACGCCATGGTGGGAAAATAGTAGTTCGTCCGAGTCAGGATCGACGAAGAAAATATTCTCCAGCGAATGCTTTTGAAATTCACTTTTTGTGTGTGATGGACACCTTAACATACTTTTTTGTGGTTGTATACGTGATCCCCCTAACTTTAGATCTATAAAAAATATCACTTATCTTATGTTTGGGTGATGTAGCCTGAGGTACGCCATTATTCCAGCTCCTTGAGTAAGTATGCTTTCTATTATCATTGAGCAATTCTTTGAAATACCTTTGTTCAAGATGTATGCCTCCTTGTAACGACCCGGACGGTCGTTTCAAGAGTTACCGCTCTATTTTCCCCATTTCTTCTTCTTATTACTTTGGTTATCAGTTTTATGTGTGATCGGGTTAGTTGGCTCGGATTCGAAAAGATTTTGGTAAGGTTTGAGACACTTAATCTCTTTTGAGGAAGCTTAAGTTGAAAAGTCAACCGGATGTTGACTTATGTGTTAGAGGGCTCGAATGTGAGTTCCGATGGTATAGCTTCGGGAGGTGATTTGGGACTTAGGAGCGCGAATGAGAAATTAGAATTATGGCATTTTCCGGTTGGTAGGTGAGATTTTGATATAGGGGTCGGAATGGAATTTCGGAAGTTGCCATAGGTCCGTTGTGTCATTTGGGATGTGAGTGCAAAATTTTAGGTCATTCAGACGTGGTTTGGTAGATTTTTGGATCAAAAGCGTAATTCGGAAGATTTGGGAAATTTAGGCTTGAATCCCATTTGTTTCGGTTGATTCGATGTTGTTTGAGGTATTTTGAAGATTGGTACAAGTTTGAGTAGTGATATGTGATGTGTTTGTGCTTTTGGTTGAGGTCCCGGGGGCCTCGAGGTAATTTCGGATGGTTGACGAAAGATAGGAATTTGGAAAAGGCAGTTGAAGTGTTGGAACTGCTGTCATAACTGCATCTGCGGTTGGGAGGCCGCAGGTGCGACCCCCACAGATGCAGAAAAGAGTCGCAGAAGCGGAAGTGGCCAAGGAGAGCTGGAGCCGCAAAAGCGGTTAGGTAGGCACACCTACGATAGTGCAGGTACGGGAATTTCTTCACAGATGCGGCGCCTGGGATTTAAGTGGTGACCGCAGAAGCGGTCTCGCAGGAGTGATATATGGTCTGCAGGTGCGAAAAGCCTGGGCCAGAAGGTATAAAAGGATTCCTTCACGATTTTTTAGTTGTTCTTCAACATTTCAAGTCGGTTTTGGAGCTTTTTGGGGGATTTTGAAGAGGGATTCAAGGGATATCGTCTGGAGGTAAGATTGTTGAACCTAAAACTCGTTTCTATGGTATTATTTCACGGATTAGAGATGTAATTTAAGGAAATTAAGGGTTAAAAATTGGGAAACTAGGGCTTAGTATTGGAGACCTTGACTTGAGGATTTGAGGGGCCAATTGTGGTCAGATTTTGGGACTTTTGATATGTATGAACTCCTGGGGAGATAAGGATTCTATTGATGTAAATTTTATTGAATTCTGAGATGTGGGCCCGGGGGTCAGGTTTTGGTTAATTTTGGGATTTATGTTGTAAATTGATTATTTTCGCATGGGCTTCATCCCCTTAGTATATTTTGACGTCGTGATTTTGATTTTGGATAGATTCGATGTGAGTTAAGGCCGATTCGAGGGGAAAAGGCATTGTAGGCTAGAGTTTGGACCGGATTGAGGTGAGTAATGATTTTAAATGTTGTCCTGAGGGTATAAACTCTGGATTACACATCGTTGTACTATATTGAGGTGACGAACACGCTAGATGATGAGCGTTGGGTCGTGCACCGTTGGAAATTGTGACTTAGTCCATCACGAATGACGGTTTTATCGCGTATTTGATTGAAAACTGTTTGTTATCATCATGTTTTGGGCTGAATGCCATATTTGGGCCTCGTGCCAACTATTTGAACCCTTAGGGGATTTTTACTGATATTTCCTCACTGTTTTGACTTTATACTTGTACTTAGTCATGTTATATTCTACTATTTTCATAACTCAGCCATGTTTACTCTGTTTTAATACATTAAATAATATTTTAAATGATAATTTGGGTTGAGTATCATGTTTTACTGTTGCCCGAGTGGCTTATGAGATTCTGACTGAGTAAGGGCGAGGGCATGTGCTGTGAGGATATACTGATTCATGATTATGAGGCCGAGGGCCTGAGTTGTACGCCACGAGGTGGCTTGATATGAGGCCGAGAGCCTATTGATTATTCCACGAGATGGTTGATATTGCGCTTGTGCAGTAAGGGGCCCCTTCCATAGTCTGCACACCTTCAGTGAGCGCGGGTATCCATTGTGATATGAGATATAGCCCAAGGGGCTGGTGTTGTTCCATGTGGTGCCCGAGGGGCTGATTTTGTTGGTATTGTGCCCGAGGGGCTGATTCTGTTGATATTGTGCCCGAGGGGCAGTTCTTTATGTGTTTATCTTTTCTAGCTACCTGTCATTTGCTTCTTAACTGTTAAAAAGGTATGTTAAAGAAGCTTAACTGAACTAAGGTGACTTTATATGTTTTCACTGTTTCATTGTTTTTACTGGCTTTATACTGCTTTTTTATAGCATGTTGATGTGCCTTTACAAGATTTCTTATCGCTCAGTCTTCATTTATTATTATTACTCACTGAGTTGGAGTACTCACTTTACTCCCTGCACCCCGTGTGCAGATTCAAGCACTTCAGGTCCTGCTTGCGATGGTTGAGAGCTTTCCAGCAGATTCGGTGATTCACTAGGTAGCTACTCGGCGTTCGCAGCCCAGTGCTTCTCTCTCTATCTTATTTCTCTTGTTTTAGTTTTGTAACTTCCTACCTTTGATCGGTTATTAGATGCTCATGACTGGTGACACCTCGATGTCGGGCTATGTCTAATCCGCAAAATTGTATTATTCGCCTTTATTTTGGGATTATTATGTTAAAGACTTAATTTGTATTATTTTAATTACTTAAAATGAATTGGGAGTGTGTCGGTTGGCCTTGTCTTCATGATAGGTTCCATTACGACCGGGTCTGGGTTTAGGGTCGTGACAAGTTAGTATCTGAGCCTAGGTTACATAGGTCTCACGAGCCATGAGCAGGTTTAGTAGAGTCTCGCGGATCGGTACGGAGACATCTGTATTTATCCTCGAGAGGCTGCAGAACCTTTAGGAAAAACTTCATATTCTTGAAATTCTTGTCGTGTGAATCTGTTGATCCAAGTACTAAACTTCTGTTATTCTATTCTCTCACAGATGGTAAAGACACGCACTACCGGTCAGGATGGACAAACGCCAGTACCACCAGTTGTGGCCACTAGAGGCCGAGGATGCGGTCGTGGTAGGGGCATGGGTGTGGCCCACATAGTAACTAGGGTAACACCTACAGATCCACCAGTCACCCCAGTTCAGGATGAGGTCTCAGTTATGGATGCTCCAGTAGCACCAGCTCAGGCACTAGCTGTGCCCATTGTGATTTCAAGTCTTCCGGAGGCCTTGGCTTAGATTCTATCAGTATGCACTGGTCTAGCTCAGGCGGTCTCAGTTACTATAGTCGCAGCTACTTCTTAGGCCGGGGGAGGCTCTTAGACTCCCACCGCTCGCACACCTGAGCAGGTCATGCAGGGACTTCAGACACCGGGGGCACATCCAGCCCAGCCGGTTGTAGCTGCTCGAGACTATGTAGCTCCTGTCATGCCAGCGGACGCGCAGCGTAGGTTGGAGAGGTTTGGTAAACTTCAGCCTCCAAGTTTCAGTGGTGCAGAGGGCAAGGATGCCCAGGGTTTCTTGGACAAGTGCCAGCAGATTCTTCGCACAATGGGTATTTTGGAGACCAGCGGGGTCGCTTTCACTACTTTCAGTTTTCTAGAGCTGCCTTCACTTGGTGGGAGGCTTTTGAGAGGCGTAGGCCTGTTGGTGCAGCACCCCTTACCCGGAAGCAGTTCTCTGTTCTCTTTTTGGAGAAGTATGTGTCGTAGTCTCACAGAGAGGAGCTGCACAGGCAGTTCGAGTGGTTGCGTCAGGGAGAGATGACTGTGACGTAGTATGAGATGAGGTTCTCTAAGTTAGCTCGTCATGCGATTTGGTTGGTTTCGAAAGATAGAGAGAGAATTAGGAGGTTTGTTGATGGACTCACTTATCAGCTTCGTATTCTCATGACCAGAGAGAGGGTGACTGGTGCTACATTTAAGGAGGTTGTAGACATTGCTCGTGAGATTGAGTCAGTTCGGCGCCAGGAGCAAGATAAGAGGGAGGCCAAGAGGCCTCAAGGATCTGGTAGCTATGGTGGTGCTCCTTCGAGAGGTCAGTTCTAGCATGGCAGAGGCCTCCCATTCAGGCATGCTAAGCCAGCTCGCCCAGGTTATCGTGGGGCATCATCGGGTCATGGTTCTCATGGTCCTTATCAGGGCCAGTCATCACTTAGTGCCCTTCCAGCTCAGAGTTTTCCCTGTGCTCCATTAGTTCAGGGCTTTTCTATGCCATGTGCATCTACTAGTCATTTCAGTGCTAGGGATTCCCTTCAGTCCCTGTCTCCAACACTCGGGGGTTGTTATGAGTGTAGAGAGATGGGTCATATGTGGAGGCAATGTCCTCGTCATCTTGTGTGTTCATCTCAGTGGAGGCGTCAGCCATCGTCTTCAGCGCCAGTTAGTTCACCAACACCCACCTAGCCAGCTAGGGGTAGAGGTTGGTCAGCTAGGGGTCGTCCTAGAGGGGGAGGTCGATCAGGTGGCGGTCAAACCCGTTTCTATGCACTTCTAGCTAGACCCGATGATATTGCTTTCGATGATGTTATTGCAGGTATTGTCTTTATCTGCCACAGAGATGCCTCTGTATTATTTGATCCTAGTTCCACTTATTCTTATGTGTCATCATACTTTGCTCGTTATTTGGATACGCCTCGTGAGTCCCTTGTTTCACCTGTTCATGTATCTACCCCGGTGGGTGATACTGTTGTTGTAGACCGTGTGTACCGATCATGTGTGGTGACAATTGGGGGTCTGGAGAACCGAGTGGATCTTTTGTTATTATGTATGATGGATTTTGATGTTATTTTGGGCATGGATTGGCTATCCCCATGTCGCGCTATTTTGGACTGTCATGCTAAGACAGTAACATTGGCTATGCCGGGTGTGCCACAGATTGAGTGACGACATTTGACTTATTATGTTCCCAGTAGGTTAATTTCATTCTTGAAGGCCCAGTGTATGGTTGGGAAGGGTTGTCTTTTGTATTTAGCCTTTGTGAGGGACGTCGGTGCAGAGACTCCCAGTATTGATTCTATTCCAGTTGTGAGGGATTTTCTCGATGTATTTCCTACAGACCTGCCGGGCATGCCACCGGATAGGGATATTGATTTTGGTTTGACCTGGTGCCGGGCACTCAGCCCATTTCTATTTCGCCGTATCGTATGGCACCAGTAAAGTTGAAGGAGTTAAAGGAGCAGCTTTAGGAACTACTTGATAAGGGGTTCATTCGGCCTAGTGTGTCGCCTTGGGGTGCGCTGGTTCTATTTGTGAAGAAGAAGGATGGAACTATGAGGATGTGCATTGATTATAGGCAGTTGAACAAAGTAACAGTTAAGAACAAGTATCATTTGCCTCGCATTGATGATTTATTCGACCAGCTTTAGGGAGCGAGAGTGTTCTCCAAGATTGATCTCCGTTCAGGTTATCACCAGTTGAATACCAGGGACTCAGATATTCTTAAGACAGCTTTCATGACCCGATATGGTCATTATGAGTTCTTGGTGATGTCTTTTGGGCTGACCAATGCCCCCGTAGCGTTCATGCATTTGATGAACAGTGTGTTCCAGGCTTATCTGGACTCGTTTGTCATAGTATTCATTGATGACATTCTGGTGTATTCGCGTAGTCAAGAGGAGCACACGGAGCATTTGAGAGTTGTGTTGCAGAGATTGAGAGAGGAGAAACTTTATGCAAAATTCTCCAAGTGTGAGTTTTGGCTCAGTTTAGTGGCTTTCTTGGGGCACGTGGTGTCCAGTAAGGGTATTCAGGTTGATCCGAAGAAGATATAGGCAGTTCAGAGTTGGCCCAGACCGTCCTCAGCCATAAAGATTCGCAGTTTTCTTGGTTTGGCGGGTTATTATCGCCGGTTTGTTCAGGGATTCTCATCTATCGCATCGCCCTTGACCAAGTTGACTTAGAAGGGTGCTTCATTTGTATGGTCGGGTGAGTGTGAGGAGAACTTTCAAAAGCTCAAGACAACCTTGACCACAGCTCAAGTGTTAGTTTTTCCATCAGCTTTAGGTTCATATAGCGTGTATTGTGATGCTTCGATAGTTGGTATTGGGTGTGTATTGATGCAGGAGAGTAGAGTTATTGCTTATGCTTCTCTCCAGTTGAAGCCCCATGAGAAGAACTACCATGTTCATGATTTGGAGTTCACTGCCATTGTTCACGCGCTGAAGATTTGGAGGCATTGTTTGTATGGTGTGTCTTGTGAGGTGTTTACTGATCATCGTAGCCTCCAGCACTTGTCCAAGCAGAAGGATCTCAATTTGAGGCAGCGGAGATGGTTGGAGTTGCTAAAGGATTATGATATCACTATATTGTACCATATGGGGAAGGACAATGTAGTGGCCGATGCTTTGAGTCGAAAGGCGGTGAGTATGGGGAGTTTGGCATATATTCTAGTTGGGGAGAGACCTCTTGTAGTTGATGTTTAATCCTTGGCCAATCGGTTCGTGAGGTTGGATATTTCGGAGCCCAATCGAGTATTGGCTTGTGTAGTTCCTCGGTCTTCCTTATATGATCGCATCAGAGAGCACCAGTTTGATGTTCCTCATTTGCTTGTCCTTAAGGATAGAGTTCAGTATGATGATGTCAGAGATGTGACTATTGGTGATGATGGGGTGTTGAGGATGTAGGGCCAGATATGTGTGCCCAGTGTAGATGGGCTTCGGGAGTTGATTATGGAGGAGGCCCATAACTCGCGGTATTCCAATTATCCGGGTGCCGCGAAGATGTATCAGGATATGAGATAGCATTAATGGTGGAGGAGAATGAAGAAATACATTATGGGATTTGTAGCTCGGTGTCTCAATTGTCAGCAGGTGAAATATGAGCATCAGAGATCGGGTGGCTTGCTTCAGTAGATGGATATTCTAGAGTGGAAGTGGGAGCGAATCACTATGGACTTTGTAGTTAGACTCCCACTGACTTTGAAGTAGTTCGATGCTATTTGGGTGATTGTGGATTGGCTGACCAAGTCCGCTCACTTCATTCCTGTGTGTACTACCTATTCTTCAGAGTGGTTGGTAGAGATCTATATCCGGGAGATTGTTCGTTTGCATGGTCTCCCAGTTTCCATCATTTCAGATAGGGGCACTCAGTTTACTTCGCAGTTTTGGAGGTCTGTGCAGTGAGAGTTGGGTACTCAGGTTGAGTTGAGCACAACTTTTCACCCTTAGATGGACGGGTAGTCCGAGCGCACTATTCAGATATTGGAGGACATGTTGCGTGCTTTTCTCATTGATTTTAGAGGGTCATGGGATCAGGTTCTACCGCTTGTAGAGTTTGCTTATAACAACAACTACCAGTCGAGTATTCAGATGGCTCCATATGAGGCTTTGTATGGGAAGCGGTGTAGATCTCCAGTTGGATGGTTTGAGCCGGGTGAGGCTAGGCTATTGGGGGCAGACTTGGTGCAGGATGCTTTAGAAAAGGTGAAGTTAATTCAGGAGAGGCTTCGTACGGTGCAGTCGAGACAAAAGCGTTATGCTGACAGGAAGGTTCGGGATGTGTCCTACATGGTTGGTGAGTAGGTTCTATTGAAGGTTTCACCCATGAAGGGTGTTATGAGGTTTGGGAAGAAGGGTAAATTGAGTCCTCGGTTCATTGGGCCTTTTGAGGTGCTTAGGAGGATTGGGGAGGTGGCTTATGAGCTTGCTTTGCCATCCAGCTTGTCGAGTGTGCATACAGTATTTCATGTTTCTATGCTCCGAAAGTATATTGGGGATCCGTCTCATGTTCTAGATTTCAGCATGGTGCAGTTAGATGGTGATTTGATTTATGATGTGGAGCCAGCAGCTATTTTGGAGCGCTGTCACACCTCCTTTTTTATCACCCGAAGGACATATGGGGAGTCTTTCCAATTTAAGTGACATTATTTGAAATGGGATTATTTATTTATCAGAGTTGCCACTTGGAATATTTTATTTGGTGTCTCAAGTCACTGGTTTATTTTTAAATCTCAAATCGAGGAAATTCGACTTTCCTTTTGAAGTCTGCGAACCAGAAATTCTAGATAAGGAGTTCTGTTAACCCGGGAGAAGGTGTTAGGCATTCCCTGGTTCCGTGATTCTAGCACGGTCACTTAAACTATTACAACTGACCTATTATCTGATTTAAATACATGTTTTAGCCTATGGTACAATTTTTAACTTATTAACCGCTTTTTTTTATTTTTAGGAAGATTCAATGTTATTTAAAACACGTCACATGAAATGCACTCGCAGTCCATGACACATTTTATTTAACGTTGTTGAGAATTGAAATTGGGTCACATAAAATGCACACCCGAATTTAATAAATAAAGGAAATCAATTTAAATAGCACGCCTAAATCAACTACGAAATTTTGAATTAGCAACAAGATTTGCGAGGGCCCTAGAAAATTTGATTGATGGAACACCTCGATTTTTAAAGAGTTAGTATTAATTACATGAGGGACATGGGTTACTTAATGAAAATGGCACACCTCAAATTTTCGATAGAAAGCTAACTAGTTTTGTGAGGGCCATGAGCTTAGGGGTTTTATTTGGCGTGACACACCTCAAATTATTCCAAGGGGTTTATTATTTGAAGTTGTTATAATCGGGTTACATGAAATGCACCCATAATTTGGAAATTAGGCATCATAATTATGTCACGGCTTCAACGATGCTTATCAGGTGAAGTTGCTGCAGCATCTATTTTCAACATTTCTTCACTACAAGTAATACTATCACTTGCACAAATGGACTATGCAGTAACCTGCCTTCAAACTTAGCCTCTAGCCTTCCAGGTAATTTGCATCAAAACAAAACAACAAAAAAGATAGAACAAATTTAAATAGACAAAAGCCCGTGAAATCATTAGTCCACGTTCAACAAATCCAGTACCTCAACCAACTATAAAAATCAACTATACAACAACTTATTTTTTCGAATCAACAAACCAACCAACATCTTAATAAGGAAAATTTAAGAAAACAGTGGAGTAGTTACGTGCAATCACTAAACAACATATATGTGTAGAAAGGCAATAACAGTGAAGAAGATAGAACAAATTTACAAAATTGGAGAATGGATTATACACTAACTCAAACAACAAATAGAGTAAGGCAATAGAAAATCAATAACAAAGTGTAAATTACAACAAAAGTGTTTACGGAACAGAAAGAACAAACCTTCAATTGAGCTTAATGGCGTTTTCTTTGGGATCGAATTACAGGACTTTAAACATCGACTCATCATCCGAACAACAAGATTACAACTTGACTCACCGGAAACTCGAACCGGGACCTCGTCGGAGACTTTTTCTTTTCGGACTGTTTCCTTCAGATTTATCAAACGAGAATGGGATTGTTCCTGCTTATTTTGGCGAAACAGGGGCTGCTACTAGTCGCCATAGCGCTGTCGTCGATCAAGAGTAGTTTGATGAGGTAATCGTAGTCGTCGATCAAGAGTAGTTTGTTGCTTTGTATTTTTTGTAGGTCTCTTAGGCTGATAGTCCTTTTTGTCTTTAAAATGAAGAAGACGCTTATGCTTTTTTATCTTATGGAGAAACGGCGGATTTGATAAGAATGTTAGGTTTTACGCAAAGGTTTATATTTAGGTGTTAGGTATTATTATATAGGGGTAGAAATTAGGTTATGGGTATGGGCCTAGGAATTATGGGTTTGGTAATTATGGACTATGTCCAAAAATTAGGCCTAAAAATGAGTTGCTCGAGTCCAAGTTTTATTCTTTCCCTGTGAACGAGATTAAAATACGATCTCATTTATTAATTAATCCTACTTATATAAAATAACTATTAAAATAAGACTGACCGTTAAAACAAAACTATTTTTTGGTATTTTTCAAGATTAAAAATGACTACAACACATTAATGAAACTATTTTTTTTTTTTTGTAATTTTCATTTTCTTGTAATAAAATAAAGTAAAATAGTCAAAATTAATTGTAATAGCTATATTATGCCTAAATTAAATATTTATGTGCTAAAATATGAAAAATCTTGGGGAGGGTCAAAAATCACATGTCTATAGTTGCCCCTCTTTGATTGAAAACGCAAAGAGTTTTCAGACAAAGAATGACTAGACAGGTTTTTTGACTCGACCCTTATTTAGAGAGAACGAAAGCTAAGAGAAAGGAGAATGTGACCGAGCCCTGGCATCTGAGCTACCTACATATCCTTGGTTATAAAAGAATCATGCCACGTGTAGTTTAGAAGTGAATGAGGTGATGGAGTGTACAGAGGTGGAGAGCCTAGTGAGGTGCCATCGAGGTTCCGATCCGCGATCCCGTTATTACATCAAAACCAAAAATGAAAAAGACTAATTAAGCCTATCAGCTACGAGTTACAAGATTCCTATCTATGAGTCTTCTGAAGCTTGATCTTGAGTCTTGGTTGGTTCTTCATGCGGACTCTGATCTGAATCTTGATGCTCTTTAGCTGCAGATGTTGGTTCAATCTTCTTCGGCTTTTTCAAATCAAGACGGGACATGCAGAGCTTGTGACCTCAGCCATGGCTTGAACAGCTCACATCTTTCATCAACTTCTGCATTTTGAGTTCACTTCTTCTTCTTCTTTTGTTGTTATTCCGGATTGAGACTCATCCTTTTGGTCGCCTCGAACCCTATGCCTCGAGGTAAAACCTGCTCAGACATCAAAACAAACAAGCGAACAAAATTTTTCTACCCCAGTTTTCACTAGGAAAATTTCGTGAGTTATTTGTAACTAAAATCTAAACTATTTCTTTATTTGAAAGCCATAAAATAAGGATTGTGTATCCTTGGGAAAGAGATTAGGGAGTGGAGCCCTATATCTATACTAAAAACCAACTAGGGAGTGGAGACCCTATGTTGGAAAGGCGAATAGGGAGTAGAGACCCTATGTCTAAAATAATATCAACTAGGGAGTGGAGACCCTATGTTGTCAAAAGGTGACTAGGGAGTGGAGACCCTATGTCTAAAATAATCTCAACAAGGGAGTGAAGACCCTGTTGGCAAAATGCGACTAGGGAGTGGAGAGCCTATGTCTAAAATAATCTCAACTAGGGAGTGGAGACCCTATGTCTAAAATAATCTCAACTAGGGAGTGGAGACCCTATGTTGGCAAAAGGCGACTAGGGAGTGGAGACCCTATGTCTAAAATAATCTCAATTACTAGGGAGTGGAGACCCTATGTTGGCAAAAGACGACTAGGGAGTAGACACCCTATGTCTAAAATAAATCTCAACTAGGGAGTGGAGACCCTATGTTGGAAAAAGGCGACTAGGGAGTGGAGACCCTATGTCTAAAACTCAACTAGGGAGTGGAGACCCTATGTTGGCAAAAGGCGACTAGGGACTGGAGACCTTATGTCTAAAATAATCTCAACTAGGGAGTGGAGACCCTATGTTGGCAAAAGGCAACTAGGGAGTGGAGAACCTATGTCTAAAATCTCAACTAGGTAGTGGAGACCCTATGTTCGCAAAAGGCGACTAGGGAGTGGAGACCCTATGTCTAAAATAATCTCAACTAGGGATACTCAGTCTTCTTGACTAGGGAGTGGAGACCCTCACCACCATTGGCACTTCAATAGACATGACATGCTTCTTGGACTGGATACCCAGTCTGCACAACTATCCAACCTCTCATAAACCCATTGCGACCCATTTTTTAAAATTGAGAAACCTTGCCAGGACTCTTTTAGTGCCAATGGTGGTGAGGGATTTCTTCTTTTCGGTCAACGGCGCCATTTGCGGGTTTTCACCAATCGACCTCTTTCATTTCTCTTCTCACCGTTGCCTTATAGTGCTCTTTATGAGTTTTCACTAACAAGACTCTCATTTCAATTTCTCTACTCACCATCGTCTTACGGTGCCCGTGGGTTTTCACGAATAAGACTCTCTCATTTTATTTCTCTCATCTTGGTTGCATCGGATCCAAACAAACTACATTCCCCTATTTTGAACACCTTTCACCGATTGATCGGAAGAACTTAAATAAGGTTTGGTAAAGAGAACTTGGATCAAATTACAACTTTGGAATCGTCCAGGCGGGATCATCGTCAAACCATTATAACATCTGCCTCAGTTTCACTTTTGGGGGAAATTGAATTTGTGTTTTGGTATGGCTGAACCCCAGAGAGAGGCTGCCTACGTATCCTTTCGGAATCAAGTCGAACGTAGTTTAAGAAACTTTATTTTTTTTCTTTTGTTTTTCTGTTTTGTTTTATTTTCTCTTTCTTTTTCCTTTCCTTTTTCCTCTTTTTTTTTCCATTTTCATTTTTTCTTCATTTCATATTCTCTGTCTTTTCTTCCCTTTTTTGTATCTTTCTTTTTCTTCTCCTTTTTCATCATCTTTTTTTCAATTCATTTTTTTTCAATTTTTATTTTTTCAATAACACTTGCAGGTTCCAAAGAGGGTAATCAAAGAAGAGTAACCGGCTGAAATGGTTTACAAAAGGGTTAATAGTGTTTGGGTAGCGAGAATGAAAGCTTTCATCATCCCAACCGGAGAATATTAATATTATATAGAGGATCAAACAGAGCACCTTTTGACTGCATTTGCATAGACAGCTGTTTCGGGGACATTTCCTTTGATGTGTCTCAAGTACAACGCATTCTTTTGGCAGTACTCTTGTTGTAATGAATGGGCCATTCGAATCTGAAACCAATTTTCCTTCAGATGTTCCAACTCTTTGTTTTAGTTCCTTAAACTTTATCTTTATTGCGATCTAATCCTTGATTCATTATTTCGAGGTCTGACAGCGTTTCAGGATCTGGGCATGAAGTCCGCAAGCATGTCATATTATTGAAATTTGCATTTAACAGAACTAAAAAGGCAATAAGAAAAATGACAAGATTAAGAAAAGAGACATTCCTGGACAATGAAATATTAATTTCATCTGTTTTTTGATTTTTGATTTTTCCTTTTTTTCAATTTTTGAAGGTAGAAGGGTTTACATCGGAAAGTAAGACAATAAATTAAAACATCCGGATCACACCCTGAGATAATCCGGATGCAGAAAGGATAGCAAGACTGGCTACCGAGACTCCCGTCTGATGGGGAACTTTCAGGCTTGGCAACCGTTTTTTTGCTTTTCTTCTGTCTCGGCAATGGCTGCAATGACCTTTAGTGCCGGATCAAATTCCTCGTCTTCACAAATCATTCCGACTATTGGCCCGTTGTTGTGGGCAGGCAATAGATTGTTCATCGCATCAAGAGCTTCTTCATCCTAAAAAACAATTCTTTCAGCTTCAATCAAATCTTCAACTGCCCTTTTGAAGGTCCAACAGTCCTCTGTACTGTGTCCCACTGCTCCAGAGTGGTATTCACATCTAGCGTCAGCTCAATGCGAGGGGGACTCGGGGTTCGGCCATTTCGGGGCCACTGACTGCAATAGATCTAGCCTGATTAGCTTTTGGAACAAGCTTGAATACGATTCACCAATAGGGGTGAACTGATTCTTTCTGAAAGGCTCTCTTGGGCGAAGATTGTATTAGGGATCATTTGGTTGAGGATTATATTGAGCTTGGTAAGGATGGGCATTTCAGGGAGGTGCAGCTAGGTTTTGTGTATGATGTTGTGGTTGCGTGTAAGATTGCGCGCTCATCACCGCATAGGGAGGCGGTTCCAAGGCATAAGCAGCATCTTGAAGGGGATAATAGTGTGGTAGGACCATAAGAGGCGCATATGATTGGCTGAATGACCTGCGGGCCTCCCTAGAGCTTGAAACCATCATAGATCCCTCTTCACTCCCGTTTCTGTTCATCAGACCCTCCGAACCATTTTGAACATCTGGTGATGTGTCTTTAAAAGCAACATGACTCAAGATTCAGCCCGTTTTTAGACCGTTTTCAACCATTTCCCCAATTTTGATAACCTTAGCGAAGGGCTTACCCACAGCAGACATCATGTTCTGGAAGTAGTCTGCCTCTTGGGCCTGTAGAAAGACTGTGATTGTTTCACTTTCATCCATTGGAGGCTTTACCCTGGCAGCTTGCTCACGCCATTTGACAGCCTATTCGCGGAAGCTTTCCATTGTTTTCTTTTTCAAATTGGACAAGGAGTTTCTGACGATCGCGATGTCCACATTATATTGGAACTGGCGGACAAAATCGCGAGCCATATCGTCCCACACATGCCAATGAGTAATTTTTTGATCTATATACCACTCAGAAGCGATTCCGGCGAGGCTTCCCCCAAAATAGGCCATTAGCAACTCCTCTTTTCCACCAGCACCCCTTAACTGGTTACAGTATCGTTTCATATGAGAGACCGGGTCTCCGTGCCCATTGTACTTTTCAAATTTTGGCATCTTGAAGCCAGCTGGCAAGTGGACATGGGGAACATACAGAGGTCAGAGTATGAGACACTCTTTTGGCGACTCAGACCTTGCATGTTTTTTAGGATTTGTTCCAGGCTCTTCATCTTCCGAACCATTTCCTCTTGCTCAGGATTTTAACAACTTTTTCTCGCTCCACCGAGAGATCATATTGTGGAGGTTGAGTGAAGGAGTACGGGGTCACATATGCTATTTCTGACTGATGCTGTGGACCCTGAAAGATGAACGTTGGAGGCGGTACCCTTGAAGTCGGTGCCTGGGGGCGAACCACAGAAGGCATACCAAGATCATTAGAGGGCATTGGAGGGTGCCCGCATGGGATAAGCGGGTTGGGCATAGGGGCGTTGGTAACCTCACCTGACCTGGGGATCAACTCAGGGAACCCAAGGATTACCCTTGGTGGTTCCCTACCATTAGACCAGGCGTCCCACATTTCCAATATGCGGAGATGCAACATCTTATTCTCTTTAGTAGCTGCTGATTCTAGCTGCAGAATAGCCGATGCCGGGCTATCCTCAGGACTGATGATTGGTAGATTGCTTGCGGAGGTCATCTATGCCTTTGGATTTTGTGAATGAGGGAAGGCTAGACTACCAACAAAACCAACCACCAAAATCTGGCTAGTTTGCACATCCAACAACCTTGTTAGTTTTGAAACATTTAATATATAGGAAATCGCACGTTGGGATGCAATGCACCTAATAGTTAAACGCTTCTACCGTGTGTTCGAACGGTTGCATGTTTCATCCCGGCCTTAACTAGCCCTTTTCACTTTGTACCTCTTTTCTTCATTTCTGCCTCTCTTTACTCAATCTTGATTTTTTTTCCATCTTGTTTTTGCTGCTCTTCTATTTTGGCACTCTCTTTTTCTTTTTTTAATTTTCTTTTTTTACACTCTTTTATTTTTGTCGCTCTCTTTTCTTTTTTCACTCAATTTTTCTTTCTCTCTTTTTTCAGTTTATTTTTTCACTCAATTAATTCTATGGCTATGATCAAATTTGATGGGGATTACCTACGTATCATGACGCCGTATAAATCAAATCTTGCGTAGTTCGGGAAGATCGAGAATGGAGTAAAATAAGCTAACTCTTTTTTTGTTTACTTATATAAAACTCAAACCAAGAAAGCTTTAAGAAAAAGAAAAGTATATTTTTTTAATTGTTTTTGTTTTTGTTTTCTCGAAAGAAATGCTTTAAAAGAAGAAAGGAAATATTTTTGTTTTAGATTTTTGATTTTGATTTTTTTTATTTTTTTTGGAAAGACTTATAAAAGTTCCTTTTCTTCATATTGGAACTTTGGGATTTTTAAAAGTAAAAAAGAAAATATTTTCGTTTGAATTTTCATTTGTTTTCTCTTTTTCTAATGAAGAAAGAAAATATTTTTTTTTAATTTTGGATGTTGAATCTTAATTTTCGAAAGAGGGACTTTTAAGAAAATATTTCGAATTTCTGAGTTTTTTTAATTTATTTACAAAAGTACTTCTAAAGAAAAGCAACAATATTTTTGGACTTCAATTTTTAATTTATTTTTGACATTTACGAAAGAAATACTTTTAAAGAAGGAAAAAAAAATTTCTTTTTTTTGGAATATGTTTTTGATTTTTTTTAAAAAAAATTTGGAAAAATACTTCAAAACAAAGAAAACTCGTATGAAATACTCTAGAAAGAAGGAAACTACCTTTTTGAGTTTTAAAAACTTCCTTATTTTTTAATTTTCTAAGGAAAGATTTCTAAAGGAAAATATTTTTGGATTTTTAAAAATTGGGGTCGGAACCGATGAGGTTAGCCTACGTATCTCACATCCGATGTGAATCAGACTCACATAGTTGGGTCAGTTTTAACGGAAAAAGGGAATCATGGTGCTTGAAAATTTTGGCTTATTTTGAAATGACTTTTCTTTTTTCAGAATTTCGACAGAGTTTCAAAATTTTCTAAATACCTACCTCTCATTTTTTTTTTTGATTTTCTTTTCATTTTTTTTTTATTTTCTTTCTCTATTCTAGAAGTCGGTCAACATGCAAGCCGAAACAAACAGATGCGCAAGTAGCACGTAAGATGTATCATGATGGTCTTTTTAGTTTGGGCACACCTGTCCTAGACGG
This sequence comes from Nicotiana tabacum, assembly GCF_000715075.1. Classification (NCBI taxonomy): domain Eukaryota; kingdom Viridiplantae; phylum Streptophyta; class Magnoliopsida; order Solanales; family Solanaceae; genus Nicotiana; species Nicotiana tabacum. Next base: position 91,451,254 of record NC_134084.1, read on the forward strand.
ACTCAACCCCTGTGTTGAGTCTCCAAAGTCAAATGCACATGATGCAAACAAGCATTCCTACTAGGGATCCGGCATAAGGCTATGTTATCTAGGTTTAAAAAACTTGGGTGTATTGTTCTAGACTTAGTTTACCCAAGCGGACAGCTCGAGCCGAGGGGGGCAGCGTACCGGGAATACAGAAGCTTCACCGGCTTTGCAACTTGTCCGAACCTCGTTCTAAAATTGAGATATGACTCTAACATAAGAGAAGTTACACGAAGTGTACACTTCCCAAATGATTTAGAAGACTTAGAGAGAAGAGAGTTTCGTAGCAATTTATAAACAGTCCAAACAATATCAAAGCAGTAAAAAGCGTTAATTAGCGCATTAGGATCAAACATGTAAAAATCAGATAATAAATAAAGCCAAGTATAACAGCTATTCTATGCTCGAATTCTTGAACCCTCAACCAAAAGTTCTGGTTTTTTTCCCCAGCAGAGTCATCATAGCTGTCACACCTCCTTTTTTACCACTCGAAGGGCATATGGGGAGTTTATTCAATTTAAGTGACATTATTCGAAATGAGATTATTTATTTATCAGAGTCACCACTTGGAATATTTTATTTGGTGTCCCAAGTCACCGGTTTATTTTTAAATCCCAAATCGAGGAAATTCGACTTTCCTTTTGAAGTCTGCAAACCAGAAATTCTAGATAAGGAATTCTGTTAACCTGGGAGAATGTGTTAGGCATTCCCTAGTTCTGTAGTTCTAGCACGGTCGCTTAAACTATTATAACTGGCCTATTATCTGATTTTAATACATGTTTTATCCTATGGTACAATTTTTAACTTATTAACCGCTTTTAATTATTTTTAGGAAGGTACAACGTTATTTAAAACACGCCTTGAACCACGCCACATGAAATGTACCTACGGTCCACGATACATTTTATTTAATGTTGTTGAGGGTCACATGAAATACACACCCGAATTTAATAAATAAAGGAAATTAATTTAAATAGCGCGCCTAAAGAAACTACGAAATTTCAAATTAATAACAAGATTTGCGAGGGCCATGGAAAATTTGATTGATGGCACACCTCGATTTTTAAAGAGTTAGTATTAATTATATGAGGGCCATGGGTTACTTAATGAAAATGGCACACCTCAAATTTTCTATAGAAAGCTAACTAGTTTTGTGAGGGCCATGGGTTTAGGGGTTTTATTTGGCATGACACACCTCAAATTATTCCAAAGGGTTTATTATTCGAAGTTGTTATAATCGGGTTACATGAAATGCACCCCCAAATTTGGGAATTAGGCAATATAACTATGTCACGGCTTCACCGATGCTTATCAGGTGAAGTTGCTGCAGCATCTATTTTCAACATTTCTTCACTACAAGTAATACTATCACTTGCACAAATGGACTATGCAGTAACCTGCCTTCAAACTTAGCCTCTAGCCTTCCAGGTAATTTGCATCAAAACAAAACAACAAAAAAGATAGAACAAATTTAAATAGACAAAAGCCCGTGAAATCATTAGTCCACGTTCAACAAATCCAGTACCTCAACCAACTATAAAAATCAACTATACAACAACTTATTTTTTCGAATCAACAAACCAACCAACATCTTAATAAGGAAAATTTAAGAAAACAGTGGAGTAGTTACGTGCAATCACTAAACAACATATATGTGTAGAAAGGCAATAACAGTGAAGAAGATAGAACAAATTTACAAAATTGGAGAATGGATTATACACTAACTCAAACAACAAATAGAGTAAGGCAATAGAAAATCAATAACAAAGTGTAAATTACAACAAAAGTGTTTACGGAACAGAAAGAACAAACCTTCAATTGAGCTTAATGGCGTTTCCTTTGGGATCGAATTACAGGACTTTAAACATCGACTCATCATCCGAACAACAAGATTACAACTTGACTCACCGGAAACTCGAACCGGGACCTCGTCGGAGACTTTTTCTTTTCGGACTGTTTCCTTCAGATTTATCAAACGAGAATGGGATTGTTCCTGCTTATTTTGGCGAAACAGGGGCTGCTACTAGTCGCCATAGCGCTGTCGCCGATCAAGAGTAGTTTGATGAGGTAATCGTAGTCGGCACGTTGCTCTAGCAGGTGGAGCAGCCATTTTCTTTGAAGAAGAAGCATCAGCTTCTTTGTTTGTCTGGGCCTTTTGCTGCTTTGTATTTTTTGTTTAAAATGAAGAAGAATCTTATGCTTTTTTATCTTATGGAGAAACGGAGGATCTGATAAGAATGTTAGGTTTCAGGCGTAGGTTTATATTTAGGTGTTAGGTACTCTTATATAGGGGTAGGAATTAGGTTAGGGGTATAAGCCTAGCAATTATAGGCTTGGTAATTATGGACTAGGTCCAAAAATTAGGTCTAAAAATAAGTTGCTCGAGCCAAAGTTTTATTTTTTTTCCTCACGAACGAGATTAAAATACGATATCATTTATTAATTAATCCTACTTAAGTAAAATAACTGTTAAAATAAGACTGGCCGTTAAAACAAAAATATTTTTTGGTATTTTTCAAGATTAAAAATGACTACAACACATTAATAAAACTATTTTTTTTTGTAATTTTTATTTTCTTGTAATAAAATAAAGTAAAAGAGTCAAAATGAATTGAAATAGTTATATTAGGCCCAAATTAAATATTTACGTGCTAAAATATGAAAAATCTTGGGGAGGGTCAAAAATCACATGTCTACAAGCGTCAGGTTTGAAAGTTGAGATCAAAGGATATAGCTTAAGTAAAAGTGTAGTGGAGAGGTCGGCCCGTGGAGGAAGCTACCTGGGAGACCGAGCGGGAGATGCAGAGCAGATATCCTCACCTGTGTGCAAAATTTTAGGTCATTCGGACGTGGTTTGGTAGACTTTTTGATCAAAAGCGTAATTCGAAAGATTTTGGAAACTTAGGCTTGAATACGATGTGTTTTGGTTGATTCGATGTTGTTTGTGGTATTTTGAAGATTGGTAGAAGTTTGAGTAGTGATGTGTGATGTGTTTGTCCTTTTGGTGGAGGTTCCGGGGTCTCGGGGTGATTTCAGATGGTTGGCGGAAGATTGGAATTTGGAAATGGCAGATGAAGTGTTGGAACTGTTGTCATAACTGCATCTGCGGATGGGAGGCCGCAGGTGCAACACCCGCAGATGCGGAAAAGAGTCGTAGAAGCAGAAGTGTCCAAGGAGAGTTGGAGCCGCAGAAGCGGCTAGGTTGGCACACCTGTGGTAGCTCAGGTGCGGGAATTTCTTCGCAGATGCGGCGCCTAGGATTTAAGTGGTGACCGCAGGAGCGAGATATGGTCCGCAGGTGTGAAAAGCCTGCGCCAGAAGGTATAAAAGGATTCCTTCACGATTTTTGAGTTGTTCTTCACCATTTCAAGTCGGTTTTGGAGCTTTTGGGGGAATTTTGAAGACGGATTCAAAGGATATCGTTTGGAGGTAAGATTGTTGAACCTAAAACTCATTTATATGGTATTATTTCAAGGATTAGAGATGTCGTTTAAGGAAATTAAGGGTTAAAAATTGGGGAACAAGGGCTTGGTATTGGAGACCTTGGCTTGAGGATTTGAGGGGCCATTTGTGGTCGGATTTTAGGACTTTTGATATATATGAACTCGTGGGGAGATAAGGATTCAATTGATGTAAATTTTATTGAATTCCGAGGCGTGGGCCTGGGGGTCGGGTTTTGGTTAATTTTGGGATTTATGTTGTAAATTGATTATTTTCTCATGGGCTTCGCTCCCTTAGCATATTTTGGCATCGTGATTCTGATGTTGGATAGATTCGACGCAAGTTGAGGCCGATTCGAGGGGCAAAGGCGTCGCGGGCTAGAGTTTGGACCAGATTGAGGTGAGTAATGATTTTAAATGTTGTCCTGAGGGTATGAAACCTCGGAATACACATTGTTGTGCTATATTGAGGTGACGTACACGCTAGATGATGAGCGTTGGGTCATTTACCATTGGGGATTGTGACTTAGTCCATCCCTAATGACGATTTTATCGCGTATTTGATTGAAAACAATTTGCTATCATCATGTTTTAGGTTGAATGTCATATTTGGGACTCGTGCCAACTATCTGAACCCTTGGGGGATTTTTACTGATATTTCCTCACTGTTTTGACTTTATACTTGTACTCAGTCATATTATATTCTACTGTTTTCATAAATCAGCCATGTTTACTCTATTTTAATACATTAAATGATAATTTGGGCTGAGCATCATGTTTTACTTTTGCCTGAGTGGCTTATGAGATTCTGACTGAGTAAGGCCGAGGGCATGTGCTGTGAGGATACACTGATTCATGATTATGAGGCCAAGGGCCTACGTTGTACGCCACGAGGTGGCTTGATATGAGGCCGAGAGCCTATTAATTATGTCACAAGATGGCTTGATATTACGCTTAGGCCGTAAGGGGCCCCTCTCGGAGTCTGCACACCCCCAGTGAGCGTAGGTACCCATTGTGATATGAGATATAGCCCGAGGGGCTGGTGTTGTTCCATGTGTTACTAGATGGGCTGATTATGTTGGTATTGTGCCCGAGGGGCGGTTCTTTATGTATTTATCTTTTCTAGTTACCTGTCATTTGCCTGCTTAACTATTAAAAAGGTATGTTAAAGAAGCTTAACAGAACTATGGTGACTTTATATGTTTTCACTGTTTCATTGTTTTTACTGGCTTTATACTGCTTCTTTATAGCATGTTTATGTGCCTTTACGTGATTTCTTATCGCTCAGTCTTCATTTATTATTATTACTCACTAATTTGGAGTACTTACTTTACTCCTTGCACCCCGTGTGCAGATTCAGGCGCTTCAGGTCCTGCTTGCAAGGGTTGAGAGCTTCCAGCAGATTTTGTGATTCACTAGGTAGCTGCTCGGCGTTCGCAGCCCATTGCTTCTCCCTCTATCTTATTTTCTCTTGTTTTAGTTCTGTAATCGATTATGTAGACTCTTCCTACCTTTGATCGGTTATTAGATGCTCATGACTGGTGACACCCCGATGTCGGGCTATGTCTAATGCATAAAATTGTATTATTTACCTTTATTTTGGGATTATTATTTTGTTAAAAACTTAATTTGTATTATTTTAATTGCTTAAAATGAATTTGGAGTGTGTCGGATGGCCTTGTATTCACGAAAGGCGTCATCACGACCGGGTTTGGGTTTAGGGTCATGACAAGTTAGTATCAGAGCCTAGGTTACATAGGTCTCAAGAGTCATAAGCTGGTTTAGTAGAGTCTTGCAGATCGATACGCACTACCGATCAGGATAGACGACCGCTAGTACCACCAGCTGTGGCCACTAGAGGTCGAGGACACGGTCGTGGTCGTGGTAGGGGTAGAGGTGTGGCCCACACAGTATCTAGGGTAGCACCTGCAGATCCACTAGCCGCCCCAGTTCAGGATTAGGTCCCAGTTGTGGACACTCCAGCAGTACCAGCTTAGGCACCAGTTGTGCCCATTGTGATTCTGGGTCTCTAGACGGCCTTGGCTCAGATTCTATCAGTATGCACTGGTCTAGCCCAGGCGATCTCAGTTACTACAGCCGCAGCTACTTCTCAGGCCGGGGGAGGCTCTTAGACTCCTACCGCTCGCACACCTGAGCAGGTCGTGCAGGGACTTCAAACACCGGAGACACATCTAGCCCAGCCGGGTCCAGCTGCTCAGAACTATGTAGCTCCTGCCATGCCAGCGGACAAGCAGCGTAGGTTTGAGAGGTTTCGTAATCTTCAGCCTCCGACTTTCAGTGGTGCAGAGGGCAAGGATGCCCAGGGTTTCTTGGACAAGTGTCAGCGGATTTTTCACACAATGGGTATTCTGGAGACCAGCGGGGTTGCTTTCAGTACTTTTTAGTTTTCTAGAGCTGCCTTCACTTGGTGGGAGGCATTTGAGAGGCGTAGGCCTGTTGGTGCAGCACCCCTTAATTGGTAGCCGTTCTCTGTTCTCCTTATGGAGAAGTATGTGCGCAGTCTCGTAGAGAAGAGCTACGCAGGCAGTTCGAGTGGTTGCGTCAGGGAGAGATGACTATGATGCAGTATGAGATGAGGTTCTCTAAGTTAGCTCGTCATGAGATTTCGTTGGTTCCGACAGATAGAGAGAGGATTATGAGGATTGTTGATGGCCTCACTTATCAGCTTCATATTCTCATGACCAGAGAGAGGGTGACTGGTGCTACTTTTGAGGAGGTTGTAGACATTTCTCGTGATATTTAGTCAGTTCGGCGCCAGGAACGAGATGAGAGGGAGGCCAAGAGGCCTCGAGGATCTGGTAGCTATGGTGGTACTCCTTTGAGAGGTCAGTTTTAGTACGGCAGAGGCTGCCTATTCAGGCATGCTCAGCCAACTCGCCCATGTTATCATGGGGCATCATCGGGTCATGGTTCTCATGGTCCTCATCAGGGCCAGTCATCACTTAGTGCCCTTATAGCTCAGAGTTTTCCCTGTGCTCCATTAGTTCAGGGCTCTTCTATTCCATGTGCATCTACTAGTCATTTCAGTGCTAGGGGTTCCCTTTAATCCCCGTCTCCAACACTCGGGGGTTGTTATGAGTGTGGAGAGATGGGTCATATGTGGAGGCAGTGTCCTGGTCCTCTTGCGGGTTCATCTCAGCAGAGGAGTCAGCCATCGGCTTCAGCGCCAGTTACTTCACCACCACCCACCTAGCCAGCTAGGAGTGGAGGTTAGTTAGCTAGAGGTCGCCCTAGAGGGGGAGTTTGATCAGGTCGCGGTCAGACCCATTTCTATGCACTTCCAGCTAGACCCGATGCTATTGCTTTCGAAGCTGTTATTATAGGTATTGTCTCAGTGTGCCACAGAGATACCTCTGTATTACTTGATCCCGGTTCCACTTATTCTTATGTGTTATCATACTTTGCTAGTTATTTGGATATGCCCCGTGAGTCCCTTGTTTCACCTGTTCATGTATCTACTCTGGTGGGCTATATTGTTGTTGTATACCGTGTGTAGCAGTTGTGTGTGGTGACTATTGGAGGTCTGGAGACTCGAGTGGATCTTTTGTTTTTATGTATGGTAGATTTTGATGTTATTTTGGGCATGGATTGGCTATCTCCGTGTCGCGCTATTTTGGACTATTATGCTAAGACAATGACATTGGCTATGCCAGGTGTACCATGGATTGAGTGGCGAGGTTCAACTGGTTATGTTCCCAGTAGGGTAATTTCATTCTTGAAGGCCCAGCGTATGGTTGGGAAGGGTTGTCTTTCGTATCTAGCCTTTGTGAGTGACGCCGGTATAGATACTCCTAGTATTGATTTTATTCCAGTTGTGAGGGATTTTCCCGATGTGTTTCTACAAACCTACCGGGCATGCCACTAGATAGGCATATTGATTTTGGTATTGACCTGGTGCCGGGCACTCAGCCTATTTCTATTATGTCATATCGTATGGCACCGGCAGAGTTGAAGGAGTTAAAGGAGCAGCTTTAGGAACTCCTTGATAAGAGGTTCATTCGCGTTAGTGTGTTGCCTTAGGGAGCGCCGGTTCTATTTGTGAAGAACAAGGATGGAACTATGAGGATGTGCATTGATTATATGCAGTTGAATAAATAATAGTTAAGAACAAGTATCATTTGCCTCGCATTTATGATTTATTCAACCAGCTTTAGGGAGCGAGAGTGTTCTCCAAGATTGATCTCCGTTCAGGTTATCACCAGTTGAATATCAGGGACTCAAATATTCTCAAGACAGCTTTTAGGACCCAATATGGTCATTATGAGTTCTTGGTGATGCCTTTTGGGCTGACCAATGCCCCAGCAACATTCATGCATTTGATGAACAGTGTGTTTCGGCCCTATCTCGACTCGTTTATCATAGTCTTCATTGATAATATTCTGGTGTATTCGCATAGTCAGGAGGAGCACGTGGAGCATTTGAGAGTTGTGTTGCAGATATTGAGGGAGAAGAAGCTTTATGCAAAGTTCTCCAAGTGTGAGTTTTGGCTTAGTTTAGTGGCTTTCTTGGGGCACGCGGTGTCTAGTGAGGGTATTCATGTTGATCCGAAGAAGATAGAGGCAGTTCAGAGTTGGCCCAGACCATCCTTAGCCATAGACATTCGCAGTTTTCTTAGTTTGGTGGGTTGTTATCGCCGGTTTGTTCAGGGATTCTCATATATCGCATCGCCCTTGACCAAGTTGACTCAGAGGGGCGCTTCATTTGTATGGTTGGGTAAGTGTGAGGAGAGCTTTCAGAAGCTCAAGACAGCCTTGACCATAGCTCTAGTGTTAGTTTTGCCATCAGCTTCAGGTTCATATAGCATGTATTGTGTTGCTTCGAAAGTTGGTATTGGGTGTGTATTGATGCAGGAGGGTATAGTTATTGCTTATGCTTCTCGCCAGTTGAAGCCCCATGAAAAGAACTACCCTGTTCATGATTTGGAGTTGGCTGCCATTGTTCACGCGCTGAAGATTTGGAGCATTATTTGTATGGTGTGTCTTGTGAGGTGTTTACTGATCATCGTAGCCTCCAACACTTATTCAATAGAAGGATCTCAATTTGAGTCAGCGGAGATGGTTGGAGTTGCTAAAGGATTATGATATCATTATATTGTACTATCCGGGGGAGGCCAATGTAGTGGTCGATGCTTTGAGCCGAAAGGCGGTGAGTATGGGGAGTTTGGCATATATTTCAATTGGGGAGAGACCTTTTGCAGTTGATATTCAGGCCTTGGCCAATCGGTTCATGAGGTTGGATATTTCGGAGCCCAATCGGGTATTGCCTTGTGTGGTTTCTCGGTCTTCCTTATATGATCGCATCAGAGAGCGCCAGTTTGATGATCCTCATTTGCTTGTCCTTAAGGACAGAGTTCAGCACGATGATGCCAGAGATGTGACTATTAGTGATGATGGGGTGTTGAGGATGCAGGGTCGGATATGTGTGCCCAATGTAGATAGGCTTCGAGAGTTGATTCTGGAGGAGGCCCACAGCTTACGGTATTCCATTCATCCGAGTGTTGTGAAGATGTATCAGGATCTGAGATAGCATTATTGGTGGAGGAGAATGAAGAAAGACATTGTGGGATTTGTAGCTCGATGTCTCAATTGTTAGCAGGTGAAATATGAGCATCAGAGACCGGGTGGCTTGCTTCAGTAGATGGATATTCCAGAGTGGAAGTGGGAGCGGATCACTATGGACTTTGTAATTGGACTCCCACGGACTTTGAAAAAGTTCGATGCTATTTGGGTGATTGTGGATCGGTTGACCAAGTCTGCGCACTTCATTACTGTGTGTACTACCTATTCTTCAGAGCGGTTGGTAGAGATCTATATTTGGGAGATTGTTCGTTTGCATGGTGTCCCGGTTTCCATCATTTCAGATAGGGGCACTTAGTTTACTTCGCAGTTTTGGAGGTCTGTGCAGTGAGAGTTGGGTACTCAGGTTGAGTTGACCATAGCATTTCACTCTTAGACGGATGGGTAGTCCGAGCGCACTATTCAGATATTGGAGGACATGTTGCGTGCTTTTGTCATTGATTTCAGAAGGTCATGAGATTAGTTTCTACCGCTTACAGAGTTTGTTTATAACAACAGATACCAGTCGAGTATTCAGATGGCTCCATATGAGGCTTTGTATGGGAGGCGGTGTAGATCTCCAGTTGGTTGGTTTGAGCCGGGTAAGGCTAGGCTATTGGGGACAGACTTGGTGCAGGATGCTTTAGAAAAGGTGAAGGTAATTGAGGAGAGGCTTCATACGGTGCAGTCGAGACAAAAGAGTTATGCTGACTGGAAGGTTCGGGATGTGTCCTACATGATTGGTAAGAAGGTTTTATTGAAGGTTTCACCCATGAAGGATGTTACGAGGTTTGGGAAGAAGGGTAAATTGAGTCCTCGGTTCGTTGGGCCTTTTGAGGTGCTTCATAGGATTGGGGAAGTGGCTTATGAGCTTGATTTGCCACCCAGCTTGTCGAGTGTGCATCCGATATTTCATGTTTCTATGCTCCGAAAGTATATTGGGGATCCGTCTCATGTTCTAGATTTTAGCACGGTGCAGTTAGATGGTGATTTGACTTATGATGTGGAGCCAATAACTATTTTGGAGCGTCAGGTTTGAAAGTTGAGATCAAAGGATATAGCTTCAGTGAAAGTGCAGTAGAGAGGTCGGCCCGTGAAGGAGGCTACCTGGGAGACCAAGCGGGAGATGCGGAGCAGATATCTTCACCTGTTTGAGGCTTCAGGTATGTCTCTTAACTCGTTCAAGGACGAACGTTTGTTTAAGAGGGGGGATGTAAAGACCCGACCGATCATTTCATGAGTTACCGCTTCGTTTCCCCTATTTCTTCCTTTTATGATTTGGTTATCGGTTCTATGTGTGATCAGGTTGGTTCGCTTGGGTTCGAAAAGGTTTTGGTAAGGTTTGAGACACTTAGTCTCTTTTGAGGAAGCTTAAGTTGGAAAATTCAACCGGATGTTGACTTATGTGTTAGAGGGATCAGATGTGAGTTCCTATGATTCGGATAGCTTTGGGAGATTATTTAAGACTTAGGAGCGTGATCGGAGTGTATGTTGGAGGTCCGGGGGAGATTTAGGCTTGAATTGGCGAAATTGGAATTTTGGCATTTTCCGGTTGGTAGGTGAGATTTTGATATAGGGGTCAGAATGGAATTCCAGGAGTTGTCGTAGGTAAGTTGTGTCATTTGGGATGTGTGTGCAAAATTTCAGGTCATTCGGACGTGGTTTGGTAGACTTTTTGATCAAAAGCGTAATTCAGAAGATTTTGGAAACTTAGGCTTGAATCCGATGTGTTTCGGTTGATTCGATATTGTTTGAGGGGTTTTGATTATTGGTACAAGTTTAGGTAGTGATATGTGATGTGTTTGTGCTTTTGGTTGAGGTCCCGGGGGCCTCGGGGTAATATCGGATGGTTGACGGAAGATGGGAATTTGGAAATGGCAGCAGAAGTGTTAGAACTACTGTCATAACCGCATATGTGATTGGGAGGCCGCAGGTGCGACCCCCGCAGATGCGGAAAAGGGTCGCAGAAGCAAAAGTGGCCAAGTAGAGCTGGAGTCGCAGAAGCAGCTAGGTAGGCGCACCTGCGGTAGCGCAAGTGCGAGAATTTCTTTGAAGATGCGGCACCTGGGATTTAAGTGGTGACCGCAGAAGCGGTGCTTGGACCGTAGAAGCGGTCTCGCAGGAGCGTAATATGGTCCGCAAGTGCGAAAAGCCTGGGCCAGAAGGTATAAAAGGATTCCTTTGCGATTTTTGAGTTGTTCTTCAACATTTCAAGTCAGTTTTGGAGCTTTTTGGGGGATTTTGAAGAGGGATTCAAGGGATATCGTCTGGAGGTAAGATTGTTGAACCTAAAACTCGTTTCTATGGTATTATTTCACGGATTAGAGATGTAATTTAAGGAAATTAAGGGTTAAAATTGGGAAACTAGGGCTTAGTATTGGAGACCCTGACTTGAGGATTTGAGGGGTCATTTGTGGTTAGATTTTGGGACTTTTGATATGTATGAACTCATGGGGAGATAAGGATTCTATTGATGTAAATTTTATTGAATTCAGAGATGTGGGCCCGGGGGTCAGATTTTGGTTAATTTCGGGATTTATGTTGTAAATTGATTATTTTCGCATGGGCTTCATTCCCTTAGCATATTTTGACGTCGTGATTCTGATTTTGGATAAATTTGATGTGAGTTAAGGCCGATTCGAGGGGAAAAGGCATCGCAGGCTAGAGTTTGGACCGGATTGAGGTGAGTAATGATTTTAAATATTGTCCTGAGGGTATAAACTCCGGATTACACATCATTGTACTATATTGAGGTGACGTACACGCTAGATGACGAGCGTTGGGTCGTGCACCGTTGGGGATTGTGACTTAGTCCATCACGAATGATGGTTTTATCGCGTATTTGATTGAAAACTGTTTTCTATCATCATGTTTTGGGCTGAATGCCATATTTGGGCCTCGTGCCAACTATTTGAACCCTTAGGGGATTTTTACTGATATTTCCTCACTGTTTTGACTTTTTACTTGTACTTAGTCATGTTATATTCTACTATTTTCATAACTTAGCCATGTTTACTTTGTTTTAATACATTAAATAATATTTTAAATGATAATTTGGGTTGAGCATCATGTTTTACTGTTGCCCGAGTGGCTTATGAGATTCTGACTGAGTAAGGCCGAGGGCATGTGCTGTGAGTGTTGTACTGATTATTATTATGAGGCCGAGGGCCTGAGTTGTACGCCACGAGGTGGCTTGATATGAGGCCGAGAGCCTATTGATTATGCCACAAGATGGCTTGATATTGCGCTTAGGCCATAAGGGGCCCTTCTCTGAGTCTGCACACCCCCAGTGAGCGCGAGTACCCATTGTGATATGAGATATAGCCCAAGGGGCTGGTGTTGTTCCATGTGTTGTCAGAGGGGCTGATTCTATTGGTATTGTGTCCGAGGGGCGGTTCTTTATGTGTTTATCTTTTCTAGTTGCATGTTATTTACCTGCTTAACTGTTAAAAAGGTATGTTGAAGAAGCTTAACTGAACTAAGGTGACTTTATATGTTTTCACTGTTTCATTGTTTTTACTGGCTTTATACTGCTTCTTTATAGCATGTTGATGTTCCTTTACGTGATTTCTTCTCCCTCAGTCTTCATTTATTATTATTACTCACTGAGTTGGAGTACTCACTTTACTCTCTGCACCCCGTGTGCAGATTCAGGCGCTTCAGGTCCTGCTTGCGAGGGTTAAGAGCTTCCAGCATATTCGGTGATTCACTAGGTAGTTGCTCGGCATTCGTAGCCCAGTGATTCTCCTACTATCTTATTTTCTCTCATTTTAGTTCTGTAATCGATTATGTAGATTCTTCCTACCTTTTATCAGTTATTAGATGCTTATGACTGGTGACACCCCGATGTCGGGCTATGTCTGTTCCGAAAAATTGTATTATTCACCTGTAGTTTGGGATTATTATTATGTTAAAGACTTAATTTGTATTATTTTTATTGCTTAAAATGAATTGGGAGTGTGTCGGCTGGCTTTGTCTTCACGAGAGGCGTCATCATGACCGGGTCTGGGATTAGGGTCGTGACACTCCTCATCCTGTAGGGATTTGCAATCTGTTATTTGCTCGTGATTATTGTAAAAGTTGCATCAAAACTCCTGGATCATTTTGTTAGGATCTGTTTTTATTTTCTTGGGTCATCTTACTTCGTCTCCCATGTCTATCAAAGAACTACTAGCTTTGAAGGACTGATACAAAAGTTGTGGTTCACGAGCTTTGGCACATTAGGTTCCTTGCTCGCCTGGGAAGGTCTACTGTTTTCTCTCCGGATAGGTCCCATGTTATCTCGCCTAACTTCTTTTCTTATTTTTGACCCTTGTCGAGAACTCACAGTGTAAGGATTATATTGATTGCCTAAATTCCTATTTTCAGATTCTAGTCATTTGAATTTATACACTACTTGATCATTATACCTCCATCCTGGCATTCATTCAATACTAACTAGTAGTGCCTTATATACTCTTCTACCCGCAACATAGTCCTGTAGTGATTGTACATATCACTCCAAGATTTTGAATGGGATTTTCGATGACTATTTTCAGCCTCCTAGTATCCTCTGAACTCTTTTCGTTCATAGTTTTTGGAAAAGCCAAAGCAACTCAATTATTTGGGACCTCTGGAAATATCCTTTTTTCCATCTAAAATTGGTCTATAAAGTCTTGGAGAAGCTCACAATCTCCCTGGTGGATTTTGAATATATCTTTCATCGTTTTTCCACCTTTTATTCACTGATGTGAGCTTTAATGAATGCATCATTCAGATCTGTAAATTAACTTATAAAGTTTTCAGCTAAGAGTGAATACCAAGTTAATGCTCCCTTAGTAAGTATCTTTTCGAACTTCTTAACCAGTATGGATTTAATTTGATACTTCATGATCCTTTGATCCCTGTAGTGTAGGTTCTTGTATTGCCTCGGGGTTTTGTAGTTGTATCATACTTGGCAAGATCTCACATTTTGAATTTTTTATGTATGAGCAAAGGTGAAGCTTTAGTTTCCATAGTTGTTGGAAATACCTTTCCAAATCTACTCCTTTAAAAACATGTGGTACCCCTGGAATCTGATCGATATGGTCATTTTGCTCCTTAATCAATTTCATAAGGGTCTTTTGCAGAGCTAAAATTGAGCTCTAAAGTTCTAGTAGTATCGGTACCTTGCTCTATGTTATCGATTCATGCACCCCAGACCTCAAGTCTACGGTAGTTCAGAACTTCTTAGTGCGTCATCCGTTGTACCTATAGTCAGTTATACTCTTGGAAATACAGGTGATTCTTGTGAGCACATGATTTTTGCCTCACACGAATTACTCCAAAGAATTCCCAAAATTAGGTCTTTTCTTTAATTATGTGTTATTCTAGGAATTACTGTGCGATTTTCCTGATTGTTTGCATGTTTTTGTGTGCATGTTTAATTTTATTAATGCATTAAAAAATACAAAAATATAGCATCTGCATTTAGGATTTGATTTTTGTACATTTTTGGGTTAATTTAGTAAATTGTTGTTTTACAAAATGAAAAAATCAAAAAAAATAACGTACTTTTGCATTTAAGTGTTTAATGTCAAAATTTTGTGATTTTCTTTTAGTTTGGTATTTAATTATTTGTGATAAGTATTATTTAAAGTTAATTAATATTTTTTAAGTTAATTTGGGTTTTTTATAATTTAATTTAGGATTTTAGTTTTAATTTAGAAAAATAGTTTGGAAATAAATAGAAAAGGAAAAAAATTAAATAAAAGAGAAGGAAATCAAATTTGGGCCAAATTCAATTTAATTCAAGAGGCCCAAATCAAATACACCTGAAACTCGCCCCAGTCCAGCCCAAAACCAGCCCCAACCCGGTCGTCTCCAGCCTCATCCAAACGATGTCGTTTCAGGCATTTTAATCTGGACCATTGAATTAGTTTGATCAAACGGTCCAGATTCTCAACCATTACCCGTCTCACCCACAACCCGACCCGTCCCCTGACCCAGTCTGGTCTCCCACTTAAACCAAACGATGTCGTTTAAAATGGCCTTTGATCTGAGCCGTTGATTTCACCCACATCCAACGGCTCGTGTTAATCCCCCCATTTAATATACCCAATTCCCTTACACCCCCCCAGAACCCCTCAACCCCTTCGTCTCTAACCAAACCCTAGAGGCGCCACCACCGTACCCTCACCGCCTTAGGGCGCTAGCTCCGTTCACCACTAAAATCACACCGTATAACCACCTCAACCCCCTCTTCTCAAAACCTTACTATGTTTCCCTCAAACATGGCCCAAGCTCTTCGAATCTTCAATCTAGGTTTTTAAGCCCTAAAAACCATAGCCAAGTTCGTTCATCCCTTGAGGTTTTCTTAGCGGTCAAGATTCATTTAATCCTGAACTAATGTTGTTCGCTTGTTCTTGACAAAGAACAAGCGGATGACGTTACTTGAGGATTAAATTATAAGAGCAGTCAAGTTAGAAAATTTGAATTGGTAAGTTTCTTTTTCTCTCTTCGTCCAGTTTTTGTTCGTTTATTCTTTTCCTCCTCTTCTTCTTCTTCTATAATTCTTCGAATGGCATGAATTTCGTTTGAATTTGTTGAAAATTTTGAACCTGGTCATTCCCTTTAGACTAATCTAGGGTCCATTTTTGTCAGTTTTTCGGTCCTTCTTTTTCAAGTTTGCTATTTGATATTCTTCATTTTCTTAATGTTATTTTAAATTATTGGCACTTTCTGATTAATTAGCTTGAATTGGACCTTTGTTAATATGATTAATTTAGTTTGATTCCAGTTTGGTATTTAGCTTAAAAGAAAATCAATGATTAGTTTGTGTTTTAGGCTTTTGTGATTGCTTCTCACTCGAATTAGTCATGTTTGGATTTCTGATTCTTGGTTTAGGCTTTGGGTTCAAGATTAACCCATCCTTTAGGTCTGAACTATTGGTTCAAAATTGACTCATTGTTAGTTTTAGGCAGAAGAAGTAATTAATAGGGGGTTATGAGGGGTAGCTTGAGAATTATTTAATAAAAAGGGTGTTCACCTACTTAAGAAACTTCTAATAGATGGTAGGGTTAGAATTGCACTAATTAAGTGGATAATTAAAAATTAAAAAGATGAATTGATGATGGTGAATGCACTAAGTTGAATGCCTATTAAGGGGGCTGAATACTGAAGAATACAGAGAGATATAGAAAGATAGAAATTACAGAGATAGAGAACAGGGGAAGAGCCGAAAATACAGAAAATACAAACGGCTGATTTTACTGTTTCATTGAACTCTTTTTGTGATTTCTTCAGTTTCTAATTCCTAAAATAGTTTCTGATCTATCTGGGCTGAAGCGTTTCAGTTTGATGGTTTAAAAGGACTTGGTTTGAAGTTCTGGTTGCTTGTTTTGTTTGCTGCACAACAATTCTTGGTTTAAAGTTGGTTCTGGGAGGTTTATTTCTCCTGCTACTTACTGCTGACCTTGAATCCCCTTTCCTTTCATTTCAGGTATTTGTCAATTCCATTGACACCACTTAAATATAGTCCGAAACTTGAATCTGAAATATGAACAAATTGGATGATGGTTGCTATTGAATTGTCACTTCTGTCTCTTTCAATTTCATGCATAATGCGTATTACTTAGTTCAGAAATAGCTTGGTCGAGTATATTTATGGTTGAATATAGTATGGTTATGTTTGTAATCATCTTATTGTTGGGTATACCTGCTAAGTTCTTTGTTCTAGAATTAGTTTTGGTTTGAAACATGGAACAAATTATGGCTTAGCTACTTGGATTTCATGGGTTTGAATTGGTGTATATGTATAAAAAGGACTTTCAAGGATATTCATAATAGGTATTTGCATATGCAGTATTCTATATTACTTTTCTGAATTTCAGTTGTTTGTTTGAAGTTTCCTTTTAGGAGACTGGGTTAGTAATTTGTTTGCTGGTAAAGAATATTGGTGGTATTAGATGCTGAATGACCAAAAATAATTTGATATTGTAACTCTATACAAAAGTAATGTGATTAGCCGTGTTGTTATGACATTGAAACTGTTAAATTCCGCTACCTACTATTAGTTATTAGAATTGGAACTCACAATTGCTTTCAAGATCAAATCATTATTGGATGTCATGTAATTGGGTATTGATAAGTTAAAGAAGATTCCAAAGTTTGCTTGCATATGTGTTAGTCTCGTTGTTGTTCCTTTGAATTCATTTGCAACTTCAAGCTTGCTCATACATTACAAGGATTCGATGTTGAGCCTGGTGCTCAGCAGCTGCAGGGCTCCGAACTTGGGCTCAATTATGAGGCCCAATTCTGAAAGTTCTTGGAACGAG
Organism: Nicotiana tabacum; assembly: GCF_000715075.1. Lineage (NCBI taxonomy): Eukaryota > Viridiplantae > Streptophyta > Magnoliopsida > Solanales > Solanaceae > Nicotiana > Nicotiana tabacum. The sequence goes on from NC_134084.1 coordinate 91,468,588, forward strand.
ATCTGAGCCATTTCTTTTGTTGGACCATCAGTCCTCTTGTATTGGCTCAAGCCTTTTTGTGTAATGGATTGGTTTTCCCTCACATAAACCATCTTAATTAATTTAAATGGAACCTTTAACTACATTTAGTGTTAATCAATTAGGCTATTAACTAGTTGGGCGAGCCATATTCAATAACATAACTGATTTATGGCCCTCCAAATGTAGTTTGAATTCCCTTTTAAAAATTGGAATTGAGGTGCGCCGCGCCAAATAAAATCTCAAATGCGTGGCCCTCATTTAATTATTTCTTTTAAAATCCTTAGAATTCAAAGCATGTCATTTAACAAATTTCCATGGCCCCCGCAAAGTTAAAACCGCGTAGTTGCTTTAGACGCATTATTTTAATAATATTACTTTCCTAAACTCGGGTGTGCATTTCATGTGACCCAAATCCAAATCCTAACAACGTTAATAAATATGTCGCGGATCGCGGGTGCATTTCATGTGGCATGATCCAAAGACATGTTTTGTTAAACATTGAAATCTTCCTAAAATGAATTAAAAGCGAGTTAAAGTAAAAATGCACATAGGTTCAAAGATGTTTTAAAATCAGATAATAGACTAATTGTAATAGTTTAAGCAACCGTGCTAGAACTATGGAATCCAGGGGTGCTTAACACCTTCCCTTGGGTTAACAGAATTCCTTATTTAGAATTTCTGGTTCGCAGACTTCAAAAGGAAAGTCAAATTTCTTCGATCTAGGATTTTAAAATAAACCGGTGACTTGGGACACCAGAAAACAAACCATCCCAAGTGACGACTCTGAATTTTAAATAATTAATCCTGTTTCGATTGTCACTTAAATTGGAAAAACTCCCTTGTACCCTTCCGTGGTGTAGTAAAAAGGAGGTGCGACACCTCTGGCGATTCCGCTGGGAAACAAACCTAGAACTTCCGGTTCAGGGTTCAAGAATTTGAGCTTGTTAATGCAATTTTTATTTGGCTTTATTGTTGATATTACTGTATTTTGTGGACTTAATATGCTAAATGTTGCTTTTACCTTTTTGATATGGTTGAACTGTATATATAAACTGCTACGAAACCCTCCCTCTTTCTGAGTCTTCTAAATCATGGAGAAGGGTGCACTTCGTGTGGCTTCTCTTTTGTCTAGAGTCTTATCCCATTTTAGAACGAGGTTCGGACAAGTTGCAAAGCCGGTGAAGCTTCTGTATTCCCGGTACGCTGCCCTCCTCGGCTCGAGTTGTCCGCTTGGGTAAGCCAGGTCTAGAACAATAAACCCAGGTTTTAAACCTAGAATAACTCAGCCTCATGTCGGATCCCTAGTAGGAACATTTTATTGCATCATGTGCATTTGACTTAGGGGACTCAACACAGGGGTTGGGTCCGTCTAGGACAGGTGTACCCATAATCAAAGACCATACTAATGCATATTTTACGTGCTACTTGTGCATTTATTTGCTTTGGGTTCGCATGCTGACCGGCTTTTGAATGATTAGAGAAAAGTTGGAAAAGAAAATAGCGGTATAAGGGTTGAGTGAGTTAGTCACTTGTTTTGAAAAAAACCAAAGTCCAAATAGTACTGAAACTCTGTCGATTTTTTTTTTTTGAGAAAAATGAAATGAAAAAAAAGAGTTTTATTTTCAAAAATAGTTTTATTTGCCCGAATTACGCCAATTTGATTCTCACCGGATGTGGGATACTTAGGCAACCTTTATCGGGTCCAACTTTCCCTTTTTGCAAGAATAGCCCAAAAACAACAAAATGTTAATTTGTGTCACAAATAAGTCGGGTGATGTCATTCTTGTTTAAAATAAGCCGAATGTCCCCAAAAGGGCGCCGGAAGGTTGTTTTTGCAAGAACAGCCACCTTGGGTCATTTTTAACGGTTAGCAGGCACAACCTTAAAATCTTCTTCCCCGAAGTGCTGAAAGGCCGTATTTGCGAAGCCGAGTTTGTTTTTGAAATGAAAAAATTTTTAAAAATGGTGTTACTTTTCTTTTTGGGTCAAAATAATCACCTTAATAAATGTGCAGGATGAGCACAAACGAAATTGTACCCGTCACAGTCCTTAATGAGATCCCCTTAAAGCTCCACATGTGGTGGAATGATCTAGGAAAAGGCAGTAGAGAAACAGTAGTAAACGTTCTGGGAGGCCTCGTCGGACTATTGAATGGCAAGCCAAGGTTGGACATAATTGAAGGTTTAAAACCTTTTTGGGACCCGACTCGCAATGTGTTCCGCTTTTCTGACTTTGATCTTACACCTACATTGGAGGAAGTTGCGGGTTATGCGAGCCTTAACGGAAACCTTAGAAGTCGATATCCATTGGCACCAAGACCGGTATCCCCCCACAAATTTCTGGATTTGCTGAGTATTAGTCGGGATATTCAAGACAGAACCTTATCTGAAGGGTATTGTATGCTCCAGTTCTTGTATCATCGACATGGTAACCCCCGAGGTTTTAAAGAACCGAACACTGGTCAAACCCATGCCGGAAATAAAGACAAATGGGAGGCAAGGCGAGGTTTAGCTTTTATGGTAGCCTTCTTGGGTGTTGTGGTTTGTCTGCGAAAAGATGGTAATATAGAGATAGGTCTTGTGGGAATGATCGATGTTGCAATCAAGAAAGCCAACAACACTGTGGTTCCTCTAATCTTATCTGAAATCTACCGAGCCTTGACTATCTGTTGGGAAGGGGGAAAGTTCTTCCAAGGCTAAAATCTGTTGCTATAATTATGGATGCAAGAACATCTCTGTCACCAGGTTGGGTATATGAATTACAATTTGAACGGTTTGAGCTGTATTGAGGAATTCGGAAGCCGAGTGGCAGGTATTGAATTCCCCTAAGGCATTAAAGCTTGGCTTACACATTTGAGATCCTTGACTGCTGATAAAATTGAGTGGGCATTCGGATGGCTTTCTGTCACTGAAGTAGTGTACACATCAGCTGAAGTATGTTATATCCTCTTAATGGGCATCCGGAGCATCCAGCCTTATGCTCCCTTCAGGGTTTTGCGCCAATTAGGAAGATTTCAAACTGTCCCCAATGATGAAGATTTGAGTAAATATGTCATTGAACTGGGCCCAAAAGCCACATTTCCAGAAGGGAAAATTTGCCAGATATGGAATGAATGTAGGTTTCTTGAACCTAAGACCATGGTGCGAGATTTAGCTAGAGGTGAAGTAGACCCTAAGTACATTGCCTGGTTCGGCAAAAGATTCCAGATCCCCGAGAGGCTCGCAAAGAGACCCCATGTCCAACAATTTACCAATGGGGCACAGGTGCAATGGGATTGGTTGACCAAAGAAAACGAGTACAGGGCCAAAATACGCTAGTTGGAAAGGCGAGTCATGGAGTTTCAGTTTGAAAATGGTGTTCAAGCCTCTGCAGACAAGGGAGAAAAGAAAAAACTAGCTCAGGAAAATGAGGCCCTCAAAGCTCGGATCCAGATGATGAAAATAGCTGCCAGAAACCCGGAAAGAAGCCGGGCTGATAAAAGACTCATAAGCGGTATGAAAAAGAAAGCCCTCGAGTGTCAAGAAGACCTGGAAAAATCTAAAGCTAGTCTAGCAAAAATCCAGGCAAAATGGACAAAGAAGGCAGAAGAGCGGGCACGGTTTATGCAACAAATGAAGAGGAACTATGAAGGGACCATCATTATCCTAAGAAGAAAGATAGCCACTCTCGAGAATGAGAAAGTCAAGCAGGCTAAAGATTTCAAAACTGATAGGGAGCACTGTTATGATCTGATGGCTCAGATGGAGGAAGGAATGCAGCAGTTGCAAAATCAACACCTTCATAACTCTCAAGTGTTAGAAGCCCGGAATCAGCAGATAGGACGATTGCTTCAGGAAAAAGGCAGAATTAGAGAAAAGATCAGAACCATCGCTAACTACATTACCATGAAGTGCCAAGCGTGCGAGGACATGACTCGTACCACCTTTTTCGCTACAGTGATGACTTTCGTCCGCCAAGTTATGAGTGATTTGGAGCGACTGCAAGGGGATATCGCATTTAGGCTCGCTGTGAGACCGAATGATGTCCCGCGAGCACCAGGAGCATTAATGTATTCTTGATTTTAGTTGAGTATGTACCTTTCTTTTTCTATCGGAGTCTGTTAGTCAGAGTCCGTAAGTCAGTTCGTAAGTCTGTATTGTCATTAAGTTGTTGGAGTCTGTTGTTTTTTTAGCCTTTTAGTTTTGAATCGTTGTAATGCAAAGAATTTCCTTTTTATGAGAAGAATTGAAAATATTTTGTTATTCATTTTTACACTTTATCCCTAGAACTACGCTCGGTCTGATTCATGCGGGGTCATGATATGTAGGCAATCTTCATAGGATTCGACCACAACCAAAAGAAAAAGAATAAAACAGAAAAAAAAGGGAATAAAAGATAGGCGTGAGTAACAATAAAAGGGAAAGGTCATAAAAAGGAAAAGTCGGGATGACACAAGCAACCGAGCAAATACATGATAGAAATGACTAATTGCCTAGGTGCATTGCATTCCTATGTGTGGTTGCCTATTTGTTCAAGCTCTAATCACTAACAAGTTTTGTTGTTGTTACCAGAATTCAAGCAGTTAGTTCACCTAAGCATACTGGCAACCCACCCTACCAGACCAGATCCAAAGGTGAAATAATCATGTCTATCCCAGATGTAGACACCAGTGTCATCGATCCTTCAAGAGATGGAGAAGAGTTGGACGTTAATGCCATGAAAGAAGAGATGTACAAATTGAAACAACAAATGGCCGAAATGTATCAGGCCTGGGCTAAAGGACAACCGCCATCAGCTTACCCGGCAAACTATACCTTCACCCCACCACCGGCTCAGTCTCCGGATCATCCTACCACCGATCTGTCCCCGAGTTTTCCCATTTACAAACACTACCGGGGCACCACTTCTCATACACCACAATCTCCACCCCCTAAACCAATTCCATACCCTCCTCCATCAGTAACTCCTGTTTTTGTAGCACCTCCACCAGCTACACTCCACAAATCTCCTAGTGAGCCTATGTTCCAGGCCCAGGATAACCAAAACTACCCCTTGGAGCCCACTTTCAAAGCTCCAGAAACACATTCCTATACGCCTCGCTTTGACCTCCCGATAGAAGCTGATAAACCAGTCAAAAATCCCGAACAGGAGGAGATGTTCAGGAAAGTTAAAAGTTTAGAACAATCATTCAGAAATATGCGGGGATTGGGAGTCAAGTAAGTGTGGCCTACAAGGACCTATGTCTATTCCCGAATGTGCAATTGCCAGCAGGTTTCAAGATGCCCAAGTTCGATCTATACAACGGGCACGGTGATCCAGTAGCCCACTTGAGGGGTTTTTGCAGCAAGATAAGGGGAGCGGGAGGAAAGGATGAATTGTTAATGGCTTACTTCAGTCAGAGTTTGAGTGGATCAGCATTGGAATGGTATACCCGCCAAGATTACGGAAGATAGTACACATGGGATGATCTAGCACAAGCGTTCGCTTGTCACTTTCAGTATAATCTTGAGATCATTCCAGATCAACTGTCCTTGACTAAACTGGATAAAAAGCACAGTGAAAGTTTCAGGGAATATGGTTTTTGATGGAGGGAGTAAGCAACAAGAGTAGACCCCCCAATGAAGGAAAGTGAGATGGTGGATTACTTCCTACAGGATTTAGAACCTACCTACTATGGCCATCTGGTCTCAGCTATAGGGAAGTCATTCAACGAAGTGGTGAAGATGGGGGGCATGGTAGAAGAAGGCCTCAAGGCGAATAAAATTATGAGCTATTCGCCTATCAAAGCAACTACTCAGGCTATTCAGGGCGGCATAGGAGGGATTGGGAAAAAGAAGAGAGAGGACGCGGCAATGGTTTATTCAGGAACTTGGGCCGAACCCAGAGGCTCACCTTACCACTATAATCAACCTCGATCCTACCAACAAACTTACCACCACAATCCACCACAACACTACTATCCCCCACCAGTTACTCATTTTTCCGTCCATCATGCACAAGCATACAACCAACCTCCCGCCCACACGCAATGGCGTGCTCCCATTCCACAAAATACTTACCCACTTCCACGAGTCTACCAAAACACTCCCGGACCAAATTTTCGGCCTAGTCAAGCATTTAAGGGTGAAAGGTTGCAGAAAAAGAAAACCTTTACTCCGTTGGGAGAATCATACACTAGTCTATTCCATAGGCTAAAACAGCTGGACATGCTGAGGACGATACAGTCCAAACTGCCAAATCCTCCTCCAAAAAACCTTGACTATACTATCAGTTGTGAGTATTATTCTGGTACTCCAGTTCATGACACAGAGAAGTGTCGGCACTTGAAAAGTGTGATATAGGAGCTCATTGATACCACTAGAATTGAAGTTCAAGCTTCCGAGGCACCCAATATAAACAGGAGTCCAATGCCATCCCACCAAGAGGCAAATATGATTGAAATAGTGCATGAGGAGGGAAAGCCCAGAAAGCCATCACAGACCATCATGATGATTCGGTCCAGTGGAGTCAAGACAATTGAACAATCAGCAGGTGAGAAGTCAGTGCTCAAGTCGAGCAAAAAGAGTGTTGAGCCATTTGTGGCAGTTGAGAAGGGGTCTTTAAGCAAAGTTTCAACAAAACAGGAAGGGGTGAAGGTAATCGTACTAGGAGCGGCCAGCAAACCCGTCATAATTATGGAAGGTGCCCGTGCAGATCGGGTTATTATCAAGCCGGTAACCCAGTTACCAATAATCAACAGCAAGGCTATTCCATGGAATTACGAACAGGTAACAGTGATGTACAAAGGGAAGGAGGTCAAAGAAGAAGTTTGTGAAGCCTAGGGTTTGACTCGCTCGGGAAGGTGTTTTACTCCCGAGGAGTTAAGAAGAACAAAAGACAATCCGGCGCTGGTAAAAAAGGTCGTAACTAAGGGAGAAGCAGAATAATTCTTGAGGAAGATGAAGCTACAGGACTACTCTATCGTGGAACAATTAAGAAAGACGCCTGCTCAAATTTCGCTATTGTCATTACTAATCCACTCGAATGAGCACCGTCAAGCTTTAATGAAAATCTTGAATGAAGCGCACGTTCCCAATAAGATATTCGTGAATCATTTGGAGAAAATAGCCAACAAAATCTTCGAAGAAAACAGAGTCACATTTTTCGATGATGAATTTCCTGTAGAAGGTACTGAGCACAACAGAGCTCTTTACCTCACAGTAAAATGTGAGGACTCCGCGGTTATCTGGGTATTGGTCGATAACGGTTCCAGTGCGAACATTTGCCCTCTCTCCACTTTGAGCAAGTTGAAAGAAGAAGATGAGAGGATTTATAAGAACAGTATCTGCGTGCGGGGATTTGATGGCGGAGGCAAAGATTCAGTTGGGGATATAGTGCTAGAGTTGACAATAGGACTAGTTGAGTTCACAATGGAGTTCCAGGTGCTAGATATAGTTGTTTCCTACAATTTGCTGTTAGGTCGACCATGGATTCACGCAGCTAAAGCAGTCCCATCAATACTACACCAGATGGTTAAATTTGAATGTGACAGACAGGAAATTGTGGTACACGGTGAGGATAATATGTGTACCCAAAGTGATGCCATCATACCTTTCATCGAAGTTGAAGATGACAAAGGGCCATGGGTATATCAGGTCTTTGACGCAGTATCAATTGAAAAGATCCCAGAGGGGAAAAGCATTCCAGTTCCTAAGGTAATAGCAACGTCAGTCATAGTGGCTTCTGAGATGTTGAAGAATGGCTTCATACCTGACAAGGGTTTGGGTGTTTCGTTGCAGGGCATCATACAACCAGTATCTTTTCCCAAAAACCTGGATACCTTTGGTCTGGGGTTTAAGTCCATAGTTGCGGATGTAAGAAGAGCCAGAAAGTTAAGGCAAAGGGTGTGGGTCCTTCCAAAGCCCATCCCACGGCTGTCCAGATCATTTGTTAGGCCCAGTGCCAAAAAGTGCCCAACAACAACGGTTCATAGTTCATTGGATGATGTTGATGGAGATTTGGATAAGGGGTTCGAGAGGTTGTTCAGTGATGTTAACATGGTGGAAACTGGAGAAGGATCAAGTCAAGCAGATGTGCAATTCATTGGGCCAAGTGCAAAGATCAGTAATTTGAAAGCTACTCCTCTTCCCATTCGGAAGGAGTTTTGGTAGTTTATTTTGATTTTCCTTCAGTTTGTCTAGGTTATTCCAGGGTTGTAATCCAGATTGTTATCTTTCAGTCTGTTTGAGTGTGCAGACCTTGTTATCTTTTTTCATTCAATGAAATGCAATTTATCTTTCTTCATCATTCCTGATGGTTTTCCTTTTTGTTTTTCTTTTCTTTTCTGTATAGTTCTTTTTACGCTGGTTCTAATGACATGGCATGCATAAGGAATCCTCAGCCCAGTCTTAAACATCAATCTGATTTTGAAATAATAGTTCAAGAAGTAGATTGTGACTGCGAATCAGAATACGATGAGGATGAAGCCTTCGAAGAGATTAGTAAGGAGTTAATTCACTTCAAAGAAAAACCCAAACCCAACCTGAATGAAATAGAAGCAGTCGATTTAGGGGACACAGATAATAATCGAGAGACTAAAATAAGTGTCCACCTCGAGCCAAAGATCTGGGAAGAGTTAATCAAAGCACTCATCGAATACAGAGATGTTTTTGCGTGGTCATATGATGACATGCCGGATTTAAGCACCGATTTAGTAGTCCACAAATTGCCCACTGATCCAGTGTTTCCTCCCGTCAAGCAAAAGTTGAGGAAATTCAAAACTGATATGAGTGTGAAGATTAAAGAAGAAATTACCAAGCAATTGGATGCAAAGGTTATTCGGATCACTCGATATCCTGTTTGGTTGGCTAATGTCGTGTATGTGACAAAGAAGGATGACAAGATCAGAGTATGCGTCGATTACCGCAATCTTAGCAAAGCAAGTCCGAAGGATAACTTCCCACTATCTAATATCCACATTTTGATCGATAATTGTGCCAAGCGTAAGATTGGATCTTTTGTGGATTGCTATGCCGTCTATCATCAAATTCTAATGGATGAAGAAGATGTAGAAAAGACGGCATTCATCACGCCATGGGGAATTTATTGCTACCGGGTAATGCCATTTGGTTTGAAGAACGCTGGGGCAACTTATATGAGGGCAATGACTACTGTGTTTCATGATATGATACAGAAGGAGATTGAGGTATACGTAGATAATGTGATCATAAAATCAAAGCATCAGGCCGACCACGTTGGGGATTTGAGGAAATTCTTCCAGAGGCTTCGCAGGTACAACCTCAAGCTTAATCCTGCCAAGTGCACATTTGGTGTTCCATCCGGAAAGCTGTTGGGGTTCATAGTCAGTCGTCAAGGCATTGAGTTGGACTACATCAGCAGGTTTATTGCTCAGCTCATGACAACTTGTGAGCCTATTTTCAAGTTGCTGAAGAAGGATGTTGCGGTCAAGTGGACTGATGAGTGTCAAGAAGTATTTGATAAGATAAAAGGATACTTGTCAAACCCACCTGTGTTGGTTCCACCAGAACCAAGGAGACCTTTGATTCTTTACTTAACATTCCTGGAAAATTCATTTGGTTATGTATTGGGTAAGCATAACATCATTGGCAGGAAGGAACATGCCATCTACTATCTTAGCAAGAAGTTCACGGCTTATGAGGTTAAGTACACTCATCTGGAAAGGACATGTTATGCCCTAACTTGGGTGGCTCAGAAATTGATACATTATTTGTCATCCTACACTACTTACCTCATTTCGCGCTTGGATCCATTGAAGTATATCTTTCAAAAGCCTATGCCGACAAGAAGACTTGCGAAGTGGCAGATTTTGCTCACAGAGTTTGACATCATTTATGTGACTCGGACTGCGATGAAAGCCCAAGCATTGTCCGATCATTTGGCCGAAAACTCGATCGATGATGAGTACGAGACATTGAAAACTTATTTTCTCGATGAAGAGGTGATGCATATCGACGAAATGGAGCAGATTGAGAAACCAGGTTGGAAACTTTTCTTGGACGGGGCTGCCAACATGAAAGGAGTTGGAATAGGGGTTGTGCTTATTTCTGAAACAGGGCATCACTATCCTGTTAAGGCTCAGCTTCAGTTTTATTGCACCAACAATATGACTGAATATGAGGCATGCATTTTGAGTTTAAGGCTAGCTGCAGACATGGATGTCCAGGAAGTTTTGGTCTTGGGAGACTCGGATCTTCTAGTACATCAAATTCAAGGAGAATGGGAAACACGATTTGAAGCTCATACTGTACCGATAATGTTTGCATGATCTTTGTCAACGATTTCGATCAGTGGAGTTCAGGCATATTCCAAGGGTCCATAATGAGGTTGTCGATGCTTTGGCTACCTTGGAATCAATGTTACACCATCCGGACAAAGCTTATGTCGATCCTCTGCGTATTCAAGTCCGAGACCAGCATGCTTACTGTAACATGATAGAAGAAGAACTTGATGGCGAACCATGGTTCCACGATATCAAGGAGTACATCAGAATGGGGATATATCCAGTGCAAGCCACGGGGTATCAAAAGAGAACAATTCTACGGTTGGCAAGTGGGTTTTTCTTAAGTGGAAGAGTTTTGTATAAAAGAACTCCAGACCTTGGATTGTTAAGATGCATAGATACTACACAAGCTACGGCTATCATGTCTGAAGTACATTCGGGAGTCTGCGGACCACATATGAGCGGATATGTGCTGGCAAAGAAAATTCTCCGAGCAGGTTATTATTGGCTCACCATGGAGCGAGATTGTATCAGTTTTGTGCACAAATGTCATCAGTGCCAAGTACATGGAGATTTAATTCATTCTCCGCCATCCGAGTTGCACACAATGTCTGCATTATGGCCCTTCATTGCTTGGGGTATGGATGTCATTGGACCAATTGAGCCAACAGCATCCAATGGGCACAGATTCATTCTGGTAGCCATTGATTATTTCACCAAGTGGGTTGAGGCCAAAACTTTCAAATCGGTGACCAAGAAAGCAGTGGTCGATTTTGTTCACTCAAATATCATCTATCGATTCGGAATCCCAAAGGTGATCATCACGGATAATGGTGCTAATCTTAACAATAATTTGATGAAAGAGGTATGTCAATAGTTTAAGATTACACATTGCAATTCTACCCCATATCGTCCCAAGGCGAAGTCGAGGCAGCCAACAAAAACATAAAGAAGATACTTCGGAAAATGGTAGAAGGTTCGAGACAATGGCACGAAAAATTACCATTTGCGTTGTTGGGTTATCGCACTACTGTCCGTACTTCAGTAGGTGCAACTCCTTATTTGTTGGTATATGGCACTGAAGCAGTAATACCTACAGAAGTTGAAATCACGTCCCTTCGGATTGTCTCTGAGGCTGAGATTGATGATGATGAGTGGGTCAAAACCCGTTTGGAGTAGTTAAGTTTGATCGATGAGAAAAGATTGACAGTAGTGTGTCATGGGCAGTTATATCAAAAGAGAATGTCAAGAGCGTACAACAAAAAGGTGCATCCCTGAAAGTTTGAAGTAGGTCAGCAAGTATTAAAGCGCATCCTTCCACACCAGGCCGAAGCGAAGGGCAAGTACGCCCCAAATTGGCAAGGGTCATTCATTGTGACGAGAGTGTTCTCCAATGGTGCTTTGTATCTAAAAGATATTGAAGGTAAATGTGTAGACATGGCTATCAATTCTGATGTAGTCAAGAGATATTATGTATAATTTCTTTGGTATAATTGTTGATTGTTTGTATTTAGCATTATTTCAAAGATTGAAATGACGAAGGCAATTTGTTGTGATATCTAAACACTTTACCCTTTGTTCCCCCTTTTGAGCCTTATTTATTTCTTTCATACCCCTCTTTTGGAATCAATAACGAAAAAGAGAGAAAAGAAAGAAAAGAAAAAAGAGAAAAGAAAAGAAGTGAAAGAGAAAGTATAACAACAAGGAAATTCAGGTGTGAACTACGTTTAACCTGATTCCTGTTAAGGATATGTAGGCAGTCTCACGGCTCGGTCATAGTAAAATAAAATATCAAAAAATCCCCAAGCAAAAAAACTAGGGCAGAAGTTGTGATTGTGATAAGAAATCTGATTCCAAAAGTTGTAATTCTAACCCATTTGAGATGCTTGGAGCCTTTTCAATACCCTTTTCTTTCCAAACATATCCAAGAACCCACATGGTTGTCCAAAGAAAGACCTCCCGATCAGTCTTCAAAGAGATGCCAAATCAAACAAGTAAAGAAAATTCATATCAGGGGCAACACTCCGGTTTAAGCAAGAGAAATCAAAAAATGAGAGAGTCTTATTGGTGAAAACCCTCATGGGCACCATGAGGCGACAAAAGCTGAGAGAAAGTAAAAATGAGAGAGTCTAATCGGTGAAAACCTTCGCGGGCACCATGAGGCGATAAGGAATTGAGGAATAAACAAATGAGAGAGGTTTGTCGGTGAAAATCCTTCAGGGCACTACAAGTCGAACATGGTCCGTAAGTTGGCGGAAAGTAAAAATTGGGTTGTGAAAATCTTGGAGCACAAAGTAAAACAATTGGAAAGGAGATTGGTTAAAAAGACTGGCTGATTAATCCAAAATGCATACCATGATCATTGGTGCCAGTGACTCCACTCAGATAAGTTTCTTTTCCTATCTCCAATAGTTATCCAAATTTGGATTTTCTTCTTTATTCTTAATTCTCAAAATCGTTGCATTTCATTGCTGTTAATTCTACTCCTCCTAAGCTCTTCCAAGGTTAGCCTTGTTTCAACAAATAAGAAGGAATGACAAAGTGTACTACCAGATTCAAAAATTGCACAAAGCAAAATACGGCTAGGACATGCTAGAGATAGTATGATGAAAAGTGGGACATAGAGTGTGAGCAAAGGTTAAATCGGTGGAATGGTTCAGTAATGTCGTGGGAGATGTATGAATTCAGACAGAAAGGTCAGAAAGGGAAAACAACGGTGGGGGATCCTGCAGTTAAGGATCAGTTAGAAGGTCAAAACAGTCTCTTCGACCAGTTCAAGGCAGTCGAACGAAGCAAAGCATGGCAAAGAGAAAACCACCCTCAGCAAGAATGCCACAACTAGCCGCCACGTTTTAAACTGACAAGATTTTCTTTGATTTGAAATAGGGGAAAAGATGGCATTTGTTTCAGGAAGCACTCTGTAAGGAAAGCAAGTACCAGGCAGGTTTGGTCGCAAAATTCTCAGGACCCTCCTGGAAAATGGGACTTCGTTTAAGATTTAAAATAAACATGAGTAGCATAATGTGGCATAAATGCACCCCAAAGGATTATAAGTGGAGCTTCGAAGTTTGCATATTTGAGATACACTTTGGACATTACCCCAGAGGCCTCGGATTTCAAAGTAATTTGGGGAATCTCTCATAACCTCTATCTCTCGGGTTGGCCAAAAAGGGACCAAAAAGAACCCGTTTCCGCTTTACTTTCTCAAGAAAGAAGAAACACCATCTTTTTCCACCTTTTTACCCTATAAGAACAAAGATTCTGACTTCTCTTCTTTCCCAGACTGGTGGTTATGATTTTCTGCTTCCTCAACCTTTTCCCCCAAGAAGAAACACCATCTTTTTCCACCTTTTCCCCCGATTTAAGTGGAAATTTTCAGGACCCTCCTGGATAATGAGACTTAGATTTAATTCAAAACATTCATGAGTACAATATCTAGCATAAGCTCTACTTTGTGAAAATATAGGTTGGTTTGAATCTTTCATTTTTTTTTAAATAAGACAAGACTCAATTCGAAACTTCAGGACCCTCTTGGAAAATGGGACCTAGGTTAAAATCCAAAACAATCATAAGTAGTAAATATAGGACAAATGTGCACCAAAAGGAATATAAGTTGGCTTCAAAGATCTCATAAGAGTTTTCAGGACCCATCTGAATAATGGGACATAACTTTAAGCATTCCATTAGATAAGTAAGTGTTGTTATAAGAGAGTACAGTTTAGCGTTGAAATTGTCATTCATAAGATAAGCTTTAATTCGAAATTTCAGGACCCTCATGGATAATGAGATGTAGCTTTAAGACTGTCTTAGATAGCAAGATTCGACGGAAGGCATACCTCTAAAAAATATAATGTAGCTTTGGAAACTTACTAGAGATTTTCAGGACCCTCCTGGACAATGGATATATCTTGCAGATTGTTAGAGATATTTGGTAAAAGGATTCAATTAACACTCACAGATGCGCCTAGTTACCAAACTGGGGCAGAAAATTTTCTTTTGTTGTCTATTTTGCTAAAGTCATATGCCCGTCTGAAGAACAGGGAAGAACAACACGGATATTAAAGATAAAAAGCAGAGCATGACCAAGTAATCAGGGGCCCACCTGGAGAACAAGGGAAAACAAATCAAGTTTCGAGGAAGATTGACACAAGTATTGGTAATCAGGCACCCACCTGGAGGAACAAGGGAGAACAAGCCAAAGGAAAAGCAATTAAAAATTCAGCAATCGGGCATCCACCTGGAGAACAAGGAGAAACTGTTCACACCAGCAATCAAGCATCCACCTGGAGAACAAGGAAAGACAGTTGAAATATCAGCAATCAGGCGTCCACTTGGAGAACAAGGAAAGACGGTTGAAATATCAGCAATCAGGCATTCACCTGGAGAACAAGGAACAATAGTTAAAGTATCAGCAATCAGGAGCCCACCTGGAGAACAAGGGGATACAGTTCAAGCTCAAGTAATCAGGAGCCCGCCTGGAGAACAAAGGGAAGAAGCAATGCAAGTTCGTCAATCAGGAACCCACCTGGAAAACAAGAAGCAACAACTCAAGTTCAAGCAATCAGTAGCCCACCTGGAGAACAAGGGAATACAATTCAAATTTCAAAATAATCAAGAACCCACCTGGAGAACGAAGGGAAGAAGCAATTCAAGTTCAAGTAATCCGGAGCCCATCTGTAGAACAGAGGAAGGGCAACAATGGTTAAAGGAAGACGTTTAGAGGTTCAGCAATTGGGTACCCGCCTGGAGAAAAGGGAAAGCGTCTTAAAAAATACACTTCAAGTCAGCAACAAAGGAACTTCTGAGGAAAGTACAGGTCAACGAGGCAACAACAGCCACAAGAACAAGTTTGAAAATAAATCTTTGTAAAGCATAGATTATAGCTTAGTCTAGCTTTTTCATTTTTGTCATTGTGTAATAAGAAGGTCAGTAAGCAGTATTAACAGCAGCAGCAGCAGTAACAGTGAAACCACAGCTTCATGGTAGTCCCAGCTACCGAAACTTCTCAAACTACATTGACCTGATTCCTTTATAGCCAAGGATATGTAAGAAACCTTTGAAGCAGATGTTCGGTCAAATCTTTCAAAAAATGCTTCCCATGGAGTATTCAAACGGGCAAAAATCGCTCGTATCCGCTCACTTTATCTTTGCACGAAAACTCTTCGTGTTTCCGGGCAAAGAGGGGCAGCTGTGAGCACATGATTTTTGCCTCACACGAATTACTCCAAAAGAATTCCCAAAATTAGATCTTTTCTTTAATTATGTGTTATTCTAGGAATTACTGTGCGATTTTCCTAATTGTTTGCATGTTTTTGTGTGCATGTTTAATTTTATTAATGCATTAAAAAATACAAAAATATAGCATATGCACTTAGGATTTGATTTTTTACATTTTTCGGGTTAATTTACTAAATTGTTGTTTTACAAAATGAAAAAATCACAAAAAATAACGTATTTTTGCATTTTAGTGTTTAATGTCAAAATTTTGTGATTTTCTTTTAGTTTGGTATTTAATTATTTGTGATAAGTATTATTTAAAGTTAATTGGTATTTTTTAAGTTAATTTGGGTTTTTTATAATTTAATTTAGGATTTTAGTTTTAATTTTGAAAAATAGTTTGGAAATAAATAGAAAAGGAAAAGAATTAAATAAAAGAGAAATAAATCAAATTTGGACCAAATTCAATTTAATTCAAGAGGCCCAAATCAAATACACCTGAAACCCGCCCTAGTCCAGCCCAAAACCAGCCCCCAACTCGGTCCGTGTCCAGCCTCATCTAAACGATGCCGTTTCAGGCATTTTAATCTAGATCGTTGAATTAGTTTGATCAAACGGTCTAGATTCTCAACCATTACCCATCTCACCCACAACCCGACCCATCCCCTGACCTAGTCCGGTCTCCCACTTAAACCAAACGATGCCGTTTAAAACGGCCTTTGATCTGAGTCGTTGATTTCACCCACATCCAACAGCTCGTGTTAATCCCCCAATTTAATATACCCAATTCCCTTACATCCCCCCTCAGAACCCCTCAACCCCTTCGTCTCTAACCAAACTCTAGAGACGTCGCCACCGTATAACCACCTCAACCCCCTCTTCTCAAAACCTTACTCTGTTTCCCTCAAACATGGCCCGAGCTTCTTTGAATCTTCAATCTAGGTTTTCAAGCCCTAAAAACCATAGCCAAGTTCGTTCATCCCTTGAGATTTTCTTAGCGGTCAAGATTCATTTAATCCTGAACTAACGTTGTTCGCTTGTTCTTGACAAATAACAAGCGGATGACATTACTTGAGGATTAAATTATAAGAGCAGTCAAGTTAGAAGATTTGAATTGGTAAGTTTCTTTTTCTCTCTTCGTCCAGTTTTTGTTCGTTTATTCTTTTCCTCCTCTTCTTCTTCAATAATTCTTCGAATGGCATGAATTTCGTCTGAATTTGTTGAAAATTTTGAACCTGGTCATTCCCTTTAGACTAATCTAGGGTCCATTTTTGTCAGTTTTCGGTACTTCCTTTTCAAGTTTGCTATTTGATATTCTTCATTTTCTTAACGTTATTTTAAATTATTGGCACTTTTGATTAATTAGCTTGAATTGGACCTTTGTTAATATGATTAGTTTAGTTTGATTCCAGTTTGGTATTTAGCTTAAAAGAAAATCAATGATTAGTTTGTGTTTTAGGCTTTTGTGATTGCTTCTCACTCGAATTAGTCATGTTTGGATTTCTGATTCTTGGTTTAGGCTTTGGGTTCAAGATTGACCCATCCTTTAGGTCTAAACTATTGGTTCAAAATTGACTCATTGTTAGTTTTAGGCAGAAGAAGTAATTAACAGGGGGTTATGAGGGGTACCTTGAGAACTGTTTAATAAAAAGGGTGTTCACCTACTTAAGAAGCTTCTAATAGATGGTAGAGTTAGAATTGCACTAATTAAGTGGATAATTAAAAATTAAAAAGATGAATTGATGATGGTGAATGCACTAAGCTGAATGCCTATTAAGGGGGCTGAATACTGAAGAATACAGAGAGATATAGAAAGATAGAAATTACAGAGATAGAGAACAGGGGAAGAGCCGAAAATACAGAAAATACAAACGACTGATTTTACTGTTTCATTGAACTCTTTTTGTGATTTCTTTAGTTTCTAATTCCTGAAATAGTTTCTGATCTATCTGGGCTGAAACATTTCAGTTTGATGGTTTAAAAGGACTTGGTTTGAAGTTCTGGTTGCTTGTTTTGTTTGCTGCACAACAATTCTTGGTTTAAAGTTGGTTCTGGGAGGTTTATTTCTGCTGCTGCTTATTGTTGTTGTTACTGCTGACCTTACATCCCCTTTCTTTTCATTTCAGGTATTTGTCAATTCCACGGACACCACTTAAATATAGTCTGAAGCTTGAATCTGAAATATGAACAAATAGGATGATGGTTGCTATTGAATTCTCACTTCTGTCTCTTTCACTTTCATGCATAATGTGTATTACTTAGTTCAGAAATAGCTTGGTCGAGTATATTTATGGTTGAATATAGTATGATTATGTTTGTAATCATCTTATTGTTGGGTATACCTGCTAAGTTCTTTGTCCTAGAATTAGCTTTGGTTTGAAACATGGAACAAATTATGGCTTAGCTACTTGGATTTCATGGATTTGAATTGGTGTATATGTATAAAGGGACTTTCAAGGACATTCATAATAGGTATTTGCATATGCAGTATTCTGTATTACTTTTCTTAATTTCAGTTGTTTGTTTGAAGTTTCCATTTAGGAGTCTGGGTTAGTAATTTGTTTGCTGGTAAAGACTATTGGTGGTATTAGATGCTGAATGACCAAAAATAATTTGATATTGTAACCTCTGTACAAAAGTAATGTGATTAGCCGTGTTGTTATGACGTTGAAACTGTTATATTCCGCTAACTACTATGAGTTATTAGAATTGGAACTCACAATTGCTTTCAAGATCAAATCATTATTGGATGTCATGTAATTGGCTATTGATAAGTTAAAGACGATTCCAAAGTTTGCTTGCATATGTATTAGTCTCGTTGTTGTCCCTTTGAATTCATTTGCAACTTCAAGCTTGCTCATACATTACAAGGATTCGATGTTGAGCCTGGTGCTCAGCAGCTGCAGGGCTCCGAACTTGGGCTCAATTATGAGGCCCAATTCTGAAAGTTCTTCGAACGAGATCCGGTCCATTTCTTTCGTTGGACCATCAGTCCTCTTGTATTGGCTCAAGCCTTTTTGTATAATGGATTGATTTTCCCTCACATAAACCATCTTAATTAATTTAAATGGAACCTTTAACTATATTTAGTGTTAATCAATTAGGCTATTAACTAGTTGGGGCGAGCCATATTCAATAACATAAATGATTTATGGCCCTCCAAATGTAGTTTGAATTCCCTTTTAAAAATTGGAATTGAGGTGCGCCGCGCCAAATAAAATCTCAAATGCGTGGCCCTCATTTAATTATTTCTTTTAAAATCCTTAGAATTCAAGGCGTGCCATTTAACAAATTTCCATGGCCCTCGCAAAGTTAAAAACGCGTAGTTGCTTTAGGCGGGTTATTTTAATAATATTACTTTCCTAAACTCGGGTGTGCATTTCATGTGACCCAAATCCAAATCCTAACAACGTTAAATAAATATGTCGCGGATCGCGGGTGCATTTCATGTGGCGTGATCCAAAGACATATTTTGTGTAACGTTGAAATCTTCCTAAAATGAATTAAAAGCGGTTTAAAGTAAAAATGCACATAGGTTCAAAATTGTTTTAAAATCAGATAATAGACCAATTGTAATAGTTTAAGCGACCGTGCTAGAACCACGGAATCCGGGGGTGCCTAACACCTTCCCTCGGGTTAACAGAATTCCTTATTCAGAATTTCTGGTTCGCAGACTTCAAAAGCAAAGTCGAATTTCTTCGATCTGGGATTTTAAATAAACCGGTGACTTGGTACACCAGAAAACAAACCATCCCAAGTAGCGACTCTAAATTTTAAATAATTAATCCCGTTTTGATTATCACTTAAATTGGAAAAACTCCCTTGTACCCTTCCGTGGTGTAGTAAAAAGGAGATGTGACAATTCTATGTTCACATTCTCGTCAAGGCCAATATTACCGCACTAATCTCTGGTTTCAAGCGTGTTGATGGTCTGTAAATTCACCTAAGCCTGGCTAGGCCTTTTTAGTTTCTCTATTTCTATTTCTTTGAGATAAATATTCACTTATTGCCGATGTGAATTCTGGTAAGACTCATTTGGAGTCGAACGTTTTGATTGCGATCTGCTTTGAACATCAACCATGATGTTTCTCTTCCAACAAACAAAAAATTAATCAAATGATCAGTGATGTTTTGGAATAATCATATAATTACTTGGCCCCAACAATAAAATATTTAACCTAAAATTCATTTAATATGCTAGCAATTGAATTTGTATTCTATGCCATAAACAATTAGTTAACCCAACGTTATTGAACTTTTGACAATAAAAGATAAGACAATTACGATAATAATAAAAAAATAAAATTATATTAGTATTAAATAGCAAAACAAAGAGATTTTTATTGATTTGAACTAATAGATAATAGGAATGCTAAGGAAGAGAGCACAATATGTTTGTTATTGTTTCAATATAATAGCATATATAAAGGTGTATCAAGATGATTTACAATGGTAGAAAAGAAAAAATTTATAGGACACCCTCACTATAACTATTTTCTAATATCACGCCAATCTGTTAGGAGTATTTCTAGCATATCGCATACCTTACACTTGATGAATTTTTAAGTTCATTGGTTTGGGGGAAATGTCTTTGGGGACGCTTGTGATCCTCTGACGAGTCGTTCTAGGACGTCTTTATCCAGTACAGATTAATCATTTCAAAGATTTCCTTCTCAGTCATCAGTTTCTGATCTAGATTGCTTTGGCTAATTAAGAGCTGACCAGGAGAATCCTAATATGCATGTCACTGTGTTGAAAAACTAAATACTTCTAAAAAGAATTTCAACCTAAATTTTTTTATTTCTAATCTCACCTTTTTAATTTGTCGGGGACTTAAACGTATTTTAATTTTTTTACGTCAAATATAACATTATAAGTCAATCAAAAACACTCTATTAGATGCTTCAATTTGATTTTTTTTCCAATTAAGAGTGGATCATAATTTTAAAAAGAATTTCAACCCTAGTGTTATTCAAACTTTTGACCTCAAACTTCAAGCACCATAATTAATTTAAAACACTTTATTAGATACTTCAATTTTTTTTTTAAAAAAAAAAAAAAAAGCTTGACCGATAGCAGACCAAAAATAGGGGTGAATGACTTATTAGAAGTAATGAAATATGAATATTAAGCGCACGTGTTGGAGTACTTATCATACCATGGGATCATATTTCATTATTAGGAAAATCCCAACAAATTGACTCCACTTTTTCTTTTTTCCCTTTTTAATATTTCTTGCCATGCTAATGATGCTTATGCCCATTTGCCAAACAATGATGGAGCCCAATTCCACTAAAAGAACGAATGGAACCCCAACCAACCCCCCCCCCCTCCCCGGTATTCTTCCTTGTTGGTGGGAAATATTTATTTTCTCTTATTTATTAGTATTATTTTTTGTTTATTTATTTATTTATTATTTAGGGTTCTTTTAAATTAATTGTCAACTCTGAGTAAATATTAGTCAAAGGTTTATACAAATTATGTTATACAAATATTAGTATTGAAAACAACATTTTGACAAATGCTGATGAGTCAAGCTACAAACTGAAAAAATTTCTCGAGTTAATGTTGTGCAAGATAATCTTACCCTTTTTTTTAACCATATCAAAATGGTGCCCATTTTCTTAAATAGAAAATTTGTAAAACACTTTGTATAAACTAAAAGGCAATTGCGCAATTACAGCTTACCTCCAGTCTAACAATATCAGGAAGAAAGAAAAAACTACATATGAATATGATCATGCATATACTCCTACGAAATAATGCTAAACAAAAACATCTTTAATTGTTTTCGTTTTAAAATTAAGTACTATCAAATTATTAACTTGAACTCCAAAAATCAGACTCTTGCACAAAATGAGATAAAATTGACTCATACATTTTTATGTCATTCTTTTTTAATATATTATAAAAAAATAATAATATATTTTTATATTTGAAAACTTTCTTTTATTTTACTTATAATAAAATGATCCTAATATATATATATATAATGACATATTTATAATCATAATGAAAATCTTTCTTTCTTTCTTAATCTCCGTACTTAATCCAGGTGTATCATAACGTTATTTGTCCATTTTTTTTATTTAGACACTTTGAACTAAGATATATTCCTATTGATCAGCTAAATTCAAGTCAAATTGTGTCTATCAGGCACGGTTAGCACAACCTCAAAAATAACTTAAGAGCATGGGGCCAAGCACCTCCAACGTGGCAAATTAAATAAATTAACATGCGACACCTGGAAAAGTAAAAAGAATTAGAAACAATTTCTCTTTTTTCTTCAGAATCTCATCCCCTCTCACCTTTCGTCTTCTCCTAAGCCCTTACATCCCCCCCCCCCCCCCCTTCCCCTTGCCCTTGCCATTCTTCTTCACGTCTTTACCAGTAATCACTTTTTTTCCTTTCAAAATTAGTAATCACTTTCACCATATTGAATTATGTAATGAAATTGTTCTGGAGATGACTCCAAATACAATGATAAGACATTGGGTTAATGGAAATTTTGTGGATAATTCTTCGACAGATTTTTTTCTTGTTTTCATAACTTTTCTCTCTTATCCTTTTCTTCTATTTTATTTTCCTATCTCGTTTTCATACAAAAAATTACTTTCCATGTTTTGACTATGATCAGTGAAAAAATGTACAAAAAGGGAAAATTGGTTCCTATCATTCATCAAGAAAGGATAGTTGAAGATTGAAGAATCTTTACTTTCAGTTGACGGCATGATCGTTGCCGGTACTAACAATGCCGATGGAGTTTTCATGGTTGGTGTTAGGTACTACTTTGAGGGTGGCTCAAAGACCCGGATTGCAGAAGGTGGATGGTGCCGGATGGTGGTAGAAGCTGGAGGAGATTGTGGTTGGGAAACTGAGTGAAAAGGAGAATTTTTTTCTGTGTGAAAAACCATAGCTTACGCGCTGAGAATCAAGTGTGGCACACCTACTAAGCCATGTCAGCAAAACATGCCTGATAGATACAATTTGATTTGAGTGTAGGTGTTCAATAGGAACAAAAATATATGTAGTACATATTTTTTTTTATTTTTTCCCAAAATAAATTTTATATTTTTATATTTAGAAATAATTAACTATAAAATTCTCATTTTTATCATATGATGATTTATAGTAACGAAAATATCTAAGAATTATTTTAGAGACTATACTCCCTCCGGTCCAAAATAAGTGATTTTTTGGCCTTTTTTTGGTCCAAAATAAATTATTTTTTCAGATTGCAAGAATGAATTAATTATTTTTTTCTTACATTGCCCTTGGAATAAATAGTGTTGGAGTATGTATTAAGAGTATTTATGTGAAGAGATACTAAATGTTAATATGGTCAATTTTATTAATAATTAATGTTAAAAGATAAATTTTTTAATATATATGAAAAAACTAAAAAATTGCTTATTTTTGGAACCGAGGGAGTAATTCTTTCTCCTTTACATAAAATTGTGGGGTTGAAAATGGGGTTGGGGGGGGGTGTTTGGTATCTTTGTAATTAGGGAGTGGTACAAAAGCACTTTTAGCACAGGTCAAGAAATAACAACCCCCAACTCAATCAGCATGCATACAGAGTCAGCTCAGTTCCCATTCTGATGATGGCCGCTTTGGCCGCCAAACAACACAAAAAAGTCACAAACTCAAAACAAACAACCCTCTGCTCACCTTCTATGACCCTTTCCCTCTTCTCTATTCTCCTTGGTTTCTGTGCTCACCTATTTATTTTCTCAACTTTTTCTCTTTTGCATTCGGTGAAAAGAAAGAAAAAAGGTTAAGACTTTCTTGTTATTTGTTCCTATTGCTGTGTAAAAAAAACCCATTTTGAAGAAGAGAAAAGGGTGTCTTAAAATCTTGATTTTTTATAAAAAAAATGGGAAGCAAATGGGCTAAAGTGAAGCTGGCTTTGGGTTTGAATCTTTGTACTTATATTCCAAGAACACTTGATAATGATGATGAAGAGGATAGTTCTTCCTCTGTTTCTGAGCCTGAGAAGAACTCCGGCGCCGCCCTTATCTCGCCGGCGACGGCTGACATTCAACGTGCTCCTCCGGTCACGGTGCCTCATGGGTCGAAGTTGTCCAAGAGCTTTAGTAGGTCTTCTAAGGTATATCTATCTTTGTCTTTAAAGCTTTTTGATAAGTTTTGGAATTCTAGTATTTGTTTGGTGAGTAATACATGAATTCTTAAAATGGAATATTTTTTGGGGTTTTAATCCGTATGCAGATGTGTTTGGTTGGTCAGAAAATTTTGAAAGTGATGTGTAATATTGGAAATTAATTTTTATGGAGATGAGTAAAGAATGATATCTATCAATCTAGTAGTACTAGTAATAGTTTTTATGCTTTTCTTTAAGATTTTTGGCATTCATTTTTTGTTTCTTTCCCCCTCTCAATTTGGTTGGAGTTACTTTTGCTTCTCTATTCTTCTATTTATGTCATGTAATATGTGGCAATCCCCTGTTTTCCTTTGGTGGATTTTGATTACCTGTCGTCTGCCTTTTTATGATTGGTGATGATTCATGGTACCCAAGTACTTAATCTTTCATATTGACTAAATTCTTACGTGAGTAACCAAATAACAGAAGATATGAAATGGTAATACTAGATAGTTTTAAAAGTCTACTATATTGTTATTTTTGTGTTTGTTATATTTGACTTCAAAAATGTTGATGCTTCCCCCTTTATAGTTAATTGAAAAATAAAAGCATAGTCATCATTGTATGTACAATTTGAACTCTTTTTCAGTCTTTTAGCATATTGATTTAGGTGTCTTCTGTTGCCAAATCACTCACATGATAAGTCTATTCAATTTTTTAATATTACTAACTTGAGATTTTTTTTCTTGTGTTTACTTCATAACTTTTCAAGTAGAGCAAAGTGAAGAGATCAACTATTTTGAGCTCTTGCATGTGATTTGTTCGTAAAAGCCCCTTTTGCAAGCACATGACTCGTTGTACCATCTCATAGATTTTCTTTTTAATAAATCGGAAAGAGAGGTGGTCGTTCAGCAGCTTCCTTATTAAATATCCAAAAAATGTATGCACATTTTTTTCCCATTTGCCCATGTTGGCAATCGGTTTCCATCCTTTATTTACACTTTATGATTTCTCGAAGTACAAAATGAACGCGTCCAAGATAAGGCCTGCATTTACTATATGTGTCCTTTTCAGGATCTTTGTTATTTTCTTCCTCTAATAGAGGCATTTTACATATCTTGGACAATTCGAAAGATGGCTTTTTCTGCAACTTTCTTTGTAGACTCTTCATCTTAAAGTTTACATACTTGTCCCAACCAAGAAAGGAAGCAGGAAAGTTGTGTTTCTCTTTAGCGTAGTTTGGGTCATTGACAGGGCCATAGATCTATTTTGTGGCTGCTGAATGTGGCATAAGGGAACAAATTTGATTAATAGGGATGCTAATCATATTCTTAGTAAGATCATGGATGGCCATCTTTTCATCTTGTTAATTTAGATGCCTTATGTTGTCATACCACTACTGTTGCTATGTCCTCAAGCTTCTTTAAAACTGAACATATAATCCATTTTTGATTGTGAAATGTACTTTTAACCCAACTACTGTGATGTACAAATGGCGACCCTTATTTCTCAAGGAGATTAATGAGTTTAAGCTCAAGTTGCAGGCTTTTTTCTAATTTCTTTTGTGTTGGTAATCTTATATAGAGCACTTTGGCTAAATCCTTTATATTCAAATGCGAGCCCTTTTAGGAGTAGTACTATTTGTCTGGTGAACCAGTAGTGTTCAGTATGGGCAGTGTATGGTTCTCTGCAGGCTTAATTTCTTTCTTATGACATTGAAAATGTTATTGGCATTTTTTGTCTTCTAGGACTGTAGTGTATTACTGTAATAGTTGCAGAACTAAAAATATTAGTTTATGCATATCTACTGCAGGCTTTGCCTCATATTGTCATGGTTCTTTGCGTTTTAGTATGTGATGCATTTTTTCTGATTGTACCTTTTCCCACAGTTTATGCTATCTCATGTCATTAAATTGTTTTTACTATTCTATTCTTATCTCACCAGTAAGTAGTTTCAACTTGCAGAGAACGTGCTCTATATGTTTGGCTTCAATGAAGCGAGGGGATGGTCATGCGATATTTACTGCTGAATGTACACATTCATTTCACTTCCAGTGTATTGTTTCAAATGTAAAACATGGAAACCAAATTTGCCCAGTTTGCAGGGCAAAATGGAAAGAAATCCCTGTTCATTTTCCCAGCCTGGATACTCCCCTTGGGAGGGCTAGAATCAATCCTGTAGACTGGCCCCAAAATAATGCGTTAACGACAGTAACACATCGTCCACCAGTAAGTCGTCCAACCCCCAATCGGCATATTTCACCATTATTTCAGGCTCCTGAACCTGCCCATCTTTAATGATGATGAACCTGTGGGTCAACAAGTTGATTCTACTGACAAAAGTGCTTCGCATGAGAGTTCAATAGACATCTGTGACAACAGAGCTGTAAAGATTGAAACTTTTCCAGAGGTTCCCGCTGTCCCAAGGTCTATACCTACAAATAATTTCTGTATTAGTTCATCTCAAAGCTCCTGGTTCAGTTTCGGTTCAAGATCCCTGCAGAAACCAGGCTAGTTTGCCCAAAGTATCCCATACGCCTCGTGCCCCTGTTGACCTTGTGACAGTTATTGATGTCAGTGGAAGTATGGCTGGCACCAAACTTACACTACTAAAACGGGCTATGGGTTTTGTGATACAGAATCTTGGTCCCAGTGATAGATTGGCAGTAATCGCCTTCTCTTCTACAGCTCGTCGCCTCTTCCCGCTTCGTCGGATGTCTGAAACAGGACGGCAGCAAGCACTACAAGCTGTAAACTCCTTAGTTGCTAATGGAGGAACCAATATTGCTGAAGGCTTGAGAAAGGGTGCCAAAATAATGGAAGACCGCAGGGAAAAGAACCCAGTTGCTAGTATAATTCTGTTGTCTGATGGTCAGGACACATATACAGTCAATAATCATGGTAGTAGTAACCAGCAGCAACCCAATTACAAGTTGCTTCTTCCCTTGTCTATTCACAGCGGAGACAGTTCAGGGTTTAGAATTCCAGTGCATGCTTTTGGGTTTGGTGTGGATCATGATGCTTCATCAATGCATTCGATATCAGAGATTTCAGGACGGACCTTTTCTTTTGTTGAGACAGAAGATATAATACAGGATGCATTTGCTCAATGCATTGGTGGGCTCCTCAGTGTCGTAGTCAAGGATCTGCATGTAAGCATCGAGTGTCTTCAAATAGGAGTCCAGCTTGGCTCTGTGAAAGCTGGAAGCTATCCAAACCGTTTAATGTCTGATAGACGGATGGGATCAATTGATGTTGGAGATCTATATGCCGATGAAGAAAGGGACTTTCTGGTTTCAATCAATATCCCCGCCGAATCATTGAGCCCAGAAAATTCACTTTTGAAGGTTAAGTGTGTCTATGTGGATCCTTTGACGAAACAAACAGTTACCCTCAGAAGTGAAGAACTTAAAATAAAGAGACCTGAAAAGGTTGTACAAGAGCGTGTTTCAATCGAAGTAGACAGGCAGCAGAACAGACTCCGAGCAGCTGAAGCAATGGCTCAGGCGCGAGCAGCTGCTGAGAAAGGAGACCTGGTTGGTGCAAGTTCCATCCTAGAAAACTGCCGAAAGTTGTTGGCTGAGTCAGTGTCGGCTAAATCTCAAGACCGGCTCTGTATTGCACTTGATGCTGAGCTCAAGGAGATGCAGGAGAGAATGGCAAGCAGACATGTTTATGAAGCATCAGGAAGGGCATATATATTGTCCGGACTAAGCTCACACTCATGGCAGAGAGCAACAGCACGAGGTGACTCTACAGATGGATCAAGTCTCGTCCAAGCCTATCAAACCCCATCAATGGTAGAGATGGTAACTCGCTTTCAGGCTACATTACTTGGTAGCCCATCTGCTCAGAGATTTGTTCGACCGGTATGGTCATTAGCATCCCAGCCGAAACCTAGGTAACAGTAGTACATAACCAGGGAGGGTTTCTAATCATAAGAGGTTACAAATGTACTTCATTTGTCTTTTAGTATAATTAGTTTTGGAATGGAACTAGAGAAATTTTTTTGTATGTCAATATACTCCTGTCTATTCTTGTAAAGGAATAAACTTTGATCTAGGGGAAAATGGTAAGGGTAAAATGTAAATTATAGAAAAGTGGGGGGATGCACTAGTTAGGTTATTGCTTTTTTGTTGCTTTTCTTTAGAATTTTGTAGTTGTGGGTGATGTACATAAGGAAAGATTTGTCTCAAGGAAAAATGGGTATAAGTAATTTTGTGGGATATACCTTGTGAAATTTCATCTATATATAGGTGATCCTATACAAAAATTAGCCTGTTTTGCATGGCTTCTTGAATTGTTCCTTTTGTTTTTCTCTCTGTATGTAAATCAGTAGCTTTCAGGTGTCCGGAAAGATTCCTCTTATTGAGATGTGTACCAGCGGTTGTTGCCAAATGTTAAAATTAGAACCCCACGTGGATGGACAGATGTGTACCAGCGGTTGTTGCCAAATGTTAAAATTAGAACCCCACGTGGATGGACTGAATATCATTGAAATGATAGAAGTACCCTCAGATAAATTTTTAATTTCAGGAAGCACACATATTGACCTTGAGGCGCCTGTAGTCCCTCTTATAAATAAGTAGTAATTTCATATGCTTTTATACGTTATACCCTTAGCTGTTAGTATTGTACAGTTAGTTAGTGTTAGTTAAAGGCCATCTTAGCTGTCAGTTAGAGTTGCTTACCTGTCAGTTAGAGTTAGTTATTTTTGTCTTATACTCGTGTGTATATATGTACTGATACACAGCAATACAAAGATGAGAAGTTCATTTCTTTTATCTCTGAAATCAATCCTCTTCTCCTCTCTCAATCGAAACTTCTAGAGCTCTCCAATGGAGCTTAGCCAAGCTACAATTCATCCGCTTTTGGCGTAAATTGACATGGTATCAGAGCATGGAGACCTTCGATCCACTCGTACCGGTCGTCCCTCAGTCCAAAGGACTTCTCGATTCTGTTCAAAATCCTTTCAATACATACTGTGTAAGTGCCTAATTTCGCCCTCGATCTAGGTTTCTTTTGATTTTCGACTAGGTATTTCTTCAAAATAGACATGGTTGTTACCGATCAAAGCGATAGAACTGGTATTACTCCAAATGTAGAAGATGTTCCTAATTATGTAATTGATCCTAGTGATTCACTCTATTTACATCCTTCAGACAATCTTGGAGCTATGTTAGTCAGTATAGCCTTTAGTGGAATTGGATATAGGTCATGGCAACGCTTTGTTTTGCGTGGTTTATCTGTCAAAAATAAGACTGGATTTATCAGTGGAGAGTGCAAACGACCTGACCCTCAGTCACCCAAATTTCAGCAAATGGGAACGTTGTGATGATATGGTGACCTATTGGATTCTTAATTCACTATCAAAGGAGATAGCAGATAGTGTAGAATATGCTAATGATGCAGTTGAACTGTGGAGAGAACTAGAAGATCGATATGAACAGACCAATGATGCGAGATTGTACCAAATTCCGAAGGAGATCAATGATCTACCCCAAGGTACTTTGGATATCACTAACTATTATACTCAACTGAAGAAGCTTTGGGAAGAACTGAGCACCTTCAGTGCAAAGACACAGTGCAGCTGTCAATGCATTTGTGGTGCCAAGGAGAATATGCACAAGGCGGAACATGACAAGAGATTGATTCAATTTCTTTTGGGATTTAATGAGGTCTATACAGCAGTAAGGGGTAGCATTCTCATGATGAATCCACTGCCTTCAATGGCACAAGCCTTGTCACTGCTCATTCAAGATGAAAAGCAATGAGAGATGAAACCTACAAATCATTTGGCTGCAGAATCTGTTTCCCTTCATGTCAACACTTCAGGATATGCCAACAATTTTGGAAACAATAACTTCAGAACCAATTATGCCCCCAATGCTAACATTCCAAACACTAACAGAACTAGACCATTATGTGATTACTGCAAACGGCTAGGTCATACTAAAGACAAATGCTTCAAGCTTCATGGTTATCCTCAGGTTCACAATCAAAACTTCAAGTATAACAAAAATAAAAGGGTAATAGCCAATGCACATGTAAGGTTGTATTGTGGTCCGGTCCCAATCCGGGACCTGCCCGGGACCGCGAGACCATGGGCTAAACGGGCTGGTCCAAACGGTCCGGTCCCAAGCGGTCCTAGGAGCCCACTGTGGGCCGGTCCTCCATGTTGAGACCGCGAGCCCGGGACCGGCTGGCAGGCCTGGGCTGGTTCAACCGGGCCCAACGACTATTTTTCAAAAAAAAAAATTAAAATTGGCCAATGGTTGGAAGTTTAAAAACTAGCCGTTGGCCTGCCAATTTAGCGGTTTGGCTTTTTAAAAAATAGTCATTTGGCCCCCAAACTTTTTATAATTACACTTTTTCCCTATTCTCAACTATAAATACCCCCTCATTCTTTTATTTTACTCACAAAATCATCAATCTCTCTCTAATTTTCTTCTATAACTCCTTACTTTATTACTGCAATTTGTGAAAAATTGTGAAGTTGGTGAATTGAAGTATTCAAGTCTTCAACGATATACAATTTTCAAGAAATTGTTCGTCAATTCGGTAAACTTGTTCCAACTCTTAAGTTTTAATATTATAGTTTTGTTTGTTTTAGTTTGTATAATTATAATTAATATGGACTTTTCTTTGAAAAAAATATTTGGTGGTAAGGTTAAGGGAAAATCTAAAATTGGTGAAACTAGTGGCCAATACCACTGCTCCCCCGACTCCCCGACGCAGACCTGTTACCCGTCCTCCTCCGCCTATTATTCTTGATAGTGATAACCCTTGTTTTCAATTTACCGATAGTCAATTTTGCCATGATATTGCACCAGGTTAACAATTGAATGATGATTATATGAATGCTCCTTATCCTAATCAAACTATCGATGAAAATGATGAGGAAAATGATGATTTAGATTAAACGCAACCGGATTTAGATGATACACCTACTAGTCATGTTGTTAACCCAACTGATAATAATCCAAATGATGCTCTGCCTAACCCTCCTGTAGTACCCCCTACTTTTAATAGACAACCTTCTAGACGGCCCAAAACATCTCTTGTTTGGCACTTTTTTACTCAACTAAGAGCTCAAAATAAGTCTAAATGTAAAACTTGTGGGTCTTTGATGGCTCATAAATATACTGGAGACCGTAGCAGTACGGGTACTTTGACTAGACACATAAAGACACACCCTAGAGATAAAGCTAGATATCTTTAAATGAAAGTTGTGCAAGAGGGGACAAGTGTTGGTACTGAGGTTAACCCTAGTACCAGGTCAAATCTAGTTCAACCTGAAATTAACATTGTTACCGGTGGAATTTTATATTACGATCCAAATAAAGATCGTAAAGAATTGGCAAAAATGGTTATTGTTATGTGCTTACCCTATAGTTTTCCTTCTAACCCTCACTTTGTGCATTATATTAGAAGAGTTTTTAATCCTACTTATAAAGGAAGGCCTCGCGCAACCGTAAAGAGCGATATTTATAAATATAAACATGAATATGAACAATATTTGCGCTATTTATTTACTCATATAAATTATCGCGTTGCTATTACTACTGATATTGGTAGAAGTGGTAATGACTATGATTATCTTACTGTTACCACTCATTGGATTGATGAGGAATGGAAAATGCAAAAGCGCATTATTGCTTATAGAATAATTAATTCACGTCACACAGGTAAGTTTATTGCTAACACAGTTGCAGATATTTGTAGATATTTTTGCATTAGAGATAAAATAATGTCAGTTTCAATGGATAATGCTTCTAGTAATACTAATGTTATAGGGTTGCTTACAACTACACTAAATCATGCATTTAGTAATATTTTCCATGTTAGATGTATTTGTCATATTTACCATTTAATCGCCAGTGATGGTATGAAAATATTAAATGTTGAAATTGAAAAGGTTAAAATGGCTCTTAATTGGCTTTTTTATTCAAACCGTAGAAGTAGACTTAGAGAATATTTTTAAAATGTGATGAATTTGGCCTTAGAGAAAGAAAGGTTCCTAAACCTTGTCCGACTAGATGGAATTACATGTATGAAAGTTTAGTTGTTGCATATGAATATAGAAACCCAATAAAAGCAATGTTTAATGCTCGTGTTGGTGGTGTTGATGATGATGATGATGAGCACCTTACAAATCAGGATTGGACTAATATTAAAATGTTTATAGACTTTTTAGAACAATTTCGATTGCTACAAATGAATTATCTGGGCAATATTATCCTACTATTTCTAACTGTTTAGTTTATATTGCAGCACTTGCGGATTTGTTTACTCAATTTTCAGAGGGTGGGGTAATTTATCAACTTGCTATTGATTCTATTAAAGATAAGTTTAAAAAATATTTTTTCCCTATCCCACTATTTTTGGTGTTGCTGCCATGTTAAATCCTACCATGAAATTAGGAGGTCCTTACTTTTAGTATATAAATATTTATAGGGCTTTATCACTTTCAGATGAGGAATATTCTACACTTGCAGATGCAAAAGCCTCAATTAAAATAAATGCTCAAACAATTTATAATGTTTATCAACTTGGCTTAGATCATGTTAGACCAAATGTTTCAACTCCTACTTCGTCTAGTTTGCAATCATCTAAAAGAACTATGAGTCTAAAAGCACTTAGTTCTTAGACGGAGTTCAGGGGTTCTCAAGGTGATAATATTGGTGATAGTTCACAACTAAATGAGCTTCAAGTTTATTTGTCGCAGGGACTTGAATCAGAGAATTCTGACTGCTCCTTTGATGTTTTGAAATGGTGGAAGGACAAAGAAAAACATTATCCGGTTCTTTCAAGGATGGCTCGAGATATTTTAAATATTCAAGTTTCAACAGTGGCATCGTAGAGCGCTTTCAGTCAAGTGAGACTTCAAATCAGTGATCATAGAGCGTCTATGAGGGAGAACTTGGAAAAATCAGTACTCTTCAGAGATTGAATCCGTTCGGAAAGAAGAAATTTTGGACTTGCTGAATCACAACCAGAGATGGACGAAGCTTATGATGAAATGATAGCAGAACTTGCGCAGGATGTTGCTTCGCCCAGAAGCGGTGATGAACAAGCTTCTTTTCCGCCACCACCAACGAAAATTCCTCCGGACCTTGAAGGATTTATGAAATTTGTTAGAGATAATACATAGAGTAATATGTAACTTGTATTTTGGCACATCTTCATTATTTTTTCTTCCTTTTAATGGTGGTATTAGCACCTTGTTGTGCTCATTCCATTGGGGGAAGGAAGACTAAGAAAGATATTGTCATTTTTTGTTAATGTCGTAATAATAAAAATTATAAGGCATTCCCTTGAATATTTCTTTGCAATTTATTTTATGTTTAAATTTGAATTAGAAGATTTAAGTCACAATTATATAATATATAATTTACAAGAAATTGCCTTAGATAAAAAAAATTCAAAAATATTATATAAGGCAATATACTATATATGGCAATTTCTTGTAAATTATCTAAATTATATATATATATATATATAGTTTACAAGAAATTGCCTTAGATAAAAAATTTTAAAAAAATAAATAGCCCGGAACATTTAGGCCCGTGGGCCCGGCCCATTTAGCCCAGGACCATGTGGGCTTAGGCCCGTAATGGGTCGGTTCTATCCTCCAGGACCGTTAAGCCTGGGACCGCTAGAGACCGAGCCACCAGAGCCCGAGACTGTTTGGCTCGGCCCGTTTAGCCCATTTAGGCCCGGGACCGGACCACAATACAACCTTATGCACATGTCACTTCGCCAGATGAAACATGTGCTAAAACATATGAGTTTAGACCCAAAGATGAAAGCCAGAATCTAAACTTGTCTGAGGAACAATATGGTCAATCTAAACTTGGATTGACACATGGATTCTAGATTCTGGGGCATCCCATCATATGACTTTCAATAGATCTTCTTTGCTAAACATTAGAATACTACCCTACCCTTTGTTGGTTACTCTCCCAAATGGTTACAAGGTTACTGTGACAGAAATTGGTAGCATGTTACTTGCTCCTCAAATCACCTTGCGTAGAGTCATGTTTGTCCCATGATTCAATTTTAATCTCATATCTATCTTGTCACGACCCAATTTTCTAACCCGGTCGTGATGACGCCTCTCGTGAAGACAAGGCCAGCCAACTAACCCAAATCG
The DNA here is from genome assembly GCF_000715075.1 of Nicotiana tabacum. Taxonomy (NCBI): domain Eukaryota; kingdom Viridiplantae; phylum Streptophyta; class Magnoliopsida; order Solanales; family Solanaceae; genus Nicotiana; species Nicotiana tabacum. The sequence continues at coordinate 91,502,302 of NC_134084.1, forward strand.
TATCTTTAACAATTATTAAATATAAATGAATAAATAAATACAGCTTAATGACAATAATAACCAGTGTTTAAAGCCCAACATAACCCGACCGGGGTGTCACAAGTCACGAGCATCTAAAGAAATCCTGAACACAACTACAGGGCCAATAATATACAAAATTAAATTCTGAAATTCTAAAGACAATGTCCGGTGCCGCAAACGCTGGCGGTAACCTTGCTCAGCTACAATAGTAATACCTTCAATGAGCTAATATCCCACTACCGGGTGATCAATACCTGCAGCTGCACGCGAGGTGCAGGGATTAAAGTGAGTACTCCGACCCAGTGAGTAATAAAAGTAACTGCAATCCGAAGATAAGAAAATCCAGTAAATACACAAAGTAAGCTAAAATCCAAATATACAGCAATATATGGAACTGAGCAGCTAAACAACAGTATAAATACAAATACATGAATGCAATGCAATGCATATGATGGTACATTCCAGTACCCATTGCGGCGTGCAGACCGAGCCATCCATATTTATTTATCGTCGACGGCGCTCACTGGGGGTGTGTACAGACTCCGGAGGGGCTACAGCCCAAGCGCAATATCTTGGTCAGTCATTGTTACCTGACCGGTCAGCCCATTGTTACCTGACCAATTTACATCATACAATGCCATTGTTACCACCGTTTCAAGTATATCATACAGTGCCATTGTTACCACTGTTTCAAGTATATCATACAGTGTCATTGTTACCACTGTTTCAAGTATATCATACAGTGTCATTGTTACCACTGTTTCAAGTCACTTTATAATCAGTCCAGAAAATAATATAATAAGCCCCTTGGGCATTTACAAAATAGAAGTTTCCAGCCCGAAATACATTTAAAATGTCATTTGAGTTTTCAACACTTAGAATTACGGCTAAGTTTGCAAAACAGTAATTAAAATCTTGGACTGAAATTAAATGATATGCAATCCCCGAAGGATTCTACAAGTCGGCACAAGGCCCCCAAACATGGCATTAAGCCCAAATATCATCAATACATGTGCGTATCAGTCGCCAACATATTATAAGTATCAATACAACGTGCGAATCAGTCGCCAATATACTATAATTATCACTCGGGATGGACCAAGTCACAATCCCCAATCATATACGACCCCGCACCTGCCATGGGATGCGTGTCACGCCTCAATATAGCGTTACTATGTGAAAGTCCGGGGTTTCAAACCCTCAGAACAACAGTTGCATCAATTACTCACCTCGAACCGGCTACTTCTTTAGCTCGCAACGCCTTTGCCCCTCGAATTGGCCTCCACGTGCGTCGAATCTGCCCAAAATCGCAACGAATATGTCGCATTATGCTAAAGGGACACTGTTCACGGGTCACTATTTACGACACTGTTCACTGGTCATTGTTCTCCTTTCTCTTGTTTGTTTCATGGCAATAATGTGAATGTATTGTGGCATAATAGGTTGGGACATGTTCTTTTTGTTAAAATGAAGAGCATTTCTACCATTCCTGTTGCATTTTCTAACAAACAACCTTTCATGTGCTCTATTTGCCCAATGGCCAGACAAACCAGGTTGCCATTTCCCCAAAGAACCAACAATACCAAACAGATATTTGATTTGTTACACATTGATCTGTGGGGACCCTATCATATACCTACATATAACAATCAAAAATATTTTCTTACCATGGTAGATGACTATAGCAGGTCCACTTGGACTCGCCTCTTGTCCGGTAAGAGTAATGCCCTACAGGTTCTCAAAGCCTTTGTTTCTCTAGTTAAGAACTAGTTTCACACAACCATAAAGTTAGTCAGATCAGAAAATGTTTAGAATTCACTAGTATGGAAGCAACTTCTTTCTTCCAAGATCAAGGCATTGTCCATCAAAGAACTTGTCCATATACACCACAACAGAATGGTGTAGTTGAAAGGAAGCACAGATATCTCTTAGAGATAGCTATGACACTCTTATTTCAGTGAAAGTTGCATGTGAGGTATTGGGGAGCGTGTATTCTAACAGCTATATATCTGATAAACAGACTACCCATTTCTTATCTAAAAAACAAATGTCCATTTGAACTTCTGTACAAGACAAAGCGAAACTACTCTCACCTTAGGAGTTTTGGTTGTCTGTGTTTTCCTACCAAACCAAAAATACAAAGAGACAAGTTTGAGCCCAGAACTGTGCCACATATTTTTGTTGGATATCCTTTTGACACCAAAGGCTATAAAGTGCTAGATCTGGATTCCAAAATGATCCATATATCTAGAGATGTAACTTTTCATGAAGACATTTTTCCTTTTGCCATTTCTCCTACTGTTTATTTCTTCCCTTCAACCATTCATTCAATTCCTTTCATCACTGAACTACACGCTGATGCTCTTCAACCCACAACAGATATTCCATTCAATTCAGACAATGTTGAGACTACATCTGATGAGTCTACCATCAATCACTCTGCAGGTTCTTTTCCTGAACCACAACCTTCTGGCATTCCTATTGTCACCTCACAAGACTTACCTGATAACACCTTACAATATCCTCCACCAACTCTAGAACCTAGGAGATTTGGGAGACAACACAAGCTCCCTACTCACTTACAAGATTATGTTTACACTGTACCTCAATTGAAATCCACTCCCCCTTCTGTAACTAATGACCAATAAACATCCTCCACTTCTCTTAGTTCCTTATTTCCTTAAACAGACATATCTCACTTGCATCTTTAATCCATGATAGTCAATTACTTGTGATGAATGTTTGCAATGACTGTGAACCATCTTCATATGAGGAAGCTGCACTCAATCTTGCATGACAAGCAACAATGACTCAGGAGTATGAGGCATTACATGCAAATCATACATGGGATATTGTACCCCTGCCAAGTGGGAAGCAAGCCATTGGCTGCAAATGGGTTTATTAGATAAAACACAAAGCTGATGGAGCAATGCAGAGATTCAAAGCTAGGTGGGTAGTGAAGGGTTATACTCAACAAGCAGGCATAGACTACACTGAGACCTTCAGCCCTATTGTAAAGATGACAACAGTGAGAGACCTTATAGCCACAGCAGTAAAGAAATAATGGTAAATTTTTCAGTTGGATGTGAATAATACTTTCCTTCATGGGGATCTCCGTGAGGAGGTGTATATGCAAATGCCACCAAGACTAGAAACTGATTCTCCAGGCTTGGTCTGCAAGTTGAACAAGTCATTGTATGGCCTTAAACAGGCAAGCAGACAGTGGTACTCTAAGCTAACTGAAGCTTTATGTTCAAGGGGATATGTGTACTCCTTGAATGATTATTCCATTTTCTACAAAAAGATAGAACACTCCACAATTTATATAGATGTCTATGTAGATGATGTCATTATTACTGGAACAGATCTTTCAGAGATTATTCAACTCAAACTTTTTTACATGATTAATTTAAGATCAAAGATCTGGGAAAACTACATTATTTCCTTGGACTGGAGGTTCTATATACAGCTGATGGTGTGATCATTTCACAAAGGAAGTTTGCTATGGACATGCTTAAGGAATATGACTGCCTCTCCTATAGTAGTCTTTATACTCCTCTTAATCCTAATAAAAAGCTGAGGGCCAAAGAGAAAAAATCATTACCAGATCCTACATATTACAGAAAGTTTGTGGGAAAGTTGAACTTTCTCACAAACACCAGATTGGACATAGCCTTCAATGTACAATATCTCAGTCAATTCATGCAAGATCCCAGAGAACAACATTTGAAAGATGCTTTTCATTTTCTTAGGTACTTGAAAGGTGATCCTACTTTAGGAATTTTCATGTCTAATGATTCTGACTGCAGTCTAAAGGGATGTTATAATTCAGACTGGGCATCCTGCCCAGATTCTAGGAGATCAGTCACAGGGTACATAGTCCTATTGGGGAACAATCCAATTTGTTGAAAATCTAAGAAACAAGAAACAATTTCCTTATCCTCTGCAGAAGCAGAATACAGGTCCTTGAGGAAAGTTGTAGGAGAATTGACTTGGTTGTGCAGACTTTTTGATGAACTTACTATCTCTTATCCCAAACTAGTCTCTGTCTTCTGTGACAGCCAATCTGCTCTACACATAGCTAGAAATCTTGTCTTTCATGAAAGGACTAAACATATTAAAGTCGACTGTCACTTTGTTAGAGACAAACTTCATGAAGGCCTCATCTCCTTACATCACATTGCAATCGGTGCTCAACTAGCAAATGTTCTTACAAAAGCTCTCATTGTTATCAAACATTCTGCTCTCTTAAACAAGTTGGGTGTGAAGACTTCACCTCCAACTTGAGAGGGGGGGGAGGGGGGTATTGAGATGTGTATACATATTTCATATGCTTTTATACGTTGTACGCTTAGCTGTTAGTATTGTACAGTTAGTTAGTGTTAGTTAAAGACCAGCTTAGCTGTCAGTTAGAGTTGCTTAGTTGTCAGTTAGAGTTAGCTATTTTTTATCTTATACTAGTGTGTATATATGTACTGATACATAGCAATACAAAGATGAGAAGTTCATTTCTTTTATCTCTGAAATCAATCCTCTTCTCCTCTCTCAATCGAAGCTTCTAGAGCTCTCCAATGGAGCTTAACCAAGCTACAATTCATCCGCTTATGGCGTAAATTGGCACTTCTTTTATTGAAGATTCTAATTGGCTTAATTATAATTGCACAAGGGCAAGCATTGACAATGCAAAAGCTAGTCAGCTAGTCCAAAGGCCTTTTCTTTTGTTTCTTTTTAAACATTGCTGTGTGGGAGCTGGGGTATGTATGGGGGTTTTAGACGGAGGAGAGACTGAGTTGAACTTTTGAATTTGAATGCACTTTGCAGAATAGTTATTTTATTATTTTTCCTAATATAAGGAATAATTATTTAATTATTTTCCTTATATTTAGGAATTCAAAATCTAACTAAACTTTTTGTATTGAATTCTCTTATTTAAACTAGGTAAGAGAATATATTTGTAAAATAAAAGTAACACCCAAAAATTGAAGTAGGAAAGTTTCGTCCACTTGAACTCTTTTAAGATTTAGTAGTCATTATTCTTTTCATAGAATTATAACCAATTACTTATTAATAATTTAAGTAAAATAAAATTTAATTAAAAAAGAATGAAAAACTACAAATGAAGTCTCGTGCACATAGAAATCCCTTTTAGGTTTAAGAATTCTAATGTAATAAAATTGTACTCTTTTAGCGTGAATACTTCAAAGTGTATTCACAATCCACCTTACAACAAGTAGCTTTAAAGAATAATTATAGGCTAAAAGTTTCTCTTTTTCAATTTATGTAAACGTACATTTGAAAAAATACTATAATAAATTATGAATAAAAATAATATCTACAAATAAGTTTACAAATGATAGGACTACATTTTAAACTATAATTCAGTTATAGTGAATAATATAATGTACATCAATTTCTTTTGTAAATTTATATATGTTAAAACATAAACCCAATTAGATAAAGATAAGATACTAAAATATATACATCAAAATTGTATGCATTTACAACAACAACAACATACCCAGTATTATCCCACATTGTAGGATCTAGGGAAGGTAGTGTGCATGTTGACCTTACCCCTACCTTGTGAGCATAAATTGTAGTATTTCTTTAAGGTAATTATAAGTTTATTGATTTTTAGCACGAATAATGTTATTTAGGTCTGTAATTTAGATATTAAAACCAGTATGTTCTGCTATTTTAGATCAATATCATTATATGAAATATACGGGTTTGGTGGATTCAGGGTCCAACAGCCAGCTCGATTATGAGTCATCTCCTAGCCCGATTTTTCTTTGTCGATACATTTATTATTTTCTTTCAAGTACCTATACTTATTATTATTATATATTTATTGATCTTATTATATTATAATTATAAAAGCGGAAAACTCCAATTAAAAATTAAATTACTTAAATGCCCTTTTAAATATCTTAAATATTCTTACTTATAATTTTTTTTAAAACCCCTCGTCCGAAAAGGTACCTTTTCCTTCAAAAACAGGCGTCATTTAAGAAATGACTGTGGCTTTTTAAAAAATGAAACAAAGGAAAAAAATTGGAAAAGGCTGAAATTTTGAGAAAAAGATAACTGTGGTATATGGCCGAAGAGAGGACGTGCCACTTCACCTTCTTAATTTCCAGATTTTATATTTTACAAAGTTTTTGAAACGGTACAAATATGCGGCTAAAAACCAATGATGAAGGCTAAATTCATTTGCAAGTGTGAGTATTATTCTAACCAAACAAATAATGGTCCTACGAGATTGTGGTATTCTTTGAGGCTTAGAAGTTTTGAAAATCATATTGCCTTCATACAGCATGACAAATAGCATAGAGATCCAAAATTATATAGGATGAATAATGTTTTGAAGAAAGCTAAGTCAACATGCATGCGTGTACAGTAATATCTTTAATTTAGATTTTCTTTTTCTTCTTTTTCACTCCTTGATTTTTTGACTTCTTCACTTAAAATATGGAGATAAAAAAGCAAATAAATGGAGGAGTCCATCACACATCAAATATTTTTCTTCGATCGGTAAGTTAATGTTGTCCATATAAAACTCTTATTTTCCTGTGCCTTACATATATATTGGTTTAGTTTAGTATCTATTACCATAATATTAAGTTTTTAGTTTAGTTTATTGCCTTGGTTTATTTTGGAGATTAAAAAAGAGAAACTATAATAATTTATGTGGGGTATTTTTTTTCATGCATTTGTTGAAGATCAAAATTATTGTTTTGTATTAAATATATTTACGAATGAAAGTTTACAAACTATAAAAAGGCAATATGAAAAAGTTACAAACTTTAGAAAGATATGCTCAACTTTCATTGTTTTTTAAGGGTAAAGGCATAATAAAACACCTTAATAAATACTATGTAGCATATCTTTATTAGGCAATTCTTACTGCATGAGAGTTTATGTAACTATATTTGTTTATTATTCTACAAACAAAATGTACTTTATTAAAAGATAAAATTAAGTTATTACGAAGAAAGGAAATGAATGTATAGTTTTACGAAGGTGCTTATAAGTGACTGGAATTTAGAATATATTAATGATCCTCAATTAAAGAAACCATAATAAAAATTTAAAAAATAATTTAAAAGTGAATTGATTAGCAAGCTATTATATTATATTTTAGCGCAGAAATCTAAATAATAGTAAACCACTTGCTATTTTAAGTGAAAATAAAATAGTAAAAGAAATATAATATGAAGAAAAAAATAGAAAAGAGATAGGCAGAGTATTTTTGTAATATATTTCTCTTAAAAATATCTATAGAAAATATAAATACTTAAAATATTTTTTTTGCATCGAACTAAGCTTATTTTTAAAAAGTCCAAATTTAAATAATAATTAATTGTATATAGACAAACACGAAAACTTAAATATTTATAAAAATTAGTTGAAAGAATAAATTGTAATATGATACTAACACGTTTCTCATATTTTCACTGTTTCTCGGATAATATTAACAATCATAGACTCTTGCCTCCATAAAAAACAATATTCAGATGCATGGTTGTGTGTATCGGCAGAGAGAATTCTCTCCTCAAAATGTAAAAAGAGTAGACTAATCAAGATGTAACAGTTAGACTTTATTTTGCAATAATGCTTTATTCTTCAATATATTGAAAATAACTTCTTATAGATTAAAAAAAAAGGACAATTTGTATTTTGATGTATTTTGCTTGTGAAAAAGAAAAAAAGACATCTTTCAGTTTTTGTGTATTTATGAATAAATACCTTTTCAAGAAAATTTGTGTATTTATGAATAAATACTCTTTCAAGAAAATTCATACAAAAAACTTGAACAATTTTAAGTTGAATATATCAATTTAGATTTAAGATGATTGAGGACATATCTGGTAGAGTTTCTTCTTTTATTAGGCTGGATAAATAAGAAGCAACAATTATCATTTTCTTGTACTTACATACTTTTGTTTTTAACTTTTACTTTAGTGCTCAAACAAATTTTTTTAATATCAACATTTATGTGATTGTTTAAAAACATAATACTTATTGAGATAGAGTACACGGGCAACGCATGTGCTGAGAAACTAGTAATTATAAAAGCGGAAAACTCCAATACAAAATATTGATAATCTTTCACTTTTAAAGATTAATTTCACGTTAAATAAAATTATCATTTAATTAGATTTTTAATGTTTAAGACTTTAAAAGTAGTTGTTGAATTTTGCTCTTACAATAATAATTTATTCTTTTCTAATTTGTCAGAAGCAATTCATATAGAAGAACTTGCATATTTTGCTTGGGAGAAAGAAAAAGTCCGTCTTACGTCAATTACCTGATCATGTTTGTGTCTTCTAGAATGAACTTGAAAAAAAAATGAATGAACTTGAAAATAACTTTTCACAAAAAAATCAAAAAAAAATATTTACATCTTCAAAGGCTATGTGTTTTTGCTCTTAATATTTATGTCAATTTTATTAATAAAATTATCATCGAGATAGGTACACATGCGACGTGCGTATACTAAGACTAGTATATATATATATATATATATATATATATATATATATATAGGTGTGGAAAGTACACACCACTGAGACTGAGTTCAACTTTTGAATTTAAATGCACTTTGCAGAAGCTTAGCTACTACAAACGAGAGGCTACATGCTTTATAGTGAAAAAGTTAAAAGGATGAGAGTGAAAAAAAACTATGTCAAAAAGCTAGGTTAGAAATGATTAAAGGGGAAAAAAGAAGCAATCTTTAGAATTCATGACAGAGTATGATGGTGAGAGGACTTTGTGCTGTAGTTGTGAGGCTTCATGGTTTAGTATGGGAAAAGTTAAGAAGGATGAAAGGAAAAAAGAAGCAATCTTTATAATTCATGACAAAATATGAAAGTGAAGTGATTTTAAGCTGCAATTATGCACTCACTTTTTTCGGGAGAAATTAAAAAATAGCCAGATTTACAAGTGGTCATTTAAAAATAGCCACAGTTTCAGAAGTAATTGAAATATAACCACTTTTTTTATATAAAGATAAATCTGAACGAAAACACTGTTCAAGATCCGGAAAAATACTCCAGTATAATATACTGAAACTTTCCACGTGTTGGAATTCCAGCATAATACGCTGGAAGTTCATACATAGGTGCACTGATCTCCAGTATATTATGCTGGAACTTTTCGTGTTGCAACAAAATAGTGACTATTTTTCAATAATTTTGCAAACGCTGGCTACTTTTGAATTACCAGTTCGAAAACTGACTATCTCGTGCTATTTATTAATCTGTGGCCCATTCATTATGCTTTATACTCCAACTTTCTTTAATCTTTTATAACTCATGACGTAGTATGTTAGCCACGTCGTAAACTTTACCACTTCCAAGAAAACTGTCCACCTTTCTTCAGACTTACTCCCTCCGTGTCAATATGATAAAAAAGAAATATTTTAAAATGTTAGTTTTTGTTCACGTAATTTGACTTTCGAAAAAACAAAACATCACAACTAACTTGTGACCCAAGGTGTAATTCTCTTTCGTATTTTGAACTTCAGAACTCGTCAGTACAGCGTTTGTTTGAGGGGAATCTGAGCCTTCCTACTTTATTTTTTTGATATGGTAACAAACACAACAATAAAACTCTATTGCTATAAACCCTAACATTTGGTTACAAATGGAAGGTCCTTCATTAAACTCTATTGATGAAAACAACAAAATGAGACCCCTATTGAACAAGAAAATGGATAAGACTAATATGCCCAATTTTGAAAACTGTACCATCCTGGACAGATTACCAATTTGAATAATTCAAAAAATAAGTATCTGAAATCCCTAACTTGTCAGGCTTCGCTGAAATTGGACACTGGGTTTCACAGAACACTTCCATAAATATTCACATTAATGCCACAGCTGACTTTCCTCTGGATAGGTTAGGTTGTTTCAGGAAATTGGACACTGGGTTTCAGGACTAAGAGAACATAACACTTCCATAAATATTCACATTAATGCCACAACTGACTTTCCTCTGGATAGGTTGTTTCAGGAAATTTAAAATCCCAAAATTGCCTGAGTCACTTACATTCATCCTGCTTAGAGCTGCATATACAACTAAAAAAGCATGCACAATGCAACAACCGATCAAAAAAATTCACCAGTTAACTCAAGGAAAGGAAGAGCTGCACTGCTGGTATATTATTGCAAAAGAGAATCCCTACGAGCTGCAAAATTATAGCACACGAGAATCTCAGTAACCTTTTCGTTGTTTTATGCGCTTTCCTTGGGCTTAGGGATTTTTTTATATTCATAATCATTAATATCCACCTTCTCCTGCAAAGCCTGCAAAGGACAATAGGCATCAAGGTAAGCTTAAGAAAGGAATTCAACACAAGCACACATGCACACTTGAGGAGAATATTTGTACCTTTAGTTCTTCCTCCAAGTTAATTTTTTTGGGGTTATATGCATTGACAGGTCCAGCCCTGGAAAGAGCTTTTCTTGTTTCGATGATTTCCCACTCTTGATCGTCCTTTACTTTAGCAATATCCTTGCTGAACTACAAAAGTTTGCACCACTTAGTCTCGAACCAGGGCAGAAAGAAGGGGACAACATCTTAAAAGACATTCATGAGGCCCGCATATGGCATGAGAATAGGGAGAACACCAAAAGCTGAGAATTTTGCTTATCTATGAACTGAAGGGTGGGCATGAACCACAGAATTACATCCAGTGAGGGGTAAGAGATGGCTTATTTACCGTCTGGCCCTCATATTGCCCCGTAGATTTGGGCGGACTTAAATAGCCCATTAAAATTAAGGGCTGCGCTTGAGCTAAAGAAATTTAATCTAGCGTGATGCTATTAGTTAGTAGCACTAGTAGGTTATTATTGCATTAGCAATACACATACATACCATCATCACCATAATGATCCAGAAGACAAAAGCACAATAACATCAGAGTGTGAAAAGATAAAAGTACAATGATCCAAAACAAGATATACATGGAATTTAGGTCCAAAAAGTAAGTGAATTTTTCAACTTGAATTATTGTCAAACTTTTTCTGCACCATCAATATAATTTTACCTTTTGACTTATTACATTTGCTTTGGCATTTGTCATACTTCAATGATGATTCTCCTCCAAATATTAGTTTTTTAAATAAGGTAATGAATTTCATAGATGACATCAAGAAAACGAAAAAATTACAATGCAAGATAAAAATATAAAGACAATGTTAGCTCAATTACAAAAGGTCTAATCTAAAGTTAAGGAGCTGACAAAGTCCAAAAAAGTTTCAGGGGAATTAACGGGGTAAAAGCTAACTTCAACTTTATTTAGTTACCTTTTAGGGGTCGTTTTGTTTGAATACGGCTTATGCCAGGATAAGTAATACTGGTATAAGTTATGCTGGGATTAGTTATGCTGGGATTGTTTTTTATCCATTATTTGGTATGTTGTATTAAATATGACAATTGCATAATTTGTAAGAAGAATGTATAAGTTATACCGGTGCTAATTATTGTACCCTCTATAAGATATAAGTTATCCCGGTGTTAATTTTAATCCTAGGATAACTTATACCTAGTTTGCTAACCAAACGAAGTATTAAGGTGGTATTAAATTTTTATATCAGCACTATACCTTCTTATACCTCATACCAAACGACCCCTTACAACCCCTTACAGTGTTAACTATACATGGTAAATGTATGTTAGTGTTGTTCCCTGTTGATAGCAATATTAATTATAAATCTAATGGACAATAAATAATTCATATTCCAACGCTATTATGAAATATAAGGGTCTGGGATACTTGAGCTTTTTTGGACAAGCTATGGGGTATGTTTATATTCATGCAAATTTAACCGTTTGTTTGCATGTTTGATTGTCTAGAACGGACAGTTTAATCCTTTGAATATTGGAGTCACAAAATTGAGGAAAGATTCAGTAGTTCCTCTAAAGGGTGCTACCATTAGCCCCATTATACATGGCTCCATCCTCTGAATTTGTAGTATTGACGAAATAACAGTCAGAATGGCTGGAAGAGTGAAAACTTATTACCATTACATGAGATGATAATGAAAAGAGTTCTCCATGCCTTTTAACTCCTCTTTATTTCTTGATATTTTCTCTTTCCCGCAAAGATCATGCCATTATATGAGATAAAGTCAAAATGAATGATAGAGAAAATAAAAGAGAGAAAAAGTTATAGTAATAGGTAAGACCTAAGTTGCTCGGACTCCGGTGCGGGCATCCGATACGGGCACGGATTCGGGTGTCGGATTCGGCAAAACCGAAATTTTGAGATTCGGGGGTGCGGATCTAGGCATGGATACAGGTGCGGGGGTTCGGCTAAAAAAATTTCAAAATTATAAAAAAAAATAGAGCTATAAAGAGAAAGAAAGCCATTCAAGTAGGCCAGTTCATTTGGATCGGATACCCGAAATTCGAGCCGATCCGTTCAATTTCGGATTTCAGATTTCGGATTGGATCGGATTTCGGATTGTGTTTATTAAAATTTCGGATGGGTGTGGCACCAAAAATGAAGAGTCCGCGCAACTTAGGATAAGACATTGTTGTGCTTATCATCATCTGCAATGGCTTCTTTCTTCCACTCATTACGACTCTTAATGCTTTGATATATGTAAAATCCTACCAAGCACAATAAGATCTACCCATGAACCACTACGAATCATCAATACACTACCCTTAATTATTTCACGAATAAGCAGCACCGATCCAAAGGCTAAGCAAGCACAACTTGCAAGTTGTCCAGGTGGAAGGTGATTTGAATAGGCGAGATATCATAAGCTAGTAGCTACACATGATATAGTGTAACAGCTTAACTCTGTTAGCAATACTAAGATAAGTCATCTTACACATTTTGAAGGTTAGTACTTCTCATAATAATATGCAACTAAATTTTTTAATTTATTTTTATAACCGTAGTATCCTGGCCAGCTCGCGTGTAACTCGACTAAGTCCACGGGATACCTGTTAACTACCACCAGCACAGGTACCGGGTAACTCTGTCCACCACGGCTTGGACAGATGGAAAGAAATCACCGAGTGGTTTTGCCTCCACTTGGATTTGAACCTGAGACCACATGGTTCTCAACCCACTTCATTGACCACTAGACCGCTCACATGGGTGTAGCAACTAAATCTTATCTATAAAAATCACAGCGCAAGAACACAAAAAGACCAAAAACAAAAAATCACCATGGATGCCATTCCATTCATCAATCATTCAGGATGAACCTTTTTTTTCGCGGAAAAATCTCATTACACATGCTAGAGTATCATTTTTTCGTTTGGTAGGATGTATAAGAATAGTATTGAATAAAGTGTATTAGTAATGCAGGAATTAGTAATGCATGGGTTAGTAATGCAAGCATTAGTTATGCAGAGATTATTTCTTATCCACTGTTTGGTGTGGTGCATTAAAAATTAAAATGCTTTGAATAATTTTTAAGAAAATTAGTTGTTTACAAAAATGCCCTCCATATTCTTTAGCTTTAAAGGACTTCAAGGACAATTTTATCTTTAACCATGCTAATGCATGCATTAATAGCCTTGGTATTGCTAATACCATGATTTGCTATGTATTAATTATACAAAGGATAATGCCCAATCTATTGTATAACTAATACTTATTAGTAATACATAGGTTGACAAAATGTACCAAACAATAAATTAGTAATACCAAAAGCTAATGCATGCATTATTTTCTCTAATACATCCTACCAAATGACACCTTAGAGGTTTCACAATCCCATGCCCCCTAGGGACTTGAAGCTACATATGAGTCTGCAGTATCTAAGACCCATATCGATTAATATGTAAAGGTCATCTCCACCTGACTTCCTCAACCTATGGACTCAGATGCCTAAGAATTACCCAAAAAATAAATAAAAATTACTACATTTTAGCTACTGCCAAGGAAGCAGCAACTAGGAAAGCTTTGAGAACTCAGAGAAAAAAAGGCATCAAAAGGAAAAGCAAAGAACTGCGACTTAGATATACAATACAAGTAAATCAAAACAAAGCAAGGAAAATAGAATCCAAGCCCAAACTTGCAATTGCAGATAGTCATAAAAGGACTAGTTGGAATACTTTTTAAACCATGAAAATATGACCCTACAAAGAGCCTCCACTGTAGCACAAACGTAGACAAGGAAAACAAGGACAAATTACATAAAACAGACAAACCCCCTTAACCAACATGCTTTCTGATCTAAGCTCAAACACTTGCCAGGATTGTTGGTAATGACTCTTACATAACCTATTGGAAGCCAAACTATTTTTAGTTGTAGGATTTCATAACTGTGCCAACAGAAAGGCAGGACATGCAAAAACTTAGAATAGGTTATGTCAGTTTGTAAGAGTTACATGAACTTCAATTGAGTAGTTTGACATTAAGTGTAACTAACCTGCCTTGCAGAAGTTGGCTAAGACCAATAGATCCAAGCACCGTTAGTGAGATCATAGGAAGTCCATATCTCATAAATGGCGATTTCCTTCCCAATCTTTTGTATGATGAAGTTGGGTTCTGAACCTTGGAAGCAGAGGAGGCTGCACGCTCATTCACTTTATTATTAAGCTGACTCATCATGGTCTGAGCAGTTGACATTGGTATATGTCAGGAGGTCCCCTCCTTCACAATCTCCAACTAGGCAAGAAGTTTATAATAATCAATCAAATATTTCCGCGATTTCCTAATCAAAACATGAACTTTCTCTGTTCACAAATTAAAGGGTTTTTTTCTCCTCACAATTGAGAATTAACAAACAAAAAATTTAGCACAGCTCAGCCATCAAACTCCGTAGGAATTTATTTGCAAAAGAATGTAATGCCACCCCACTATACATTTTTGACATCATCTTCCACAGTAACCATTGAAGAACCAACACTATACCCAATTCAGAATTTGTCCATCAGCTTCTATACTACTTTAGTCCTACTTATTTAATGGGTTCAAGGCGCACTTCGGAGAAAATAGTTACAGGGGCTTAAAGCTAAAGCAAATATAATGAATAATTTCTAGAAAGGGCACACAAATTCGGCACTTTCTAAGACCAGAATGCAAAACTTGCATATATTTCAAACGAAGGAAACCTATTGAATTCAATTTCAGAAATAGAAGTCCTTTCTTTACAACAGGCACCAGCAAATGATTCAATTTAGCACTACTCAATTGAGATGACCAACATCGAAAAGCCGTAAGAGAAACTAAAGCATATGGAGAAGGCAGAAACAAACAAATCAAAGAACAGAAACTAAAACAGAAAAACAAGTAAATATAAGTGGTGAGATACCATACCAAATAAAAGGGTCAGAGGGTATAATCGAGAATCCAAGATCGAAGACAACCAAGCAAGGTAGGGCAGGCAGGCGGCGCACGGCCGAAAGGGAGGTTGATTTGCCGATGGCGGTGAAGGATTATATTTGACAGATTCTGGGAAAGAAAAGCAAGAGAAATAAATATTTTTTTCTTTCGTTAGAAATGAAATACATGTAGATGTTACTCATATTAGTAGTTAGCAGAGAGGAATTGTCGAGGAATTGTCAAGAAGCCACTCAAAACTTAAATTCCTATTTTTTTTTCTCATTTTTTTTTTGGGTTGGAAAATAGCTAAATGGGTGAGTTAAGGTAGGGGAAAGTGCACAATTAGCCAGTAATAAGACATGTATTTACTTTTAAGCCACTGTTTAAAATATCTTTAGTCTTTAGCCACTGCTTTAATAAACTTTTTCCCACCCGGACGAAAATACCCTTCTACTCATAAAGTTCAGGACCAAGTTCCTTAACTTATGAGCTTATTACTGTAAGTTCAGGACTAGCTATCCATAATTTATAAGTCTAAGTTTAGGACTACCTGTCCTTAACTTTTGAACTTGGAACTCGAAGTTTAGGACCAGTGTTTTTGAGAGTGAGAAGCGCAAAAAAGCGACAGGGGTTCACCTCGCTTCAAAAGCGAAGCGCACGCTTCATTAAAGTGAAGCGCAATTTAAAAAAAAACATAATGTAAACATGGCAAAGACACAATATAAATAATCCAAAAATTCAATTTAAAAACTTTGGGACATTTTTAAATCCCTATTAATATAAGAAAATACATAATCAAATAAACTGAAAATATAACATATATATAATAATTAATTTAAAAAATCAAATAAACTGAAAATATAACACACATGTATAATAATAATTAATTTTATAAACTGAAATACATATAAAATTAATCAAATAAACTGAAAATATAACATATATATAATAATTAATTTTATAAACTGAAATACACATTAAAAAAATCAAATAAACTGAAAATATAACATATATATATAGATATATATAATTAATTTTATATATAAAATTAATCAAATAAACTGAAAATATAACATATATATAATAATTAATTTTATAAACTGAAATACACATTAAACAAATCAAATAAACTGAAAATATAACATATATATAATAATTAATTTTACAAACTAAAATACATATTAAACTAAAATACATATTAAAATTAATAAATAAGAAGAATAAAAGGGGGAAAAACCAACGCCCTAGCACAAACACTGGACGAGAAAAACTGAAAATGAGAAGAGAGAAGAATAAAAGATGAAAAATTACCTAGAGGTTGAACCCTAGTTGGCTGCTGCTGCTAACGTTCATCAGAAGAAGAAGAAGAAAGAAGAAGAATAAAAGAGAAAAATTACCTGGAGGCTGAACCCTAGTTGGCTGCTGCTGCTAATGTTCAATTTTTGGCAAGACAAAGAAGGTCTTTTCACTTTGGGTTTGTTTTGTATAACAAAAACAAAGACCCAAACTTTTTTTTTTCAAAATGGCCCCTCTGAACATAAGCGAGCGCTTTTGCGCTTCTCGCTTCTGGGTCGCTTCTCGCTTTTTTGGCTGAAGCGATCGCTTCTGCTGGTCGTGTCGCTTCAGTAAGGAAAAAGCGACAGCTTCTCACTTCACCTCGCTTCACGCTTAAAGCGACGAAGCGTTCGCTTTTCAAAACACTATTCAGGACTACCTGTCCTCAATTTCTGCACTTGTAACTCAAGTTAAGGACAAAGTGTCCTTCATTTTTGAACTTCCAACTCTAAGTTCAGGACCAAATGTCCTTAACTTATGAGCTTGTTACTATAAGTTCAGCTATCCTTAACTTTTGAACTTGAAACTCGAAATTCAGGACTACCTGTCCTTAATTTCTGTGCTTGTAACTCTAAGTTAAGGACCAAGTGTCCTTAATTTTTGAACATCCAACTCTAAGTTCAGGACCAACTCTATTTTACTTTTAAAAGAAACGTAAATTTAAATGGTTGCACAACCCTACGTGAAAGTTAATTAATAAAGGGTTTAATGTTGTTCTTTTGGGTTGATGTATTATAGTAGAATTACATAAGAAGGATGTATAAAAGGTGAGAGGAAGAACGAGAAACCTGCAACATCTTGCTAACGTTACTAGCACCAAACACCTTGTGAACAATGGCAAACTTGTGGGGATCATCAGGAGGAAAGTAAGGAGCAAAGATACCGTCTTTGGCACAGTGACGCCTTAATAATTTGCAGGAAGCACAAGGAGAAATGAATATGCATTTCCGTTTGGGAAGGGAAAGAGATAGAAGAAAGTGTAACGCTGTCTTTTCATATTAATTTTAATAGACTAGTGGCTACTTTTGCTCAGCATTAAAAATGCTGGATAAAAAGTAAATATTGTCATACCTCCTTTTTCCCGAAGGGATAGGGAGTTTTTCCAATTTAAGTGACATAAATCGAATTGAGATTATTTATTTAATTTCAAAGCCGCCACTTGGAATAATTATTGGTGTCCTAAGTCATTGGTTTATTTTAAATCCCAAATTAAGGAAATTGACTCTATTTTTGGTCCGCGAACACAGAAGACCGTGTAAGGAATTATGTTAACCCGGGCACGGTCGCTCAACTATTAATAATTGACCTAACTATCTGATTTATCACATGTTTTAAATCTATAATGCATTTTTACTTTTATAACCGCTTTTATTTATTTATGAAATTTGTTTAAACCAGTGTTAAAAATAGCGTGAAGCGAGGAAAAGCGATAACCCCCATTTCACGAAAAGCGAGAAGCGAAGCGCCCGCTTTCTTTAAGTGAAGGGAAATTTAAAAAAAAAAATTAAAATAAATACGACATAGACAACACATGTAATTGTAAGCAAATATTCAATACTTCAATTAAAAAACTAAAGAGTAGCATCAATTAAGCACAAAATGAGCATCCTATTCTTCTACAAGATTGTCAAATTCTTTTATTCCACTATCATTGGGCAGAATTTGGGCAGAAACTGGGCAAGAATTTTTTTGAAAAATATTTGTCAGCATTTCAGCGCTTTTTGGACGTTTAGAAAGAAAAAGAAAAAGAAAAAGAAGAAGAATGAAAATAAAAAGTGCAAAAGCAAAACATACCTGTTGAAACTTGAAAGTTGTTGTTGTAGTGTTGAAGAAGAAAAGAACCCTAGTTTGCTTGAAGAAATTGCTGGTTTTACCGTTTTAGTGAGGAAGAAATCGCTAGTTTAGAACCCTAGTTTGCTGGTGAAGAAGTCGAAGAAACTAATGGGTCTGGAACAGAAGTCAGCGATTTGGTCTTTTAATTGAAAAAAGACTTTAGGTCTTTTAATTCAAAAAGCGACCACTTCTTCCGCTTCAATCCGCTTCACCGCTTCTCGCTTTTTAGAGAGAAGCGGGCGCTTTTCTTGAGCCGCTTTTAATTGGAGTAGTGCCCAACCTCCCGCTCCGCTTCGCTTCTCGCTTAAAGCGAGGAAGCGGACGCTTTTCTGAACCCTGGTTTAAACAAGTCGCGATGTTGCACACTCGCTGTTTTAAACACATTGTGAATCGCGTCACATGAAATGCACCCGCGGTTTACAACATGTTTATTTTTATTATTGTTTGAAGCTATAGTCGGGTCACATGAAATGTACACCCGAATGGAATTATGTATCGTGACCATGTCACGGGAACCGTACCCATAGTCACGATGATTATGATTAATCGCGCCTGAAGCAACTACGAAGATTCAAGAATCAATTACTTTTCTACGCTCAAGATCGTGTGTTAAAGTTGAGAGTTATGGAGCCATGTATTGGGTTGGAATAAGTGCTGGCAGTTCAAAAAATCATCAACTATTAGCCTAAACTCATATCCAGTTGAACCAAACAACCAAACACTACGTTCTGGCATTCCAAGAAAGCCAAGGTCCATTAGCATACATTTGAAATTCAAATTTTGAAGTACTACAACCACAAACTTTATTTCAACCACCTGATTTAGTCAATTCGTAGCCAATGATGACTTAGTCAATTCGTAGCCAATGATGATAGAACAGAGAAAAATTACATACCCCCTAATCAAATAGCCACTTTATCCCTACTCACAAATTTAGTTCTCAAATTCATGTCCAAAATACTCCAAGTAGCTTGCATTATTTACAGACCAAAGACCTCATCAATATCTGTATTTCAACACTATTTGAGCATAATCAAAGAAGAACTGATCTAATTACATGACTGTTCCAATGAAAGCTTGTCTCCTAATGAAAATAATGCCATTTTTGAACTTATGAACTTGCTCTATTGAAACAGTTCCACCCTCAATAGCAATTAAACTGATCAATACACAATTTGTAGCCAAAACAAGTTACAAATTAGAAATTCAAAGTAACATGAGAGCAGTTATAAGCAACAATTGAAACTATGAGATTAATCCTAGAATGTCGTGTGATTAACAAGTTGCCTCACGGAAGGATTTGACTCTTAAACACTTAGCTAAGACAAACTATTACCTCAAATGTCCAATTTCAGAAGCACTGGAGTCCAGAACTCAAACAGGGAGTAAAATGCAAACTTAAAAACAGCACATACATGTAACAGATCCTAAAGATTTGAGCAAATCTGGAACATAATAATTTCAGAAGTTGCCAGATAAGTTAATTCAAGCAGCTCAACAATCAAACACGTGACAAATCCACGCAGCTCAACAGAATCGGAACAAATACAACATGGAATTTCAGAAAAATCTCAAAAGGAGTGACATGGGTGTACAACATACCTAAACAGCAAACAAAACCGAGACCAAAATTCTGAAAAAAGAAGATGATGAAACCCAGCCACAGATGAAGCAAAACGAGCAGGAAAAACAGCTGATGAAGAGATGGCGAATGGTCGTTGACAGGGATGGGTCCTTTTTCTAGAGGGGGATCCGATCTCCTGAAGAAAAAAGGGGAATGGTCGTTTATAGGGATGGGTAATTGGGCTGAGTAATTTGGTCGGCCCAATTTCAAAACAACAGCCCATTTTTCTTTAGCTCTTAATTCTTTCCTTAACCTTGTCTTTCCATTTTAATCACTTCCCTATTTAATTCTAATATTGCACAAATAACCCATTTATCTAATATTAAACTATTTAAATTATAATATAACAAATTGATTAACTCATTAAACCTACAAATATAAAAATGATATTAATTAATACACTTTATGATTTTAGTATTTTGGAATTAAAATATGAAAATATATAAGAAATAAAATATAAAATATTTTTGTATTTTTTGTTATTTGAAATGCTACTAAATATGCTAAAATTCCAAATAAATGCCAAACAAATATAAAAATAGAGAAAAATTCCTAAAATTCTACTTAAACAGTTAAAACTATTTTGAATATTTTTTAGCAGTAATTTTATATATGGGACAAAAATTAGGTGCTCACAAATATCACTTTAAAAAGTGGCTACCCACGCAATTTTTACGTTAAGGTACATGAGGCCTTTTTAATATTTTCAAAATTTGTGGGTCACTATAAGGTTTGAAATAATATTTCTTTCTTATTTTTCTGCCAATTTCTCTCTTATCTCTCTATTTTTTCGTCTCTCTCGCTCAACCCCTTAACCACAGTGGTTTCCAGCGGGAAGGGATAAGAATTAAGCTTCGATTTTGGGTGGAATCATCTCTATAGACCAACAAGCACTGTATTGTTGCTCAAAACGTGCCGATTTTGGTAAATCCTAAATTCTTTTTTTTCTTCTATTTCTTACATTTGTGATTTCGGGTTTTGTAGAGTAATTTGTTCATGTGCATGTTTAAAATCGATTGGGTTGTGTATAACCATATATTATGCGTGGGGTGGTTATATCTTTCTTGGACTACCTCTATGCTTTGTATTTTAGAATATCGTTGGAATGGCTGCTTAATGTTTATTGATAAGCATGTGGTCGTTTGTCTTTTGGTCATACATGTTTGCCGGAATTGGGGTTTATTTTTCTTATTCTAATCACAAGTTTTAAACTATTAAATGTGACATTGTATATTTGCATGTAGGTAACATGAGGAAGAAATCAATTGCTAAGAAGCATATTCCTTAGACAAAGAAGGCAATTCCACAACCTTCAAACAGGAAAGGAAATGCAGAAACACAAGAAGCATCGCTGTCACACCTCCTTCTTTCCAGGGGGATATGAGAGTTTTCCTAATTAAAGTGACATTAATCGAAATGAGATTATTTATTTAATTTCAGAGTCGCCACTTGGAATAATTTATGGTGTCCCAAGTCACCGATTTATTTTAAAATCCCAAATCGAGGAAATTTGACTCTGTTTTAAAAGTTTGCAAACACAGAAGACCGGGTAAGGAATTCTGTTAACCTGGAAAAAGGTGGAAGGCACTCTCGAGTTTCGCGGTCGCTCAACTATTAATAATTGGCTTAATTATCTGATTTATTATATGTTTAAAACATATTGTGCATTTTTTCGCTTCTATACTGCTTTTAATTATTTTAATTGATTTTAGGATTTATGAAATTATTTCTTGAACAAGTTACGATGTCGTACACTTGTTGTGTAACGACCCGGTTGGTCGTTTCATGAGTTATAGCCCCATTTCCTCCATTTTTGCTTCTTTATGTGTTGTTCAGCTGTATTTCATCGTATCATATTGGTTGTTTCGGGTTCGGAGTGGTTTTGGAGAGGAATGCGATATTTAGTCTTCTATTTTGAAGTTAAATTGGAAAAGTCAATCGGATATTGACTTACGAGTAGATGATCTAGGGAGTGAATTATGACGGTTCGGTTAGCTCCGTTAGGTGATTTTGGACTTAGGAGCGTATTTGGAATGTAATTTGGAGGTTCGTGGTAGATTTAGGCTTGAATTGGCGAAATTTGGAAATTAGGCGTTTCTCGATCGGCATTGGAAATTTTGATATCGGAGTCGGAATAAAATTTTGGAAATTGGAGCAGGTCTATAGTGTCATTTGTGACATTTGTGCAAAATTTCCGGTCATTCGGATGAGGTTTGATGGGTTTCGGCATCGTTTGTGAAATTCGAAAGTTTAGAAGTTCTTAGGCTTGAATCCGAGGGTGAATTGGTGTTTTGATGATGTTTGGAGTGTTTTGAAGGTTTGAATAAGTTTGAATAGTGGTATATGACTTGTTGGTATTTTTGGTTGAGGTCACGAGGTCCTCGGGATGAATTCGAATGGTTAATGGAAGGATTGGAACTTGGTTTGAGCAGCTGAAGTTGTTGCTTCTATCATTTCCGCACCTGCGGATTGGGGACCACAGGTACGAGTTCCGCAGAAGCGGTCATTCAGCGCAGGTGCGCAGACAGGGTCGCAGGTGCGATTTGGTCCCCGTATCTGCAATGACCGCAGGTGTGGTCAGGCAACCACAGATGCGGAAATGCCGTTTTAATGAGATTTTGCAGAAGCGGAAAATTTTGCACAAATGCGGCCCCGTAGATGCATAGTGGGGACCGCAGATGCAGAAATGCTGGGCAGAATGTATATAAAGACTCCTTCGCAAATTTTTGGTCATTCTTCACCATTTTTTGCTGGGATTTGAGCTTTGGGCAGTGATTCCCAAGAGGAATAAAAGGTTTTCAGTTGGGTAAGTTACTTGGGCTTTATTACTTGTGTTTATGATGATTTTCCCATTGTTTAATCATGATATTAGTGGGAATTAGGGGTGAAATTTATGGGTTTAGGACTTGAGTTTTGGAGAGTTTTGATTGAAGATTTGAAGGATCATTTGAGGTCGAATTTTGATGATGTTGGTATGTATAGACTCGGGAGTGAAAGGAGTTCCTAGTTTTGTGGTTTTTACCGGATTCCGAGACATGGGTCTGGGACCGGATTTTGGTAAATTTTGGGATTTTGGTTTGAATTGATAGTTTTTCATTTGGAATTAATTCCTTGGCCTATATTGATTGCGTTGTATTGTTTTTGGTTAGATTTGGGGCATTTGGAGGCTGTATTCTAGAGGCAAAGGCGTAGCTGAGTAGGATTTGGCTTGGTTTGAGGTAAGTAATGCTTCCAAACTTGGTCTTGAGGGTTCGAAACCCCGAATATTGTGCTATATGATTTGTATTGAGGTGACGTAAATGCCAAGTGACGGGCGTGTGGACGTGCACCATGAGAATTATGGCCTGGTTTATTCCATGGCACCACTTAGAGACTCTTTCTTGCTGATATCTGTGTTGGGATTATGTGATTAAGTAAATAAATTGTAAATTATGCTAATTATCATGTTAGGGTTTCACGCCAATACTGTTGAGACCCGAGTGCTCGTTTCTTGCTGTCACCTCATTAGTTTCATTGATATTCTGTACTCAGTCTTGTTCATGTATATCATATTATGTCTTAGTCTCGGTTGTTATCATTTGGCACATCATATCATTGTTTCGAACTAGTATTATGGCATTGTGAGCCCGTATATATGAGACTGGAGAGTGATAACTGAGTGAGGCCGAGATCCTGATTATGAGTGACAGTTATGGGATCGGGCTGCACGTCGCAGTAGATTATTGATTATGCCTTCGTTGGCTTGTTATAGCGCTTGGGCTGAAAGGAGCCCCTCCGGAGTCTACACACCCCCAGTGAGCGCAATTGAGATTATTGAGGGATGGATCTTCCCTGGACATGGATCTTGTCCGAAGTACTTATACCTGGAGATGGATCTTTTCCATAGGGCTGGAATGGCCTTCCTCGGTACTGGGTGACTATTGTCAGTGATGTGTATATATTCCAGGATGGATCTTCCCTGGGTTGGATGGCCATATACACTACCGAGTGGTTGAGCACTTGAGTGGAGGTACATGGTACATTTTCATGCTTCATGTGCATTGGTACGTAGATATTTGCTAAGCTTTATACTTCATATAGTTCAGATTTGTATTTGCCTACTGTTGAGCTGAATACTTGAACAGGAAGCATGCCTACTTTACTGTACATCTTAATTGTGTTTACCTGTTGAGGTTTAGTTCGTCACTACTTGTCAGTCTATAGTTTGAACTTGTTACTTACTGAGTTGGTCTACTCACGTTACCACCTACACCTTATGTGCAAATCCATGTATCTCATGCCACGGTAGTAGTTATTTTCTATTCCAGACGCGGATTTCACCGGAGATAGCGAGGCAGCTGCCTGACGTTCGCAGTCCGCCTTTCTCCTTCATTATCTTCCTTCTAGTATATATTTTGCTACTTCCAGACTATTTTGATCTTGTTATGTTTTGGAACAATTGTAGTATTGCTCATGACTTAGTGACACCCGAGGTCGGGCTTTTATTTTCCGCATTTTGGTTTTCGACTTTATATCTTATATGGAATTTCAGTTGAAAAAGGTTGTTATTAAGTTTTTAATGAAATTTTAAACTGTTTTGGTAATGTGCCGGCTGGCCTAGTTCCATGATAGGCACCATAAAGACCGAGTTGGTTTTGGGGTCGTGACAAGTTGGTATTAGAGCCTAGGTTACATAGGTCTCACGAGTCATGAGCGGGTTTAGTAGAGTCTTGCGGATCAGTACTGAGATGTCTGTACTTATCTTTGAGAGGCTGTAGAACCTTTAGGAAAAAATTTCACATTCTTGAATTCTTGTCGTGCGAATCTGTTGATTTTGGTACTAAACTTTTGTTATTCTATTCTCTCATAAATGGTGAGGACACGTGCTACCGGTCAGGACAGACGTCCACCAGTACCACCAGTTGGGGCCACTAGAGGTCGAGGTCACGATCGAGGTTGTGGTAGGGCCATGGATGTAGCCCGCACAGCAGCTAGGGCAGCACCTGCAGATCCACCAGCTTTCCCAGTTCATGATCATGTTCCAGCTATGGATGCTCCAGCAGAACCAGCTCAGGCACCGACTGTGCCTATTATTATTCTAAGTCTTCAGGAGACAAGTCCGGAACCTTTTTATTGTCTTTTTGGACATAAGATACGTAAATAAGTGTAAAAAGAGTTACCTTTATATATATAACACCAAAACACACCACGTTATACCTTAACGGTAACTTTTGCTGTTAAGGTATAACGTGGTGTGTTTTGGCGTTATATATACTGACATTTGACTGACACAGGTATAACGTGCTATATTTTTACGTTATATATAACGTACAAATACAGCACGCTATACCCCTTATTATGGGCCCACCAATAAGTGAATGTATCAACCCCCGGGCTCGCAAAATTTTTTAACTCCCATTCAATCTTTTCTTCTTGTTAAATTCTCAAGCATTTTTCCGTAATGTCTGAAGAGCGTTGATTAAGAGTTTTATTATATTGGGGTGGTGAGGTTGTGATGGAGAATAACTCAGTGAGGTATAGTTTATCTCCACGGGGTCATGTTAAATTACCACTTACAATGGAGTACGATAAATTGATATCGTTGTTATGCAAAAAAATGAGTGTGAGGAAACACCGAGTGATACTTAAAGTAACCGGAAGATATCCATATTCCGTCACTTCGCAAGGGGCTATTTTTTACTCGAAGTTAAACATCTACGATGATGAAACTTTGAGGGATTTTCTAAGGACTCCGGATGAATATTGGGAATTTCTTGTAATAAAAATGTTGGATATGTACGTCAAGGAGGCGTTCCCAACAATGAGGTTGCCGGACAGGTTCCGGATAAGCCCCAATCATCGGGTGGTTATTCTGGAGCAGTTTTTGTCGGACAAGTTCTGGATGAAAGAGTTTTCCTTGATTTAAACTTATCACCGCCTGCTTTTCATAATTCACAAGACGAGTGGTAAACTTTAATTTTCCTTTGTGTTACGATGTACATTTTTGTTGTATTGAATTTGTATTAACGCTCATACATTTAATAGGAGGTACCGATCGAATATGAATTTTACAAATTATGAACCCAAGCATAGTTTTGGTGTGTTGGATCATGGGGGTCCATCCGGTAGTCATCACCTAAATGAAAATGTTCATCATGGAATTTCATCACATTACGACTTGTAAGTGAAGTGATACAGCTATATGGAAAGTATTTATTAATTTCAGTAACTTATTATTTTTTTGATTGTGTAGTAAAAACGAGCAAGTTGAACCACATGTACTCACTCAATTGCCCGAAGACGACGTATTAAATCGGGATCTGGCAGATGCACAGAGTGAGGAAGAGAACAGTGATTACGACAACAATGCTGATGAATCTGGAGACGAGACACCCTTTCCTCGTGAGGATGGTGATGAGGAGGATGAGAAGGAAGGACCTGATTCGACCAGAGAGTATGCTCCACCCCCCTAGACGAAGTGTGTACGAGTCCCAAGTGCTGTTTCATTCAAGGGAGATTCCTTACCTTGATAACTTGCCAAGCATGCCGGATGTGGAAGCTCTCACAAGGGATTTTGATGAAATTCGGACAGCAATGTGGGATGAGTCTTGACCAACGGTGATGGAAAAGGACATGTTTTTTCCTGATAAAGTGCGCGTAAGTAGGGCTTGTAAAATGCACAACGTAAAAGAGTGTCGTGAGATGATGGTATGGGAGTCAAGTCCGATTGTATACAAAGTTGTTTGTCGCAGGTGGTTTTGGACATGTCATTGGATGTTGCGTGCAAGCAAGAAGAAGATAGGTCTGTGGAAAGTGGGTAAATACATTCCCACCCACACATGCGAAATGGACACATTCAACGGGAATCACTTCAACTTGGATATTGACTTGATTTCTCTTGTCCTTATTCCACACATCGAAGCATCCATAAGGTATAAAATCAAAGAGTGCATTACATTAGTCCACCAGGAATATGGCCATACCATTACCAAAAGAAAGGCATATCTCGGGCGCAAATGAGCGTTTGAAATAGTCTATGGTAACTGGGATAAGTCATTTGCAGCTCTGCCTAGGTACATGGTCGTACTGCAGCACTTTAACCCCGGGAGGGTTGTTGAATGGAAGCTTGAGTGGAGTCCGGGTAAACCAGAATATATATTCAATTACGTGTTCTTGGTGTTTAAACCAGCAATTGATGGTTTTTTGCATTGTCGGCCCGTAATATCCATAGACGACACTTATGTCTATAGAAAGTACGATATCAAGCTATTGATAGTCGTAGCAGTAGATGCTAATGGACAGATATTTCCTCTAGTTTTTGCTATTTTTTCCAATGAAAGCCAAGAGACGTGGACGCTATTTTTGAACCACTTGAAAGAGCACATTGTCAAACAACGTTTCGGTATTTGTCTAATATTTGATCGTCATGGTGGTATCTTAAGTTCTGTGGAAAACTTGCCTGCATGGCAAGAACCTTATGCCTACCACCGTTACTATGTGAGGCACTTTAAAGCCAATTTTCAGAAGGCATATCCCAACAAGGATCTGCATGATTTGATGTGGATGGCAGCAACAGACCGCCAACAGCATAAATTCCAGAGGCACATGGAATCTATCAGGCAAGAAAACGAGGCAACCTATCGTTAGTTAATGCGACATGACCCTGAAAAGTGGACTTTGCATGCGGATGGTGGCAGTTGGGGAACTCTGACTACAAATGTGTCAGAGTCTTTCAACGGGTTATTGAAGTTGGCAAGGGAATTGCCTGTCACGGCCATGGTGCGGATGTCGTTCAAGTAGATGGCGGAGAGGTTTGTTGAGAGGTCTGCAGCTGCAACGTCAGTGATGGAAAGGGGTGTTGAATTTATGCCAGTGCCAATGAAGAGATTTGAGAAATACAAACGGCGAGCACATTGGCATTGGTTTTTGCAGTATGATAACGAAAGAAATATTTTTGAAATTCGAACCGTTATCCATCGAAATCGGGGGAATAATGTACATACTGTAAATGAATATACAAGGTTATGCTCTTGTGGGAAATGGTCCATCTACCACATGCCTTGCTCACATGCCATCAAGTGCTTTCAAAAAGTTGGTTTAGGTATAACCAACTATGTTGATCAACAATATAGTGTTGCGAAGTACCTAAACACATATAGTAAGCAGTTGCAGCCAGTGGGTGCTGAGCATTATTGGCCGTCTGAATCATTTAAAATGTGTGTGTAACAAGTCCTATTTGTGTCGAATATAGGTGCAGAAGAGAACACGTATACGGAACCAAATGGATGTTAGTGATATTGTTTATGCACGCAGATGTGGTATATGCTCGCAAACAGGACACGACCGTCAAAAATGTCCTTTGGATGGCAATAGTAATCAAGCTCGTGGTGGGTGTTCTTCTATTGTGCCTAGCTATCAATGAGTTTATGTTGTAATATTTAGTTGTTTTGTTTATGTTACAAGATTTATAAAATAAAATTATGTTTGTTAATTATGAGTTGAACTTTTCCATTTCAGTTTTGTTAATGATAATTAAAAAAATTATATATTCAGAAGAACTTGAAACAACATTGAAATTTCATAAAGCTGATTAATTTAATGTTAATTATGTTTGTTTTTTTATTTATTTGTGTTGTCTTGTCAACCTGAAAAAGCTGCCCAACTGACATAAAGTTGATTCGTACCCGTCAGAACCTTTAACACGCAAAGCATAGCGCAGTCAAATACTACGTTATGTGTATATATATCGCAGTTAAATAATACGTTATATGTGTTGTATTGTCGAACTGAAAAAGTTGCCCAACTGACATAAAGTTGTTTCGTACACGTCAGAACCTTTAACAAGCAAAGCATAGCGCGGTCAAATACTACGTTATGTGTATATATAGCGTGGTTAAATAATACGTTATATGTGTTGTCTTGTCGAACTGAAAAAGCTGCCCAACTGACATAAAGTTGTTTCGTACCCGTCAGAACCTTTAACACACAAAGCATAACGCGGTCAAATACTATGTTATGGATATATATAGCACGGTTAAATACTACGTTATGTGTGTTGTCTTGCCTATAAATAACGGGCTCATTCTAGTTATTTTCTGCGCTCAACAATAACTAAAAGCAAGTTTTTTTATCGCACAAATGTCTCAACCTCTTTATGTACCAATGTGCAAGTGTGGAAAAAATGCATGATGCAAAGTTGTTGGGATAATGGTGAAGCTGGATGCAGCTACTGGGAATGTTTGAACAAGTTTTATAAGGTTCCCGGCGAACCTATTTGCGATTTTGAGGTATGGATTGATGAACCCTGTTATCAGGAATACTACAAAGAATTATTGAACGATCTTAATAATTTGTGTTTAAAATAGTAGGAACGTGAAAGAGAACATAAAAGAGAGGCTGCGGAGTTGAAAGCGAAACTTAAAGAGGTAGAAGAAAAAAAATAAGCTGGAAGAATAATTTAAGTGGTTGGAGCAGAAAATAATGGGCGGCAGTGACTAAACATTGACATGTATGTGTTTAGTGTATCACTTTATCTTTCTATTTCATGTGTCGTGTATTTTTATTAGTTGTATTGAATTTTAATTATGTTAAGTTGCTATGTTTGTGTTTGTGTTGTAGTATTAAACTAAATTATTTGTAATGAACTTTATTTTTATTAATTGTAATGGAATTTAAGTGTTTGTATTGTAGTACGAAACTAACTAATGAACGGAGAATTTAAAAAGTAATGCACATATTATATAAAAATTGTTGTTAATGTATATACAAAAATATTGTTTACATCAAATATAAAAAACAAGGAAAGAAAATCAATGTGTCCCGCATCTAGTGTGCTTCAATGCAGCCGCTGGTCTGAGGCGCATCCCATCCCGCCTGGGTACGCTATCGGGATCGTCATCATCAAGTCGCCTCCTAATAGCCGGATGCGCCGCATCATGAACATTAGTGGTGCTGACAGGATCGGTAAAAGGGGCCGCCAGTCCAGTAGAAACCTACATAAGAATAAAAAGCTCAGTATAACAAAGTATATAATAAGTCACAACAATTTAAATTGTCTTACCACGATATCATCGGGCTCTTGAATATAATCATCTATCGCAGCTATGTCAGCATCGCGTTCAACCTTAAAAAGGAAATTAATAAAGTTATGGAAAATAACGACAAATTGTAATTCAATACTAAGAAAACCATACCTGTGCCTGTGATGATGAAGCATAACTCAACCGGCGTCCACTATGTAAATCTCGGGTCAGCCGGTCCTCAACAACAGTAGACAAGCCTGAAAAGTATGTATCCCAATCGACTCTAGAAAGGTCCGTGCCCATGATCAATAATTGACCTGACGGGGTCACCTGCGAAGTCCCTAGAGTGAGATCCATTCCAAGGCTGTATGATGGCATGCCCGTCTCATGTAGGCCACCCGGCAGATCTGCAGCAACATCATTAGCAGGGGCCTCAATGCCCCCTTGCTGGGGACCACCTCCTCTCCACCCACCGCCACGTTTTTCGGCACCCCCGCCTCGTCGGGCACCACCACCTCGTGCGACACCAGTGCCTCGCTCGTACTCCTCTGGCTCCACATAATCAGGCATGTGTGCCAAACGCTGATCCTCTCAGGCTCGCTGCAGTGTCCGGGCAGCCAACTCTACAAATCGACAACTGTAATCCTGCAAGGCGGCTGCAGGATCACCGACATGATCCTACATCTGCAGTCCCATCTGATAGACTGAATGTAGTCCAATAGCTTGCACAACGTATAAAATATAAACTACATATATTGCACTAAGTTACAGTTATATAATTAATAATAACAGAAAATATACCAGGGCCTCGTGTCGCCCGACGTATGGAACATACCGACCGCCAGCCTGATGAATAGGGTTCCCAATAAAAAGTTAGGTAACATGGCGGTACCAGGACATATACCTCTCAATAGCCACCTCCTAGATCTGTGTAAGTAGGGGCGAAATCATATGATATCGCTGGTCCTATGGATCTGCACCGCTAACCATGCCATAAATGTGTCATCCGCTCTGCAATGATCATCCCTCTGATAATTCCTAGGCTCCAATATAGGCCCTTCGGTATATACTACGGGCGGACAAACTAGCGAAGTACCCGCTCCGAGGCATGATGCTCCACAATAACGAGGCATATGAGCGGGGCAAAAGTTCTCTAAATCAATCGGTCGGCCCAGCAATAAGCTGGTAGGCCAGCTATCAAATCATCGTTATATGGCGTCCAGATGAACTATCAAATAAGAAAACAAAACATGAGTATGCGCAACACTAAGTTAATCTATAGCAGGTAAGTTTAGGTACATATTTACATGTCCGCCCTCCACCAGATCCAACACATCCCTGCAGAGGGGGGGATTATGATGAGCATCATGCTCTCGTGAAAGTGTAAGACGGAGAACCCACCTCCTGGATAGAGGGAGTTCCGGAGGTACTACATTAGGAGGTAATTGTGGTAGAGGTGGCTGAAACTGCAAGAACCACTCCGAGGCCCAAACCTAACATAGAAAGTTGACGTCAGGTTTAAGATAAATTCTAACTAGGTAGAGTTGGAATTGATTAATAGATTATTCGAATATATTGTCACCTGTAGAAGCGACAGAAAACCACAAACATCTCTCTAAGTGCCCATGCTCGCCCGACACATATTCCTGTACATGTAGGCGAGAACAGCAACACCCCAACTGTAATATGGTAACTCATATAGTAGTTGAATATGATGAAGAAATCTCAGGTTGACTAGGTTCCTCGAAGTGTTCGGGAACAAGACCCCTCCAAATAGAAGAAGCAACAACAACCTCGTATACCGGGTAATATGTATCTCTTCTGTATCGTCGGTGATAATGGGGTGGAGTACCTCCAGGTACTGTCTAGTAGGGTTCAAAGACAACCGACTGACGCCCGACGAAAATGTCTCGTCCTGTGGCCTAAAACCCGTGAGCTGCTGCAGCATGTCCAAATAATCATCGCGCGACATAGATCTCATAGCAATAGGCAGTGAAATGGCCATGCCATATAAAACCTCCACGTCCTGCAGCGTGATGGTGGCCTCGCCAATGGGCATGTGAAAGGTTTGCGTCTTCGATCACCACCGCTCAATCAACACCGTGATCAAAGCCCAGTCAAGCTGCATCCGCCCGATCTAAATAATCCTATAAAATCCCTTATCTTGTATGCACTGGACTACATGCTCGTGGAGATCTCTGGGCCTCAAAAAATCCCACAGGTCGTCCACTCTCCTAGCGCGGAGAGTCTGGGACAGTAACTCCCCGTCCCATATATGGGCGGACCTATGATTGCCCTGTAGCACTAATATCTCACGAGAGTAAGGGCCGGAATGTATAGGCGGCGCGTCCATGTCTTCAACTATAAATTAAACAACATTAATTTTATGTTTAATTATTTAATTGTACAAAATATATATACCTATTGGGTTCCAGACTCGATATTTGAGGCCCAATAGCACCAAACTATCATGAATAGTTATGTGTGTCAAATTCAATATTTTGATAATTTTGTGTGTGTTTATTTTATAATTTAAATCTTAATTTTTAATTATTTAATTGTACAAAGTATATATACCTATTGGGTTCCATGCTCGATATTTGAGGCCCAGTAGCACCAAACTATCATGAATAATTATATGTGTCAAAATTCAATATTTTGATAATTTTGTGTGTGTTTGTTTTATAATTTAAATTTTTAATTTTTAATTAATTAGTTGTACGAAGTATATCTCGATATTTGAGGCTCAGTAGCACCAAACTATCATGAATAATTATGTGTGTCAATATTTTGATAATTTTGTGTGTGTTTGTTTTGTAATTTAAATTCTTAATTTTTAATTATTTAATTGTATAAAGTATATATACCTGTTGGGCTCCAAGCTCGATATTTGTGGCCTAGTAACACCAAATTATCATGAATAATTATGTGTGTCAAATTCAATATTTTGATAATTTTGTGTGTGTTTGTTTTATAATTTAAATTCTTAATTTTTAATCATTTAATTGTACAAAGTCTATATACCTATTGGGTTCCAGACTCGATATTTGTGGCCTAGTAACACCAAACTATCATGATTAATTATGTGTGTCAAATTCAATATTTTGATAATTTTGTGTGTGTTTGTTTTATAATTTAAATTCTTAATTTTTTACTTATTTAATTATAAAAAATATATATACCTATTGGGTTCCAGGCTCGATATTTGAGGCCTAGTAACACCAAACTATCATGAATAATTATGTGTGTCAAATTCAATATTTTGATAATTTTGTGTGTGTTTGTTTTATAATTTAAATTCTTAATTTTTAATTATTTAATTGTACAAAGTATATATACCTATTGGGTTCCAGGCTCAATATTTGAGGCCCAGTAGCACCAAACTATCATGAATAATTATGTGTGTCAAATTCAATATTTTGATAATTTTGTGTGTGTTTGTTTTATAATTTAAATTCTTAATTTTTAATTATTTAATTGTACAAAGTATATATTTTCATCTACCAATATAAGAAATACTTAAACTACAGGGATTCTACGCTAAAATACTCAACAGTTTACTACGCTAAAAGATTCTATATTTTACTATGCTAATAAATAATCTAAACTAAATATAAACAATAAATACATTTTAATCACATAACATTCACAAAAATACATATAACATACTAGTTTAGCAAAAATAAAACACAAACCGACATGGAAACAGTAATATCTAAATCTTGATATCAACAGAAAAATTATTTCTCAATTTGACTTTTTTTAGAACACTAATATCTAAGTTCGGATAAATATAACATACTAGTTTCGCAAATAAAGCACAAAACAACATGGAAACACATTCAATCAACTAATAAATATGCATAATTATATAAGTTACGACATAAAATAAATTAAAATACCTTGATGTAGTGTTTTGTGTGAAAATTTGAGTCCGAAAGAGTGAAACCACAATAATGCGATGCTCTACTATGATGTGGGACCTATGTTATTAACGTTTTGTATGACGGCTGGGGCCCACAATTTTTTTTAAAGAAGACGATGGGGAGGGGGACCAGAAACTGGTTGAAGTAAAAAAATGGGGGAGGGATCGTTCTGGTTGGGGAAGAAGACGAAGGGATTATTTAATTAGGGGTATAGCGTGTTGTATTTGTACGCTATATATAGCGTGCAAATATAGCACGCTATACCTGTGTTAGTAAATGTCAGTATATATAATGCCAAAACACACCACACTATACCTTAAGGTATAGCGTGGTGTGTTTTGGTGTTATATATATAAAGGTAACTTTTTTTACGCTTATTTACGTATCTTTTGTCCAAAAAGACAATAAAAAGGTTCCGAACTCTTCAGGAGACCTTAGCTTGGATCTTGACCGTGTGCACTAGCCTTGCTCAGGCGGTTGCTGTTTCTACTACAACAGCTACTTCTCAGGCCGGGAGGCACTCAGACTCCCGCCGCTCGTACACCCCAGTAGGTTGCTCAGGGACTTCAGACACCGGAGGCTCCACCAGCCCAGCTGGTTGCACCTGCTCAGGATTTTTGGTACTAGTCATTCCTGATGACGAGCAGTGTCGATTGGAGAGATTTGGTAGACTTCATCCTCCGACTTTCAGTGGTGCAGAGGGCGAGGATGCCCAGGGTTTCTTGGACAAGTGTTAGAGGATTCTTCGTACAACGGGTATTTTGGAGACCAGTGCGGTCTCATTTACTACCTTTCAATATTCTGGAGCTGCCTTTACTTAGTGGGAGGCTTATGAGAGGCGTTGGCCTGTTGGTGTAGCGCCCCTTACCTGGCATCAATTCTCTATTCTCTTCCTAGAGAAGTATGTACCGCATTCCCGCAGAGAGGAGCTGCGCAGGTAGTTCGAGCAGTTGCGTCAGGAGGATATGACCATGATGCAGTATGAGATGAGATTCTCCGAGTTGGCCCGTCATGCTATCTGGCTAGTTCCCACGGATAGGGAGAGGATTAGGAGGTTCTTTGATGGCCTCACTTATCAGCTACAGATTTTTCTGACCAGAGAGAGAGTATCTGGCGCTTTTTTTAAGGAGGTGGTTGACATTGCCAGAGAGATAGAGTCAGTTCGCCGCTAGGAGCGAGTTGAGAGGGAGGCCAAGAGGCCTCGGGGATCTGGCAGTTTTGGTGGTGTTCCTTCTAGAGGTCAGTTCCAGCATGGCAGAGGCCGTTCATTCAGACATGCTCAGCCAGCTCGTTCAGGTCACCATGGTGGATCATCTGGCCATGGTTCTCACATTTCACATCAGGGTCACTCATCTCTTAGTTCCCTTCCAACTCAAAGTTCGACTCATGGACCATCAGTTCAGGGTTCATCTATGCCTGGTTCATCTAGTGGGTATCATGGTGCTTGGGGCTCCCTTTAGTCCCCATCGCCATTTGTCGGGAGAGGTTGCTTCAAGTGTGGAGATTTGGGTCATATCAAGAGATTCTATCCCCGTCTTATGGGAGGTTCATCCCAGCAGAGGATTCAGCCTTCGGCTTCAGCACTAGTTACTTTCCCACCCGTCCAGCCAGCTCGAGGTGGAGGTCAGTCACCTAGGGGTCGCCCTAGAGGGGGAGGCTGATCAGGTGGTGGTCAGGCCCGTTTCTATGCACTCCCAGCCAGACCAGATGCTATTGCTTCAGATGCTGTGATTACATGTATTGTCTTAGTCTCCCACCGAGATGCCTCTGTATTATTTGACCCTGGTTCCACTTTTTCGTATGTGTCATCATATTTTGCTCATTATTTGGATACGCCCTGCAAGTAGGGGTGTTCATGGTTCGGTTTGGCTCGGTTTTTGCTTAAAACTAAACCAAACCAATTAAAGCGGTTTTTTTAATATTCAAACCAAACCAATCCAATATAGTATAAACATTATCGGTTTTATCGATTTGGTTCAGTTTTTGCGGATTTTTTCGGTTTTTAAAGATATAGTTTATAGTGCAAAAATATTGATATAAGTGAGATTAAAAAAATAAATATAAAAAAGAGATATAGGAAAGCGAAACGTAAGGAGCATGTGACTAAATTGGTGTCATCTTCGACAACTACAAATTGCTCGTTAATTAGGCAATGTTTTTTAAAACATAGAGCTTTTGTCTTAGATCAATTAAGCGAGCAGAAACTTCATACATATTAATGTGAAAAGGGAAAGCATTATTTTTTGCAAGTTTGCAACAGAAAACAAAATTTAGAATACTAACATTTTATTATAGAAAATTACAGTAGAACACCAAAACAAGGGAGCATAACATCTAAACAATCATGAAGCCTCAACCCATAAGTCTCCATCAAACAATCAAGTGTAGTCGTAAGTCGTAACATAGAGCTGAAAACATTGATACCAAAACTAACTTGATATCATGCTACTGTCATTCTCATTCCATAGAAAATAACTACAGTGAAATAAGAATCCAAACACCTTACAAAATGAACCTCAATTGAAATAATAGCAAAATTAAAAATTTACTACCAAAGTTTAATTTATCCTCAATTGAAGTTACATCAAATTGAACAAGTTCATCAAACACTACTAGTACTACTGCTACTGCTACTGCTACTGCTACTGCTACTGCTACTGCTACTGCTACTGCTACTGCTACTGCTACTGCTACTGCTACTGCTACTGCTACTGCTACTGCTACTGCTACTGCTACTGCTACTGCTACTGCTACTGCTACTGCTACTGCTACTGCTACTGCTACTGCTACTGCTACTGCTACTGCTACTGCTACTGCTACTGCTACTGCTACTGCTACTGCTACTGCTACTGCTACTGCTACTGCTACTGCTACTGCTACTGCTACTGCTACTGCTACTGCTACTACCACCACCACCACCACCACCACCACCACCACCACCACCACCACCACCACCACCACCACCACCACCACCACCACCACCACCACCACCACCACTACTACCACTATTACTACCACTATTACTACCACTACTACTACCACTACTACTATTACTACTACTAGTTGCATGCATTTACCACTTTCAATTGGTATCTCAAAATTAATCAATACTCAAAGTTGTGCCAGCATATTCTGAAAAAGAAAAAAGTTAACATACTAGGCCTTAAAGCTTTAAAAATATAAAAACATATTCAAAAGAGTTAAATGTATAAATTTACCTTTTTCAACTATCTCAAAATTCTGAATTTCTTCTAAAAGATCTTCAAGCTTGTATTCTTTATAAGTTGATCTCAACCATTGTTGAGTGCAAATAAGAGCTTCTAATGTCTTTGGTGATAAAGAACTTCGATAAGAGTCAAGAATTCGACCACCAGTGCTAAAAGCAGATTCAGATGCAACAGTGGAAATATGAATAGAAAGAACATCTCTTGCAATTCTAGAGACAAGTGGATATCTAGGAGATGAAACTTTCCACCAAGCCAAAATATTTAAATCGTTGGTCTTTTCCAAATCATCTACCAAGTACTTCTCAAGTTCAGATTTATTTTCAATATTGACTTTATCTGCCAAATGTTTCTCCCATTGTGATTGCCACATCTCGTCACTGTCCAGGACATCAATTTCATCCATCAAGCTTGTTTGACCACCAGTTATGTCACTAGAATTATCACGAAAAGAACTCTTGTAATGGTCATACAAGCGAGTCAAAGTATCCATCACCTTTTTTGACTGTTGGCCTCCCTCCAAACTACCATAAGACTTGTTGAAAAGAAATTCCACATACTTCAATTTATATCGAGGATCCAAAACAACAGCAACAAATAATAACTTATTCATACTCTCAAAAGTACCCCAATATTTTTTAAATTTAACTTTCATCTTCTCAGCCATGCCACTCAAAATAGAATCTTCACTATGAGAATATTTTTGAATAAAATTCTGAAGATTAAAGATCTCATGGAAAAAAGAATTAGAAGTAACATATGAAGTTCCAGAGAATTTCAAAGTGACCTGGTAGAATCTCTCAAGGAACTTAATAAAAACTTTAACATTCTTCCAATCGTCTATAGATGGATGTCCTCCCATACTATTCGTCTCTAAACAATATTTGAGGTACTTATGATCATCATCATACATTCTTGAAAATGCTTTTTCAAACTTTACAGATGTATCTAGCATAATATATGTGGAGTTCCACCTAGTCTCAACATCTAAAGTCAAAAGATTATGAGTGCCAATCTTAGCCTTCTCAACAAATGACTTAAAAGAATCAAACCTTCCAGCTGAGGACTTAACATATTTGACAGCATTTCTTACTTGAGAAATGGACTCATTTTGTTCAGTTAGCCCTTCTTTCACGATTAAATTTAGAATATGAGCATTGCATCTAACATGTAAGAACTCATTTCCTAATATGCCTCCTTTCCAATCCTCAATCCTTCTTTTCAAGTGTTTAATTGCAGCATCATTAGCAGTTACATTATCTAGGGCCACCGTAAATATGTTCTCAATCCCCCAGTCTAACAAGCATGCTTCAATCCCCTTAGCAATTGTCTCACCTTTATGATCTGATGTTTGAAAAAAGTTGAGAATTTTCTTTTTTAAATTCCAATCATCATCAATCCAATGAGCAGTAATAACCATATAAGTTAAATTTTGAAGTGACGTCCATGTATCACTAGTAAGACATACACGTTGATTCTGAATAAGCTTTTAAGCTTTTCTTTCTCCTCTTGATATATTTTCAAACATTGCCTAGCAACAGTCAGACGAGAAGGTAATTGAAAATTAGGCAAAACAACTGCCATTAGTCTCTTAAAACCTTCTCCTTCAACAACTTTAAAAGGTTGTTCGTCGATAATGACAAACTCAGCAATTGCTTTCCTAATCTCATTAACATTAAACACAACCTTTTCTAAAGTACATGTACTATATGTTTGTTCCCTTTTTTCTAATTGGCCTGAGTGTTGATTGCTTTCTATCAATAATTCTAAAGGGGGATTTAGGACAAACCTCATTTAAATGCTTCCATTTTGTTGAAGTTCCATTCTTACTTTCAGAAGCAAAATTTTTAGAACAGTAGTTGCATTTCGCCCTAGGCATACCCCATTTATCAAGATATTTGGAAAAGTGCTTCCAAACTTCAGATGTTTCCCTGCCACTACTCACAAGGCTACCATCAGGGTCACACGGAGTTGTTCTTTTATGCTTCTTAGGAGGATTAGGAATATTGTCAGGGGTGTTGTTAGCATTAAGCTCAGGTTTCAACAATGTAGTTGGAGAGACTTTGTTGATTACCTCTACGGGTTCCACCTCTTTTGGAGTATTTTCAGTTTCCATCTGGAAAAGTCACAAATTTTAGTTAGTTCGGACAACAATAGAAGGGAGGAAATCAAACTTAAAAAATAGTACTTGCTCATGAAAATTCAAAGACATAAAATGAGTAAAAACTTAAATGGAACAAAAAATTCACAAGATACGTAGCGGCTAAAATTTTAGCCAACGATGGACAAAATTAATTTCTAAAGTAAAAAGAATCAGAGAAGGGATGCAAAGAAAGTAAAAAGCTAGTTTAAAAGATAATAACCACAATCAATTAAAAACCAAAATATCCAATTTCTCTGTTTTCCCTTTGTCTCAAACACATTAGAAAATATATTGAAAGAATAAACTTGGAGTAGTAG
The DNA here is from genome assembly GCF_000715075.1 of Nicotiana tabacum. NCBI lineage: Eukaryota > Viridiplantae > Streptophyta > Magnoliopsida > Solanales > Solanaceae > Nicotiana > Nicotiana tabacum. The sequence goes on from NC_134084.1 coordinate 91,542,024, forward strand.
TTCTTACCGGGGTTGCCATTATTGATGGCAAGAACTAAGAAGAACTTGAAATAGAATTGTTCCTTTGCTGAAAATTGTGACTGCTTAGGCTTTCGTTGATATGATATTGGCTTAGCTTTTTGACTAGGGTTTTTACTTTTCATCTTAAACTTAAATGGGCTATGGGACAATTGGGCTAGGAATTTTCTTCTCTACTCATTTATATTAGTGTTGGACTTGAGAGGAGCCAAAATTATTTAAAAAAAAGATAGAGAAGATTCAATTATATATATATATATATATATATATATATATATATATATATATATATATATATATATATATATATATATATTGTCGGTTTGGTTAGGTTTGGTCCTTTTTTGGGGGGTTTAATACCAAACCAAACCAAATATTATCGGTTTTTTTAAATTTAAATCCAAACCGAGTGATTATCGGTTTATTAAGTCGGGTTGACTCGGTTTACCGGTTCGGATTGGTTTTTCGGTTTCATTTGAACACCCCTACCTGCAAGTCTCTTGTTTCATCTGTTCGTGTATCTACTTCGGTGGGCGATACCATTATTGTGGACTGCGTATATCGGTCGTGTGTGGTGACTATTAGGTGTTTGGATACCCGAGTGGACTTGTTTCTTAGTATGGTTGATTTTGATGTGATATTGGTCATAGAATAGTTATCTCCATGTCGTGCTATTTTAGACTGTCATGCTAAGATAGTGACGTTGCTATGCCGGGGGTGCCATGGATCGAGTGGCGAGGTTTGACAGGTTATGTTCACAGTAGGGTGATTTCATACTTGAAGTCCTAACAGATGATTGTGAAGGGTTGTCTTTCTTATTTGGCCTTTGTGAGGGATGTCAGTGCAGAGACCCCTAGTATCTATTCAGTTCCGATAGTGAGGGACTTCCCGAATGTGTTTCGTGCCGACCTGCCGGGCATGCCACCGGACATGGATATTGACTTTGGTATTAATTTGGTGGCGGACACTCAACCCATTTCTATTTCACCGTATCGTATGGCACTAGCAAAGTTGAAGGATTTTAAGGACCAGCTTCAGGAACTCCTTGATAAGGGATTTATTCGGCCTAGTATGTCACCGTTGGGTGCACCTATCCTATTTGTAAAGAAGAAGGATGGCACTATGAGGATGTGCATTGATTACAAGCATTTGAACAAAGTCACAATCAAGAACAAGTATCATTTGCCTCGTATTGATGATTTATTTGACCAGCTTTAGGGAGCGAGAGTGTTCTCCAAGATTGATCTCTGGTTAGGGTATCACCAGTTGAAGATCAGGGACTCGGATATTCTTAAGATAGCTTTCAAGACCTGATATGGTCATTATGAGTTCCTTGTGATGTATTTTGGGTTGACTAATGCCCCAGCAACGTTCATGCAATTGATGAATAGCGTGCTTTGACCTTATCTCGACTCGTTTGTTATTGTATTCATTGATGATATTCTGGTGTACTTACGTAGTCAGGAGGAGCACTATGAGCATTTGAGAGTTGTATTGCAGCAGTTGAGGGAGGAGAAACTTTATGCAAAGTTCTCCAAGTGTGAGTTTTCGCTCAGTTTAGTGGTATTATTGGGGCACATGGTATCCAATGAGGGTATTCAGGTTGATCCGAAGAAGATAGAGGCAGTTCAGAGTTGGCCCAGATTGTCCTCAGCCACAGAGATTCGCAACTTTCTTGGTTTGGCAGGTTATTACCATCAGTTCATTCAGGGTTTTCATCTGTAGCATCACCCTTGACCAAGTTGACTCAAAAGGGTGCTCCTTTTAGGTGGTTGGATGAGTGTGAGGCGAGCTTTTAGAAGCTCAAAACTTCCTTGACCATGGATCCGGTATTAGTTTTGCCATCAACTTCAGGTTCTTATATGGTATATTGTGATGCTTCTCGAGTTGGCAGCAGTTGTATATTGATGTAGGAGGGTAGAGTGATTGCTTATGCTTCTCGTCAGTTGAAGCCCCATGAGAAGAACTACCCTGTTCATGATTTGGAGTTGGTTGCCATTGTTCATGCGTTAAATATTTGGAGGCATTATCTCTATGGTGTGTCTTGTGAGGTATTTACTGATCATCGTAACCTCCAACACTTGTTCAAGCAGAAGAATCTCAATTTGATGCAACGAAGATGGTTGGAGCTACTAAAGGACTATGATACTACTATCTTGTACCATCCGGGGAAGGCCAATGTAGTGGACAATGCCTTGAGTAGGAAGGCGGTGAGTATGGGCAGTTTGGCATTTATTCCTGTTGGGGAGAGATCTCTTGCAGTTGATGTTCAGACCTTGGCCAATTGATTTGTGAGGTTGGATATTTCGGATCCCAGTCGAATCTTAGCTTGTGTGGTTTCTCGGTCTTCCTTGCTTGATCATATTAGAGAGCGCTAGTATGATGATCCTCATTTGCTTGTCCTCAAGGACAAAGTTCTGTTGGGCGATGCCAGAGATGTGACTATTGGTGATGACCGGGTATTGATGATGCAGGGTCGGATATGTGTACCCAATGTAGATGGGCTTTGGGAGTTGATTCTGGAGGAGGCCCATAGCTCATGGTATTCCATTCATTCGGGTGCTGCGAAGATGTACTAGGATTTGAGACAACACTACTAGTGGAGGAGAATGATGAAGGACATAGTGGGATTTGTAGCTCGGTGTCTCAATTGCCAACAGGTGAAATATGAGCATTAGAGACCACGTGGCTTGCTTCAGCAGATGGATATTCCAGAGCGGAAGTGGGAGCACATCACCATGGATTTTGTAGTTGTACTCCCACGGACTTTGAGAAAGTTTGATGCTATTTAGGTGATCGTGGATCGGCTGACCAAGTCCGCGCGCTTCATTCTTGTGTGTACTACCTATTCTTCAGAGCGGTTAGCTGACATTTATATCCGAGAGATTGTTCGCCTCCATGGTGTCCCAGTTTCCATCATTTTAGATAGAGGTACTCAGTTTACATCACAGTTTTGGAGGGTCGTGTAACGAGAGTTAGGTACTCAGGTTGAGTTGAGCACAACTTTTCACTCTCAAATGGACGGGTAGTCCGAGAGCACTATTCAGATATCGGAGGACATGTTGCGCGCTTGTGTCATTGATTTTGGGGGTTCATGGGACCAGTTTCTACCGCTCGCAAAGTTTACTTACAACAACAGTTATCAGTCGAGTATTTAGTTGGCTCCATATGAGGCTTTATATGGGAGACAGTGTAGATCTCCAGTAGGTTGGTTTGAGTCGGGCGAGGCTAGGCTTTTGGTATAGACCTGGTACAGGATGTTTTGGACAAGGTGAAAGTGATTCAGGAGCGGCTTCGTATAACGTAGTCAAGACAAATGAGTTATGCTGACAAAAAGGTTCGTGATATCTCTTACATGGTCGGGGAGAAGGTTCTACTAAAGGTTTCACCCATGAAGGGTGTTATGAGATTTGGGAAGAAGGGCAAATTGAGACCTCGGTTTATTGGGCCTTTTGAGGTCCTTCAGAGGATTGGGGAGGTGGTTTATGAGCTTGCCTTTCCACCTAGCTTGTCGGGGGTGCATCCGGTATTTCATGTTTCTATGCTCCAGAAGTATATTGGTGATCCGTCTCATGTTTTGGATTTTAGCACAGTTCAGTTGGACGGTGATTTGACTTATGACGTGGAGCCAGTGGCTATTTTGGAGCAGCAGGTCCGAAAGTTGAGATCAAAGGATATAGCATCAGTAAAAGTGTAGTGGAGAGGTCGGCATGTGGAGGAGGCTACTTGAGAGATCGAGCGGGAGATGCAGAACAGATATCCACGCCTATTTGAGGCTTCAAGTATGTTTCTAGACTCGTTCGAGGATGAACGTTTGTTTAAGGGGGGAGGATGTAATGACCCGGCCGGTCGTTTCATGAGTTATAACCCTGTTTTCCCCATTTCTACTTCTTTATGTGTTGTTCAGCTGTATTTCATCATATCGTGTTGGTTGGTTGGGGTTCGGAGTGGATTTAGAGAGGAACGAGACACTTAGTCTCTTATTTTGAAGTTAAGCTGGAAAAGCCTACTAGATGTTGACTTATGAGTAGATGATCTCGAGCGTGAATTCTGACAGTTCGGTTAGCTCCGTTAGGTATTTTGGACTTAGGAGCATGTTCGGAATGTAATTTGGAGGTCCGTGGTAGATTTAGGCTTGAATTGGCAAAATTTGGAAATTGGGCGTTTCTTGGTCGGTAGTGGAAATTTTGATATCGGGGTCAGAATGAAATTCTGGAAATTAGAGTAGGTCCGCAGTGTCATTTGTGATGTGTGTGCAAAATATTAGGTTATTCAGACGAGGTTTGATGGGTTTCGGCATCATTTGTGGAATTCGAAAGTTTAGAAGTTTTTAGGCTTGAGTCCGAGGGTGAATTAGAATTTTGATGAGGTTTGGAGTGTTCCGAAGGTTGGAATAGGTTTGAATAGTGGTATATGACTTGTTGGTATTTTTTGTTGAGGTCCCAAGGGCCTCGAGATGAATTCGGATGGTTAACGGAATGATTGGAACTTGGTTTGAGCAGCTGAAGTTGCTGCTTTTGTCATTTCTACACCTACGGGTTGGGGACCGCTGGTGCGAGTTCCGCAGAAGCAGTCATTCTGAGCAGGTGAGCAAACAGGGTCGTAGGTGCAGTTTGGTCCCCGCATCTGTGATGACCGCAGGTGAAGTGAGGCAACCACAGATGCGAAAATGCCCTTTTTATGAGATTCCGCAGAAGCAGAGAATTTTGCGCATATGTGGCCCCGCAGATGCGTAATAGGGGCCGCAAATGCGGAAATGCTGGGCAGAATGTATATAAAGGCTCATTCGCGAATTTTTGGTCATTTTTCACCATTTTTTGCCGGGATTTGAGCTTTGGGCAGTGATTCTCAAGAGGAATCAAGGGTTTTCGGTTGGGTAAGTTACTTGGGCTTTATTACTTGTGTTTGTGATGATTTTCTCATTGTTTAATCATGATATTAGTGCGAAAAGGGGTGAAATTTAGGGGTTTAGGACTTGAGTTTTGGAGAGTTTTGATTGAGGATTTGAAGGACCATTTAAAGTCGGATTTTGATGATCTTGGTATGTATATACTTGGGAGTGAAAGGAGTTCCTAGTTTTGTGATTTTTGTCAAGTGTCGAGACATGGGCCCGGGGGCCGGGTTTGGGTGAATTTCGGGATTTTTGTTTGAATTGATAGTTTTTCATTTGGAATTGATTCCTTGGCTTATATTGATTGCGTTGCATTGCTTTTGGTTAGATTCGGGGCATTTGGAGGTTAATTCCAGAGGCAAAGGCGCATCAGAGTAGGATTTGGCTTGGTTTGAGGTAAGTAACCCTTCCAAACTTGGTTCTGAGGGTTTGAAACCCAGAACATTGTGCTATATGATTTGTATTGAGGTGACGCAAATGCCAAGTGACGGGCGTGTGGGCGTGCACCATGAGAATTGTGGCCTGGTTCATTCCATGGCTCCGGTTAGAGACTCTTTCTTGCTGATATCTATGTTGGGATTATGTGATTAAGTAAATGAATTGTAAATCATGCTAATTATCATGTTAGGGTTCACGCCAATACTGTTGAGACCCGAGTGGTTGTTTCTTGATGTCACCTCATTAGTTTCATTGATATTCTGTACTCAGTCTTGTTCATGCATATCATATTATGTCTTAGTCTCGGTTGTTATCATTTGGCACATCATATCATTGTTTCAGGCTAGTATTATGGCAGTGTGAGCCCGTATGTATGAGACTAGAGAGTGATGACTGAGTGAGGCCGAGAGCCCGATCATGAGTGACAGTTATGGGATCAGGCTGAACGTCGCAGCAGATTATTGATTATGCCTTCATTGGCTTGTTATAGAGCTTGGGCTGAAAGGAGTACCTCCGGAGTCTACACACCCCGAGTGAGCGCAATTGAGATTATTGAGGGATGAATCTTACTTGGACATGGATCTTGTCCGAAGTACATATACCTGGAGATGGATCTTTTCCATAGGGCTTGAATGGCCTTCCTCGATACTGGGTGACTGTTGTCAGTGATGTGTATATATTCCGGGATGGATCTTCCCTAGGTCCGATGGCCATATACATTACCGAGTAGTTGAGCCCTTGAGAGTGGAGGTATATGGTACATTTTCAAGCTTTATGTGCATTGGTACGTAGAGATTTGCTAAGCTTTATACTTCACATTGTTCAAATTTGTATTTGCTTACTGTTGAGCTGAATACTTGAACTACAAGCATGCCTACTTTACTGTATAGCTTAATTGTGTTTACCTGTTGAGGTTTAGTTCGTCACTACTTGTCAGTCCATAGTTTGGACTTGTTACTTACTGAGTTGGTGTCCTCACGTTACCCCTGCACCTTATGTGCAGATCCAGGCATCTCAGGCCATGGTAGCGGTTGTTGACTATTCCAGACGCGAATTTCACCAGAGATAGCGAGGTAGCTGCCTGACATTCTCAGTCCCGCCTTTCTCCTTCTTTATCTTCCTTCCAGTATATATTTTGCTACTTCCAGACTATTTTGGTCTTGTTATGTTTCGGAACAATTGTAGTATTGCTCATGACTTAGTGACACCCGAGGTCGGGCTTTTATTTTCCGTATTTTGGTTTTCGACTTTATATATTATACGGAATTTCAGTTGAAAAAGGTTGTTATAAAGTTTTTAATGAAATGTTGAACTATTTTGGGAATGAGTTGGTTGACCTAGTTCCATGATAGGCGTCATCACGATCGGGTTGGTTTTGGGGTCGTGACATGTTGTTTTGGTACATATTGAAAATCGCGCCACGTGAAACGTACCCGTGATTCAAAACATGTTTGTTTTTATTATTATTTGAAGTTATGGTAGAGTTACGTGAAACACACACTCGAATTGAGAATTATGTATCGCGACCATGCTACGGTAACCGTACCCATAGTTGCGATAATTTTTTTATTTATCGTGCCTAAAGCAAGCTACGATGTTCATAAGTTGTTCTTCCTACTTTGAGATTATTGTGAAGGCAAAGGTTATGAAATTATTTTAGAAAAGGATATAGATTAGTTATAGAAAGATGAAATAGCTTATGAATTTTATTAACTCTTGGCCCACTAGAGTTGAATTATCTAAGTCCAAACGGCCTAAAAGAATCCTCGTGCTTCAACCATACTGCATGGTCCAATTGCTAATTTAAAACAAAAGGCTTCAAATGATGATCGAGTAAACCATCTACTAACTGAGTGCATAAAGAAATTTAACGATTGCGCCAAACAAATAAGGAAAGAATCATTCATTTAAGGCTAAGATGAGAGATCTTATACAATTGATCAAATGACTAACGCGAAGGTTCACAAACAAACTTCAACAGCACCCAAACAACACTGTATTCCAGTCATATAGGAATTTATTCCTATCTTTGATTAAAAGCATCTAAACAAGTTATGTACATGAGGCAACTTCATCAAACATTTACAAGTCAAAGAAAAGGAAGAAAGCACTTCTGTGCAGAAAGTTTTGCTTGAATCAACACGCCTCTAATTCAGATGCAAAGTGTTATGACAGTATATAAATCCAACTTTATACTCAAATAGATATGACATGCAAATCAATATCAGTGATCACTAGTTCAACAGAGAACAACTTGTAATTTCTGAAATCCTTTTTCATAAAAACACGAGTGATCCAAATCAATTTACAGAGTCAAAATCTAGAAGAGTACCTTGCTGTGATAGAATAAAGAGAGGCGGTGATAGGAAATAAATATGGAGCCCAGCAAAGAAGTGATTCAGCAGCGCTCGGTAGTAATCTAAGAGTTCAATCACTCTTGGTATCCCAGAGATTAACCCACAAATTAATAGAAAATCATAAGCTCTAAAACGGTCAAAAATTTGAGATTAAGCACTTCACTTCCAAGCAAGATTCAAACACGATTTGCTTTCCTTTCTTCAATGAGAATTTCTCCAACTCTTTGCTATTTCAGTTTTCTTCCCTTATTTTAGATTTCAGAGGATTTTTTCAATTTTTTTGTCGTTTTGACGTGTGTGTGAGAGTGAGGATGGACGACTGCTAGTTCTTCAGAGAGGAGGGAGTTAGAGTGGAGGGAGGCAACAACTCATAGGTTTATTCGTCTGTTGAGAGAAAGATGAAGAACAGGCGTGGCTGTTATTGTGTGATGACAGAGCTAGGGGGAACGACTAGGTTTTTTCTATGGGGAAAGGGTCCGTGTGTTTTCTACTAAGAGTCGAAGGGGAAAAAAATGGGGTCCCGTTGCTGGGGTTGTCTGTTCTTAGAGAATGTGAATAAGAGGATCTTAGGGTTTCTTCGGAAGGGGGGAAGGAAGGTCCGACTCTAATGTAGGGAAAATAATTTGGTTTAAATGAGGGGAAAGGGAATTGGGGCCTGGCGGGTCATGGGGAATGAGCCTTGGGCAGATTCTTGCGGAGTTTTGGGATGTTGAAATTAATTTGGCCCAATCTAGCTAATGAAGCTCAAATAGTCATGCTTTTCTTTTTAAAATTTCACTATAAGCCACCAAATAAACTAACATAATAGGTAAACTAAAATTGCAAAACTAACCTCTTTGCTACTTTACCTATTAATTAATTAATTAATTAATTACCTTAACAATATAAACTAATAAAAAGAAATCATTAATTTAAAAGAAAAGCTAAAAGTATAAACACGACTAGGGTCTTTTTTGTAATTTTTATTTATTAATTATACAATTAATATGTGATTAAATACAAAATGCAATTAAAATCTAAAATGCTATTCAACGAAGAATTGAACATTTTATGGCATTTTTCATGATTTTAAAATGTTAAATATGCAAAAAGATGCAACTAAATGCAAGCAAACAATTAAAAAGAAATTCCAAAAATTCTATAAAAATTAAAAACAATTAGAAAGATTTATTTTTTGTGGATTGTGTAGGAATATTTTTGTAAGGCAAAATTTAGGTGCTCACAGTTGCCCCTCTTTGCTCGGAAACATTAAAAGTTTTGGGGCAAAGACAAAGCGAGCAATGATGAACAATTTTTGCCCATTCGAATACTCCATGAGAAGTACTTTTGAAAGAGTTTGACGGAAACTTGCTTCGGAGGTTGCCTACATATCCTTGGCTATAAAGGAATCAGGTCAGTGTAGTTCTGGAAGTTTTGGTAGCTGGGACTACCGAACAGCTATGATTTCACTGATGTTGCTGCTGTTACTACTTGCCGAACTCCTTATTACACCAACATCAAAATGAAAAGGACTAACTAAGCCTATCAGCTACGAGTTGCAAGATTTCCTATCTATGAGTCTTCTGAAGTTTGATCTTGAGTTTTGACTGGTTCTTCACGCAGACTCTGATTTGAACCTTGATACTTGCTAGCTGCAGGTGCTAGTTCATTCTTCTTAGACTTTTCCTGATCAAGACGGGACATGCAAAGCTTGTGACTTTAGTCATGTCTTGAGCAGTCCAAATCTTTTCTCCACTTCTGCACTTTGGATTCATTTTTTTTAATTTTAGCTTGAAACTTCTTTTTTGGTCATCTCGAACCCTGTGCCTCGAGGTAACAGCCTGCTCAGACACCAAAACAAATGAATGAACGAAATTTTTCTACCCCAGTTTCACTAGAAAAATTTCATGAGTTATTTGTTACAAAAATCTATACTACTTCACTGTTGAAAGCATTAAAAGGCGAGATTGGTGTACCCTGAGAAAACAGAGACTAGGGAGTGGAGACCCTATGTCTAAAATAGAAGCGACTAGGGAGTGGAGACCCTATGTTGGAAAAGTGACTAGGGAGTGGAGACCTTATGTCTAAGATAAAATCAACTAGGGAGTGGAGACCCTATGTTAGAAAAGCGACTAGGGAGTGGATACCCTATGTATAAAATAAAATCAACTAAGGATAGGAGACACTATGTTGGAAAAACGACTAGGGAGTGGAGATCCTATGTCTAAAACAAATCAACTAGATAGTGGAGACCCTATGTTGGAAAAGTGACTAAGGAGTGGAGACCCTATATCTTAAAACAAAATCAATTAGGGAGTGGAGACCCTAAGCCTAAAGAATCCCCAGCAGAGTTGTCATGTTGTCGACGCCCCCTTTTCTCTAACCGTGGGGTCAGAAATCGGGTATACGACATTGGGAGGACAACTCTATTCCCTTTCGAGAATTGGGTTTAGAAGTTGAAGAGTCGCCACCTAATGATTATAGTGCATTAGGACACTTTAAGAAGGGTTTGAGATGAAGAGACCAGAGATTAGGGTAAGGGTTAGAAATTATCCCGAGGGGAAGGTGTTAGGCACCCCTCAGGATCCACAAGTGTGGTTCCCGGCCATGCTACAATTGTGACTTTACAAGTAAACAATCAAAGCTCAAATAAGGACTTGCATACAACATTGCAATTAGGTTGAAACTTATGAAAGTAAGTAGAAAGAGAGCAAGGATTTGAAAAGTTTAAACAACTCTAAAGGAAGCGAATAAAGAAAAGGGGGTCCTAGGTTTGTGATTAATATGGATCACTTCAATGCAATATCCAGCAATCATTCCTCAGAAGAGGGGTCGCACGTGATATTAGTGCACCGGTCATCATATCCATATTCTACCCTTCCCACCCCATTAAGGTATTAAAGCGCGGAATGGTATCGTTACTTATTGCATGCTCTTACCCGTCCCAATCCTATCAATCTCGGAGGCATTGAGACTACTAATCCTGAAGGGAAGGGAGTTGGGGCTTTTATGGTTTTAAAAGGATAAAATTCTAGGGCGACAAACAAAATACATAACGCAGATATGGGAAAACACATAACAATTGAAAGGCTCAAATAAACCTCCTCAAGTCAGAAAAGCATAGAGTTTAGCATGTCTTACATGTAATGATTAGGTCTGAATTAAACTTAAAACAAATGCGTGAGGCAGACTGATTTATTACATACTTCAGATAAGAAATCCGAATCAGACCTGCCTGCTGATTGGAATTGTCAAAGACTGATGCACTTATGGTTTTTACCCTAAAGCTTGCCTAGGTGAGACCTATATGCATGATATCTAATAATGCAAAGTATACTGATTTTAAGGAAAAGCTTTACTGATTTTAGAAAAAGGGATCTGCAGATTTTAAGACGGGTTTTAGATTCGAAACGAGGCTGATTCAATTAACTGATCCTATAGGCATGGTTTCTAAGTGTCATTGATCTTAAACAGTTGCAAGAATCCTATAGACATGATATCTAGACGTTACTGATTTTAAACGTTTATAGAAGTGCAGAAGTCCTATAGGTCTGGTGTCTAAAATACTGATTGTTATTCAAACCTATATACACGTTTGCCTAATGATAGATGCATATGCAGAATACATAAAGTCCTATAGGCATGGTGTCTATATGAGAATACAGAAAATCTTACGGACATGGTATCTATATGAGAATGCAGTTTCAATGATTTATAAAATGCAAAACTTTAAAACATAGTAATTCCTATAGGCATGATCTCTAGATGAGATGCAGAATTTTATAAATGATAACCCCTATAGGTATGATATCTACCCCTTGCATGCATAGTTCCCCACCCTTTTCCACTAGCCGAACCCAAATGTTTATTACAAGATTATTACAAACCAGAATTGATAAAAGAAAAATAAAATAAAAATTACATCAGAAAACTAAAAGTCCCAACCAAGGAGAGCCTGATTCGTACTTCTGTCTGAAGCATGAAGTAAACCAACTCCAAAGATCAAGTTCCAAAGCCTTTCTCTTATTTGGGATGTGTCAAAGTTCCCAAGAGTCTCAAAGGGGCTCCGGGCAATGCTTACACCCCAAATATATTTCAGAATCAAGGACATAGTGCAGTGTGGAAGGGCCAGCCCTCAAATGTCCAAGTTCAGAGGGAACTCAAGGTCCCAAAGCAAGGCTCATAGGAGGGGGCAGAACTTAAAATCTAAGAGTAGGTGCAAGTGCAGGGGAGGGGGAGTGATAAGCTGGTGGTCATGCCAAGCAACTTGAAGTACTGGCACACCCCTGACCAACTTGTCATTTCAAGTTGAGGAGTTAGGGCTTATTGAAAGCCAGGCTCAGGCCTGGGCAGCCATTTAAGAGGCTACCAGATCATGAGCCTTAACTCAGCATACATAGGGGGTAAGGGTAGGGGATTCATAACAGAAACAGTAGACAAAGGAAAAGTGGGCAAAGGACATGATCAGCAATAAAACATACTGACACCCTTTACTTGGGGTTAAAATTCCGTTCATGGACAACAACTCATGTTGCCATGCCCTAAATCCCCATTTACAAACACATAGAGGGTAAAGGTATAGGGATCAAGCATTCGCAAGAAAGTAAAGCAAACAACAGCATATGAACATGTCAAACTTTGCAGGTAATAGGTGTAAGCACGTGATTTTTGCCCTATGAAAGAATTACTCCCAAAAAAATCAAAATAAAACAATTTTTCTTTGTGTGCAATTTTTGTTATTTTTGTGGTATTTTTGTATAATTATTTGTATTTTTATGAGTGCATGTTTATTTGTTTTAATTAATAAAAATATAAAATATATCACATTTTTCATTTAGTATTTAATTAAGTTTGTTTTACAAAAAATGAAAGTCACAAAAATAGGGATATTTTTGCATTGTTAGCATTTAATGTCAAATTATGCAATTTTGTTTTAATTGGTGTTTAATTGTGTATGATAATTTTTGTTAGGAGTTTAATTAGTATTTTTGGAGTCAATTTAGTTTGTAGCTCAATTTAGAATTTTAGTTTTATCAAAAATAAAAAATAAAATAAAAAAAAAAAGAAAAGAGGGCTACAAGACGTTAATATTTGAATTGGGTCTAATATAGCTATTTTGACTATTTTATCTTATTTCGCCGCAAAAGAAGACTACAAAAAAATATATATAAATTTTAGTTTGTGTATTTCTCATAAACTTGAAAAAATACAAAAATTGTACCTTACTTTTGTAATTTATATAATTTCGAAAATTACCAAAAAAAATAAAATATATATAGTTCTATTAATGTTTTGTAGTCATTTTAATTTTGAAAAAATACAAAAATATTATTTTATATTTTATCTTTATATAAAAACGAAAATTACAAAAATAGTTTTATTAATATTCTGTAGCTATTTTAATCTTGAAAAAATATTTAAAAAGATATAGTTTTGTCTTAAATATTAGTCTTTTGGTAGTTATTTTGCTTACATAATTAGTTGAGCAACGTCGTGTTCTTATTTCTCGGGTCCGGGCAAAAGAATAATATTCGGGTTCAAACTACCCGTTTTTAGGCCTAATTTTTGGGCCTAGCCCATAATAATCCGAGTCCACCACGCGTGGGGAACACGACACACGGGGAACCCCACCACGCGTGGGGGACACAAGTCTTGAACCCCACCACGCATGGGGGTCCATTTTTCTTTGCAAAAGGGTACAAATGCACGGGCAAAAGGGTTGGACTGGAGGAGTTGAAAAATTTTGGGGGCACTGTTCATCGTCTTCTTCCTCAAGAGAAGAAGAACAAAAAACCCTAGCAGCCCTACCCCACGACCACTCCTCCTCCTAGCTCCATCAAACCATTTTCCGGCGATCCTCCATTAAATCTGACGAACACTGCTGCTGCTGCGTCACGTTCTTCTCCTCCAAACCAACCATACCCTAAACCCTCATCACCCTTCTAAAACCAGTCCGTCACTATCCCCCGACCCTAATCCCTCACGTCCAAACAACACCACCAAACACCACCACCAAACAGACCCTTCCACCACCCATCACTGCCCATCGTCCACTGCCCAAACGACCCCTCGCATCCCCGGAAGTGAACCAGTAACGCCACCACTAAACAGGCCCGTCAGCAACCCCCCTCTCATTGACCTTACTGCTGTCGTCGTTGTTTCATATTTCGCGAGCATCTGTTGGTTGTTGCGATTCTGCCTTGCTGAGTTTTGTTGCCGCTGCTACTCCTCGACGCCACGACACCCTCGTCCCTCCATGCTAATCCGCCATAGTCCAAACGTCCAGCTGCTGCTTCGTCCTTTTTCAACGTCCACAAAACAGTCCGTTCAACCTCCAATAGTTCAACTCCGAGCTCGACTTGGGTTCGTTCAAGTTTTAGGATTTTCTTTCAAGATTATTTAGTTCATTTTTATTTATTTTCTGTTATGGCTTTGGTTTTAAATGTTGTTCCTAATCTTGTTTTTTTTATTATTCTATTTTTCGGATTATTGATTCTTTGTTTAAAGTGTTATTTTGTAATCTTGTTTTGTTCATTAGTTCTCCTTCTTCTTCAAGACCTTTTTATTTGGTCAAGATTTTTCTTCTGTTTGTTTGAGTGTGCGTTATAAGCTACATTCGATTTGAACAACTTCATCGAATAGTTAGTTTATGACTGCTTTGTTTGGATGAATACAGCATGAATAACTTCGTTGGTATGTTTTGATTCTCGAATCATTTTGTGTGAATTTGACTTAAGGATTGGTTGTAGCTGTGTAGTGATTTGGTGTAGTTGTAAATCAGAGAGGTTTAAATACATATTGCTAAGAGTGAGGGCAAGGCAATAATAATAGGGGATTTTCAGGGGTATTTTTGGGTGTTAAAAGATTTAAAAGGATTAGTGTTAGTAGTCTGCCAGTTAATATTCAGTGTATAATTAATGAATTATTTAATGAAAAGGGAATTAGTAGTGCAGAATATACCATGTCTGGTATCTTTAAGGGTGGAAAATCAGAAAATAAGCATGAGATTAATGATAAAAGTGTATAGATGCACATGAGAGGGAATATACAGGCTGAAAGTGAAAAGCTTTGAATAAATAATGTTTAGTTCTAGCCTATAAATAAGGGGAGTTGATATAGAGAAGGGGACTGGAAAAAAAAGGATTGAGACTGGAAGTTGAGAGAACAGAAATTTTCAGAACTTAAAAGTGAGAGATAGGCTAATTTTTCAGAACTAAAAAAAATCAGTTTTTGAGAGCTAAAAACTAAAAGTGAGGTTCTTTTCTTTACTGCTGAAATCAGAACTTTGTTACTGCCATCTGTTGGATTGCGTTTAGTACTACTGATTTTCAGTCAAGCTTTCTGGGGTTTTCAGTTTGGTTCTGACCATTGTTACATTGGTTATTGCTGTTTTGTTGCTGTTATTGTCTGTGGGATTCTGTTGCTGTGCTACTGCTGTACATTGTTGCTCCTGACCTCTTTTCTCTATTTGTAGTTCGAATTCCAGGTACACATTCGAATCTTGTAGTGATAAAGCTTTGAAGTTGAAATGCAGCAATAAAATCGAACCGCTTCAATAAAGCAGATAGTAGACAATCTGGTCTATTTAGTTTTTTTTATGAACTGTTTTATTTTTTATTTTTTTATTTTTTTTGGATTGAAAAGAGAAAGAGAATAAATCGTATAAATGGTCATGCGCTGATATAACATGAACCTTTCAATTTTATTAGATTAATGGGGTAAATCATGATAAGTAGCATATCTCTAGTTAGTTGTTTGTTTCCATGCATATATTCAAGTAATCCATAAATGAGATAGAGTACTTAGTCAAAACCCAATTAGTATTTCGTTTAGATGGTTAAAACTAATTTCCATTAGTCCTCTTAAGTGATTATACTCTCATCAGTATTGGCATTAATTCATATTACAAATAATCTCACATAGATAGATTGTGGACTTGATAAAAATGTAAAAATAAGGTGGTTGGGTAGTGTCAACATTATAGCTCCAATAATAATAATAAAAGTAAATAAATAAATAAATAAATAAATAAAGGTCGTAGTCGATAATTTTATGTATTAATAATTAAGTATACTTACACTAATGTAGAGTAGTTTCAATAAAGTATAGTTAAATTGCGAATCCATTAGGGTTAATGAATTAGTCTATAGCTTTGATCATTTAGTTAACCTCACCACAGTTAAAAATGGCTAATTGTAGTAACGTTAGTCAATCTTGTACGTTTTTTATATACATAATTCCATTTTTAGTAATATTAGCTTATGGAATAAGGTGCGAAACAATTTTTCATTTTTACAAGTTCAAGTATAATTTTCGTTAGCATCTGTTGTAATCTATTAATTAAATAAGTTACCTTTTTTTAGCATGTAATTAACTTGGATTTTTCTTTATTTAGAGACAAATAAAAATATAAATGTAGTTACTTTCCTTTTAAAAATAAATAAATAAATAAGTGAGACGAACTTCGTCAAAATAAAAAAAAATAAAAAAAAAATTGCAGGACCCTCAGTAAAGGTTTAAGAATTTTTTTAGTCGGGAAGGGCCGTTTAGCAAATTTCACGGCCCTACCCAAAATAATAATACGCTAGTCGCTTTAGGCGCGTATTTAATAATGTTATCCCCTTAAACTCGGGTGCACATTTATGTGACCCAAATCCAAATCTCAACGAAATCGAAATGTGTTTCTAATCACGGGTACATTAATTGTGACGTGGTCTGAGATGCATTTCCATGACGTTGCAAATTCTTTTTTAATAATGAATGAGACGAGCCTCGACAAACAAAAAATGCACAAGCTGCGGGGCCCTCTAAATGTATATATTAAAATACTTAGAATTCGAGGACAGACCGTTTAGCGAATTTTACGGCCTTCCCCAAAATAACAAGACACTAGTTGCTTTAGGCGCGCCTTTAATAATTTATTTTCCTTAACTCGGGTGCACATTTATGTGACCCAAATCCAAATCTCAACCGAGTCGAGATATGCCAAACAACTACGGGTGCATTGATGTAACATGGTTCGAGATATGTTTCCACGACGTTGCAATTCTCGTAAAATAATAACAATAAGTAAGAAAGCGGTAAAAAGATAAAATTTTGCACATAAGTTCATATTTGTATAAAATCAGATAATCAAGCCGAATATAACAGTTGAGCGACCGTGCTAGAACCACGGAACTCGGGAATGCCTAACACCTTCTCCCGGGTTAACAGAATTCCTTATCCGGATTTCTGGTGCGCAGACTGTAATATGGAGTCATTCTTTTCCTCGATTCGGGATTAAAATTGGTGACTTGGGACACCCTAAATCTCCCAAGTGGCGACTCTGAAATAAATAAACAAATCCCGTTTCGATTGTCCTTTAATTGGAAAAACTCCCTTGCACCCTCGCGGGGGCGGAAAAAGGAGGTGTGACAGCTCTGGCGACTCTGTTGGGGACCTCCTGACCCAGAACCACTGGTTCAGGGTTAGAAATTCGAGCTTGGAATAATTGTTCTATTTGGCTTTGTCTATTATCAGATATTCTTATATGTGATTCATGTGCAAAATGATGTGTGTTACCGCTTTGATATTATTTGACTGCATATATAAATTGTGCCGAAACCCTTCTCTTCTTACCTCCGGGGAGAAGCTCGCTGGTCGAGACTCCCTATTCTGTTAGTGTCATACCCAAGTAGAAAGAGGCTCGGATTAGTTACAAAGCCGGACGACCCCGCGGGTCCCCGGTACGTAGCCCCTTCCTCAACTCGAGTTGTCCGCTCGTGTAAGCCAGGTCTAGAACAAAGCCCAGTTTGAAGCTTAGTAAAACATAACTTCATGCCGGATCGCTAGTAGGAAAGCGCTTATTTGCATCACGTTGCATTTGACTTAGGGGGCTCAACATAGGGGTTGGGCCCGTCTAGGAATAGCAACCTGGAACAAAAAAAAGACCATCATGTGGCATTTTATCTGTTATCGCATTAATTTGCTTCAAATTTGCATGTTGACCAACAGGTGGTAACGGGAATTTTGAAAAATAAATAAATAAATAAAAAAAATATGAAAAAAGGAATTTCAAAATTTCTCACTTAAAAGGCAGTGTCCAAATATTTTTGAAAAACAGTGATAAATTTCTTACCCAAACTATGTCGGTTTGATTCCCACCGGATGTGGGATACGTAGGCAACCCTTATCGGGTCCAACTCCCCGATTTTGTTTTACCAATAATTATATATATATATATATATATATATATATATATATATATATATATATATATATATATACCCATGTATGTATATACACATATTATTTCTTTCAAAAAAAATGTTTGGAGTCAAAATAAAAAAAATTCCTTGTCTAAAATCACCTTAATAAATGTGCAGAATGAGCACAAGTAGGAGTTCATCTGAGGCCATTATAAACAAAGTTCCTCTGGGCTTACGCATGTGGTGGAACGACTTGGGAGGATCAGGGCAAGATACGGTCAAAATATACTTGGGAAATTTGGTTGGATTGCTGGACATCGATCCACGAGGGGACGTTATCAGGGCTCTAATTTCATTTTGGGACTCGGCTCACAACGTATTTCACTTCTCAGATTTCGAACTCACCCCGACACTGGAGGAGTTGGCAGGGTACATTGGATGTCCTAACATCCCTATGAAAGAGCAGTATCTCATTGCACCAAGGACCGTAACCATACACAAATTCCTGGACATCGTAAAGATCCGCAGAACGGTACATAACCCAGAGTTATCAAAAGGGTTTTGTAGTTTTGCATTTCTGTACGACAGGTACGGTCATTTGGGAGGGTTCAACAATCCCGAGAATAAGATTTGCAGTGGAGAAAGCCGTTTGAAATGGGAATGGCATAGATGTATTGCTTTCATGATAGCCTTTCTAGGTTTTCTGGTGTTCCCTAGAAAGGATGGGAAAATTAACATACAAATCGCTGGGGTCGTCAGCACTTTGCTCAAGCAAGAAAACAACACTCTAGCACCAATGATAATAGCAGATATTTTCCGCGCACTCACTATTTGCAAAACCGGAGGGGTTTTCTTCGAAGGATGTAACATACTACTGCAAATGTGGATGATAGAGCATCTATGTCATCGCCCTCAATTGCTGAAATATGGGTCATCACAAAAGACTTGTATAGAAGAGTTTCCCACCAGGATCGACGGTTTCAGATTGCCGGAAGGGGTCGCCGAATGGGTCACGCTACTGCGCTCTATTTCAGCAAACCAGATAGAGTGGGCATTCGAATGGCTACCCATAGAGGAAGTCATACACATGTCAGCCACCAAATCTTATTTACTGTTGATGGGTCTCCAAAGTATCCAGCCCTACGCACCATGCAGAGTATTGAGACAGTTGGGACGATACCAAATAATCCCAAAAGAAGAGGATCTCAGTAGTCAGGTGATCGAAATCGGGCCTGGTGGGCAGTTCCCTGAGGCGGTCGTTCGGCGAATCTGGAATGAATGTCAAACCCTGAAGGTAGATACTTGTGTACGAGACAGGGCCAAGGGCGAAGTGTCGCCAAAATACCTCACGTGGTACTGAAGAGAGCTTGAGCACCAGAGACCAACTAAGAGAGCTCACATCCAAGACTTTGAGGAATCATCACATGCACAATGGGGCTGTTTAATAAGAGAGGAAGGCTACCGGGCTGAAATCGGGAAGCTAAAACAACAAGTTGAAAAGCTTGTATTTGAGAACAACGTGCAAATCGCCTCCGAGCGGGTTGAGAAGAACAAGTTAGCCCAAGAAAACCAGACGCTAAAGGCCCGCATTCGCCAAGCCAGTAAGAGTAACATCGACCGACAGAAGCGTCGCTCCGACGAAAGATTGATAGCAAGTTTGAGAAATCAGGTCATCCAAAGCCAAGAAAAATTAGAACAATCAGAAGCTTGCGTAGCAAGGATGAAGGTCAGATGGGCAAAATGCACAATGGCCCGGAGGCAGCGTCTGCAACAGGTCATAAGGGACTATGAAATGAGCATCGGGATATTAAGAAAAACGAACTCCACTCTTCATGATCGGATCATCAAACAAGCACAAGATGCCCAGGCTGACAGAAGACACTGTTACGATGCAATGACCTGCATGGAAAGACAAATGGAGTTGTTCCAGGATCGACTTGCCGACAATGCTCAGGCACTGGGATTGAAGAACCGACGAATCAGACAATTGTTCGTTGAAAGGGACAACATTTGAGGAAGGATCGACGAAATTGGGCATTACATCTACATGAAATGCCTAGCATGTGAGCAAATACCTCGGAAGACCCTCCTTATTTCCATCATGGGCTGCGTCCACCGGATTATGAACGAGTTGAAAAGCTTGCAGAGAGACCTCACACCAAGGGCCGCGGAAAGGCCGAATGATGCCTCGCGGGCCCCTAAGTTGGAAAATTAATCTTTGGTCGAGTCCTGTTTATTTGACTTTGTTGCTTTCCCATATGTTGTTTTCTTTTCTTTTAGTCAAATCGGGTTAAGAACTGTGGAGTCTGTACCATTACTGTTCCTTGTTTGAAGTAATTTGTAATAGCAAAATTTTGAGAATGAATTTAATGATTCCAAAAGAATTTTGTGTTTCTTTACTTTATGGCAGAACTACGCCTGGTCTGATTCGCGCGGGGACGTGATACGTAGGCAATCCCCATAAGATTCGACCGCCTTTAATAAAGAAAGAAAAAGAAAAATAATAAATACAAGAATAAAATAAAATACAGGGTTTCACAAAGTGCTTTAAAAGGACAAATGAGCAAGCCGGGATGACGCATGTTGTTTGAAGCAAAACATGTTAGAAACGGTTAACTGCCTAGGAGCATTGCATCCTCGATGTGTTGTTATCAAATCTGTTAAGCTCTAACGCTAACAAAGTTTGTTGTTGTCTGCATCCAGACAGTTAGTTGTTAAAGAATTCTGGCAACACACCCTTACCAAACCAGATCCAAAGGACCAGTAGCAACAAGCATGACTACTTCAGAGAATAGTACCGAGGGAGAAAGGCCGATGAGCCAGTTGTTAAAAGAAGCGATGGAAAAGATTGAAAGGATGGGACTAGAGATGAATGCAATGCAGCTAGCTTTAGCGAAAGCACAAAAGAACCCTGAGCCACTGGGGCACATGCCGGAATACCATCACTCCGGCCCTTCAACAAGCCTCACAAATCCCCGTTATCATCAAGAAAGAAGCCCGCACGATTCCCAAGCTCCACCACCGCATCAACCTCTCCCAACACCAAATGTTCCCACTTTTGCGGGACCCACATCAGCCACCCTGCAGAGAACGGCTAGCGAGCCATTGTTTCAGGCTCCAGATACGCAATACTATCCCCCCTGAGCCTACATTCCATGCCCCCGAACCACATGCCTACAATCCGCATTTGGAGGTACCGGCAGAAATTGAAAAGCCGGTTAAAGCCCCTGAACAAGATGAGGTATTGAGGAAATTCAAAAGCCTGGAGCAGTCCTTCAGGAACCTGCACAGATTGGGAAACCAGGTCAGCGTGGCCTACAAAGATTTATGCCCTTTCCCGGATGTCCAACTCCCGGCTGGGTTCAAGATGCCTAAGTTTGATTTATATG
The DNA here is from genome assembly GCF_000715075.1 of Nicotiana tabacum. Classification (NCBI taxonomy): domain Eukaryota; kingdom Viridiplantae; phylum Streptophyta; class Magnoliopsida; order Solanales; family Solanaceae; genus Nicotiana; species Nicotiana tabacum. The sequence goes on from NC_134084.1 coordinate 91,563,283, forward strand.
AAGGGCACGGTGATCCCATGGCGCATTTGTGGGGATTATGTAGCAAAATGAGAGGGGAAGGTGGCAAAGATGAGCTGCTGATAGCTTATTTCGGCCAAAGTCTGAGCGGATCGGCACTAGAATGGTATACCAGGCAGGATTCCAGCAGATGGTACACTTGGGATGATCTGGCGCAGGCTTTCACAGGTCATTTCCAATACAATCTCGAGATAGTCCCTGACTGTCTCACATTATTGAGGACCGGGAAGAAGCCCGGGGAAAGTTTTCGCAAGTACGGGTTCCGCTAGAGAGAACAAGCAGCTAGAGTGGATCCTCCCATGAGAGAGGGAGAAATGGTGGACTACTTCTTGCAAACACTGGATCCAACCTACTTTGGTTACTTGGTGACGACGGTTGGAAAATCCTTCAACGAGGTAGTAAAGATAGGGGTCATGATAGAGGAGGGTCTGAGGTCTGACAAAATCCTGAATTACTCGGCACTCAAGGCCACAACCCAGGCTATTCAGAACGGCACGGGAGGTGCGCTGGGAAGAAGGAAGAAAGAAGAAATTGCCATGATTGAGGCAAGCAGTTGGCCTAGGTCTGGAAAACCCCACTACAACGAACCCAGGTCCCACAGGACAAACTACCCATACAGCCCAACACAGCACTACTATCCACCTCGAGAATCACATTTCTCCATACACCAAGCCCAGACATACACTCAGCCTCCGGTTCGCCCGCAATGGCGCGCGCCGGCTCCCCAGAACACATATGCACCACCACAAAACACCTATCCTCCACAGAGGGCATATAGAAACCCTCCAGGGGTAGGCTTTCGGGGAAATCCAGATGCTAGGAATGATAGGCTGCGGAAACACAAAACTTTCACCGAGTTGGGAGAAACCTACACCGCTTTGTTCCACAAATTGAGGCAATTGGGTTTGGTTAGTCCTGTCCAGACTCGAGAACCAAATCCCCCACCCCAGAATTTAGACCGATCAGTAAGCTGTGAGTACTGCTCAGGGATGCTGGGGCATGATACCGAAAAGTGTTGGAAGTTGAGGTATGCCATACAGGATCTTATTGATACCAATAAGATCGAGGTCCAGACACCGGAGGCTCCTAACATCAACCAGAACCCACTGCCAGCGCACCACGAAACTCACATGATTGAGTTGGTGTATGAGGGAGGAGAGTTGAGAAAACCCTCACAAACAGTGATGATGATCCAGGCCGCTCCGAAAGAAGGACCGACCAGTGGAGGAACGGGGGTACAGTCCCAGGGAGAAGGCATCAAGCCGGTAGTGATATTGGGAAAGAGCCCGTCCGCCATAACAAGCAAACCCGAGCCAAACAAGTTGGTAATATCAGGGGCTCCGCCCACACCTGCGGTTGTGTTGAAAGGGGTATACAGGGAACTGGTCACCATAAAGCCTGTAGTTCAGCTGCCGATGATTGATAGCAAGGTTGTGCCTTGGAAATACGAGAAGGCAGTGGTGATGTACAAAGGAAAACAAGTGGAGGAAGTTAGTTGTGAAGCGCAAGGGCTGACTCGATCTGGTCGGTGTTTTGCTCCGGTGGAGCTGAGAAGAACCAACCCCGCTACAACCAAGAAACTTGTGTCCGAAGAAGAGGCTGAGGAGTTCTTGAGGAAGATGAAAGTACAGGACTACTCCGTGGTCGAACAGCTGAGGAAAACACCGGCCCAGATCTCGCTGCTGTCATTACTAATTCATTCTGAGGAGCATCGTCGGGCCCTGATGAAAATATTAAACGAAGCTCATGTACCCAACGAGATTTCTGTAAACCACCTGGAAACCATTGCCAACAAGATTTTCGAGGTGAACAGGGTAACATTCTCAGATGATGATCTGCCAGTGGAAAGTACAGAGCACAATAAAGCTATCTACCTAACTGTCAAATGCGAAAACTCGATAGTTGCTCGGGTATTGGTGGATAACGGTTCGAGTGCCAATATTTGTCCATTATCCACTTTGAACCAGTTAAAGATCGACCACAGAAGAATCCACAAGAATAGCATCTGTGTCCGGGGATTTGATGGAAATGGAACAACCACTGTGGGGGATGTTGTGCTTGAATTGACCATCGGTCCGGTCCAGTTTACCATGGAATTCCAGGTATTAGAAGCCACAGTATCTTATAACATGCTGCTAGGACGACCATGGATCCACACAGCCAAAGCAGTGCCTTCCACCCTACATCAGATGGTCAAGTTCGAGTGGGATAGACAAGAGGTCGTACTACACGGCGAGGACACGTCATGCACCATGGGTGGCGCCATTGTGCCATTCATAGAGACCGATGATGACAAAGGTCCTTGGGTCTACCAGATTTTCGATACAATGTCGGCAAACAAGATTTCTGAGGGTGAGATCCTTCAGTACCCTAGGGTAGCTTCCGCAACAATCATGATGGTCTCGGAAATGCTGGGCAACGGGTTCGTGCCGGGAAAAGGCCTGGGAGTTGAGCTTCAGGGGATTGTCCAACCTGTCTCCCTGCCCAAAAACTTGGAAAACTTCAGTTTGGGGTTCAAACAAACCGTGGCAGATAGGAAGCAAGCGCGAAAAATAAAGAAGAGAGTTTGGTTTCTGCCCAAGCCGGTGCCACGTCTCTCAAGGTCTTTTGTCAGAGCATGCGCCAAGGGGCCGCCAGTCCCAAATATTCTAGGACCATTGATTGGTATGGATGGGAACCTGAATCAGAGTTTCGAGAGGCTATTCGCTGATGTCAGTATGGTAGAAGCTGGAGAGAGTTCCAGCAGAGCGGAGATACAATTTGTGGGGCCTGAGGTCAAGACCAACAATTGGACGGTTACTCCTCTTCCTGTCCGAGGGGAGTCTTGGTAGTAGGCTTTGATTTATGTTTTTTGTTTGTTTTGTTTTGTTCGGATTATTCCAGGGTGTAATCCAAATTTTACTTTTGTTTTGTAAAAGTGTGAACCCTTTTATCCCGCAAGTTTAATAAAGTTCTCTTCTTTTGTCTCATTTTAATTTTGTCTTGTTCTTTTTCTTTCTGAACAGTTCTCTTTTTACTGGTTCTAATGACATGACATGCACAACGGATCTTCGACCTAGTCTAATAAATCAATCTGCATCCGACTTAATGATACAAGAGGTCATTTGTGACGATGAATCTGAATATGATGAAGATAAAGCCTTCGAAGAGGTAAACCGAGAACTGTGCCAATTTGAAGAAAAATCCAAACCTAACCTAAATGACACTGAGGTTGTGAATCTAGGAGACGCTGATAATGTCCGAGAAACCAAGATCAGCATCCATATTGAGCCGAATGTCAGGGAAGAATTGATCAAAACCCACGTGGAATTCAAAGATGTTTTTGCATGGTCATATGATGATATGCCGGGATTAAGCACCAATTTAGTGGTTCACAAATTGCCCACTGACCCGGCATACCTCGGTCAAGAAAAAGCTAAGGAAATTTAAAACAGAAATGAGTGTAAAGATCAAAGAAGAGGTGATTAAGCAGTTGCAGGCGAAGGTCATTCGGGTCACTCGATATCCCGAGTGGTTGGCCAATGTGGTACCAGTTCCAAAGAAGGATGGGAAAATCAGGATGTGCGTCGACTACCGCAACCTCAACAAAGCAAGTCCCAAGGACAATTTTCCATTGCCCAACATCCATATCTTAATCGATAATTGCGCTGGGCGCGAGATCGGATACTTTGTGGATTGCTATGCGGGTTATCATCAGATCCTAATGGATGAGGAAGATACGGAAAAGACAGCATTTATCATGCCATGGGGAACTTACTGCTATCGGGTAATGCCGTTCGGACTGAAGAATGCTGGGGCAACGTACATGCGAGCAATGACTGCCGTGTTTCACGACATGATACACAAAGAAATTGAGGTGTACGTAGATGATGTGATCATAAAGTCTTGGCGTCAGGAAGACCATGTAGCAGACCTAAGGAGATTCTTCCAAAGACTCCGAAGGTATGATATCAAGCTTAACCCGGCCAAATGCGCATTCGGGGTTCCATCAGGAAAGCTGTTAGGATTCATCGTCAGTCGACGAGGTATTGAGCTGGACCCATCTAAGATCGAATCCATCCGAGATTTGCCACCGCCAAAGAACAAAACAGAGGTAATGAGTCTGTTGGGTAGACTCAATTACATTAGCAGGTTCATCGCTCAACTCACAGCAACTTGTGAGCCCATATTTCGACTGCTGAAAAAGGATGCTGCGGTAAGTTGGACGGCAGAGTGTCAAGAGGCTTTCGACCAAATCAAAGGGTATCTGTCTAATCCACCCGTGTTGGTCCCGCCTAAGCCAGGGAAGCCCTTAATTCTTTATCTGACGGTCCTGGAAAATTCATTTGGTTGTGTACTGGGGCAACACGATGACACCGGAAGGAAGGAGCAGGCCATTTACTATCTTAGCAAGAAATTCACAGTATATGAGGTCAAGTACACTCAACTCGAGAAAACATGCTGCGCCCTAACTTGGGTAGCTCAGAAGTTGAAACACTACCTGTCCTCGTATACTACTTATCTCATATTCCGTTTGGACCCATTGAAGTATATCTTTCAGAAACCTATGCCCACAGGGAGGTTGGCAAAATGGCAAATTCTTCTCACAGAGTTCGATATCGTCTATGTGACGAGGACAGCCATGAAAGCCCAAGCACTGGCCGACCATTTGGCAGAGAATCCCGTTGATGAAAAATACGAGCCTTTAAGAACGTATTTTCCCTACGAAGAAGTGATGCATACAAGTGAGCTGGCGTTACCCGAGGAACCGGGTTGGAAGCTTTTCTTCGATGGAGCTACAAACGCGAAAGGGGTTGGAATAGGAGCAGTACTCATTTCTGAAACAGGACGCCATTATCCTGTTACGGCTCAACTACGCTTCTATTGCACCAATAATATGGCCGAGTATGAAGCTTGCATTTTGGGTCTGCGATTGGCTGCGGACATGGATGTCCAAGACGTTTTGGTCTTGGGAGACTCGGACCTCTTGGTACATCAGATTCAGGGCGAATGGGAAACACGGGACTTGAAACTCATACCTTATCGACAATGCTTGCACGATCTGAGCAAGCAATTTCGATCGGTGAAATTCAAACATATCCCGAGAGTTCATAACGAGGTTGCGGATGCATTGGCCACCTTAGCATCAATGTTGCACCACCCTGACAAAATGTATGTTGACCCTCTGCACATCCAGGTTCGTGATCAGCACGCTTATTACAATGCGGTGGAAGATGAAGCAGATGGCGAGCCTTGGTTTCATGATATCAAGGAGTACCTCAGAATGGGGATATATCCAGAACAGGCCACTGGAGACTAAAAAAGAGCCCTTCGGCGTTTGTCGAATGGTTTCTTCCTCAGCGGAGGAGTTTTGTACAAAAGAACCCCGGATTTGGGATTGTTAAGATGTATAGACGCCGGTCAAGCCACGACGGTCATGGCAGAGGTACATGCTGGAGTTTGCGGGCCGCATATGAGCGGATATGTATTGGCAAGGAAGATCCTTCGAGTAGGGTATTATTGGCTTACCATGGAGCATGACTGTATCTCTTTCGTGAGAAAATGCCATCAGTGTCAGATACATGGAGATCTGATTCATTCTCCACCAATAGAGTTACATATGATGTCAGCACCCTGGCCGTTTGTGGCATGGGGCATGGATGTCATTGGACCTATCGAGCCGGCAGCATCCAACGGTCATAGGTTCATTCTAGTAACCATTGACTACTTCACCAAATGGGTTGAGGCTAAAACCTTCAAGTCGGTAACTAAAAAGGCAGTGGTGGATTTTGTGCACTCCCATATCATCTGCAGATTTGGGATCCCAAAAGTAATCATTACGGATAACGGTGCAAATCTTAACAACAGCCTGATGAGAGAGGTATGCCAACAATTCAAGATTACACACCGCAATTCCACCCCATATCGTCCCAAGGCGAATGGAGCGGTCGAAGTAGCCAATAAGAACATCAAGAAGATACTGCGGAAGATGGTGGAAGGGTCCAGACAATGGCACGAGAGATTACCCTTTGCTTTGTTGGGTTATCGCACTACCGTCCGGACTTCCATAGGTGCAACTCCTTATTTGTTGGTGTACGGAACTGAGGCCGTAATACCAGCGGAGGTCGAAATTCCGTCCCTCCGGATTGTCGCTGAAGCCGAAATTGATGATGATGAATGGGTCAAAGCTCGACTAGAACAGTTGAGCTTGATAGGACGAGAAAAGATTGGCAGTAGTGTGCCATGGTCAGCTATATCAGAAGAGAATGGCAAGGGCATACAATAAGAAGGTACGCCCCAGGAAGTTTGAAATAGGGCAGCAGGTATTGAAGAAGATCCTCCCACATCAGGTCGAGGCAAAAGGCAAGTTCGCCCTAAATTGGCAAGGGCCTTATATCGTGACCAGAGTATTGTCCAACGGTGCTTTATGTTTGACGGATATCGAGGGAAGATATGTTGACATGGCTATCAATTCGGATGCAGTCAAAAGATATTATGCATAATTTCTTTGATTTTGGCAATTATTGGTTCGTTTGTTTGTACTTGGTAATTATTGGATAATGAAATGACGGAGGCAATTCTTTCTTCTATCCAAACACTTTTTACCCTTGTTTCCCCCTTTTGAGTCTTAAGTTATTCTTTCATATCCCTCTTTTGGAATCACTAATGAAAAAAATAATAATAAATATAAAAAGAAAAAAAAAGAGAAGGGAAAAGAAAATTGTAAAAGAAAATGAAAAAGAAGAAGATAAAATCACAAGAAAAACAAAACCGTGGGAACTACGTTTGACCTGATTCCTCAAAGAGGATACGTAGGTGCCTCACGGCTCGGTCATAGTGTGCATAGTATACATAGTGTGCATAATAGGCACAGTGTGCGTAACGCACGTAGCTCAACATAGTGTAAAAAATAAAATCCCCCAAGCAAGAAAACTGGGGCAGAGGCTATGTTTTAAAGTTCCAACAAAGGTTTGATTCCAAAAGTTGTAGCGGATCACCCATCAAAGTTATTTCATTTTTTGATAGCCTTTCTTTTAACCCCACAACAAAACCAACATCGACGTCCAAAAGACCTCCCGATCAATATCCAAGAGGTGCCAAGTCAGACAAATAAAGCCGAGAATAATACACTGATCCCCGGCGAAAAAGAGGATCATAAAACTGGAAATGAATTGATAGTCCAAAGGAATATCCAAAAGAGAGGATCATATCGACAGCACTCCAATTCTCCGTTGAAGAAATAAAATGAGAGAGTCTTGGCGGTGAAAACTTTCGCAGGCACCACAAGGCGACGAAAGATGAGAGATATAAAATGAGAGAGTCTTATCGGTGAAAACCTTCACAGGCACCATAAGGCGCCGGGAGCTGAGAGAAAAGAGAGAGTCTCATTAGTGAAAACCCCTCGAAGGGCACTATGAGGCGACAAGGCAGATCAACAAAAGGGTCCGCGTTTGCAAAGAAATGGACACCCATTTATCCCCAGCAAGTAAGGTCATCAGGCAAGTTGATTGATACAAATAGACTGGGTCAGGAATCTACGGTGCATGTCATGATCACAAGGACCAGTCATGTCTTCCAGATAAGTTCTTCTCTTTTCCTTTTTTTCCACCAAGTATTGGTTCAGAGAGATTTTCCTCCTTTTCTATCTTTTTCATTTTTCTTGCTAAGAATTCGTTTTGAAAATGATTTTTCAAAGTTTACTACCAGAGGCCGAAGGGGTACAAAAGCAAAATACAAAAGGATAGGCAAGAGCCGAGGCAATAAGACAAAAGGCATCGGCTGCAAAACCAAAGGACAAATTGTGTAGAAAGAAGGGTGACGTAAAGAGAGCGGAAAATGACGGGTGAAGGACTTGTGGACCAAGTTCCGAGAAGGTTTCCCCGCAGAATGTTGATAAATCCCGGACCCAAATCCGAAGTGGTCAGACGCCACAAGAAAGGGAAATCAATCCGGTGCAAGATATCCCCAGGCAATGCAATTCTATGCCTTGCCATTCCAGGAGGAAATAAAACTCCTAAAGGAGTGGTTTCGGGAGGGAAGCGGACTCCCACAGTTTGATTCTGTAAAGAGAAAAGCAGAAAAGGGGGAAAACCATCCCCATCAGACAGGTCACCCCCAGCAAGCAACTTTGTCCCCCAACCAGTGGTGGGGGCACAGAGCAAGAAAAGAAAACCGGAAAATTAACACTAGGATTAAAACTAACAAAGTCCTTTTGTCTGCTGCAAGAAAATAAAGGTTGATGATGGCAGAAGGACGCGATGCCAAAAAGGTCACCAAAACCGGGGCAGAAAATTTTCTGTCGTTGTCAAAAAAAATTCTCGGAGGAACGAGGAAACAAATACATTTCTGTTCTAGGTCGCCCACCAGTATAATGCGGGAATACATTTCTATTCTAGGTCGCCCACCAGTATAATGCGGGAATACATTTCTGTTCTAGGTCGCCCACCAGTATAATGCGGGAATATATTTCTGTCTTTACATTTCTGTTCTAGGTCGCCCACCAGTATAATGCGGGAATACATTTCTGTTCTAGGTCGCCCACCAGTATAATGCGGGAATACATTTATGTTCTAGGTCGCCCACCAGTATAATGCGGGAATACATTTCTGTTCTAGGTCGCCCACCAGTATAATGCGGGAATACATTTCTGTTCTAGGTCGCCCACCAGTATAATGCGGGAATACATTTCTGTTCTAGGTCGCCCACCAGTATAATGCGGGAATATATTTCTGTCTTTTCATAATGCGGGAATACATTTCTGTTCTAGGTCGCCCACCAGTATAATGCGGGAATACATTTCTGTTCTAGGTCGCCCACCAGTATAATGCGGGAATACATTTCTGTTCTAGGTCGCCCACCAGTATAATGCGGGAATACATTTTCTGTCTCTTCATTTCTATTCTAGGTCGCCCACCAGTATAATGCGGGAATACATTTCTGTCTTTTCATTTCTATTCTAGGTCGCCCACCAGTATAATGCGGGAATACATTACTGTTCTAGGTCGCCCACCAGTATAATACGGGAATACATTTCTGTCTTTTCATTTCATGTTCTAGGTCGCACACCAGTATAATGCAGGAATATATTTTTGTTCTAGGTCGCCCACCAGTATAATGCGGGAATACATTTTCTGTCTTTTCATTTCTGTTCTAGGTCGCCCACCAGTATAATGCGGGGATACATTTCTGTCTTTTCATTTCTGTTCTAGGTCGCCCACCAATCTAATGCGGGCATACATTTCATATAAACATTCAGGCGCCCACCTGTATAACGAGAGGAATACTTTTGAGTCTTATACTATAGATCTTGAAATCACCAACCCACCGGAAGGTAGAAGGTTACAACAGGAATCCCCAGCACCAGAAAGCGGAAGGTTGCAACAAGAGGTCCCAATACAAATTCAGGCGCATGAGTCAAAAGGAAGAAAGGACGCGTTTTGAAAGAAGCAGCTGGTGAACATTAAATCATGCCCAGCATAACAAGTCTGATGAAGAGAGCCGTATCCCCAGAGGAACCGCCGAAAAGCTTAATGAAGGAAGCCATGTCCCCAGCGGACCGAGCAAAATGATGAAAATTGGTATTCAGAAAAGCAAAGGGCCAAAAATTCACGGAAGAAAGGCACCGGAAGAAACACAATCCGACAAGAAAGCAAGGCAGCAAAGACAAGTTGAAAATAGATAAGATCTTGTGATCCATAGGCTAGCCTAGCTTTTGATTTTCTTGTTTTCTTTTTGGATACGGTTTAATAAGGAGATCAGTAAGGAAGTGGTAACAATATACAACAGCAGTAACAGCAAAACCATAGTTCCCCGGTAGTCCCAGCTACCAAGACTTCCCGAACTACATTGACCTGATTCCTGTTTAGCCCAGGATATGTAGGAAACCTCTAGAGCAAAGGTTCGGTTAAATCTTTCAAAAATGCTTCACGTGGAGTACTCGGATGGGCAAAAATCGCTCACTTTATCTTTGCACGAAAACCCTTCGTGTTTTCGGGCAAAGAGGGGCAGCTGTAAGCACGTGATTTTTGCCCTATGAAAGAATTACTCCCAAAAAAATCAAAATAAAACAATTTTTCTTTGTGTGCAATTTTTGTTATTTTTGTGGTATTTTTGTATAATTATTTGTATTTTTATGAGTGCATGTTTATTTGTTTTAATTAATAAAAATATAAAATATATCACATTTTTCATTTAGTATTTAATTAAGTTTGTTTTACAAAAAAATGAAAGTCACAAAAATAGGGATATTTTTGCATTGTTAGCATTTAATGTCAAATTATGCAATTTTGTTTTAATTGGTGTTTAATTGTGTATGATAATTTTTGTTAGGAGTTTAATTAGTATTTTTGGAGTCAATTTAGTTTGTAGCTCAATTTAGAATTTTAGTTTTATCAAAAATAAAAAATAAATAAAAAAAAGAAAGAAAGAAAGAAAAGAGGGCTACAAGACGTTAATATTTGAATTGAGTCTAATATAGCTATTTTGACTATTTTATCTTATTTCGCCGCAAAAGAAGACTACAAAAATATATATATAAATTTTAGTTTGTGTATTTCTCATAAACTTGAAAAAATACAAAAATTGTACCTTACTTTTGTACTTTATATAATTTCGAAAATTACCAAAAAAAAAAAATATAGTTCTATTAATGTTTTGTAGTCATTTTAATTTTGAAAAAATACAAAAATATTATTTTATATTTTATCTTTATATAAAAATGAAAATTACAAAAATAGTTTTATTAATATTTTGTAGCTATTTTAATCTTGAAAAAATATTTAAAAAGATATAGTTTTGTCTTAAATATTAGTCTTTTAGTAGTTATTTTGCTTACATAATTAGTTGAGCAATGTCGTGTTCTTATTTCTCGGGTCCGGGCAAAAGAATAATATTCGGGTTCAAACTACCCGTTTTTAGGCCTAATTTTCGGGCCTAGCCCATAATAATCCGAGTCCACCACGCGTGGGGAACACTGACGGAACACGACACACGGGGAACCCCACCACGCGTGGGGGACACAAGTCTTGAACCCCACCACGCATGGGGGTCCATTTTTCTTTGCAAAAGGGTACAAATGCACGGGCAAAGGGGTTGGACTGGAGGAGTTGAAAAATTTTGGGGGCACTGTTCATCGTCTTCTTCCTCAAGAGAAGAAGAACAAAAAACCCTAGCAGCCCTACCCCACGACCACTCCTCCTCCTAGCTCCATCAAACCATTTTCCGGCGATCCTCCATTAAACCCGACGAACACTGTTGCTGCTGCGTCACGTTCTTCTCCTCCAAACCAACCATACCCTAAACCCTCGTCACCCTTCCAAAACCAGTCCGTCACTATCCCCCGACCCTAATCCCTCACGTCCAGACAACACCACCAAACACCACCACCAAACAGACCCTTCCACCACCCATCACTGCCCATTGTCCACTGCCCAAACGACCCCTCGCATCCCCGGAAGTGAACCAGTAACGCCACCACCAAACAGGCCCGTCAGCAGCCCCCCTCTCGTTGACCTTACTGCTGTCATCGTTGTTTCATATTTCGCGAGCAGCTGTTGGTTGTTGCGATTCTGCCTTGCCGAGTTTTGTTGCCGCTGCTACTCCTCGACGCCACGACACCCTCGTCCCTCCATGCTAATCCGCCATAGTCCAAACGTCCAGCTGCTGCTTCATCCTTTTTCAACGTCCACAAAACAGTCCGTTCAACCTCCAATAGTTCAACTCCGAGCTCGACTTGGGTTCGTTCAAGTTTTAGGATTTTCTTTCAAGATTATTTAGTTCATTTTTATTTATTTTCTGTTATGGCTTTGGTTTTAAATGTTGTTCCTAATCTTGTTTTTTTTATTATTCTATTTTTCGGATTATTGATTCTTTGTTTAAAGTGTTATTTTGTAATCTTGTTTTGTTCATTAGTTCTCCTTCTTTTTCAAGACCTTTTTATTTGGTCAAGATTTTTCTTCTGTTTGTTTGAGTGTGCGTTATAAGCTACATTCGATTTGAACAACTTCGTCGAATAGTTAGTTTATGACTGCTTTGTTTGGACGAATACAGCATGAATCACTTCGTTGGTATGTTTTGATGCTTGAATCATTTTGTGTGAATTTGACTTAAGGATTGGTTGTAGCTGTGTAGTGATTTGGTGTAGTTGTAAATCAGAGAGGTTTAAATACATATTGCTAAGAGTGAGGGCAAGACAATAATAATAGGGGATTTTCAGGGGTATTTTTGGGTGTTAAAAGATTTAAAAGGATTAGTGTTAGTAGTCTGCCAGTTAATATTCAGTGTATAATTAATGAATTATTTAATGAAAAGGGAATTAGTAGTGCAGAATACACCCTGTCTGGTATCTTTAAGGGTGGAAAATCAGAAAATAAGCATGAGATTAATGATAAAAGTGTATAGATGCACATGAGAGGGAATATACAGGCTGAAAGTGAAAAGCTTTGAATAAATAATGTTTAGTTATAGCCTATAAATAAGGGGAGTTGATATAGAGAAGGGGACTGGGAAAAAAAAAGGATTGAGACTGGAAGTTGAGAGAACAGAAATTTTCAGAACTTAAAAGTGAGAGATAGACTAATTTTTCAGAACAAAAAAATCAGTCTTTGAGAGCTAAAAACTGAAAGTGAGGTTCTTTTCTTTACTGCTGAAATCAGAACTTTGTTACTGCCATCTGTTGGATTGCGTTTAGTACTACTGATTTTCAGTCAAGCTTTCTGGGGTTTTCAGTTTGGTTCTGACCATTGTTACATTGGTTATTGCTGTTTTGTTGTTGTTATTTGCTGTGGGATTCTGTTGCTGTGCTACTGCTGTACATTGTTGCTCCTGACCTGTTTTCTCTATTTGTAGTTTGAATTCCAGGTACACATTCGAATCTTGTAGTGATAAAGCTTTGAAGTTGAAATGCAGCAATAAAATCGAACCGCTTCAACAAAGCAGATAGTAGACAATCTGGTCTATTTAGTTTTTTTATGAACTGTTTTATTTTTTATTTTATTTTATTTTTTTTGTATAATTGGATTGAAAAGAGAAGAAATCGTATAAATGGTCATGCGCTGATATAACATGAACCTTTCAATTTTATTAGATTAATGGGGTAAATCATGATAAGTAGCATATCTCTAGTTAGTTGTTTGTTTCCATGCATATATTCAAGTAGTCCATAAATGAGATAGAGTACTTAGTCAAAACCCAATTAGTATTTCGTTTAGATGGTTAAAACTAATTTCCATTAGTCCTCTTAAGTGATTATACTCTCATCAGTATTGGCATTAATTCATGTTACAAATAATCTCACATAGATAGATTGTGGACTTGATAAAAATGTAAAAATAAGGTGGTTGGGTAGTGTCAACATTATAGCTCCAATAATAATAATAAAAGTAAATAAATAAATAAATAAAGGTCGTAGTCGATAATTTTATGTATTAATAATTAAGTATACTTACACTAATGTAGAGTAGTTTCAATAAAGTATAGTTAAATTGCGAATCCATTAGGGTTAATGAATTAGTCTATAGCTTTGATCATTTAGTTAACCTCACCACAGTTAAAAATGGCTAATTGTAGTAACGTTAGTCAATCTTGTACGTTTTTTATATACATAATTCCATTTTTAGTAATATTAGCTTATGGAATAAGGCGCGAAATAATTTTTCATTTTTACAAGTTCAAGTATAATTTTCGTTAGCATATGTTGTAATCTATTAATTAAATAAGTTACGTTTTTTTTTAGCATGTAATTAACTAAGATTTTTCTTTATTTAGAGACAAATAAAAATATAAATGTAGTTACTTTCCTTTTAAAAATAAATAAATAAATAAGTGAGACTAACTTCGTCAAAATAAAAAAAAATAATAAAAAATTTGCAGGACCCTCAGTAAAGGTTTAAGAATTTTTTTAGTCGGGAAGGGTCGTTTAGCAAATTTCACGGCCCTACCCAAAATAATAATACGCTAGTCGCTTTAGGCGCATATTTAATAATGTTATCCCCTTAAACTCGGGTGCACATTTATGTGACCCAAATCCAAATCTCAACGAAATCGAAATGTGTTTCTAATCACGGGTACATTGATTGTGACGTGGTCTGAGATGCATTTCCATGACGTTGCAAATTCTTTTTTAATATTGAATGAGACGAGCCTCGACAAACAAAAAATGCACAAGCTGCGGGGCCCTCTAAATGTATATATTAAAATACTTAGAATTCGAGGACAGGCCGTTTAGTGAATTTTACGGCCTTCCCCAAAATAACAAGACGCTAGTTGCTTTAGGCGCGCCTTTAATAATTTATTTTCCTTAACTCGGGTGCACATTTATGTGACCCAAATCCAAATCTCAACCGAGTCGAGATATGCCAAACAACTACGAGTGCATTGATGTAACGTGGTTCGAGATATGTTTCCACGACGTTGCAATTCTCATAAAATAATAACAATAAGTAAGAAAGCGGTAAAAAGATAAAATTTTGCACATAAGTTCATATTTGTATAAAATCAGATAATCAAGCCGAATATAACAGTTGAGCGACCGTGCTAGAACCACGGAACTCGAGAATGCCTAACACCTTCTCCCGGGTTAACAGAATTCCTTATCCGGATTTCTGGTGTGCAGACTGTAATATGGAGTCATTCTTTTCCTCGATTCGGGATTAAAATGGTGACTTGGGACACCCTAAATCTCCCAAGTGGCGACTCTGAAATAAATAAACAAATCCCGTTTCGATTGTCCTTTAATTGTAAAAACTCCCTTGCACCCTCGCGGGGGAGGAAAAAGGAGGTGTGACAATAGGCATAGATGTAAAGGTTCTAAGTAAACACATTAGGATGATTGCTAGGGACTGAATCAAGACATACCAGTAAAAGAGCAAGAGCAGGATGCAAAGACAAAGTAGTAGTAGTATATTAGCCTTGACTTTCACCCAGCTAATAATAAGCAGGAGTAGAGAACAACAGTAGAGAAGAGAGCAAGAGGGAATGCAGGTTTTGAAAGTAGTAGTAGTGTGTAAGAGTATGCAATTCGAAGTCTGTTGTAAAAAGTATTGAATTGTCCCTTTTATAGTGCAGAGAAGCAAGTAAGAAAATAGTTTACAATAAATCACATAGAATTTCCCTTCAGCTAAGGGATTTGATTTCAAACGGGTAGAAGGTAATTAAGGAAAGAATTTGATCAGAATCTTTTCCAAAGTAGTACAAGAAGAGAAAATACATAGGAACTATTTAAGGAAAGAGTTTGATAGCAACACGGTTTGTGCAAATAAGGAAAGACAATCAATCAACAGTCAGTAGAATCAGAATTTGAGTTTTGGTATGAATGAACCCAACCAGAAAAGGTGGAGAAAGGTTTAATCAAAGAAAATCATTAACAATCAATCAAACCCCATTAGAGGATTTCAGAATCAATCAATTAGTAGTTGGCAAAACCCCTTTTGAAGAAAGAATTCCTAATATATAAAGCATACAAACATGTCAAACAAGAAAGAACTGTCATGCTAATTAGAAAGAATCTAGTATAGAAAAGTTCAGAGTTATAAACAAAGAGGCTCAAATTCAGTACGTAGGCTCAAACTTAGTTTGAGAGAATCCAGGGTTCCATAATAGAACCCTAGTCCGAGCACGAGATTAAATTCGCCAAAACCCCTAAATCCTAGGGTTTTTGACTCGAATCAGTGGTAGAGACGAGAAGACAAATAACTGAAATAGGCTCAGAGGTCTATTTCAGAGACTCATGAGAAAACAAACAGGTAAAATAGCAGGTTCGAAACAAACATAGTGAAAAAGCTGATTTGAAGCATAAATAACATGTTTTAAGAAAAAGCTTGGAACTTAAACAAGTTCAGAAGACAAAGAGGTAGTGTAAACTTAAGAAAACAGCAGATGAAACATGTTTAGAAAGAACAAAGTCCAGAAGAAGGCAAATAAGAACTAAGAGCTTAGTAGAAAATACAGTAAAGGAACACAGGGGTAAATGAACACATAAGATAAACGTGTGAAAGCATGATATAGAAACCAGTAGAAGAAAGAACGGAGCACAATAGAAGAACATGCAAAATAAGGCAAACATAAAGATACGGGAGAAGAACATGCTAGGTAGAAAAGAGAACATACAAACATAACATAGACAAATTCACACAAAAAAAGAAAGAAGAAGAAGAGTCAGAAAACATTTTAAGATTTTTTTCAGAAACCCTAAATCGAAGAGAAACAAATTTTGAAAGAAAAGATTGGGGAAAACGTTTCAAAACTCCATTAGAACATAGATGTAGCATAGATATAAGAAAACAAACAGGGAAAGAACCTCGAATAGCTTAGGGTTTCAGAGAAACCCTAGAAATGAGAAAGGCTTGGAAGAAAGTCCGATCTAAGTCGGATGAGGTCAGAAACAGGCTCAGAAGAACAAGAGCCACCGGAGCAAGGTCGGAGATGGCCGGAATCTTCGAATCGGTGAAGGTCTGAGTGAAGACCTTCGAGGTCTGGCCTCAATCCTTCGAGCATCAGGTATGCAAGAGCCGGAGGAGGTGAGTATAGGTCGTTCATGGCCTGTGAGGCCATGGATTCCGGTGAGTCGGAGGTTGAAGATGGGATGAGAGAGGCTAGAGTTTCAGGAACCTTCAAGAGAGTTTGAGAGATAGAGAGATGAGGAGTCTCGAAAGAATGAGACGGGGGGAAGGGGGTAGGTGAGGGTTTACTTATGGAAAGGGGGATCTGGGCCGTTGACTTTATTTGATCAATGACTCAGATTAGTTCGGAACTGGGCCAGGTTAATTTAAGGATTGGGCTGTGGCGGATTTGGTTGGGTCTTGGACTAATTGGGTTGGGGGTTAAATTGAGGCTAAAATTGAAATCCGAATGGGCTATAATTGCAATGAAATGAGGCTAAATGTTAAATAGCCAGTTTTTCCTTTTATTTTATATAAAATAGTTAAAACGATTTTAAAAGCAAATTAAAAGTACTGACCCAATTAATAATATATAAATATTAATTTAAAAAATATTGTAACCAAATTTACAATTATAAAATGCTATTAATCTTAAAGTAGGCTATAATTGCAATTATATGCAATTTAGCTTCTAAAATACCAAATAAATTTGTAAAAATATACAAAAATTATATTAACTATATTTTGGTATAAATATAGGAATAAAATAAATTATTCACCAAAACGGATGATTTTGAGAATAATTATGGATTTTGCACTGCTAAAATAGACAATAAATTGATTTCAATATCTTAAAAATTAGGAAAAAAAATACCAAAACTCTTGGGGCACGCTTATATGTGCATGTACATTCTATTTTGAAAGTATTTTGTATAAAAATACATAGGAAAAAATTGGGTATCAACAACCCTATGTCTAATATTACTTCAACTAGGGAGTGGAGACCCTATGTTGGAAAAGAGACTAGGGAATGGAGACCCTATGTCTAAAATAACTTCACCTAGGGAGTGGAGACCCTATGTTGGAAAAGAGACTTGGAAAAGCGACTAGGGAGTGAAGACCCTATGTCTGAAAATAAAGTCAACTAGGGGGTGAAGACCTTATGTCTATAATAAACATCAACTAGGGAGTGGAGTTATGTTGGAAAAGAGACTAGGGAGTGGAGACCCTATGTTGGAAGAAGAGACTAAGGAGTGGATACCTATGTCTAAAATTACTTCAACTAGGGAGTGGAGACTCTATGTTGGAAAAGAGACTAGGGAGTGGAGACCCTATGTCTAAAATAACTTCAACTAGGGAGTGAAGACCCTATGTTGGAAAAGTGACTAGGGAGTGAAGACCCTATGTCTAAAATAACTTCAACTAGGGAGTGGAGACCCTATGTTGGAAAAGCAAACTAGGGAATGGAGACCCTATTCCTAAAATAACTTCAACTAGGGAGTGGGGACCCTATGTTGGAAAATTGACTAGGGAGTGGAGACCCTATGTCTACAAATAAAAATCAACTAGGGAATGGAGACCCTATGTATAAAACAAAAGCAACTAGGGAGTGGAGACCGTATGTTGGAAAAACGACTAGGGAGTGGAGACCCTATGTCTAAAAATAAAGCCAACTAGGGAGTGGAGACCCTATGTTGGAAAAATACAGCTAGGGGAGACCCTATGTCTAAAATAAACATCAACTAGGGAGTGGAGTTATGTTGGAAAAGAGACTAGGGAGTGGAGACCCTATGTTGGAAGAAGAGACTAGGGAGTGGAGACCATATGTTTAAAATAAACATCAACTAGGGAATAAAGACCCTATGTTGGAAAATCGACTAGGGAGTGGAGACCCTATGTCTAAAAATAAAGCCAACTAGGGAGTGGAGACCCTATGTTGGAAAAATACAGCTAGGGAATGGAGACCCTATGCTACCATGAATTTGAACTTTCTTTCTTTCTTTTAAAAAAAAAAAGAGAATTAGTAAAATGCGGGAAATAATTTTGAGAAGACTTCCCTCTTTTGGAGTTGTTGCTGCTGCAGAGCTATTTTAGTCTCTGCGCGGTTTCTTTTTGGTTGCACCTACTTCTTGCAAGGTTACTTTGGATTGCACTTGTTTCCTGTTTTTCAAACATAGAATAATTTGTCAGTTTAAACGGTGGTTAGTTTTGTGTCCTTGAACGTTTCAGTCACTTGATCTCGACCCTTTCAACTGCAACTAGTTGTTTCCTGAATACTAAGGGCATTTATGACCTCGGAGAGCCTTTGGCTTTTCCAGATTTTGCCATGACGGTTGGTCGCGTGGGACTCAACCTTCTCCAACTTTATCTCGCCTTCGTATGCCTTTCAATTCTGACTTTTTTTTTTCAATTTTTAACCTCGGAGTATTGGGGAACTTTTAGCTCCTCAAAAACTTTTGCCGTAATGTATAGTCGCGTGGGACTTAACCTTTTCCAACTTTATCTCGCCTTCGTAGGCCTTTCATTTCTAGCTTATTTCTTCTAGTTTTAATTTCAAAGCATTTGGGTACCTTGGCCTTTCAAACCTTGCCGAGGCGGTTAGCCACATGGGACTCAAACTTTTCAAATTCATTTTTACCCTTGTAGGCGTTTCAATTTTATTTTCTCCTTCCAAGAGTTTGATTTCGAAGCATTGACCGCCATGGCCAGTCGAGGTCAACTTGATGCCCCTGCCGATGATGGGTGCCTTTTTGCATGTTAGCTTGTATCAAATGAGAACCCTGTAAACTAGTCTTACCATCCCTTCTTTGTCTTGGTTTCAGAACAATGTTAGACCGAAAGGGATTCAAAGAAAATCAAATAATGGAATAGATAATGAACTTAGGCAAAAGGTATCCCTTTTGGGGAAAGGTAATAAGGACTTATCTAGAGTACATGCGGACTTCAATGAACATGACATGCCTTTTGGACGGGATGCCTGACCCGTGTAAACTGTCTGACTCTCAGAAATTCATCACAACTTTTGCCTCGCAACCGAGAAACCTTGCCCAGGACTATGTCGCTGCCAGTGACTGTGAGGATTCTCTTTTTTGATCAGTGGTGCCCTTTGCGGGTTTTCACCAACTAACCTCTCTCATTTCTCTTCTCACCATCGCCTTATAGTGCTCTTTGCGAGTTTTCACTAACAAGACTCTCATTTTTGTTTTCCTTAATCACCATTATGATGCCCGTGAGGGTTCTCACTAATAAGACTCTCGTTTTATTTCTCTCATTTTGGTTGCATCAGATCCAAGCAATTGTATCCTCCTATTTTGAACATATTTGCCGATTGATCGGAGGGTCTTTAAAAGTATTTGGGTAAAATGAATTTGGGTTGTGTCACGACCCCAAATACCCGATCGTGATGACGCCTATCACATTACTAGGCAAGCCAACCCAAACCATTAACTACAACAAATTCCTTTTATAAAACCATTTTTATAACACAAGTTTAAAACCTCAATTTTTCATAAGAAGTGCATAAAACAGCCAAAAGGTGCGGAATCAATACAATGTTAAACCAACACTGCCCAACCATCTGGTGTCACAAGTCTAGAGACTCTAGCATATACAAATCTGACTGTCTGATACAAAATAAGTCTAAAATGTGAAAAACAAGGATAGAGGAAGAAAATAGGGATGCGGACGCCATGCAACTACCTTGCAGTCTCTGACAAACTCTGATAATGCTGAGGACCCTCACTCTACCGCTCGGGCACCTGGATCTGCACACACGGTGTAGGGAGTAACGTGAGTACGCCAACTCAATAAGTAACTAAAGTAAATAAGGTGTGAAAGGAGTGACGAGTAGTTAAAAATCATATAAATGAATGAACAACAGGATAACAGATCAACTTCAGAGTTTACAACTAGTTTCATCGTAAAGTCATCAATTTCAGTTTAAATACTTGAAACCATATACTTAGTAATTTTTCCAACGGGGGCTTATTTTAAAAGAAGAGTGAAATCAGTGAAAATATCATAATTGGGCCCCTTGGGCAAGGTGTCACTCAGAATATGGCCTCTCGGGCAGCCTCTCAGTCACTCGTGACTCAACTCTCGTCACTCAATACTCACTCTCAGCACTCAGGCTCATTAATATCTCATAATAATAGAAATCATAGTAACCGCTACGGCATGCAACCCGATCCATAGTTTATAGTTGACTACGCTCACTAGGGGTGTACAGACTCCGGAGGGGCTCCTATAGCCCAAACGTCGATTTTCAAATCGCTGCGGCGTGCAGCCCGATCCAATATATATATATATCTCGTTGCGGCGTGCACCCCGATCCATATAAGTATCGCTGCGACGTGCAACCCGATCCATAACTCATACATATATAAATGTCCTCACCATTAGGTTCTCAATTTCTCTCAGTCATTAACCTCACAGCCTCTCGGGCATAACAGTAGAAATTAGGGAACTTAGTCCAAACAGTCCTCACATTTAGAACTAGAGTGATAAAACCATTTTTAAACATTTAAACAGGTAAAACATGACTAAGGACATGCTTTCAACAAGTAGAGTGAGGAAAAACAGTAAAACTGCCCCTAAGGGTCTCAACAGGTCGGCACAAGGCCCCAAACATTGCATACAACCCATAATATAGTATAAATGACTAAAGTACGGAATATCGTAAGGTTCCAAATCAAATACGCGGCTTAATAGTCGCTACGGGATGGACCAAGTCACAATCCCTACAAGTGCACGCCCACACAGTCGCCACCTAGCATGTGCGTCACCACAATTATCAAAACAAGTCAAATACCGGGGTTTTGTACCCTCAGTTCCAGATTTACAATGGTTACTTACCTCAAACCAGTGAAAATACTACTCTATGATGCCTTTTCCCCACAAATCGGCCTCCACTTGCGTCGAATCTATCCAAAATCAGAATCACGGCGTCAAAATATGCTAAGGGAATGAAGCCCAAGCGAAAATAATCAAATTATACCAAAAATCTCGAAATTGGCCAAACCTGACCCCCAGGCCCACGTCTCGAAACTCGATAAAAATTACATCAACGGAATCCTTATCCTCCCACGAGTCCATACATACCAAGAACACTGAAATCAGAGACCAAATGACGCCTCAAATTCTCATTTTAAAGTCTCTTAATCTCAAGCCCTAATTCCTCAATTTTAGGCTTAGATTCCATGATATATTAGGTAGATTTCACATT
This sequence comes from Nicotiana tabacum, assembly GCF_000715075.1. NCBI lineage: Eukaryota > Viridiplantae > Streptophyta > Magnoliopsida > Solanales > Solanaceae > Nicotiana > Nicotiana tabacum. The sequence continues at coordinate 91,584,880 of NC_134084.1, forward strand.
AGAATTGAGTTTTAAGTCCAAAATTCTTACCTCAAACAAGTCCTCCTTGATTCCCTCTTCAATCTCTCTTAAAAAGCTTCAAAACCGAGTCAAAAATAGTGGACTTAGGCCAAAACTCGCGAAAATGGCCTTTTAAACATTCTGCCCAGCGATCAGAAATCCTTCTTCGTGAATGCGATCAAAGCCTTGCGTTCGCAAAGCGCAAAAATTCCATTGACCAAAACTCTCCTTCGCGAATGCAATCGCACCATCGTGAACGCGATCGCACCATCGTGAACGCGATGCCTCAGCTTCACCAACCTTAGCGAACGCGGTCAGGCCTCTCGCGAACGTGATACTTCCCATTCCGCCCCTTCGCAAACGCGGGAATCCCCCCATGAACGCGAAGGCCAATCCTGATGCCTCCCTTCCTGACCCTTCGCGAACGCGAAGAACAAAATACCTGCAACAGCTGAAACAAAATCTACAACTTTTCTTTAACTTAAAATGATCCGTTCAACCCTCTGAAACTCACCCGAGGCCCTCGGGACCCCAACCAAACATGCCAACATATCCCATAACCTCATTCAAACTTTTTCCAACCCTCGGAACTCCCAAAACAACATCAAAACACCAAAACTACATTGGATTCAAGCCTAAGAATTCCATAAACTTCTAAATTCCGCTTTTGATAAAAAATCCAACCAAATCACATCCGAATGACCTGAAATTTTGCACACACATCCCAAATGACACAACAGAACTATTGCAACTCTCAGAATTCTATTCCGACCCCTATATCAAAATCTCATATACCAACCGAAAATCGCCAAAATATCAACTTCGCCAATTCAAGCCTAAATCTACTCCGAACCTCCAAAACTCATTCCGATCACGCTCCTAAGTCCTAAATCACCTCCCAAAGCTGACCGAACCATCGAAACTCACATACGAGTCCTCTAACTCATAAGTCAACATCCGGTTGACTTTTCCAACTTAAGCTTCCTCAAAAGAGACTAAGTGTCTCAAACCTTACCAATTCCTTTCTGAACTAGAGCCAACCAACCCGATCGCATATAGGACCATTAGACAAAGCAATAAGAAGTAGAAATGGGGGAAACAGAGCGGTAACTTATAAAACGACTGGTCGGGTCGTTACATCCTCCCCAACTTAAACATACGTTCGTCCTCGAACTAGTCAAGAAACATACCTGAAGCCTCAAATAGGTGAGGATATCTGCTGCGTATCTCCCGCTCGGTCTCCCAGGTAGCCTCCTCCACGGGCTGACCTCTCCACTGCACTTTCACTAAAGCTATATCCTTTGACCTCAACTTTCAAACATGACGACCCAAAATAGCTACTGGCTCCATATCATAGGTCAAATCATCATCCAACTGAACCGAATAAAATCCAGAACATGAGATGGATCCCTAATATACTTTCGGAGCATAGAAACATGAAATACCAGATGCACACTTGACAAGATGGGTGGAAAAGCAAGCTCATAAGCCACCTTCCCAATCCTCCGAAGCACCTCAAAAGGCCCAATGAACCGAGGACTCAATTTACCTTTCTTCCCAAATCTCATAACACCCTTCATGGGCGAAACCTTCAACAGAACCTTCTCGCCAACCATGTAGGACACATCTCGAACCTTCCTGTTAGCATAACTCTTTTGCCTCGACTGTGCGGTACGAATCCTCTCCTGAATTACATTCACCTTTTCTAAAGCATCCTGCACCAAGTCTGTCCCCAATAGCCTAGCCTCACCGAGCTCGAACCAATCAACTAGAGATCTACACCGCCTCCCATACAAAGCCTCATACAGAGCCATCTGAATATTCGGCTGGTAGCTATTGTTATAAGAAAACTCTGCAAGCGGTAGAAACGGATCCATGAACCTCCGAAATCAATGACACAAGCACGCAATATGTCCTCCAATATCTGAATAGTGCACTTGGACTGCCCATCCATTTGAGGGTGAAAAGTTGTGCTAAAATCGGCCCAAGTACCGAACTCTCGCTGCACAGACCTCCAAAACTGCGAGGTAAACTGAGTGCCCCTATCCGAAATGACGGAAACTGGGACACCATGCAAACGAACAATCTCCCGGATATAGATCTCTGCCAACCGCTCTGAAGAATAGGTAGTACACACAGGAATGAAGTGCGCGGACTTGGTCAGCCGATCCACAATCACCCAAATAGCATTGAACTTCCTCAATGTCCTTGGAAGTCCAACTACAAAGTCCATAGTAATCCTCTCCCACTTCCACTCTGGAATATCCATCTGCTAAAGCAAGCCACCCGGTTTCTAATGCTCATATTTCACCTACTGACAATTGAGACACCAAGCTACAAATCCCACAATGTCTTTCTTCATTCTTCTCCACCAATAATGCTGCCTCAAATCCTAATACATCTTCGTAGCACCTAGATGAATGGAATACCGCGAGCTATGGGCCTCCTCCAAAATCAACTCCCGAAGCCCATCCACATTGGGCACGCATATCTGGCCCTGCATCCTCAACACCCCATCATCACCTATAGTCGTATCTCTAGCATCATCATGCTGAACTCGTTCCTTAAGGACAAGAAAATGCGGATCTCCATACTGGCGCTCTCTAATGCGATCATATAAGGAAGACCGAGAAACTACGCAAGCCAATACCCGACTAGGCTCCGAAACATCTAACCTCACGAACCGATTTGCCAAGGCCTAAACATCAACTGCAAGAGGTCTCTCCCCAACTGGAATATATGCCAAATTCCCCATACTCACCGTCTTTTGGCTCAAAGCATCGGCCACCACATTGACCTTCCCCGTATGGTACAATATAGTGATATCATAATCCATAAGCAACTCCAACCACCTCCGCTGCCTCAAATTGAGATCCTTCTGTTTGAACAAGTGCTGGAGGCTGCGATGATCAATGAACACCTCACAAGATACGGCATACAAGTAATGCCTCCAAATCTTCAATGCGTGAACTATGGCAGCCAACTCCAAATCGTGAACGGGGTAGTTCTTCTCCTGGGGCTTCAACTGACGAGAAGCATAAGCAATAACTCTATCCTCTTGCATCAATACACAACCAATAACAACTCTCGAAGCATCACAATACACGGTATATAAACCTGAAGCTGATGGCAAAACTAACACTGGAGCTGTGGTCAAAGCTGTCTTGAGCTTCTGAAAGCTCTCCTAACACTCGTCCGACCATACAAATGAAGCACCCTTCTGATTCAACTTGGTCAAGGGCGATGCGATAGATGGGAATCTATGAACAAATCGGCGATAATAGCCTGCCAAACGAAGAAAGCTGCGAATCTCTATGGCTAAGGACGGTCTGGGCCAACTCTGAACCGCCTCTATCTTCTTCGGATCAACCTGAATACCCTTGTTGGACACCACGTGCCCCAAGAAAGCCACTAAACTGAGCCAAAACTCACACTTGGAGAATTTTGCATAAAGTTTCTCCTCCCTCAATCTCTGCAACACAACTCTCAAATGCTCCGCATTCTCCTCTTGACTACGCGAATACACCAGAATATCATCAATGAAGACTATGTCAAACGAATCGAGATAAGGCCGGGACACACTGTTCATCAAATCAATGAACGTTGCTGGGGCATTGGTCAGCCCAAAAGACATCACCAAGAACTCATAATGACCATATCGGGTCTTGAAAGTTGTCTTAAGAATATTCGAGTCCCTGATCTTCAACTGGTGATAACCCAAACAGAGATCAATCTTGAAGAACACTCTCTCTCCCTAAAGCTGGTTGAATAAATCATCACTGCGAGGAAAATGATACTTGTTCTTAATTGTTACTTTGTTCAATTGCCTTTAATCAATGCACATCCTCATAGTGCCATCCTTCTTCTTCACAAATAGAACCGGCGCACCCCACAGTGACACACTAGGCCGAATGAACTCTTTATCAAGGAGTTCCTGAAGCCGCTCCTTTAACTCTTTTAACTCCGCTGGTGCCATACAATACGGCGGAATAGAAATGGGCTGAGTGCCCGGTACCAGGTCAATACCAAAATTAATATCCCTGTCCGGTGGCATGCCCAGCAAGTCTGCAGGAAAACATCGAGAAAATCCCTCACAACGGGGACAGAATCAATACTGGGAGTCTCTACACCGACATCCCTCACAAAGGCTAGATACGAAAGACATCCCTTCCCAACCATACGGTGTGCCACAGATTGAGTTGCGAGGTTTGATTGATTATATTCAATCAAACCTCGCAACTCAATCTGTGGCACACCTGGTATAGCCATTATGACTGTCTTGGCATGACAGTCAAGAATAGCACGACACAGAGATAGCCAATCCATGCCCAAAATGATATTGAAATCCACCATACACAATCATAAAAGATCCACTCGGGTCTCCAGACCCCCAATAGTCACCACACACGACCGATACACACAGTCTATGACAATAATAGCGCCCACTAGAGTAGATATATGAATAGGTGAAACGAGGGACTCATGGGGCATATCCAAATAATGAGCAAAGTATGATGACACATAAGAAAAGGTGGAACCAGGATCAAATAATACAAAGTCATCTTTGTGGTAGACTGAAACAATACCTGAAATCACAACATCTGAAGTAGGAACATCTGGTCTACCTGGGAGGTCATAGAAACAAGCCTGACCACCACCTGATCGACCTCCCCCTCTAGGGCGACCCCTAGCTGCCTGACCTCCACCCCTAGCTAGCTGGGCAGGTGGTGAAGTATCTGGAGCTGAAGTCGAAGGCTAACCCCTATGCTGAGATAGACCATCATGAAGACTAGGACACTGCCTCCTCATATGCCCAAACTCTCCACACTCATAACAACTCCCAGGTGATGGAGTTGGGGTCTGAAGGGAACCCCTGGCACTAGAATGACCAGTAGAAGGACCTGGCATGGAAGAACCTTGAACTGATGGAGCATGGGACGAACTCTGGGCTGGAAGAGCACTGAGTGATGAGTGGCCCTGATGAGAACTGGGAGAACCATGACCCAACGATGCCCCACGATAACCTGGGCGAGCTGAATGAGTCTGCCTGAATGGACGACATTTGCCCTGCTAGAATTGACCCCTCGAAGGAGCACTACTAAAGCTACCAGATCCCCGAGGCCTCTTGGCCTCCCACTCCTCTCGCTCTTGGCGGTAGACCGACTTAATCTCACAGGCGATGTCAACAACCTCCTCGAAAGTAGCACCTGTCACCATTTCCCTAGTCATGAGAATCTGAAGCTGATATGTAAGATCATCAACAAACCTCATAATCCTCTCTCTATCTGTCGGAACCAACTAGACCGTATGACGAGCTAACTTAGAGTACCGCATCTCATACTGTGTCACAGTCATCTCTCTCTGACGCAAATGCTTGAACTGCATGCACAGCACCTCTCGGCGAGACTGTGGCAAATACTTCTCCAGAAAGAGAATAGAGAACTGCTGCCAAGTAAGGGGCGCTGCACCAACAGGCCTACGCCTCTCATACGCTTCCCACCAAGTGAAGGCAGCCCCAGAAAACTGAAAGGTGTTAATAGCTACACCACTGGTCTCTAGAATACCTACTGTATGAAGCATCCTTTGGCACTTATCCAAGAAACCCTGGGCATCCTCGCCCTCTGCCCTGCTAAAAGTTAGAGGCTGAAGTCTGCCAAACCTTTCTAGTCGACGCTGCTCGTTGTCCGGCATAACTGGTACCACATACTCCAGAGCTGGTGCAACTGGCTGAGCGAGAGGTGCCCCGGTGTCTGGAGTCCCTGCACAACCTGCTCAGGTGTGCGAGCAACGGGAGTCTGGGTGCCTTCCCCAGCCTGAGAAGTAGCTGCGGCCATAGTAACTAAGACCGCCTAAGCCAAACCGGTACACACTAACAAGATCTGAGAAAAAGCCTCCTAAAGGCCTAGAATCACAATAGGCATGGCGGTTCCCTGAGCTGGTGCTGCTGTAGCGTCCACATCTAGGACCTGATCCTGAAAAGGGGCAGTTGGTGGATCTGTAGGTGCTGCCATAGCTGCTCTGCCGCTACCACGGCCTTGACCACGTCCTCGGCCTCTAGTGTCTCTAGCTGGTGGTACTGGTGGTCGTCCATCCTGCCCGGTAGCACGTGTCCTCACCATCTGTGGGAGAATGGAATAATAGAAGTTTAGTACTAGGATCAATAGATTCACACGATAAGAATTTCAAGAGTATGAAGTTTTTTCTAAAGATTCTGCAGCCTCCCGAGGATAAGTACAGACGTCTCCGTACCGATCTGCAAGACTCTACTAAACCGGCTCATGACTCGCGATACCTATGTAACCTAGGCTCTGATACCAACATGTCACGACCCCAAATACCTGGTCGTGATGGCGCCTATCACATTACTAGGCAAGCCAACCCAAACCATTAACTACAACAAATTCCTTTTATAAAACCATTTTTCTAACACAAGTTTAAAAATTCAATTTTTCATAAGAAGTGCATAAAATAGCCAAAAGGTGCGGAAATCAATACAATGTTAAATCAACACAACCCAACCATCTGTTGTCACAAGTCTAGAGCCTCTAGCATATACAAATCTGACTGTCTGATACAAAACAAGTCTAAAATGCGAAAAAATAAGGATAAAGGAAGAAAGTAGGGTTGCGGACGCCATGCAGCTACCTCATAGTCTCTGGAAAACTCTGATAAGGCTGAGGACCCTCACTCTACCGCTCATGCACCTAGATCTGCACACACGGTGTAGGGAGTAATGTGAGTACGCCAACTCAGTAAGTAACTAAAGTAAATAAGGTCTGAAAGCAGTGACGAGCAGTTAAAAATCATATAAATGAATGAATAACATGATAATAGATCAACTTCATAATTTAAAACTAGTTTCGTCGTAAAGTCATCAATTTCAGTTTAATTACTTGAAATCATATACTTAGCAATTTTTCCAATGAAGGCTTATTTTAAAAGAAGAGTGAAATCAGTGAAAATATCATAACCGGACCCCTCGGGCAAGGTGTCACTCAGAATATGGCCTCTCGGGCAGCCTTTCAGTCACTCGTGACTCAACTCTTGTCACTTAGTACTCACTCTCAGCACTCAGGCTCATTAATAACTCGTAATAATAGAAATCATGGAAACCGCTATGGCGTGCAGCCCTATCCATAGTTTATAGTCGACTACGCTCACTAGGGGTGTACAAACTTCGGAGGGGCTCATTAGGGGTGTACAGACTCCGGAGGGGCTCCTACAGCCCAAGCTCAGACTCCGGAGGGGCTCCTACAACCCAAGCGTCATATCGCTACGGCGTGCAACCCGATCCATATAAGTATCGCTGCGGCGTGCAGCCCGATCCATAACTCATACATATATAAATGTCCTCACCATTAGGTTCTCAACCTCTCTCAGTCATTAACCTCACAACCTCTCGGGCACAACAGTAGAAATTAGGGAACTCAGTCCAAACAGTCCTCACATTTAGAAGTAGAGTGATAAAACTAGTTTTAAACTTTTAAACAGGTAAAACATGACTGAGATATACTTTTAACTAGTAGAGTGAGGAAAAATAGTAAAAATGCCCCTAAGGGTCTCAACAAGTCGACACAAGGCTCCAAACATGGCATACAGCCCATAATACAGTATAAATGACTAAAGTACAGAATATCATAAGGTTCCAAATCAAATACGCGGCTTAATAGTCGCTACGGGATGGACCAAGTCACAATCCCTACCGGTGCATGCCCACACGCTCGTCACCTAGCATGTGCGTCACTGCAATTACCAAAACAAGTCAAATACTAGGGTTTTGTATCCTCAGTTCTAGATTTACAATGGTTACTTACCTCAAACCGGTGAAAATACTACCCGTGATGCCTTTGCCCCTCGACTCGACCTCCACTCGCGTCGAATTTATCCAAAATCAGAATCACGACGTCAAAATATGCTAAGGGAACGAAACCCAAGCGAAAATAATCAAATTATACCAAAAATCTCAAAATTGGCAAAACCTGACCCCCGGGACCACGTCTCAAATCTCGATTAAAATTACATCAACAGAATCCTTATCCTCCCACGAGTCCATACATACCAAGAACACTGAAATCGGAGTCCAAATGACCCCTCAAATTCTCATTTTAAAGTCTCTTAATCTCAAGCCATAATTACTCAATTTTAGGCTTAGATTGTATGATATATTAGGTAGATTTCACATTAGAATCGAGTTTTAAATCCAAAATTCTTACCTCCAACAAGTCCTCCTTGATTCCCTCTTCAATCTCTCTTAAAAAGTTTCAAAACCGAGTCAAAAATGGTGGACTTAAGCCAAAACTCACGAAAATGGCCTTTTAAACATTCTGCCCAGTGATCAGAAATCCTTCTTCGTGAATACGGTCGAAGCCTCGCGTTCGTAAAGCGTAAAAATTCCATTGACCAAAACTCTCCTTCGCGAACGCGATGCCTTAGCTTCACCAACCTTTGCGAACGCGGTCAGGCCTCTCGCGACCGCGATGCTTCCCATTCCGGCCCTTTGCGAACGTGGGAATCCCCCTCGCGAATGTGAAGGCCAATCCTGATGCCTCCCTTCCTGACCCTTCGTGAACGCAAGGGTTCACTCGCGAACATGAAGAACAAAATACCTGCAACAGCTGAAACCAAAATCTACAACTTTTCTTTAACTTAAAATGATCTGTTCAACCCTCCGAAACTTACCCGAGGCCCTCGGGACCCCAACCAAATATGCCAACATATCCCATAACCTCATTTAAACTTGTTCTAACCCTCGGAACTCCCAAAACAACATCAAACACCAAAATTACATTGGATTCAAGCCTAAGAATTCCAAAAACTTCTAAATTCCGCTTTTGATGAAAAATCCAACCAAACCATGTCCGAATGACTTGAAATTTTGCACACACATCCCAAATGACACAACAGAACTACTGAAATTCTCGGAATTCCATTCCGACCCCTATATCAAAATCTCACATACCAACCGAAAATCGCCAAAATATCAATTTCGCCAATTCAAGCCTAAATCTACTCCGAACCTCCAAAACTCATTTCGATCATGCTCCTAAGTCCCAAATCACCTCCCAAAGCTAATTAAACCATAGGAACCCACATCCTAGCCCTCTAACTCATAAGTCAACGTCCGGTTGACTTTTCCAACTTAAGCTTCCTCAAAAGAGACTAAGTATCTCAAACCTTACCAATTCCTTTCCGAACCCGAGCCAACCAACCCGATCGCATATAGGACCATTAGACAAAGCAATAAGAAGTATAAATGGGGGAAACAGAGTGATAACTCATGAGATGATTGGCCTGGTCGTCACAGGTTGAATTACAACTTTGGAACCATTCAGGCAAAAACATCACCGAACTATTATAACATCTGCCCCAGTTTCAACTTTCGGTGGAATGTGGATTTTTGTTTTGGGGCGTGACAAACTTCGTATCAGGGTAGTTCTGTCTTAGGGAATCTACAAGCCGTGTATATTAGAACCTTGTTTATAGATGTGTTGTGTACCACATTGTATAAACAGGAAGCTACAAGGCATTTAGGAGTCTGTTGCCCTTATTTCAAATCAACATCATGCTATAGAGCTGGGTCATAAGAGTTCAAGCCAATACTTATGTTTGCTAATTATAGAGATGCTTGAATTTAGTAAAATTACATCTAGTAAGAGGGCTAATATAGCAGTAGGTAAGGGCATTAGTAGAGAGAGAATTCTTGATGATGTGGCCCTGTTTGAGGCCCTATTAGATCGTGCATACCAGATGGTGCACTCTAGAATAGTACGGTAAGATATGAATACTAGAACATTCAAAAATATCAAAAGACATGTAATGGAATCCTAGAAGGGATAAATATTTACTTTAGTATGACTCCCGCCCCTAGTAAAAAGAGAATAGTAGGCAACCCGAAGAGCCAGTGAGATGGAGCAAGGGGAAATAAAAGTGAAAGAATGTTTTGTTGAAGTTTTCAGAATAAGGTAATAGACAAAAATATTAGCAAGAGAATAAAAAGAGAGTAAATAAAGTATTATGAGTAAGATGTGATAAATAGGTGATAATGGTAATTCAAATTATGACAGGATGATAGAGTATATAGTCAAGTGAAGGAAAAGACAACAAGTGACAGGCCTTGAGACCATAAAGTCATATCCTTATTTCGAGAAATGATTTGGTGACTCCAACATGATTACTAGAAGGCTAAGTTAGACTCCAGAGTAATAGAAATTAGTATGGGCTAGTAAATAAGAAAAAGAAAACAAACATGATTTAGGGACCGAAGGATTTTATAATAGTCGGCATCGTGAGAATTTCAGAGATCACGTTCCGACAATAATAGAATGGACAACGGAAGAATAACCTTTAAAGGGCATTTAGAAAGACGCTTCCCTAAAGAAATCACTATGAGCAGAGTTAAGCTTAAGGCACTAAGTGCGCCAGTTATACTAGGTATCATCCTCATGCATAAAAAATTCAGTTATCTGGGGCACATAAGGGTTAACGCAAGGCGAGTAAGAGTCAGTGAAGACGTGAAAAAACGTTGAAGATGAAGAGGTAAAATATTTATAAGTAAATCTTCATAGAGATAAATGCTAGTACTCCCCTAAAGGGGGGAAGACTATGTGATATGGTAGTAAGTCGGAGTTATGTAGTTCAAGTAACTATGGAATAGTAAAGAAAGAATGCGGTAAAAAGGCAAAATGAATGAGATTGCATTTATTCAGATCCTATACATATGTTACGACTCCAGAACATTATTCAAGCACGATATCGGGAGAGGAAATAAGGGTTCCCACACCAGATGTTATTGATAAATAAGTGTGAATGAACATTTGATACATTAGGTGCCAGTGCAAAAGGTAAGTTAAGACAAAAGACATACCCCAAAAGAGGTTACACTAAATATAAATATGAGCATAGACTGGCGAGTAGTTATAGTTAATTTAGGAAGAGATTAGTTATGGCTAGACAAAAGGTCTTAGATAAATCAGTAGATCATGCAAGATAAATGTAGTGAAACCCAACATAGAAAATTTAGTCTCGCAGATATGACATCGTAATCCTTGAGAAATATTTAGATAGGAGTTGGGGTAGTAGAAGGTACAATATAAGTGTTATGGAAATAAAAGAGAATGCCACTGGAAGACAATCGAAATTTCAATTCAGAAGCAACCCTACGAGCACAAGGGCGTGGAGGTAAGTAACTAAGGATAATGATAGGTGAGTAAGAATATCAGAAATTTTGTGGGGTATAAAATGTAATAAGCTAGCATCTTTACAAGAGTCATATGGTCTTCCCTAAGCACTGCAATGAAAGACTAGCTAAGAAAATAAGGAAGAAGGCTTCAAGCGAAGCATAATGACCTAAAGAGGAAATGATCTTATAACAACAGTCTCACTACAACTTTGTATACACTCCATTAGAAAGTGACACCTATCGTGGATAATGAACGGAAAAAAGTAATATTCAAGATCATATGAGTTGCACGAAATTCCAATAAATATGGGCACTAAGATAAGCCAAGTACTCAAGCAACAAGTGGCAGAACGACCAGGAAAAGTAATTGCTTACTTTTTAAAGAAAGCTGAGAAGGCACGAATGGAATTATTCAATGAATGACCCATAGTTAGTTACATTACGAGCGCACTTAAGATTTCAGAGTATTATCCATGCAGCATATATGTTGACATCCTACATCTATAGAAGACTCTGGTATAAGTTATATGAAGCAACTGAGTCCACGTTACAAACAAGGGCTTGAATTGTTAGAAGGTTATATCATGGATGTTCTATAGCGTCTACGAAAGGTTAAAGTAATAACTAACACCCTGAGAAGTAGATCGAAAGATAGCTTAAGCCTACATAAAGGCTGTGAGAAGAGGAATCTCAAGAGTTAATCAGCTAAGTAAATCAGGAGTCTGATTACTTGACCAAGATAATTATAGAAATCGTGATTAAGAACATTGCATAATCACTATTAATATAAGAGTTACAAGAGAGATATTACAACAACTATATTCTATAATGGCTCTATGATAAAGCAAGTTAGAAGAGCACCAGCCTCATAAGGAGTCAGTATGAAGCTCCTACCGGATTGTGTATGCACCAGAGGTGCAAGTATTATAGTAGAGCTTCAAGTTGTGGATGTGAATCCTACCTATGTGGAAGGGAGGTTATGAAATAGACAGAGATACGATGCGGATTTAATGGTAAGTAAGGTAAAAATGAAGAAAGTACGAGATACTTAAGTGTAGAAGGTTGTGTATAGTCCATACTTCAGGTAGAGTGCTAGAAGCACTGTGATTTAGTATCCAAAAATGATACTGGTGTCGTCAATAGCATATCTTCCATCCTATGATTTCCAGGTACCGAGAGGTCTAGTTAAGAGAGTAAAGAAGATTTAGAGACATCGTGATGTCTCGCTTGGGGTTCCAGAATAATATAAGAAAATCTATGGTGCTAGCAAGTTAAAGGAAGGCTACGAGTAGTATAATTAGATATGTGTAGGTCGTAAGCTAAAGTACGGTAGAGAAAAAAGCTTTTAGGTAGACATGAGTAAGGATAAGAAAGGTGAATGAGAAGGGGATGCGAATAGGTAAGGCCTTAAGATTAAGCCCATCAAAATAAGAGAGCTGATGGTTCCCGTAAGTTATAAAAAGCCCTGTATAACCTAAATAAATTTGGAGGAGTTTAAGATTAGGAGCATTTGGAAAAGAAGGAATGCTCCCCTGGTAGTAGAATAAGGGTGTCATTTTGATAAATGTTAAGAGGAGGACATTTAGGCTTTCGATGGAGTAATTATTCAAAGAGAAAGGATTTCATGAATTGCATGAGATTAGAATACCTCCATAAGATGAATCATGTTGGGATGCGATGAAATATGTGTCACGCCCCAAACTTGGTGGCGAGATCGGCACCCGGTGCCTCACCTACCCTCGCATACCAACTTGCGACTAAGGGACTCTGAACATATTATGTCATACTTTGGCCATGGGCCACATTGCAAGAAAATTTGCAAATGCTGATTAGACATCAATATAAAGCTGGGCCGATAAGGCTGTCATAACTGCTAGAACTAGCAAACCAATCGAAATATACATACAAGGCCTACAAGACAAACATACTGCACTAACTGACAGGATATGTCTACAAGCCTGTACTGATCGATATATAGTGATCGGAATAGGGCTTCGACCTACTCATAACATATATAAATGAGATGTACATAAAGCTCTAGACCCGACAACTTTGAAGGGCTTGAAGATTACCGATCAAACTGAACACGAGCAACACCTAATGAGGAGGTCTACCCATCTATCTGTCTGAACCTGCACGCATGAAATGCAGTGCCCCCAGAAAAGGGACGTTAGTACGGAATAATGTACCGAGTATGTGAGGCAATATACTGAAAGCTAAAACTGACCTGATAATATAATAACTGAAAGTAACTGGGAGTCATAGATAATCTGAAGATATGCTCACCTGCTGATACTGACTCAACTTTCTCAATATAGTAAGTAAAATAGCTGTCTGGCTTAATACGCTCGGTATATATATATAATTACTCTGCCGTAGTAGGCTCACTCATCGGTATCTCGGCCAACTAGGCTCGCTCATAGGCGCTCGGCCATAGTAGGCTCGGTATATAACTTACCATCTGATTAGAGGTTGCCCAATAGGGGCCTACCCACCGATTATAGCTCGATGGTGGTGAAAATACTGTAATACTGTATATATAGGCTCTCTGCTCTTTAGACTAGGAGAGGATAATACTAAACTTAATATGAAGTCCCAATAAGGAGAATGTTGTAACTTATGAGACCAGGAAAATGTACTTAAATTCCGGAATATGAATTTCTCTTTATGTCTTGTTATCAAACACATGTAATTACAAGATCATGCCAAAATGAATACGGGCTTTGTCTTAACATACCTGAGCCGATTTTCTTGACAATCCCTCTAATACACGTCAATTGTGACAAATCCCATAACGACGAATCGAAGTAGGGAAGAATTCGTATGATATTCTTGAGAAAGATTGCACCGTGCTTTCTTAGAGTCACAAAATCCCGTTGTGATTACACAATATAACTTCGCTGCAAATCTCTTAGAATTACAAATCCGTGTTGAAGCTTCATCTGTTGCCTGCAATCCATATGGATATGCAAATCTATATTTGCAAATCTTTAGTATGATTCGTGCGCATAATTGTTGGCTGTCCTTGGAGACAAACAGATCCAATTTACAATTTTCACACTTTTCCAAAGTTTAAGCAAAATTAAAGGCAATCAATCTTCCAAACTCATGTCTTCTTTAAATGATAAGAAATTGATTTTTGTCTATCTATTTATGAACTTTTTACGGTCACCACTTCCCCTAAGGCTAGTCTGCCACATTAATGCCTTAGTCCTTATCCAATTTTTTTTAATTTCCTAGTTAATCTTATCACAAAAATCATTAAGTAACCCAATTATTCACATAATTAAGAATTATCTCAAATTACTTAAAGTACTACTCACTTTTTAACACACTTTATACACCTTATAATTATTGTCATGTGTTGTATGGCACTAGTCCATAAATACGGGGTATTATAGCTTGGACCGTATTTTATCCCCAATTGCCAAACTTCAACGAAACTCATCTCCTTCAATTTCCTTACCCTCTCTCCTTCATGAATATACTCATCACGTGTTTGAAATAGTATAATGCTTAGAATCTTAAAATAACCTCATTCCCGATCTTACATCGATTAGCTTATGACAAAACTTTAACGTGCGAAAAATAAAGGATGCAACATCTCATTTTATAAGCTTCCATCAATTTACTTATGGCGTACTTTCACGTACAAAAACGTGGGGTGTAGCGTTATTCCCCCCTTTGAAACGTTCGTCCTCAAATGTTGATTGATGCACTTATTATTTTCATAACCTATGTTTTCTGAATACTTTAGTACTCTCCTTGCCATCCAAGAAACTGTTCTATGAATAAACCAAAATGCCAAGTCATCCCCCCCTTAAGCCTTTTTGTCACACCACGACTCATTGTCGGAATACTGAAGTTCTTTGCTTGTACTTTGTCGAACTTTCGAATATTGCTATATCTTATTTTATAGCCCCGATTATCCATCCATATGACTTTACTACATCTAGGTAGGTCATACTACACCATAACTCTTACTTCGATTTATCGTTACTGAGGTCTGCTACCAAACTCCAGCTTACTCTCGTTGCTTATCCTATAGGTATAAGTCTAAGTCCTTTAATGCTTCCTCATTACTGTTCATCTTAGGAATGAAGTTCTAATTTCATCTTATACTTTTATCCATCCATTGTTGATTCACCTCAATATTGATTTATAATCTACCATTGATAACTTGACCTTTTATGTAACACTGCCGCTAGGGCTCACTTCTCATCGAGGAACATCTAAAGTGACTTGCCTAATCCACCTAGGGGCGATACTATATATCAATAACCTTATTTCATAGCTTCCTAATGTGATTCTTATTATGAGGGTATTTTAATCCTGTACAATTCATCAAATCATAACTCAATCGAAGGCCCAAACATCATCATTTATCTATCACAATTACACCCTTATTCTATTACCAGGGAAACATTCCATCTCTTTTAGATTCTACTAGGTCTTAGACTCATTTGAGTATATTCAGGCTATACTGAGCTTTCTATAATTCTTCTTCTCATGGGCTTAATCTCGAGGACTTATCCCTTCTCGTCACCTTCTCACTTTTTTTGTCCTTACTCATGTCTTCCTAAAACTTTGTCGCTTTACCATACTTTAGCTTGTGACTTACACATATCTATTTATATTAGTCGCAACCTCCCTTCAACTTGCTTGCACCATAGATTTCCTTGTGTTATTCTGGAACATCAAGCAAGACATCACATTGTCTCTAACTCTCTTTTACTTTCTTAACTAGACCTCTCAATATTTAGAAACCATATATTCCACTGACGATGTCGTTATCATTCCTAGATACCGAATCCTAGTGCTTCTAGCCTTCTATTTAAAGTATGGATTATTCATAATATTGTGTATCTGAGTATCTCATACGTTGTTCACCTTTACTTTACTTGCCTTAAAATACTGCTTCACCTCTTCTATCTCTTTTATGACCTCCCTTCTACATGGGTATAATTTATATTCACAACTCGAATTTCAATTATAACACTTGCACCTCTGGTGCATACACAATCCGGTGGGAGTTTCACACTGACTTCTTATAAGGTTGGTACTCTTCTAACTGGCTTTATCGTAGAACTGTTATAGAATATGGCTATTGTACTTCCTCTCTTGTACCTCTAATATTAAGAGTGATTCTGCCATGTTCTCAATCATAATTTCTATAATTTCCTAGGTCCAATAATCAGACTCCTGATTTACTTTGTTGATGTAACTCTTTAGTTTCCTCTTCCTTCTTATCAGCCTTTATGTAGGCTTAAGCTATCTTCTGATCCGTGGCTCATGGTATTAGTCATGACTTTAGCCTTACATGGACGTTATGGAATATCTATGATACAATCTTCTAACAATTCAATCCTTTGTCTATGAACTGGGCTCAATTCTTTCTTTTAACTTATACCGAAATCTTCTACGACTGTATGATTCTCAATATATATGCTGCATGATAATACTCTGAACTCTTAAGTGCATTCATAACGTAACTAACTCTGGATTATTAATCGAATAATTCATTTCGTTCCTTCCTTGCTTTCTTTAAATGTAAGAAATTACTTTTCCCGGTCTTCCTGCCCCCTTGTTGGATGCATACTTACCTTACCTTAGTGCCCATATATATTGGAATTCCATACAACTCATATGATCTTGAATATCACTTCTGATTTTACTCCCCGTTCATTATCCACGGTAGGTGCCACTTTCTTATGGAGTGCATGCAATGGTATGTTGAGACTTGTTATTATAAAACCATTCCTTCTTTGGGTCACTGAGCTTAAGTTGAAGCCTTCTTCCTTATTTCTTCAACTAGTCTTTCATTGTAGTATTTAGGGAGGACCCTTTGATTCTTGCAAGGTTGCGAGCTTATCATATCGTATTCCCAATAGATTCTTTTTTTTTTATGTTTGTACTCACCTATAATTATCCTTAATTACTTACCTCCAAATTCATGTGCTCGTACGATTGCTTCTGAACTGAAGTTTTGGCTGTCTTCCCAGCAGAACTCTTTTTATTTCCGTAACACTCATACGGTGCCTTTAACTACCCCGACTCCTATCTTAATATTTCTCAAAGATCACGATATCATATCTACGAGACTGAATTCCTTGTGTTAGGGTTCACTCTTGCTTATCTTGCACGATCTATTGATTTGTTTGTATCTTCTTTCCTATCCATAACTAGGCTCTTCCTGAATCAACTTTTTGCTGGCCTATTCTCAAATCAATATTCCGCATAATCGTTCTTGGGTTATTTCCTTTGTCTTAACTTACATCTTGTGCTGGCTGTTTATTTATCAATAACATCCCGGGCCAGAACCCTTACTTCCTCTCCTTGGCATCATGCTTGCTTCTTAATGTTCTAGAATCGTAGCATATACGTAGGAGCTGAATAAGTGTGATCTCATTCCTTCCTCATTTTATCGCATTCTTCCTTTATCATTCCATAGTTACTAGAACCACTTAATTCTAACTTAATGCTACATCACTCCATATTCCTCTCTTTAGGGGAGTACTAAAAGTTGGAGCTATGACAATCTACCTATAGATGTTTTACCTCTTCATTTTTGGCATCTTTCACATCATCGATGCCCCTTACTCGCCTTGCTATAATTCTTCTATACTAAGGATAACGAAATTCCTAACGCGTGAGGATAATTGACACATATAGTCTCTTAAGATTAACTTTGCTCATAATTTCTTGCTTCAGGGAAGCGTCTTTCTGATTGACCATTCTCTGAATTTCTCATGAATCTTCTTATGTTGTCCATTCTTTTATCGCCGGAACGAAATCTGAAATTCTCATGATGCTGACTATTATCTAATTACTTAGTCCCTAATTCACATTTAGTTTATCTTATTCACCATCCTATACTGATTTATGTTATTATGGGGTCTAACTTTTCCTTCCGGTAATTACATTAGAGTCACAAACTTATTTCTCAAAATGATATGACTTTATGGCCTATAATCTTTTGTTGTCTCAAGGCCTATCAATTCTCTTTTCTTCCTTAACCTGACTATAGACTCTGTAATATTGTCATCATTTTTTTATCTACCATTGTCATCCATGAATCACACCTTACTCATAATGCTTCCTTATCTCTCTTCTTATTTTGTTGCTAATATTTTCTGCCTATCACTTTCCTTTGAAAACATCAACAAGATATTCTTTTGCTTTTAGCTCCCCTTGCTCCATCCATTGGCTCTTCTAGTTGCCTAACATTCTCTTTCTACTAAGGATGGAGTCACACTAAGGTAATATTTATCTCTTCAAGGCTTTCAGTGCCTATCTTTGTAGTGCTCATATCTAGCTGTACTATTTTAGAGTACACCATCTTGGTGCCTCACAAGGAGATCTATTAGCACATTTGTAATATCCTCCAGAAATGTAAACTAACGCAAATAATCTATTCACCATTTTGGGTTACTCTAACCCCAGCCGGATCCTGATATCCCGTCCTTCTCTTATACTAATTCTGTTAACTTCCATAGGACATATGGGTGTGGTTATTTGTACATACCTCTGTTATTGTTGAAGGTAATTCAAAAGGCTTACGTTCCTCTGTGTGAATTTGTAAATACTGATAATCTTCGTTAACTGGGCGCCTTGTACCATTCTTCACCTTTCTTCTTTTACTTGTTGAAACTTGTATCTATCTTCTGAATCTCTCATTACCTTTCACCATAGGGGTGGATAAATATTCTTTCCTTAAGGCTCCTTATCAAGAGGTTTATATGTCTTAGTATACACGTGATCTACTGAAGACCTTACATTTACTCATCATAAACATCATGAAAAATCGAGTTCCTCTGACTCAACTCTTCCATAGCTACATGCAATCTTTTACCAACTGTCTTTTTAGATGTAGGCATCGTCGTATTATAAATAAGATAGAGTTTAGGAAATTGAGTTCTTACAACTGAGCTCTACCATACGATCTAGAGTAAGAAGAAAGTGTGATAGTCCTAAATGCCCTATAGCCTCCTGCTTATAAGTGTGGTGCACAACACACCCATAAAAAATACTCTACTAGACACAACTTGTAGACTCCCTAGGGCAGAACTGCTCTGATACCACTTTTGTTATGCACCGAACCTAGTGGAGAGACCGGCACCTGGTGCCTCACCTACTTTCATGTACCAACTTACGACTAAGGGACTCTGAATATATAATGTCATACTTTGGCCATGGGCCACATTGCAAGAAAATTTGCAAATGCTAACTAGACATCAATATAAAGCTAGGCCGGCAAGGCTGTCATAACTGCTACAGCTGACAAACCAATCAAAATATACATACAAGGCCTACAAGCCAAACATACTATAATAACTGACAGGATATGTCTACAAGCCTGTACTGATAGATATACAGTGATCGGAATAGGACCTCGACCTACTCATAACATATATACATATATACACGAGATGTACATAAAGCTCTAGACCTGGAAACTCCGAAAGGCATGGAGCTTACCGACCAAGCTAAACTCGGGCAACACATAATGAGGAGGTCTACCCGTCTGTCTTCTGAACCTGCACGCATGAAATGCAACACCCCAGAAATGGGACGTCAGTACGAAATAATGTACCTAATATGTAAGGCAATATACTGAAAGCTGAAACTGCCTTGATAATATAATAACTGAAAGTATCTAGAGTCATAGATAATCTTAAGATATGATCACCTGCTAATACTGACTCAACTCTCTCAATATAGTAAGTAAAATAGTTGTCTGGCCTTATAAGGCTCGGTATATATATATATATATATAACTGCTCTGCCATAGTAGGCTCACTCATAGGCGCTCGATCATACTAGGCTCTATATCTCGGCCAATCGGGCTCGCTCATAGGCGCTCGACCATAGTAGGCTCGGTATATAACTTACCATCTGATCCGAGGTTTCCAGTAGGGGCCTACCCACCGATTATAGCTTGATGGTGGTAAAAATACTATAATACTGTACATATAGGCTATCTCCTCTCTGGACTGGGAGAAGATAATACTAAACTGAATATGAAGTCCCGATAAGGGAGAATCCTGTAACTTATGAGACCAGGAAAATGTACATAAATTTCAGAATATGAATTTCTCTTTATGTCTTGTTATCAAACACATGTAGTTACGAGATCATGCCAAAATGAAGGAAGGGCTTAGCCTTAACATACCTGAGTCAATTCTCTTGACAATCCCTCTAACAAACGTCAATTGTG
Source organism: Nicotiana tabacum (assembly GCF_000715075.1). Taxonomy (NCBI): domain Eukaryota; kingdom Viridiplantae; phylum Streptophyta; class Magnoliopsida; order Solanales; family Solanaceae; genus Nicotiana; species Nicotiana tabacum. Next base: position 91,605,276 of record NC_134084.1, read on the forward strand.
ACAAATCACATAACAGCGGATCAAAGTAGGGAAGAATTAGTATGATATTCTTGAGAAAGATTGTACCATGCTTTCTTAGAGTCCTAAAATCCCGTTGTGACTACACAGTATAACTTCGTTGCAAATCTCTTAGAATTACAGATCCATGTGGAAGCTTCATCTGTTGCCTTCAATCCGTATAGATATGCAAATCTATATTTGCAAATCTTTAGTATGATTCATGCACACAATTATTGGCTGTCCTTGAAGACAAATAGATCCAATTTACAATTTTCACACTTTTCAAAAGTTTAAGCAAAATTAAAGGCAATCAATCTTCCAAACTCATGTCTTCTTTAAATGATAAAAAATTGATTTTTGTCCACCTATTTATGAACTTTTAAGAGTCACCACTTCCCCTAAGGCTAGTCTACCGCATTAATGCCTTAGTCATTATTTAAAATTTTTTAATTTCCTAGTTAATCTTATCACCAAAATTATTAAGTAACCAATTTCCCACATAATTAAGATTTATCTCAAATTACTTAAAGTACTACTCACTTTTTAACACACTTTATACACCTTATAATCATGGTCATATGGTAGCTTGTATGACACTAGTCCATAAATACGGGGTATTATAGTTTTGACTGTAATTTTTCTCAAATTGCCAAACTTCGAGGAAACTCATCTCCTTCGATTTGCTTACCCTCTCTCCTTCACAAATTTACTCATCACTTGTTTGAAATAGCATAATGCTTATATTCTTAAAATAATCTTACATCGATTAGCTTACGACAAAACTTTAACGTACGAAAAAGGCGGGATGCAACATCTCATTTTCCGAGCTTCTATCAATTTACTTATGGCGTACTTTCACGTACAAAAATATAGGGTGTAACAATATGGTTATTGAAGTATAGTATCATCCCTAGGTGGATCGGGCAAATAACCTCAGATGTTCCCCTATGAGACATGAGCCCTAGTGACAATATATTACGTAAAAGTTTTCAAGTTATCAGTGGTAGGTTATAGATCAACATTAAGGTGAATCAATAATAGGCGGAAAAAAGTTCCCAAGTGTGAGATGATATTAGACCGTCATTCTTAAGATGAACAGTAATGAGGAAGAACTAAAGGACTTAGATTTATACATATAGGATAAGTAGTGAGAGAGTAACTTGGAGTTGGGTAGCAAACCTCGATAATAATAAACCGAAGTAAGTGTTATGGTATAGTATAACCTACCTAGATGTAGTAAAGACATAAGGATAGATATACAAGGCTACAAAATAAGATATAGCAACAGTCGTAAGTTCAACAAAGTACCGAGCAGAGAATTTCAGTACACCTATATATACCGGGAGGAATAACTTGTAATAGTTCTGTATATATTCACAAAGTGAGGCCTAGAGATTGGATAAAAGCTAGAGGAAAAAGGACAGAAGAGTCTCATAGGTTCACATACAAGGACAAAGTCGTACAAGATGCATGACAGAAAGTCACAATAGTTACGAGATTGGAAGAATTCCGACAACAAGTCGTTGTGTGAGAAAGAGGCCTAAAGGGGGGGAATGCCCTAGCCTTCGAATTTATTCATAGAAGAGTTGCTTATATGGAAAGGACAATATTAAAATATTCATAAAAGCTATAGGTTATGAGACGAATAGAGCATCAGCCAACATTCGAGAATGAATGTTCCAAAGGAGGGAATGATGTTACACCTCATATTTTCTTATGTGAGATTACGTCGTAAGTCAATTGATAAAAGCTCATAATTGGAAGAATATAAAGTAAGTTAATCATATTACCTTGGAGGTTATAAATATTTAAGATCATGAATAACAAGTACCAAGAGGGTTGGAAAGCTTAGAAGCCAAATCAATTGAAGAAAATAAGTTTTGTCGAAAGTCGACAAGTTTGGAATGTTATAACATGTACTATAGGGTTAGACTAAGGTTCTTAACATGATAAGGAGGTTATTCTATGAGTTATTTTAGTTTTATAATAGTCGTGTGCTACGTTTTTAAGTCAAGCAATTAGCAAGTTATGGAACAAAAGTTGGCAAAGATCATCACAAGTTACATTCATAATGTGCTGAAAATTAGGTCAAATGTAGCTGGGTTTTTATCCAAATATACTTGGATTTATTGGATGATCTACCTACAAAATTGAAGATCTACAAATTTAGTTTCTAACACATTTAACCGTTAGTCAATACAATATCGACGTAGAGAGATATTCACGTTTCCACGAGGCTGCACAAGTAGCTCCCGTGGGACCCACAAAGTCTGTGTAAAACTCAAGCTTGTATTTACGTTCATTATAAATCGTTTTCACTCATTTTTCTCGTCCAAAACAGTTCCAAAACCCTCCTAAATTCTATCCAATGGTTCCTCCATGATTATAGGGTGAATATCTAAGATAAAAACATGAATGCAACACTAGAAACCCTGTGGTGCTTGCTAGATCGCAATTTTTCATCTTGTGGCTGTTTTAGAGGGTTCTTCAAAGTGAAGTAACCTCAGGTTTTGTGTTGTTCTTATTGATTAAGGTAATAATCAGTCTCTCCTTCATATATATTATATTTTCCAGGCAAACTACAAGTGTTTACACACAAACTTGAACATCAAAAGTTGATTCAAGAAGAGAATACAACACCTATAGTATTGTGGTGTCTTTGAGGATAATTGTGGGTTGTGTTTGGCTGAAATTTCAAGTTTTTTCTACTGTATAAGGTGAGTATAATAGCTTACTAATTGTGTTTAATCTTGCTTGTATGTTGGTTAAGTTGTTAGGATGATAAATTTCAAGATAATACTTGGATTAACTTGAGATGTTGTTCTTGATGGATTGATTAGAAAGTTGTCCGTATGAACTTTAAGTGACTAGAAATTATGGAAAATACATTGGCTATGATATTGTTAGTATTATTGTTGGTTTACATGACAATCTTGTTGAGGAAATTGCTAACTAGAAAAGGACATGCCAATAAAGCACTTGGAAGTTGTCGACAATGATATTATCTTGTGTTGGGCTATTTCGGGTAACTTTAAAATTTAGTACAAGTTTGGAAATCCTTTAAAATGCATTTTTTATTATACTGAATATATTACTAAGTTCATGAATGAATGATAATGGGGTTGAAGGGTACTGACGGGATTCAATCCGAGCTTGCCGCTCGTCGTGATATGTTGATGACTTGTTAATGAAATATTTTGTACCCTAATGTTGATGTTGTTCTTATTGTATTTCTCTTGTATTAGTTGTTGATATATGGTATTGTAAGAGGCCCTTGTTACAAGGACGATACTACCCAAATTTACATAAAACGAGCTACTAGCTTAAATTACAGACTTAGCCTTTAACCAGCACTGGGTTTGAATCCCCTTATGTTATGGCTGACTGAGTTGAATTGTTTGAAGAGTTTCTAGGAAGCTATTAAAGACTCAACGAGGTTAAGGTATGTTAAGGCTGAACCTTTCCTTCATTTTGGCATGATCCCATAACTTCATGTGGTTGATAACAAGACATAAAGAGAAGTTCGTATTCTTGAACTTATGTACATTATCCTAGTCTCATAAGTTACAATATTCTTCCTTATAGAGACTTTATATTCAGGGACTAAAATGAGATATACATATTGTAATATAAAACATATAGTTGGTTTATATTAAATAAGTTGAGATACACTTTTATTTTTAATTTTAATCTAGAATTTTTAAATAATTTTTTAAGAAGAGCATATTTATTATTTTAATATTTTTATTCCCGAGATTGTTATATTCTAATCAGATGGTAAGTTATATATCGAGCCTACTGTGGCCGAGAACCTATGAGCGAGCCTACTACGGCAGAACAGTTACACATACCGAGCCTTATAAGGCCGGACAACTATTTTACTTACTATATTGAGAGAGTTGAGTTAGTATCAGCACGTAAGCATATCTTCAGATTATCTTTGACTCCTAGTTATTTTCAGTTATTATATTATCGGTTTAGTTTCATCTTTTAGTTATTCTGTTGGCTTACATACTCGGTATATTATTTTGTACTAACGTCCTTTTTGTCGGGGATGCTGCATTTCATGCCTGCAGGTCATTATTGACAGTTGGACAGACCTTCCCAGCAGAAAGAGTCAAACATCAGCTTGGTTGGTAAGAACCACTTCCTCGGAGTTGCCAGGTTTAGACCTTGGAGTCCATTATATATATACAGGGTTCATGGGTAGGTCGAGACCCTATCCCGATCATGATACAATTCAGTTATCTCTAGAGGCTTGTAGACGAGTCCTGTACATTTTTTTATATCAGTATTATGGCTTTACCAGCGATATGTAGCTGTTTAGTTTGGTATTGCTGGTTGTAGACGTTATTTTTAGATGATTCGGAATATGGCCTCATCAGCATAAGTTGAGGGTACCCCTCCAAGGTTTACAGTTACAGAGTGGTATGCTCGGGCCAACTATGGCACCAGGTGCCAGCCACGCCTCTTCAAGTTTGGGGCATGACAAAAGAAAAAACTAAATTGGAATTATATCACGTAAAGTGGGCATGTTTTCATAGTCACCAAAAAAAATCTTCTTTTTGATTTCTTTTAGTAACTAGGGGTAGTTGGTGAAGTGACCCCTTTTTAGACTTAAATTAGCCAAGTGACCTTCAAGTTTTAATTATTGTAAGAATGACTTTCATGTTTAATTAGTGCTTAAGTGAGATTATAAATTAAAGGTGGGGGGGATTTAGTCTTTATCCCTAAAGTTTCACTTATTATACTTTGGCCTCAACCTGTATAATTCTTATATTACTAGTTTTTTATTTTAAAAAATCTATCCCTTGCTGCCTCATCTACCACCCCAATATCCATTTTTCATGGTCGATTCCTCCATTGCAGCTTATTTTTCTTGCATTTAACACACCGAGGTCGTATCCCTTCCTCCCCATTCCTCTCAAAGTTTCATTCTTTTGATTTATCATTTACGGAGAAGAAATCAAAAAATTGGGGGGGGGGGGGAGAGGGGGGGATCTGTCGAATTTGGGGAAGAAATTGGCAGTACATTGGATTGATAATTCATTTTAAGTACTCCTTCATCTAGCAAGTGTTTCCATCTCATCTTCTTCATCATTGTTAATCTGCATTCAAAAATATTCTGCACAGTGCTCGACCACTATTGTGTAATAGACCACTGAGTCACAACAGATTGATGAGAGATTATTATTAGTATGCGGTCTATATTCTGGTGAATGGGTTAAGGGGCCAACTACTTGGAATTTAAATTCCTATACAAAGGTTACAGTAGATATCTGTATGCCTAGAAATTGTACATTTGACGAATTTGAAGATGTCATCATTAAACGTGGAAAACTGACATGTTCCCCAAGGAATTTGAATATTACATATATGCTTAGCTCTGCGGCGAAGAGGAATAAGTGTCACGACCTAAAACTCAACCTGTCATGATGGTGCCTATCATGGTACTAGGCAAGCCGACAACTCAGACATTACCAACACTTTCAAATTTAGAACATACTAAAATAGGTTTGAATAAGTAAAACTCTCATAAACTGGATAAAATGCCATAACTCAATGCAAAAATTCCCAAAATCAGGGTGTCACTGAGTACATGAGCATTTATACAACACACATATGAAATACTGTTTAAGAAAATTGAAACTTAATAAATAAGACTGAGGGATAGGGGAGGAGAGTCAAGGACTGCGCGCACACGTTAGGGCAGCTACCTTGAATATCTCCGAATGACAGTAAACTCTGAGAATCAGAACCCACCATGTCCAGAAACATTTGGATCTGCACACGAAGTATAGGGTCTAGCGTGAGTACAACCAACTCAATAAGTAACAAGTCTAACTATTGGGCTGAAAGTAATGATGAGCTTTGCAGGTAAAGTTCAATTATAGAATTTCAGTACAGAAATGTAGGTATGCTTTCAAGTTCAACAGTCAAAGCCGGAACAGGTAAATCATGACAAGTTCAATTGAAACAAGATATATCTTAGTATCTATATGATAGTTATATATACCAACTGAAGTACAAAATAGTAATGAAATCATATGCATACTCTCAGAGTATCAGTCACTCAGTCCTCCCATCCACTCCATCCTCACAGTCACTCATTCCTCATAATCGCTCGGTACTCGCACTCAGTAGGTACCTGCGCTCACTGTGGATGCGCAGACTCCGAAGGGGCAATTATAGACCAAACGCTATAATAAGCCAATCATGGCATGAATCACATAACATGCTGCAGCGTGTATCCCGATCCCATAAATATCCTCATAATCAGGCCCTCAGCCTCACTCAGTCATCAATCTTTGTAGTCTCTCGATCTCTCAAAAATCATGATAATCAGCCCAAACAATAATCATATAATGTATCAATAAAGGACAAAAGAGGTAGAGATACAATATGTAAATAATAGTTGTGACTGAGTATAAAATGGTAATTAAGCAAATAATTTAATATGTAACATGACCTCCATGGGTCCCAACAGTACCAACACATAGCCTAAGCATGATTTCTAACACGATTGACAGCTCAATTTCTCTAACATATGGTGAAATATGGATAACAACAAGATTAATCAACTATACAGTTCCATAGAATCGACAAAGTCACAATTCTTATGGTACACACCCACATGCCCGTCACCTAGCATGTGCGTCACCTTGACATCAATCACATAACACGTAATTCAGGGTTTCATACCCTCAGAACCTAGTTTAGAAGTGTTACTTACCTCAAACCATGCCAAACTCTACTCTAACAAGCCCTTGCCTCGCGTACAGCCTCCAAATTCCTCGAATCTAGCCACAAACAATTCGATACGATCAACTCAAGCTATAGGAATCATTTTCATATGAAAATGCTAAGTTCTTAATCAAAAGTCAAAAGGTCTACTCAAAAGTCAACCCCCGAGCCCACATCTCGGAATCCAATAAAAGTTACAAAATCTGAACACCAATTCAAATTCGAGTCCGCCCATACTAAAATTACTCAAATCTGATACGAAAATCTTGATCAAATCCCCAAAATTTAGCCTAAGGACTTTCCTCCATTTTCCCCTAATTTTTCAACCCAAATCACTAATTAAATGATGAAAGCAAAGACATAATCATGGAATTTAACCAAAACTAAGTAAGAATCACTTACCATAATCACTCCCTTGAAAATCTCTCCAAGAATTGCCTCCAACCGAGCTCCCAAAATCAATTTTGTGATATGAACTCAAACCCTCGTTTTGAAATATTTAAGTTCTGCCCAGATATGCCTTTTTCGTGATCGCGAAGCACAAATCCTAAGCTGCCAAAACTCAGCCCTACGTGAACGCAGACAAGTCCATGTGAACGTGATGCACTACCTCCCCATACCTATACAATCGCATAAACACCCATGCGTTCGCATAGAGCAACGTGTGTGACTAGCTCTACCTCTTTTTCTCTTCATGAATGCGGCTCCGCCCATGCGTTCGTGATGCATTGACTGATCCAACTATGCAATTGCGTACTCTTGATCGTGAACACATAGAGAAAAATTCCATTAGTGACCAACACCTCGCGGACCTAACCATGCGATCGCATAGAAGGAAATCGGACACTCCACACCAGCAGGCTTCAGCAGTCTCCCAAGTCCAAATTTCAATGCATTAACTATCTGAAATCCACCCGAGTACCCTGATACCTCAACCAAATATAGAAACAAGTCCTAAAATATGATACGAACTTAGTCGAGCCTTCAAATCACATCAAAAAACGCAAAAACCAAAAATCGCGCATCGATTCAAGCCCGAGCCAAAACTGTGAACCCTGGAGGGGTAACCCTCAACTTAGTATCAGAGCAGTTCTATCATAGGGATTCTACAAGCCGTTGGTAACCCTCAACTTATACTCGGACCGAGCGTACCACTCTGTAATTGTGAACCCTGGAGGGGTAACCCTCAACTTAGGCCAATAAGGCCATATTTTGAATCATATGAAAATAACGTCTACAACTAGAAATACCAAACTTAACATCTACATAGGGCTAGTAAAGCCACAATAATGATATAAAAAATGTACAGGACTTGTCTACAAGCCTCTAGGGATAAGTAAACTATATCATAGTCAGGACAGGGCCTCGACCTACTTATCAAACCTGTATATATAAAATGGACTCCAAGGTCTAGACCTGGTAACTCCGAGGAAGTGGAGCTTACCAACCAAGCTGATGTTTGACTCTTTCTACAGGGAGGGTCTGTCCAACTGTCAATCAGGACTTGCTGGCATGAAATGCAGCATCCCCGGCAAAAGGGACGTCAGTACAAAATAATGTACGGATTATGTAAGGCAACAGAATAACTGAAAGCTGAAACTTAACTGATAATATAATAACTAAAAGTAATTGGGAGTCAAAGATAATATGAAGATATGCTTACCTATTGATACTGACTCAACTCCCTCAATATAGTAAGTAAAATAGTTGTCTGGCCTTATAAGGCTCGGTATGTGTAACTTCTCTACCGTAGTAGGCTCACTCATAGGCGCTCAGCCATACTAGGCTCTGTATCTCGGCAATTCTGGGATCGCTCATAGGCGCTCGACCACAGTAGGCTCGTATATAACTTATCATCTAATCAGAGGTTGCCCAATAGGGCCTGCCCATCGATTATAGCTCAATGGTGGTGAAAATACTATATTACTATGTGTGTATATATATATATATGGACCCTCTGCTCTCTTGACTATAAGAAGATAATATTTAATTGAATATAAAGTCTCTATAAGGAAGAATACTATAACTTATGAGACTAGGATAATGTACATAAGTTCAGGAATAAGAACTTCTCTTTATGTCTCTTTATCAAACACATGTAGTTATGGGATCATGCCAAAATGAAGGAAAGGTTTAGCCTTAACATACCTTAACCTCGTTGAGTCCTTGATAGCTTCCAAGAAACGCTTCAAATAATTCAACTCATTCTACCATAGCATAAGGAGATTTAAACTCAGTGCTGGGTAAAGGCTAAGTCTATAACTTAAGCTAGTAGCTCGTTTTACATAAATTTGGGCAGAATCTCTCTGGTAACAAGGGCCTCCTCTAATACCATATACTAGCAACAACAACCAGAGCAGTACAATAAGAACAACATCAACAATAGGGTACAAAATATTTCATTAACAAGTCATCAACATATCACGATGAGCGGCAAGCTCGGATTGAATCCCTTCAGCACCCTTCAACCCCATTATCATTCATTCGTGAACTTATTAATATATTCAGTATAATAAACAATACCTTTTAAAGGATTTTCAACCTTGTACTAAATTTTAAAGTTACCTAAAATAGCCCAACACGAGATAATATCACTGTCGACAACTTCCACATGCTTTATAGCCATTTCCTTTTCTAGTTACCAATTTCCTCAATAAGATTGACATGTAAACCAACATAATCATACTAACAATATCATAGCTAACTTATTTTCCATAATTTCTAGTCACTTAAAGTTCATAAGAGCAACATTCTAATCAGTCCATCAAGAATAGCAACATCTCAATCTAATCCATGTATTATCTTGTAATTTATCATCCTAACAACTTAACCAACACACGTGATAATCCGGATAGTCGTCTCATGAGTTAAGCTCCGTTTCCCCCATTTCTGCTTCTTATTGCTTTGTTTATCGGTTCTATGTGTGATCAGGTTGGTTGGCTCGGGTTCGGAAAGGTTTTGGTAAGGTTTGAGACACTTAGTCTCTTTTGAGGAAGCTTAAGTTGGAAAAGTCAACCAGATGTTGACTTATGTGTTAGAGGGCACGGATGTGAGTTCCAATGGTTCGGATAGCTTCAGGAGGTGATTTGAGACTTAGGAGCATGATCAGAATGTGATTTGGAGGTCCGGAGTAGATTTAGGCTTGAATTGGCGAAATTGGAATTTTGGCGTTTTCCAGTTGATAGGTGAGATTTTGATATAGGGATCGGAATGGAATTTCGGAAGTTGAAGTAGCTCTGTTGTGTCATTTGGGATGTGTGTGCAAAATTTTAGGTCATTCAGACGTGGTTTGGTAGACTTTTCGATCAAAAGCGTAATTCAGAAAAATTTGGAATCTTAGGCTTGATTTCAATGTGATTCGGTTGGTTCGATGTTGTTTGAGGTGTTTTGAAGATTGGTAAAAGTTTTGGTAGTGGTATATGATGTGTTTGTGATTTTGGTTGAGGTCTCGGGGGCCTCGGGGTGATTTCGGATGGTTGGCGGAAAGTTTGGAAGTTGGTTTTGGCAGCTGAAGATGTTCCATTATTGTCATAACTGCACCTGCGGCTAGGGGATCGCAGGTGCGGCCTTGCAGAAGGAAGTTTTGAGCCGTAGATGCATGCAAAGGCATAGTTGAGTGAAGCCGCAGATGCGTTATGCGAATCGCACCTGCGTAATCGTAAATGCAGAGGTAGGGTCACAGGTGCGGAAGGTGACTTAAATGATGCCCACAGAAGTGGTGCACGGACCGCAGAAGCGGTTGCGCATGAGCGTGGAATTGGCCGCAGGTGCGATTCAGAGATTCACTAGGTAGCTGCTCGGTGTTCGCAGCCCAGTGCTTCTCCCTCTATCTTATTTTCTCTTGTTTTAGTTCTGTAATAGATTATGTAAACTCTTCCTGTTCTTAATCGGTTAGTAGATACTCATGGCTAGTGACACCCCGATGTCGGGCTATGTCTATTCCGCAAATTGTATTATTCACCTTTATTTTGGGATTATTATTATGTTAAAGACTTAATTTGTATTATTTTAATTGCTTAAAATGAAGTGAGTGTGTGTCAGCTGGCGTTGTCTTTACGAGAGGCGTCATTACGACCGGGTCTAGGTTTAGGATTATGACAAGTTGGTATCAGAGCCTAGGTTACATAGGTCTCATGAGTCATGAGCAAGTTTAGTACGGTCTCGCGGATCGGTACGGAGACGTATGTATTTATCCTCGAGAGGCTGCAGAACCTTTAGGAAAAACTTCATATTCTTCAAATTCTTGTCGTGCGAATCTGTTGATCCGAGTACTAAACTTTCGTTATTCTATTCTCTCACAGATGGTGAGGAGACACGCTACCGGTCAGGATGGATGACCACCAGTACTACCAGTTGTGGCCACTAGAGGCCGAGAACGCGGTTATGGTCACGGTAGAGGAAAGGGTGTGGCCCGCACAGCAGCTAGGGCAGCACCTGTAGATCCACTAGCCGCCCTAGTTCAGGATCATGTCCCAATTGTGGACGCTCCAGCAACACCAGCTCAGGCACCAGCTGTGCCCATTGTGACTCCGGGTCTTCAGGAGACCTTGGGCTCAGATTCTATCCGTATTCACTTGTCTAGCTTATGCGGTCTTAGTTACTACAGTCGTAGCTACTTCTCAGGCCGGGAAAGACAATCAGAATCCTGCCGCTTGCACACCTAAGCAGGTCATGCAGGGACTTTAGACACCGGGGGCGCATCCGGCCCAGCCGGTTGCAGCAGCTCAGGACTATGTAGCTCCTGCCATGCCAGAAGACAAGCAGCGCAAGTTGGAGAGGTTTGGTAGACTTTAGCCTCCGACTTTCAGTGGTGTAGAGGGCGAGGATGCCTAGGGTTTCTTGGATAAGTGTCAAAGGATGCTTCGTACATCGGGTATTCTGGACGCTAGTGGGGTCGCTTTTACTACTTTTCAGTTTGCTGGAGCTGCCTTCACTTGGTGGGAGGCTTTTGAGAGGCGTAGGCCTGTTGGTGCAGCACCCCTTACCTGGTAGCAGTTCTCCATTCTCTTTTTAGAGAAGTATGTGCCGCAGTCTCGTAGAGAGGAGCTGCACAGGCAGTTCGAGTGGTTGTGTCAAGGAGAGATAACTGTGACGCAGTATGAGATGAGGTTCTCTGAGTTAGCTTGTTATATGATTTGGTTGGTTCCGACAGATAGAGAGAGGATTAGGAGGTTTGTTGATGGCCTCACTTATCAGCTTTGTATTCTCATGACCAGAGAGAGGGTGACTGGTGCTACTTTTGAGGAGGTTGTAGACATTACTCGCGAGATTGAGTCAGTTCATCGCCAAGAGCGAGATGAGAGGGAGGCCAAGAGGCCTCGAGGATCTAGTAGCTATGGTGGTGCTCCTTCGAGAGGTTAGTTTCAGTACGGCAGAGGCCGTCCATTCAGTCATGCTCAACCAACTCGCCCAAATTATCGTGGGGCGTCATCGGGTCATTTTTCTCATAGTTCTCATCAGGGTCAGTCATCACTTAGTGCCTTCCAGCTCAGAGTTCATCCCGTGCCCCATCAGTTCAGGGCTCTTCTATGCCAGATGCATCTGCTAGTCATTCCGGTGCTAGGGGTTCCCTTCAGTCCCCGTCTCCAGCACCCGGGAGTTGCTTTGAGTGTGGATAGATGGGTCATATGTGGAGGTAGTGTCCTCGTCGCCTTGCGGGTTCATCTCAACAGAGGAGTCAGCCATCGGATTCAGCACCAGTTACTTTACCACCACCCACCTAGCCAGCTAGAGGTAGAGGTCAGTCAATTAGGGGTCGCCCTATAGGGGGAGGTCGATCAAGTGGTGGTCAACCCATTTCTATGCACTTCCAGCTAGACCCGATACTATTGCTTCTGATGCTGTTATTACAGGTATTGTCTCAGTCTGCCACAGAGATACTTCTATATTATTTGATCCCGGTTCCACCTTTTCTTATGTGTCATCATACTCTGCTCATTATTTGGATACACCCTGTGAGTCTCTTGTTTCACCTGTTCATGTATCTACTCCGATGGGCGATACTATTGTTGTAGACCGTGTGTACCGGTCGTGTGTGGTGGCTATTGGGGGTCTGGAGACCCAAGTGGATCTGTTGTTATTATGTTTGGTAGACTTCGATGTTATTTTGGGCATGAATTGGCTATCTCCGTGTCGTGCTATTCTGGACTGTCATGCTAAGACAATGACATTGGCTATACCAGGTGTGCCACGGATTGAGTGGCGAGGTTTGACTGCTTATGTTCCTAGTAGGGTAGTTTCATTCTTGAAGGCCCAACGTATGGTTAGGAAGGGTTGTCTTTCATATCTATCCTTTGTGAGGGATGTCGGTGCAGAAACTCCCAGTATTGATTCTGTTCCAGTTGTGATAGATTTTCCCGATGTGTTTCTTACAGACCTGTCAGGCATGCCACCGGACAGGGATATTGATTTTGGTATTGACCTGGTATTGGGCACTTAGACCATTTCTATTCCGCCTATCTTATGGCACCAGCGAAGTTGAAGGAGTTAAAAGAGCAGCTTCAGGAACTCCTTGATAAGGGGTTCATTCAGCCTAGTATGTCGCCTTGGGGTGCGCCGGTTTTATTTGTGAAGACGAAGGATGGAACAATGAGTATGTGCATTGATTATAGGCAGTTGAACAAAGTAATAGTTAAGAACAAGTATCCTTTACCTCGCATTGATGATTTATTCGACTAGCTTTAGGGAGCGAGAGTGTTCTCCAAGATTGATCTCCGTTCAGGTTATCACCAGTTGAAAATCAGGGACTTGGATATTCTTAAGACGTCTTTCAGGACCTGATATGGTCATTATGAGTTCTTGGTGATGTCTTTTGGGCTGACCAATGCCCCAGCAGCGTTCATGCATTTGATGAATAGTGTGTTTCGGCCTTATCTCGACTTGTTTGTCATAGTCTTCATTGATGATATTCTAGTGTATTCGTGTAGTCAAGAGGAGCACGCGGAGAATTTGAGAGTTGTGTTGCAGAGATTGAGGGAGGAAAAACTTTATGCAAAGTTCTCCAAGTGTGAGTTTTGGCTCAGTTCAGTGGCTTTCTTGGGGCACGTGGTGTCCAGTGAGGGTATTTAGGTTGATCCGAAGAAGATAGAGGTGGTTCAGAGTTGGCCTAGATCGTCCTCAGCCACAAATATTCATAACTTTCTTGGTTTAGCGGGTTACTACCGCCGATTTGTTCAGGGATTTTCATCTATTGCATCACCCTTGACCAAGTTGACTTAGAAGGGTGCTTCATTTGTATGGTCAGATGAGTGTGAGGAGAGCTTTTAGAAGCTCAAGACAGCCTTGACCACCGCTCCAGTGTTAGTTTTGCCATCAACTTCAGGTTCATATACCGTGTATTGTGATGCTTTGAGAGTTGGTATTGGGTGTGTGTTGATGCAGGAGGGTAGAGTTATTGCTTATTCTTTTCGTCAGTTGAAGCCCATAAGATAACTACCCTGTTCATGATTTGGAGTTGGCTGCCATTGTTCACGTGTTGAAGATTTGGAGGCATTATTTGTATGGTGTGTCTTGTGAGGTGTTTATTGATCATCATAGACTCCAGCACTTATTCAAGCAGAAGGATCTCAATTTGAGGCAGCGAAGATGGTTGGGGTTGCTAAAGGATTATGATATCAATATATTGTACCGTCCGGGGAAGGCCAATGTGGTGGCCAATGCTTTGAGCCGAAAGGCAGTAAGTATGGGAAGTTTGGCATATATTTTAGTTGGGGAGAGAGCCCTTGCAATTGATGTTCAGGCCTTGGCCAATCGGTTCGTGAGGTTGGATATTTCAGAGCCTAGTCGGGTATTGGCTTGTGTGATTTCTTGGTCTTGCTTATATGATCGCATCAGAGAGCGCCAGTATGATGATCCTCTTTTGCTTGTCCTTAAGGACAAAGTTCAGCACGATGATGCCAGAGATGTGACTATGGGTGATGATGGGGTGTTGAGGATGCAGGGCCGGATTTGTGTGCCCAATGTGGATGGGCTTCGGAGTTGATTATGAAGGAGGCCCGTAGCTTGTGGTATTCCATATCCGAGTGCCGCAAAGATGTATTGGGATTTAAGACAGTATTATAAGTGGAGGAGAATGAAGAAAGACATTGTGGGATTTGTAGCTCGGTGTCTCAATTATCAGCAGGTGAAATATGAGCATCAAAGACGGGGTGGCTTGCTTCAGCAGATGGATATTCTAGAGTAAGTGTGGAGAGGATCACTATGGACTTTGTAGTTGGACTCCCAAGGACCTTGAAGAAGTCTGATGCTATTTGGGTGATTGTAGATCGGCTGACCAACTCCGTGGACTTCATTCCTGTGTGTACTACCTATTCTTCAAAGCGGTTGGAAGATATCTATATCCGGGAGATTGTTCTTTTGCATGGTGTCCCGGTTTTCATCATTTCAGATAGGGGCACTCAGTTTACTTTACAATTTTGGAAGTCTGTGTAGTGAGAGTTGGGTACTCACGTTGAGTTGAGCACGACTTTTCACCCTCAGACAGACGGGCAGTCTGAGTGCACTATCCGGATATTGGAGGACATGTTGCGTGCTTGTGTCATTAATTTCGGAGGGTCATGGGATCAGTTTCTACCGCTTGCAGAGTTTGCTTATAACAACAGCTACCAGTCGAGTATTCAGATGGCTCCATATGAGGCTTTGTATGGGAGGCGGTGTAGATCACCAGTTGGTTGGTTTGAACCGAGTGAGGCTAGGCTATTGGGGACAGACTTGGTGCATGATGCTTTAGAAAAGGTGAAGGTAATTCAGGAGAGATTTCATACAGCGCAGTCGAGACAAAAGAGTTATGCTGACAGGAAGGTTCAGGATGTGTCCTACATGGTTGGTGAGAAGGTTATGTTGAAGGTTTCACCCATGAAGGGTGTTATGAGGTTTGGGAAGAAGGGTAAATTGAGTCCTCGGTTCATTGGGCCTTTTGAGGTGCTTCGGAGGATTGGGGAGGTGGCTTATGAGTTTACTTTGCCACCTAACTTGTCGGATGTGCATCTGGTATTTCATGTATCTATGCTCCGGAAGTATATTGGGGATCCATATTATGTTCTAGATTTCAGCACATTGCAGTTAGATGGTGATTTGACTTATGATGTAGAACTAGCAGCTATTTTGGATCGTAAGGTTAGAAAGTTAAGATCAAAGGATATAGCTTCAGTGAAAGTGCAGTGGGGAGGTCGTCCCGTAGATGAGGCTACTTGGGAGACCAAACGGGAGATACGGAGTAGATATCCTCACCTGTTTAAGGCTTCAGGTATGTTTTTTGACTCGTTCGAAGACAAACGTTTGTTTAAGAGGGGGAGAATGTGACGACCCAGCCAGTCGTCTCATGAGTTATCGCTCCGTTTCCCCCATATTTGCTTCTTATTGCTTTGTTTATCGGTTCTATGCGTGATCGGGTTGGTTGGATCGGGTTCATAAAGGTTTTGGTAAGGTATAAGACACTTAGTCTCTTTTGAGGAAACATAAGTTGGAAAAATCAACCGGATGTTGACTTATTAGTTATAGGGATCGGATGTGAGTTCCGATGGTTCGGATAACTTCGGGAGGTGATTTGAGACTTAGGAGTGTGATCGGAATGTGATTTGGAGGTCCGGAGTAGATTTAGGCTTGAATTGGCGAAATTGGAATTTTGTCGTTTTCCGATTGATAGGTGAGATGTTGATATAGGAGTCGGAATAGAATTCCGGAAGTTGCAGTAGCTCCTTTGTGTCATTTGAGATATGTGTGCAAAATTTCAGGTCATTCGGACGTGGTTTGGTAGACTTTTTGATCAAAAGCGTAATTCGGAAGAATTTGGAATCTTAGGCTTGATTTCGATGTGGTTCGGTTGGTTCGATGTTGTTTGAGGTGTTTTGAAGATTGGTACAAGTTTGAGTAGTGGTATATGATGTGTTTGTGCTTTTGGTTGAGGTCCCGGGGGCCTCGGGGTGATTTCGGATGGTTGGCAAAAAGTTTGGAAGTTGGTTTTGGCAGCTGAAGATGTTTCATTACTGTCATAACCGCACCTGCGGCTAGGGGACCGCAGGTGTGGCCTTGCAGAAGAGAGTTTGGAGCCGCAGATGCGGTCAAAGGCATAGTTGAGTGAAGCCGTAGATGCGGTATGTGAACCGCACCTGCGTGACCGCAGATGCGGAGGTAGGGTCACAGGTGCAGAAGGTGACTTAAGTGATGACCGCAGAAGCGGTGCTCGAACAGCAGAAGCGGTTGCGCAGGAGCGTGGAATTGGCCACAGGTGCGAAATGCCTGGGCCAGAAGGTATAAAAGGACTCCTTCACGATTTTTGAGTTGTTCTTCACCATTTCAAGTCGGTTTTGGAGCTTTTTGGGAGCTTTTGAAGAGGGAATCAAGGGATATCGTTTGGAGGTAAGATTTTTGAGTCTAATAATCGATCCTATGACATTATTTCACTGATTTGGCCTAAAACTAATGGAAATTAAGGGTTAAAGATTGGGAAACTAGGGCTTGGTATTGGAGACCTTGACTTGAGGATTTGAGGGGCCATTTGTGGCGGATTTTGGGACTTATGATATGTATGAACTCATGGGGAGATAAGGAATCTATTGATGTAAATTTTATTGATCCGAGACGTGGGCCCGGGGGTCGGGTTTTGGTTAATTTCGAGATTTATGTTGTAAATTGATTATTTTTGCATGGGCTTCGTTCCCTTAGCATATGTTGACGTTGTGATTCTGATTTTGGATAGATTTGGCACGAGTTGAGGCTGATTCGAGGGGCAAAGGTGTCTCGGGCTAGAGTTTGGATCGGATTGAGGTGAGTAATGATTTTAAATGTTGTCCTGAGGGTATGAAACCCCGGATTACACATCGTTATGCTATATTGAGGTGACACACACGCTAGATGACGATCATGGGGTCGTGCACCGTTGGGGATTGTGACTTAGTCCATCCCAAATGACGGTTTTACCGCGTATTTGATTGAAAACTATTTATTATCATCATGTTTTGGGCTGAATATCATATTTGCACATTGTGCCAACTATTGGACCCTTATGGGAGTTTTACTGATATTTCCTCACTGTTTTGACTTTATACTTGTACTCAGTCATGCTATATTCTACTGTTTTCATAACTCAACCATGTTTACTCTATTTTAACACATATAAATGATATTTTAAATGATAATTTGGGCTGAGCATCATGTTTTACTGTTGCTCGAGTGGCTTATAAGATTCTGATTGAGTAAGGCCGAGGGCCTGTGCTGTGAGGATACACTGATTTATGATTATGAGGCCGAGGGCCTGAGTTGTACGCCATGAGGTGGTTTGATATGAGGCCGAGAGCCTATTGATTATGCCACGAGATAGCTTGATATTGCGCTTGGGTCGTAAGGGGCCCCTCTCGGAGTTTGCACACCCCCAATGAGTCCGGGTACCCATTGCTATATGAGATATAGCCCGATGGGCAGGTGTTGTTCCATGGTATTGCCCGAGGGGCGGATTTGTATGTGTTTATCTGTTCTAGTTGTTTTTTATTTAATTGTTTAGCTGTTAAAAAGGGTTTTAAAGAAGCTTATTCTAAACTAAGGTATCTTTATATATTTTCACTGTTTCATTGTTTTTACTGGTTTTATACTGCTTCTTTATAGCATGTTGATGTGCTTTTACGTGATTTCTTATCGCTCAGTCTTCATTTATTGTTATTACTCACTGAGTTGGAGTACTCACTTTACTCCCTGCACCATATGTGCAAATTCAGGCGCTTCACGTCCCGCTAGCGAGTGTTGATTCTTCCAGCTCAGGCGGATTTGGAGATTCACTAGGTAGCTGCTCGGCGTTCGCAGCCCAATGCTTCTCCCTCTATCTTATTTTCTCTTGTTTTAGTTCTGTAATAGACTATGTAGACTCTTCCTATTCTTAATCGGTTAGTAGATGCTCATGGCTGGTGACACCCCAATGTCGGGCTATGTCTATTCCGCAAATTATATTATTCACCTTTATTTTGGGATTATTATTATGTTAAAGACTTAATTTAAATTATTTTAATTGCTTAAAATGAAGTGAGTGTGTGTCGGCTGGCCTTGTCTTCACGAGCGGCGACATCACGACCGAGTCTGGGTTTAGGGTCGTGACAGCATACAAGCAATCTTAAGCACAATTAGTAGGCTGTTATACTCACCTCAGACAGTAGCAATAACTTGAAATTTTAGCCAAACACAGCTCACAATTAATCTCAATGACACTACAATCCTATAGGTGTTGTATTCTCTTCTTGAATCAACTTTTGGTGTTCAAGTTGGTGTGTAAACACTTGTAGTTTGCCTTGAAAATCTAATATATATGAAGGAGAAACTGATTATTACCCTAATCAACAAGAACAACACGAAACCTGAGGTTACTTCACTTTGAAGAACCCTCCAAACAGCCACAAGATGAAGAACTACGATCTTACAAGCACTACGGGGTTTGTAGCATTGGATTCATGTTTTTATCTTAGGTTTTCACCCTAGAATTATGGAGGAACTCTTGGAGAGCATTTAGGAGGGTTTGTGAACTATGTTTGGACGAGAAAAATGAGTGAAAAAGATTTAGAATGAACTTATATACAAGCTTGAGTTTTACATCGACTTTGTGGGTCTCATGAAAGTTGCTTGTGCAGTCTCACAAAAACGCGAATATCTCTCTACTACGATGTCGTATTGGCAAACGGTTCAATGATTTAGAAACTAGACTCGTAGATCTTCAATTTTGTAGGTAGATCATCCAATAAATCCAAGTATATTTGGATAAAAACTCAGCTACATTTGACCTAATATTCAGCACATTATGAATGTAACTTGTGATGACCTTTGCCAACTTTTGTTCCATAACTTGCTTGACTTCAAAACGTAGCACACGGCTATCATACGACTAAAATAACTCATAGTTTAGCCTCCTTATCATGCTAAGATCCCTAGTATAACCCCAAAGTACATGTTATAACATTCCAAACTTGTCGACTTTCGATGAAACTTATTTTCTTCAATTGGTTTAGCTTTTAAGCTTTTCAACCCTCTTGGTACTCGTTATTCATGATCTTAAATATTTATAACCTCCAAGGTAACATGATTAACTTACTTTATATGCTTTCAAATATAATCTCATTTCTGAGCTTATATTAATTACTTACGACGTACTCTCACATACGAAACCATGGAATGTAACATCTTTAATAAATGATATGTTCTACTTATAAAAATATTAGTTCTAGGCAAGCGTGTTGCACGTACTTTAATATCAACAAGTATTAGTTTTTAAGAAATTATATAAATATACAACATCGACATAAAAATTCTATATTTGTTGACAACAACACAACAATAAGTAAAAAGATAGAAAAATTAGATAGCAAAATGAACACAAGGAGGATAAATGTGAATTGCTCCTAAGGTTCATCAATAACAGATATAATTCTATCTTTTCAACGGATAAAATAAGTAGGAATTTGAAACTAAGTCCATTGGTGAGAATTGAAAGTAATGGTTTAATATGTTTTTTTGTTTTGTTTTCCAGATATGTCACCAATATAATATATTCCATCTAACTAAACTGTTATATAACTAATTTCCTCCCTAAGATATTAGAACTACTTACTTCACTAGACTTGTAACAATTTGAATCATGTTCAACATCAAACATATCATGTGTGTTGCACTGTTGCACTTTTCACTAAATAAAGTTCCGTAATTCAGATTTGGAATTTAAAATTTAAATATATACAATTGATCTAATTAACATTCAAAATAAGTTCAGCGTACATTATGCATTGAATTTTATTTTTAAGAAAACAAGCTTAGAAGTGACAAATACACAATCCTCTATCTACACAAACACATATTTTCATATTCAACTCATTCCACTGGTCCACTCTCCTCCCCGATCCCACCCCCTCCTGTTTCATGCCTACTATTTCTTTAACTTCATTTACCATAACTACGGTGGAGTTTAAAGAAGAGTGGAGAAGTGGGAGAGTTCTTGACATTTTTAATTTCTAATTAACTGATATAATTCACCTATAAGTTGTACCTGGTTTTCTCCTCTTTTCACCTTTAGCATTGTGTCTGCATAATTAATCTTTAGTTTTCAAATAGCCCCGCAAGAATTTACAATGCTCCAAACTTTTCACCTTCACAGATGATTGGTTTATTTTATCTAACATTGATAAAACAAATGATTATATAGTAATTTTTGAAAAAGAGAAATGAAACAAACGATCAGTTATATATAATTTGCATTAAGTAGATGAATTTGATGTAGTATTAAATTATTTGAATGATCTATAATTGATGAGTTACGGATGCAACTTTTGAAATTCTCCAGTCATGTTGTTTGGTTTATATAGCAATGATTTTTTAAGGATATTATAGTCTTTTAATTCTATAAGGTTATTTTGGTCTTTCATATATATATATATATATATATATATATATATATATATATATATATATATATATATATATATATATATATATATATATATATATATATATATATATATAAACACACACACACACACACACACACCATGCTAATAAGTAAAAATATTTTAAAAGAGTATAAAAATATTAAAATACGTATGTAATGAGTTATGTGAAATTTAAACAAAAAAAGGTAAGCTCAAACTAATAAATAGTGATTCTAGGGGACTGGTATTTATTATAATTGCAAAGCACAAATCTAGAAATTGCTTTCAAATAAATGTGAATTATTTTTCATTCGCATATTTGTGAAAGTTAAATTCCAGGGAGAAATCTTTCAGTATTAGTATTTTTTTTCTAAGTCGATTAGATGGATACTATTTATAATTATATTACTTATATTTTAAAATACACATGTATAGTAATATAAGCAAGATCTCTTTTACTTCCCAAAAATAAGTTGAACAACTTCTGAATTTAGTGTTAGATATTTTTTTAGAACTCACAGTTATTTTGGGTTAATTATGACCTAGGGACGTGGTTAAGTCTTGGAAAGCAATCTTCAAGCATTAAAATGTTCTAATAAACTTGTCCCAACAAAGCAACAGAAATCTCCTCAACTAAAATCGGGATACATAAAACGAAAAAAAATGACTTATGATGGGAAGTTTAACTTCCTTGTGTAGTGTATTAATCCGATCAACCTCACATCCTAACCAGTAATTGATGACACGTATTGAGCACCGACATATACTGATATCATAACATAACAATCTTACTCCATATTTTGAGCATCTATTAGTTGTGCGACTTATGTCCAAACTAATAGTTCATGGTCCATCAGTTAAAAGCTTTCTAACACATTCGCTTTCAAATAGTGCTTGCTTTCCTTGAGTATCTATGAAAAGATTATATTTCGCAAGAAATCTCAGGCCGAACGCTTATTAATTTCCATTGCGTCAACTTTCTTAGCTCATTACATAAGTTCAGTTCACACTGAAACATATGCATAAATTAACTAGGAATCTTCTGGTTTTATAGCCATACTAAGACATTGAAAGAAAACTGTAATGAACCCAATATCCAAAACCAAAGATTGATATATTAATACTTGAGAACAAAGAAATTACACTAAGAAGAGGAGAGTAACAGAAAGAAACAGAGGAGGAAAAGACGGAGCTATAAAGAGAAACAGACAAGGGAGATAGAGAGAACAGAGGGGAAGTTTCCAACAATTTCAGCTTGCCCTATCTGTGTTAACGCTTAGTCCCTTTTAACTGATTCCTTATTGCACTTCTTGGGCTTGGATCCCACATTAACCTTTGTGAAGGTCTTCTGGCCCTGTGGCTTCTTCTCGGCCCAATAGTTCTTGTAAGCCCAATAGCTTGATTCATAACAATACTCCCGTCCTCAATAAGAACCTTGCCCTCAAGGTTCAAGTCAGGAATTCCTTCTAACCACATTACAACTATATTATATAAACTAAACTGGTCCTCTACTGCAGGTGTTAAATCTATGTCGGTATAAATGGCAGCAACAATGAACTCCCATAGAGCTAGATTTGTAAAGAAACTTTGACTTCCTTGATTACCATCCAAAGCAACCACAAGATTTCCAAGGCTTAAAGCTTGAAATGGCCCTATAGAAATGACGTCATTGAAATAATCTGCCTGGGAAGCATCAGGACTCCAAGATAATAAAATGACATGAATCCCATCTCTAAGTACACAATTGAATGCAGCCAGCAAGCCTACATTGTAGCAACCAAAACTCCAACGAGTTTTGTCCATCGCTATTCTGGCTAGTGGCAATATATAATCAGACACTTTCCTGGTTAAGGTTTTCAAAGGTGAATGTACGTCCATTGCCCTAGCTTTCACCTCAGAATTTTTTTTCACCTTTGGCAAGAAATCTTCAAGCTCGGCCACATAATCCACACCATCAACATTAGATGCTATCAGAGTGACAAATGTTGCCATTTGTTGCACAATCTGTGGATAAGAGCATGGGAAAACCGAATACGGGCGTACATTCCATGTTGCTCACAAGCTCAAAGCATGACATTGCAATCAAACCTCTACGCCTTTTAGCAATTTTTTTAAACGATGTGAGTGAATCTGATACAAAACTTAAAGGATCATTAGGAAGACTTGTACAACCAGAATCAACCTTAAAATGATGCCCAGTGTCGAACCACTTAAAAAATTGTATGCCCAAGTCATGGTTCTCGATAGTAAGACTTACTGTCGCTCCATTCCAATTCCCTAAAAATACCTCATTAGAAATTAAAATAATCACAGTTATAAAACCAATAACTGGTGCAATCTTAGTCACAGTGGCTTCTATTTCCTTCTTAGTCATTTGAAGAGGCAATATTTGAGCAAAGGAATCGGCACATGCTCCACGAAAATAGAGCCAAACACCAGGAGTATCATCCAGACAAAAACACAGTGGCAAATATCATAAATTTATTTGTGGAACCAAATTGTTCATACCACTGCCAATACCTTCAGCAAGTTTAGAAAGCATGTCGAAAGAACAAACAATTAAATATCTAGCACAATGTCGATCATCAAAAGCAATTCCGAAGAGAACATATTGACGAACACAGTATGTAATTCTAAATTGAAATTTCAAAGGTGCAATGCAATCCCACATGGTGAATGTCACGAACTTATCACACTCAAAGTTGCTCGAGGCACCACATAATACACAATTTCTTGTAACTCTAAGAAATATGGTAAGCAAACTAGAGCCAGGATCAAACAGAAAGTCTAAGCCGAGTTGATATAGATGCAAAGGTAAGACAAGGTCAGCATGACCAAGGTCGCTTAAGTGACTGAATATACCTCTGTTTAGAAGGTGGTTGAAAGTGCAAGCAGAAAGCATACAAGACATCGCCTCCAAGTTTTGGGCTAGCCCAAGTCCATATCGACCAGCCATCATGTCGAGGTTACTAGAAATAGAAGAAGCAGAACCAATCCATAGTGGAGCCTTCTCTATGATTGCAGTAACAACTTTCTCTTTATTATCCTTGTCTTCATTTTCAACAACATTAGCATTATCGTTTGACGCATCAGTCGGAGCAACATGATACATCGAATCATTAGGGAAATGGGTTAGATTAAGCTCCTTTTGTGGCTCCTGCATAGCAATCGGCTCCTGAATAGCATCTTTAGAGCAATTGGACAATTCATCAAACACCTTGCGCGCCCCATTATTGCTGTTGTATTCAGATGGTGCAACCAAGTATTGTGGCAAAAGGGAATCGGCTTCCTCTTTGTCCTTATCCAAAACTGAATTGCAGGTCTCCTCAGGTGTTGGTAGCATTGTTTCAGTAACTATTACAGTTTTACTTTCCCTATTTGGCTTCTCTACAAACACCTTATGGGTAACGTTCAGGTTGGTGTACTTTGCGTGCGCATTCCAGTACTGAGGCAAGGGCGAGTTAGCCATGTTGTTCCATGACGGAATAGCCGCAGCCCGTGCCGAATAAACATCCACTGTGGTAAAGTTCCGGAGAATGGCTAAACGCCTATCGGGTGCATCCCGATTTCGACCTCGAAAATGAATAAATAATTTGTCCACGAAATGGTCCCAACCTGCAAGTTGCTTGTTTCGAAATAACCAATGATAACATTTCAAAGCCTCGCCATCCATATAAAATGAAGCCCAGGACATTTTATGCTCTGACGAAATATTGTAGAAAGTGAAATATTGCTCTGCTCGAAGAACCCAATCCAGAGGATTCTCACCGCTAAAACGGCTCATTACCGGGGCTTGAGATAGGTCCACCATGGTAGATGCTCTCAATGAAAGCACCAATGAAATAAACTCAATATCCAAAACCAAAGATTGATATATTAATAATTGAGAAGAAAGAAATTACATTAAGAAGAGGAGAGTAACAGAAAGAAACAGAGGATTAAGAGACGGAGCCATAGAGAGAAATAGACGAGGGAGACAGAGAGAACAGAGCGGAAGTTTCTAATAATTTGAGCTTGGGTGTTGTGTTAATACTTAGTCCCTTTTAAGTGATTCTTATTGTACCTCTCTTGGGCCTCAATCCCACGTTAACCTTTGTGAATGTCTGCTCGCCCTGTAGCTTCTTCTCGGCCCAATAGTTCTTGTAAGTCCAACAACTTGAGTCATAACAAAAACGATCCAAAGAAGAATATAATTAAGTGGAGTCTTGTCTCAGTGTACAATAAATAATCAAGAAAAATGTGCTTTTTAGGGATGCACTTTTTCATTAATAAATTGCAAAGAGGTTGAAGAGAATTGATGAATCACATATCTGTTTGCAAGTACAAGGAACATAACATATGATTTCAAGATGTCCTCAAATCTATCAAAGAAAATGCAACAAGAAAACTCAAAAAAATAAGAAAATATTTCACTTCCAAATAGTCGGAGTAACCATTACGCAAAAAACACTAATTAAGAATCATTTTTCTGATACATGGCTACTTGTCCAAATCTTTCCAAAGCGATGTCTTGTCAACTTCATAACTGTATTGGGTAAAATTAAGTTTGCACATTGGAGGTGACGTGTCATGACACGTGAATTAGTCAAATGGTCAAAGAGTTATAATTAGTCAAGAGGCACGAGCAGCAACAGGTACGAGAGAAGGTGATGAAAGAGGCACGGACAGTTATTCAAATAGTTTGGCGCCCGTACCTATTTAAATCATTTAAAGCTCAAAGATCAAAAAGAATCAAGGAAATGAATCTGACGATGCATGAGAGTCCAAATTCAGTATTTAACATATATTAAATACCTAGTACGTTAGAGAATTTGTATTTAATACATATGATTGAGTAACGTTTCTTTTATTGTCATTTATTGCTCATAATTGCCTTATTAAGACAAAGGCAATAAACATATCTCCAAAAAAAACTATTATAATAGGGAGAATGCTGAACATTTGTAAGGACAGAGAAGACTATTGGAATATACTGATTTACTTTGCTTTCTTCTGCTCATCTTGTTATTGTTGAAAGCCAATTTCTACATTCTTTCGATTATCAGTAACCCGTGTTCTTCTAAATTCTAGCTTTGACTAAAATTCTATTTTTTGGTTAAACAAATTGGTTCCGTTACCGGGAATCTGATAATCTATTTTCTTTTCACCTAACCTTCCTTGTTGCATCAACTATGTCGACTAACGATGTCAATACTCAAGGAAACCAAGAGAACCAACAAAGTCAGGGGGATCCACAAAATATCAACATTCAAGTTCCTGCTCCGCAAGACTCTCCACGACAATCGCGAGGGTTCTCCTGATGAATCTCAAACAAACGAGCATGCTCAATTTCAAAACATGGAAGCCGCTGATGAAGCTTTGCAGAAATTAATTACTGCTCAGGTCAACAGAGCCGTTGCGGCACTTGTTAACCAGTTACCGGTTGCAACACCCGCACCTACTCCAAATAATAACACTATAGAAAACCCTCATTCCGGGCTCGTTAACTCAGGCAGTGGTGGAACCCCCAATAACTCACAGGAGGGAGAACCAGGTAATGCAATTAATTCTGATTTGCAAACTTTAGTACTAACCTTGCAGAAACAGCTCAAGGAGCAAAGTGAACGCATAGAGCAGATACCTGGGGTGCCACCTATAATCAAGGGGGTAGACATGGATAGGTATTCACAACAACCCTGGAAGCCAAGTGCTGCTCCGCTCCTAATCCCAAAAAAGTTTAAAATGCCTGATATTCCAAAGTATGATGGAACAACAGACCTACGAGACCACGTGACTGCCTTCACAACGGGTGTAAAGGGCAACGATTTGACTAAGCAGGAGATTGAATCGGTTCTAATCAATAAATTTGGTAAAACACTCACCAAAGGAGCACTAACATGGTATTCTCTTCTACCTGAAAATTCTATAAATTCTTTTGATGAGCTTGCAGATTCTTTCATTAAAGCACACTCGGGAGCTCAAAAAGTGGAAAAAAGAATGGAGGATATTTTCAAAATCAAGCAGGGAGACTCAGAATTGTTTAGAGAGTTCGTGGACAGATTTCAACGTGAAAGAATGACATTGCCGCGTGTACCTAACAACTGGGAAGCTATAGCCTTTACAAGCAATTTGAATGAAAAAAGTTCAGAAGCTACGAGGAGGCTCAAGGAAAGCCTTCGTGAATTCCCAGCTACAACGTGGAATGATGTTTACAACAGGTATAGTACGAAGTTGAGGATTGAGGAAGATACTGTGCCACGATCTCAAAAAGAAGAAAATATACGTCCGAGACGGGCAGAGACCGACAAAAGGTCCGGTAAAAACAGGTACGAGCCTTATATGGGGCCTGCGGGAAAAGACTCACGATCAAAACAGGATGACCAAAGGCACGATAGCAAACCAATGAATAGAGAAGCAGGTTCCTCATCGAGATTCAGGAACGAGCGAAACCATTATGAGTCACGGGACGATGATAGAAGTTTAAAAACGAGGTTTGGAGGTTACAACTTTAACGTCAGCACTTCTGAGCTCGTAGCCGTTTTGAGAAGTATGGGAGATAAGGTTCGATGGCCAAAGGAAATGAGGTCGAATCCAAACAGGCGCAACCCTGACCATTGGTGCGAGTTTCATAATGATCATGGACATAAAACAGTAGATTGTAGATTTTTACAAAGTGAGGTTGATCATTTATTAAAACAAGGATATCTCACCGAGTTATTCAGTGAGAAAGGCAAGCAAGCTTATATGAAAAACAGGCAGGAGCCTCAAAAGCCCCTCTCTCCCAAAAGAACTGTTAATGTTATAAGTGGGGGTGAAGACATCAATGGTGTATCATATACTGCAGCCAACAAAGTTTCCAAAGTAACTATTACCCAAGGGAAACGGGTGCGGCAGGTTCTAGAAGAAGACAATATTACATTCAAAGATGCAGATGCTGACGGCGTATTAACCCCTCATAACGATGCACTGGTAATATCTCTAATTGTTTTTGATACTAATGTGAAACGAGTTTTAATTGATCCAGGTAGTTCCGTGAACATTATTTTGCTAAGAGTATTACGTGAGATGCAAGTTGAAGAGAAAATAATACCAAAGGCGCATACTCTATCTGGATTTGATAATTCCAGTGTCGTCACAAAAGGAGAGGTAACACTCACCACATTTGCTGAAGGGATCGCGAAGGATACAAAGTTTCAAGTAGTAGAGATGGAAATGGCTTACAACATGATTCTTGGGAGATCGTGGATCCACGAAATGGATGATGTTCCTTCAACCTTGCATCAGGTTATTAAGTTTCCTTCGCCATGGGGAATCTGTCAAATTCGTGGGGATCAACATACGTCCAGGGCTATCAACTCCGTTGCAGACACGAGCACGAGAAGTGAAGGTAAATAGCAATCATAGAAGGCAGTTGAGGACATCACAACGCAAACCTCAACTGAACAAGGACAGACAGATGTAGATTCAAGGCCTGACACTATACAAGAACCAGAAGAGAATGAAAATATCAAAACAAATATAGAGGAATTAGAGCCTGTCGTGTTATATGCTCAATGGCCTGATAAAAAAGTCTATGTTGGGGCTAATCTTGACCAAGGAATGAAAGGTAAGTTAATTGAATTTTTGAAAACTAACATGGATTGCTTTGCTTGGTCCCATTTAGACATGACTAGAATTCCACCGGGGGTGATGACTCATAAACTAAATGAGGATCCATCATATCTTCCTGTGAAACAAAAGAAGAGAAAGCAGGGATCTTTCAAGAATCAGGTGATTCAAGAAGAAGTCCAAAAATTGTTAAAAATTGGTTCCATTCGAGAGGTAAAGTACCCTAATTGGTTAGCTAACACTGTAGTGGTTCCAAAGAAAAATGGTAAGTGCCGGGTCTGTGTAGATTATATAGATCTTAACAAACCCTGCCCTAAAGATTCTTTTCCGCTACCACACATAGATCAATTGATTGATATAACTGCAGGTCACGAATTACTAAGTTTTCTAGATGCATATTCAGGGTATAATCAGATTAAAATGGACCCAGTAGATGATGAAAAAACTTCGTTCATAACAGACAGGGGGACTTACTATTATAAAGTAATGCCCTTTGTTCTAAAAAATGCAGGGGCGACGTATCAGATGTTAGTAACCAGAATGTTTCAGGAATATTTAGGAAAGACTATGGAGGTATATATAGATGATATGCTTGTTAAAGCTCAATATTCAAAAGATCACATATCACACTTATCTGACACATTTTCAATTTTGCGTAAATTTAATATGAAGTTAAATCCCGAAAAATGTGTATTTGGCGTTACATTGGTAAGTTTTTGGGTTTTCTCGTTTCTAACCGTGGAATTAAAGTGAATCCTACACAGATTAAAGCCATTGAAGAAATCCCTGATATACTTACAAACAAAAAAGAAGTTCAAAGGTTAACAGGGAGAATTGCAGCTTTGGGAAGATTCATATCAAAATCATCAGAAAAATGTTTTAAATTCTTCTCAGCTCTTAAGAAGCAGGATCATTTTGAATGGAATGAGGAATGTCAACAAGCACTTAGGAATTTGAAAACTTACTTATCAAATCCACCTTTGTTGGCAAAACTAAAAGCTGGAGAAAAGCTACTCATCTACCTCGTTGTTTCAGAAGTGGCAGTAAGCGCTGTTTTGGTCCGGGAAGAGCAAGGTAAACAATCCCCTATCTATTACGTGAGTAAATCTTTGTTGGATGAGGAGACAAGGTATCCTCAATTAGAAAAACTTGCCCTTGCATTGATCATGGCATCTAGAAAGTTAAGACCTTATTTTCAGTGTCATCCTATCGTTGTGGTAACTACTTACCCTTTACGTAACATATTACACAAGCATGAGTTATCAGGTAGGTTAGCTAAGTGGGCAATAGAGTTAAGTGAATATGAAATTGCATATCAACCTAGAACTGCTGTAAAATCACAAGTATTAGCGGATTTCGTGGCTGATTTTAGTCATGGAATACAGTTAGAAGCAGAGAAAGAATTGCAAGTGTTCAATGGGGCTAACCCAGGAACTTGGACTTTATTTACCGACGGCTCATCTAATGTGAGAGGGGCAGGTTTGGGAGTCGTATTGGTACCGCCTACGGGCGGAACTATTCGGCAAGCTATCAAATGTCATTCCATAACTAACAACGAGGCGGAATATGAAGCTATGATTGCAGGTTTAGAATTGGCACGGGAGCTTGGCATAAGTCAGATTATAATCAAAAGTGATTCACAACTCGTAGTTAATCAAATACTGGGGACTTATACAGCCAGAGAAGCAAGGATACAACAATATTTGGAGAAAGTACGAAAGTTGATAAAACAATTTCAAGATTGGAAAATTAGACAAATACCCGGGGATGAAAATCTTGAAGCAGACACCCTAGCTAATCTCGCATCTGCGGCCGACGTGGCAAACGATGCAAATGCCTTAGTGATACATTTATTTCATTCAGTTACTGATCCTGATGCTAATGAGGTAAATTTTAATAATTTAACTTGGGATTGGAGGAACGAAATTGTGGCTTTTTTGCAGTATGGTACTGTTCCCGATGACAAGAAAAAGGCTTGTGCGCTTATAAGAAAAGAAGTTCGGTACTGCTTAAAACAAGGCAATTTGTATCGTAAAATGTTTGGTGGTCTATTAGCAAGATGTCTTGGACCTGCACAAACAAAGTATGTAATGAGAGAAGTACATGGGGGTCATTGCGGGAATCACGCAGGTGGAAGATCACTGGTGAGAACCTTGATTAGGGCAGGTTATTACTGGCTCAAAATGGAAGAGGAGGCAGAAAGTTTCGTGGCTAAATGTGATAAATGCCAAAGGTACAGTAACAATATACACAGACTTGCGGAATT
This sequence comes from Nicotiana tabacum, assembly GCF_000715075.1. NCBI lineage: Eukaryota > Viridiplantae > Streptophyta > Magnoliopsida > Solanales > Solanaceae > Nicotiana > Nicotiana tabacum. The sequence goes on from NC_134084.1 coordinate 91,636,266, forward strand.
GTTACATCCGGTCATTGCACCATGGCCATTTATGAAATGGGGGATGAACATCGTGGGTCCATTACCGCAAGCAAAAGGACAGGTAAATTTTTGCTTGTTCTCACTGATTATTTTACTAAATGGGTAGAGGCAGGCGCATTCAAACAGGTGCGAGAAAAGGAAGTTAGAGATTTTATTTGGCGAAATATCATATGTCGATTCGGCGTACCAAAGGAGATCGTATGTGATAATGGCCCTCAATTTATTGGAGCTCAGATCACGGAATTTTTTCAAAGCTGGCAAATTAAAAGGATTACGTCAACACCATACCATCCAGTGGGTAATGGGCAGGCAGAGTCAACAAACAAGATTATCATTAACAATTTGAAAAAGCGTTTACAATAAGCAAAAGGTAACTGGCCTGAAGTATTACCTGGGGTTTTATGGGCATATCAAACAACTGCTAAAACAAGTACGGGCGAAACACCATTCTCGTTGATTCACGGAGCCGAAGCCTTGATTCCAGTTGAGATAGGAGAGCCAAGCACACGGTTTATGCAGGCAACGGAGGAGTCTAACAGCGAAGAGATGCGGGTCAATCTTGATTTACTCGAGGAAAGAAGAGAAGATGCATTAATAAGGATGACAACACAAAAGCAAGTTATTGAACGATATTACAATCGAAAAGAGCGCCTCAGATTCTTCAAAATTGGGGACTTCGTGCTTAAAAAGGTCTTTCAATCTACAAAGGTAACTAACTCAGGGAAGTTAAGTCCAACATGGGAAGGACCCTACAGAATTAGTGATGTTGCAGGAAAGGGAGCATATGAACTGGAGACAATGGATGGCAAGATATTGCCTTCACATTGGAATGCTATTCATTTGAAGAGATACTATTTCTAAGGAAAACCCACGGTCAGGTATAACCATTTTACATTTCATTTTTGAATTATTAATTTTACTAACGATTTTAGATGATAGGCAAAAAGCTAACCCGTACTAAATGATGAGTCATGACCTGTAAGGCGCACGGAGTAACCTAAAAATCCTGGCCTAGGGTTAAAATTTTTCTGATAGAAACAAAAACGGGTTATGCAGTCTTCATCTATAATCGTCCCTCCGAGTCCCGTATGTTTTTCCTTTTCAGGAAACGGACCAAGATGAGAGGAACAAACAAGTGCTCGAGGCTTCAATCTTCAACGCTCAAACACTTGGGGGACTACCTAATACACACAAACATATGTATAAATCTCAAGCAAAGATTTGAAGACTATGGCATTTATCATAGTGTTTTTTCTCATGAGAACAATGATGTCACTTCTCAAACCTTGTACTGAAACGGGTTATAAGGAAAAACCTTGTGTGTATTATTTTTCTTTTGTAAGAATCTGTTACAAGAAAAACAGTTACGAGAAAACTATAGATGTAATCCAAATACATGTAAAGTATTATTCATAAAAACCTGTCAAAGTTATTTCAAACAAAACATGTGTGTTCCTATTCTTTTCATCGTATTACAACACCATTATGAAGTTGAGACGTCTTCTTCATTAAGTGTCAAAAATATAAAAGGGTCCTCTTTTATAAAACTCATGTTATTAAGTCATGGGATTAATCATAGAGCATTTTCAAAGGATAAAAATGCAAGCTATTCTTTAAGTCCTTAAAAATAAAAGGCAAGAATAGAACGAATAGAAGTAATAAAAACTTCTTAATATATATTTAAAATCTAAAGACTATGTATGAACCTAGTCATTAAAATTGTTTTATAGATGCCCCATAATAAGAACTGGAGACTTTTTCCTTCAAAAAAACCCTTAAAAACAAACTAAGGGTTTGATCATTATCTTCCAAAAAGTAAAAAAAAAAACAAGTTAAAAAAAAACTGGTCACTGGGAGGCAGGAGCATCAGAAGTAACGGTGCCAACATCAGAAGGAGCATCCACAAGCACAGTGTCAACTTGACTTGAAACAGCAGGATCATTGAGGTGAGCAAGAGACACGGAAGCCTCACCTTCGGGAGCTTGATCCACGGTAGCTTCAACTTCAGGAACTTGAACCAAGGCTACATCAGTTTCAGGAGCTTCAAACACGGGAGCCTCAATTGCGGGAGATGGAAAGTCCAGTGGTTGTTGAGACTTCTCAATAGTCTCCATGACTTTAGCCAATTGTAACTCTAAATTAAAGTTTTCTTGGCTATCCTCGGTTAAGGCATCACGACGAGAGTTCAGAAAAGTCCAGCTTACCTTAATAGCCATTTTATCCTCGAGAAGCTCGTAGTCTCTTTCCCAAATAGCAATTTCACTTTTGAGCTCTTCATTTTCAGCCAAGGTGGAATTGAAAGAGATTTGAAGAGCGGCATTGGAACTTTCCAAAGCACGGATTTTATCAGTAGAGGCTCTCAAGTCCATTTGAGTTTGGGTCAAGCTCTGTGCATGATCTTTCTCATAAACCTCCTTTTGACTCAGGAGTGCCTTCAATTCTTTAATCTCCTCATTTGCCTTAGATAGCTGATCTGAGAAAGAAGATTCAAGGTATTCTTTGTCCCTCTCTGCTTGGCTGGAAGAAGCCTTGGCCACTGCCAATTCCAAAGTCAATGCACGCACCTGCTGCTTCAGGTTACTCCTATTCTCTTGCATATCTTCAATAGCGATTTGTGCACTATCAAATTGCCCTTTCCAATTAGCCGCTTCTAGTTGAGCTTCATGAGTCACTTTCTCGGCCTCAAGAATTGCTTTCTCGGAGTCACGGGCCACTTTCTCTAAAAGAGAAATTCTGCCCATCAACTCTGCACCAATGAGGTTGGCCTGAGAATAGTGAAGAAGGAAAGTAAGAATTCAAGAATAAAAAGAAAAAGAATTCTTTTTAAATAAAGGAGGAAAATACCTTCAAAGTGGCATGAACAATGTCGTTCATCAAAGTCAAGCAGCTATAGCTATTCATCTTTTCTTTTTCAATTGAGCCTATCAAAGGCTCGAGCCAAATGTCTGCCTGACCAGATTTTCTCAAAAGGCTGCTGTTTGCGGGAACTTCAATAGTCACGCTCCTCATGGCAGTAGTTCTACTTGTAGAACCAACTTCAGTATGATGAACAATATGAGGGGGAATAATCAAAGGAGGAGCTGGAGAAGAAGTGAGTGCAATAGAAGAAGGAATGAAAATAACAGGGGCCGGTAAAGAAAGAATCGCAGGCACGGGTGATGAAAAAGACGATAAAGGCATTTCATCTAAAACAGGCCCGAGGTCACCACTATCAAAACCACTAGCAAAAAGTTGATCGGTGGATTCACGAGTATCTTGGGGGGGAAACATCATCATCAGAGACGAGATGAACAGGCTCGGCAGTAGAGGCACGGGGAGAGACTTCAGCCTCATCATCAAACATAACACGTCTTCTAGCCCTTGGCCTCTTTATCAAAGAGCCATCTTCATCTTCCTCCTCGGAATCTTCATCGATGGTCTTCCTCTTCACAAGTATGTCCTGAGCCCTCTTTAAAGTGAGTTGAGCTCCTGTAGAGGTTCGAGAGGCCGCAACTGCTTCAGAAGAAACGCCTCGAATTGAAAATCCTGACAAAAAGAAGGATGAAAATTAAGGTGATAAAAAGAAGATTTTACATACGATAAAATAAAAGACCCTTACCATGAGTGTTCACTTTCCAACCGTACTGATTGGAAATAGATTTCCAGGACCTGGCCTCCATAGGTGCGACCTTCAATAATTTCTCTACCCAACCACGAAAGTTGGGAACTTTATCCACAACTCTCATGATTGCTACAAAGAGGAGAGGGAGAGAAAATTAAAAAAAAATTGTCAAAATTGAAAGAAAAAGGTACGAGAAGAATAAAAGACTTACGTGCAAAATTCCATTTCTCGGGAAAAGGAACGTTTTCTTCACCCACCAAACCAACAGTGGGGGCAGCAACGAATCGAGCATACCAGCCACGATCCTTATCATCTTCTGGGCTTACCAAAACCCTTTTACTCCTGGCTACTAGAGTAAAAACACCGATGCGAAAGAGCCTGGGGGAGTAAAGATGAATTAGATGAGGAAAAGTAAAATCAACACCAACCTTGTTTGATAAATGTCTTAAGCAAGCCACAGCTCTCCAAACGAGCGGGCCGATTTGTGCTAAACAAACTTGGAAAAAAGGCAAAAAACAAGAATTACTGGATCAATGGCTGGTTTAAATCCTAGAATAAAGGGATAAGTATAAACGAAAGAAAAACCAGTCATATAAGAAGTAATTCTTTAATTTGGGTTAGGAACAACAATTGGGAAGTCATTATTCCAATGACAGTCATTACAAACTATGGGGGTTAAAACCTCTGTAATCATAGTAGGATAAGTATCAGCACGACTCAACTCAGAAACTTGTTTTTGAAGTGATTCTCTGTCATGGGTAAATGATAAGTTGCTAGGAACTATTTCTTCTATCAAAGGTTCTTGTAAAGGTTCAGAAATTTCTTTACCCTTAGAAGATGATTTCTGAGTAAAAGACCCTCTAATTCTAGAGGGAGTACCAGAACTAGAGGAAGGTATAGAAGAACCAGCAGAAGAACTGACGCCACGGGCAGATCCTAAACTACGGAGTCTGCCACCCCTACCCCTTCTATGTCTAACAGGGGCATTGAGGAAGTTATAAAAGATAGGAACTCTTCTAGGGTTAGAGTTTGAAGAAGACATGATGAAGAAGGTCGAATTAAGGAAGAAGTGAATAGTATTGAAGAGTAAAGTATTCAATAAAACTTTATGAAGAAGAGGACAAGAGAAAAAGGTTATATTTATGTGAGAAAGTGATCGTCAAAGGTAAGAAGCGTAATGATGGAAAGCCTATACTAAAGGCAACTAGCTCTTCGTGAATAGTGGAGCTATAAAAGCCTTGAAAAAGGGCTGCAAAACTGTAGAACTGATGGGAGAATGACACGTGTATAGAGCATTTAATAGAAGAGACAATTGAAGCGTCCATGTTGTCATAGCATTAATGATGACATAAATTCCCTTTTTAATGAAATCCACTTCCCAAATATTTAATTGATAAATAAATGAAAAGTGGAGGGACTATCTGTATTGGGTAAAATTAAAGTTTGCATATTGGAGGTGACGTGTCATGACACGTGGATTAGTCAAATGGTCAAAGAATTATAATTAGCCAAGAGGCACGAGCAACAATAGGTACGAGAGAAGGTGATGAAAGAGGCAAGGGCAGTTATTCAAATAGTTTGGCGCCCGTACCTATTTAAATCATTTAAAGCTCAAAGATAAAAAAGAATCAAGGAAATGAATCTGACGATGCATGAGAGTCCAAATTCAGTATTTAACATATATTAAATACCTAGTACGTTAGAGAATTTGTATTTAAAACATATGATTGAGTAACGTTTCTTTTATTGTCATTTATTGCTTATAATTGTCTTATTAAGACAAAGACAATAAACATATCTCCAAAGAAAAAAAACATTATAAAAGGGAGAATGCTGAACATTTGTAAGGACAGAGAAGACTATTGGAATATACTGATTTACTTTGCTTTCTTCTGCTCATCTTGTTATTGTTGAAACCCAATTTCTACATTCTTTCGATTATCAGTAACTCGTGTTCTTCTAAAATCTAACTTTGACTAAAATTCTATTTTTTGGTTAAACAATAACAACAAAAGCAACATTTAAAGTCGAGTATAGCAACAACAACAATGTCCTACATTTTGCATATATGTCAAGCACAATGATAATTCATTTCTGTGCTAAATTCAAAAGCGATCAGATTAGTAAAGTTGATGCAATGGTCTTAGTATGTCTGTAATAAGAACCAAGCTGTTGACTGTCCCTGTCATCTTCTAGAGCAGTTACATTGGATGTGAGCTGCTATAAAGAATTTACAGTGCCTTTTATTTATTCAAAGTTAATGACAAAAGGTATTGATAATATAAAATTATTCTACCATGAAGATGAACCTGGTGTGTTGTATACTTATTCATTTCCTAAAAAATCTTTACGTTTTGATAGGAATGAAGAGTTATTAATTTGGTTAATTGGGGGAGGTCAAAAGGCTTTGATTGTGGTAAAATATTTTTTTAATTAACAGTTCACCACAATCATTATTTATCATTTAATAGGATTCCCTAATTTTATTAACCAACTTAATTTTCTGTGCATTTATGCAAAATAATTAATGGCTATATTAGTGGAAACGTAATTGACATATAAAGAGGCCGAGAATAATTAATTAGCAGGTGAAAAGATCTTCCCATTAAGTACATACATTAGAATAGTTTGAAAATGACTGATAGTGGCAAATAATTATTTAATGAGAAGTAATTTTATTTGGGCAATTTGGTCATTCAAGCTTTGAAGGATTTTTTAGTAAAATAACTTCACCTAAAAGTGTATACATCTTAATATAGTATTATATATATATATATATATATATATATATATATATATATATATATATATATTATAAATTTATACTATGTTCGTTAGGACCCAAAAGGAGAGATGAACTTGCTGAAGCATGAGATTGAAGAGAGGCTTAAAGTATATGGGTAACGACCCGGCCGGTCGTTTTGAAAGTATTAGCCCCGACCCACTATTTAGTGCTTTCCCCCTATCTTTTTCTGCTTATGTGACTTGTTGGGATGTTGTGTTTTTGGTTTCGGAGTGATTTGGGATACTTAGTCCCTAAAACGGAAGCTTAAGTTCTAAGATTTTGACCGTAGTTGGAACTGTGTGAAAACAACTTCGGAATAGAGTTTCGTCGGTTCCGTTAGCTCCGTTTGGTGATTTCAGACTTAGGAGCGCATTCGGATTGTGTTTTGGAGGTCTACAACTGAATTAGACGTGAAATGGCGAAGGTTGAAGTTTTGGGAAGTTTGACCGAAAGTAAACTTTTTGATAATGGGGTTGGACTTTGATTCCGAAAGTTGGGATAGGTCTGTAAAATCAATTATGACTTGTGTGCAAAATTTGGGGTCAATCGGACATAATTTGATAGGGTTTGGCATCAGTAGTAGATGTTTGAAGTTTCAAAGTTCATTAAGTTTGAATTGAATAGCATTGTGTGATGTGATTTGAGGGCTCGACTAAGTTCGTATGGTGTTATAGGACTTGTTGGTATATTTGGTTGAGGTCCCGGGGGCCTCGGGTGGATTCCGAACGGACTAAAATTGGACTTGTGAAAGTTGTAGAATTTCTGGTGTTTTCAGTTGCTGGTTTCCTTTTTCGCGTTCCCGAGGGGAGTTCCGCATTCGCTAAGAGAAGCTGTAGGCAGAAGAGGATTTCTGCTTCGCTTTTACGATGAAGGTCCCGCATTCGCGAAGCTCAGAGGTAATTAGTCTACGCGTTCGCGATGAGGGTCCGGCGTTCGCGTAGAGAAAGTTGGTCAACTGAGTCTCCAGGAAATTTGCCTACGCGTTCGCGATGATGGTCCCACGTTCACGTAGGGTCAAGCTGAGTAAGCTTCGCGTTCACGATTAGGCAATCACATTCGCGATGAAGAATAACGGACTAAAATTGGACTTGTGAAAGTTGTAGAATTTCTGGTGTTTTCAGTTGCTGGTTTCCTTCTTCGCGTTCGCGAGGGGAGTTCCGCATTCGCTAAGAGAAGCTGTAGGCAGGAGAGGATTTCTGCTTCGCGTTTACGATGAAGGTCCCGCATTCGCGAAGCTCAGAGGTAATTAGTCTACGCGTTCGCGATGAGGGTCTGGCGTTCGCGTAGAGAAAGTTGGTCAACTGAGTCTCCAGGAAATTTGCCTACGTGTTCGCGATGATGGTCCCACGTTCACGTAGGGTCAAGCTGAGTAAGCTTCGCGTTCACGATTAGGCAATCACATTCGCGATGAAGAATTCTGGACTGAGGAAATTTTGTACTTCGCAAAAGCGAGGGTTCTTCCGCGTTCATGAAGAATGGATCACTGGGCAGTTATAAACATTTAAAAAATGAGGAATTAGCCATTTTAACAAAATTTGAGATAGAGAGCTCAGATTTGGATGAAATTTTGGGGGATTTTCAGAGAACGCTATTGGGTAATTATTGTTGACTCATTTATGGATATATTCCATTAATATATAGTTGATTCCATCCTTTAATTTTGGATTTGGGTTGAGAAAATTGGGAAAAATGGGAAAAGTTCTTCAACCAAATTTTTGAGTTTTGATTGGGATTTTGTTATCGGATTTGGATAATTTTGGTACAAGTGAACTCGTGGTTGAATGGGTGAACATATTTTGTGACTTTTATCCAATTCCGAGACATGGGTCTGGGTCGACGTTTTGGGGAGATTTTCTAATTTCTTGTTAAAGTTTTGATTTTATTAATTACATTAGTTTCATATAGTTATATTTATGTTATGTAATTGCTTTTGGCTAGATTTTGGCCTTTCGGAGTCGAAAAATAGTGGAAAAGGCATTCTTACTAATTGATTGGGCTCGGTTCGAAATAAGTGGCTTGCCTAACCTTGTACGGGGGAAGTCTCCTTAGGATTTGGTACTGTTGTGATTCTTCTGTGATATGTGAGCGACGTGTACACAAGGTGACGAGTGCGTACACATGCTATTTGTTGTAAAATCTGATTTTTATTGAGTCATAACCTGTTTCATCTTAATTGAGTTATACCAGCATGTGTAATTATCCTGTTTAGCCTAATTTCGCATTTCTACATGTCTTAAATGCATATTTGAACTCTGTACAGCATGATTAGTTGATTTTCTATTTTTCCTTTATCTTTATCAGTCTTAACTGTAGATTTCTTGCTGTTAATTCTTGTATTCACCAGTTTCAAGTTGTGTGTTTACTTTTGGGAATACGAGGCGGTAGCTCGGGAGATCCCTCCCTGCACATTTACTTTTGAGACTACGAGGTGCTACATCGGGAGATCTCCCTGCACATTTACTTTTGAGACTATGAGGCGGTACCTCGGAGATCTCCTTGCATATTTACTTTTGGGACTACGAGACGGTATCTCGGGAGATCCCTTGCTATTTATACCTATGTGATGTGCTACTATTTTTTGGTAGTTTTCTCTTGTTAGAATTTCAGTCTCTTATTACATTGCTATATTCTTCTGCCTTATTTATTATATACCAGTATGAACCTAACCTGACCTCGTCCCTACTTGACCGAGGTTAGGCCTAGCACTTACTGGGTACCATTGTGGTGTATTCATGATACTCTTCTGTACATGTTTTGTGCGCAGATCCAGGTACTTCTTATCAGCCTCGCTGTTAGTGAGCTGTGAGATTGTGGAGACTTCAAGGTATATCTGCCGCATCCGCAGACCTCAGAGTCCCCCTGTATTCCCTCCTATGTTAGTTACCTTTCCATATTTTTCTTAGACTCTGGTGTATAGAGATACTTGGTTTTCTTCTATAGCTTGTGAGTTATGATTTTCCGGGTTTTAGGAATATTGTGTATACTCGAGTGTTGGGTTACTTGTACATGCCGAGCGGCGTTTTATCACTTTATAGTTACCTATTGTAGTCTTGTTGTTCAATTCTATTATTCTGCAATTCGTTAGGCTTACCTAGTCGTAGAAACTAGGTGTCACCACGACATCTTACGAAGGGAGATCTGGGTCGTGACAAGTTGGTATCAGAGCTCTAGATTTATAGGTGTTGTGAGTCATAAGAAGTTTTAGTAGAGTCTTGCGGATCGGTACAGAGACTTCTATACTTATCTTCGGGAGTCTATAGAACTGTTAGAAAAATGATTCACTTCTTTGATTCCTTGTCGTGCGGAATTTTTAACTTCAGGATTCTAAACTTCTGTATTTCTATTCTCTCACAGATGGTAAGGACATGTACAACCGGATTAGATGACCAGGCACCCACGGCTCCTGTTGCAGCCGCGAGATGCCGGGGCCGGGTGGAGGTCGAGGACGTTCACGTGGTGCATCTGGAGCACCCGCACGAGCTACTATAGAAGAGCCACCAGTAGCTCCAATCAGAGCACATGCACCTAAGACGCCTGTTAATGCACTAGCTCTTTATGAGACCCTTGCACAGTTCCTAAGCATGTTCGATACTCCAACTTAGGCAGGGTTGATTCCACTTGCTCCTGCCATGTCTCAGGCCAGGGGAGGAGCACAGACTCCCCCTGCCCGCATCCTAGAGCAACGAGTTCAGGTCGATTAGGTTCTAGATGTCATACCAGTGCAGCCGATAACCCAGTTCGACCCGAGGGTAGGGCAACAACTTCTGAGGAGGAGCAGTTCAGGCTCAAGAGGTACAAGAACTACCACCCTCCTACTTTCAATGGCTTGGCGTCAGAGGATGCCCAGGGTTTTCTTGAGAAGTGCCATTATGCCCTCCATACTATGGGTGTAGCAGAGTCGAGTGGGGTTTCTTTCACTATGTTCCAGCTTAGAGGAGTGGCCTATCAGTGGCGGCGTGCTTATGAGTTGGGTAGTCCGACTGAGGCAGCTTCACTTACTTAGATTCAGTTCTTAGATATGTTCTTGAGGGAGTATGTTCCCCAGAGTCTCAGAGATGCATGGCCCACAGAGTTTAAGCAGTTGCGCCAGGGTGCTATGACTGTGTCAGAGTATGTGGTTCGCTTTAGTGATTTGGATAGGCATGCACCAGCCTTTGTTGCTACAGTTTGATAGAGGGTCCGTCGGTTTATCGATAGGATCCACCCCAGTATCAGGCTTAGCATAGCCCGGGAGTTAGAGATAGATATTTCGTACCAGCAGGTTGTGAGTATTGCTAGGAGAGTTGAGGGTATGCTTGCTCAGGAGAGAGAGGAGAGGGAGGCCAAGAGGTCTCGAGAGTCTGGCAGTTATAGTGGTACTCGTGCCCTAACTACAGTTCGTCATGGTAGGGGCTATATGTGTCACCTTGTTCATTAAGCTCTTCTAGCCGCCAGTGGTATTCCGGCTACTCCTAGGCCCCACGAGCCTTATTATGCATCGCTGGTGTCTAGAGTACCTCTAACACGGGGTGCTTTCAGCGGTCAGTCCAACCGACCTTGCCCGAACTAGCCACAACAGCTACACCCTCTGAGAGCTTGCCTTGAGTGTGGCGACACTCGCCATATGGTGAGGGATTGACCAGACTTAGGAGGGGTGCACCTCCACAGACTACTCAGGCACTGCATGCTCTATCGGGTCCCCAGGCTATGATTACAGCACCAACTACCACTCCACCTGCTCAGCCAGCTCGAGGTGGAGGTCAAGCATGTAGAGGTCGCCCTAGAGGGGGAGTTCAGGCTAGATATTATGCTTTTCATGCTCGTACGGAGGCAGTTGTATCTGATTCTTTCATTACAGGTATTATTCCGGTCTACCATAGAGATGCGTCGGTCTTATTTGATCCAGGCTCCACTTATTCCTATATGTCCTCTTATTTTGCCCCGTATTTGAGCGTATCTCGTGATTCTTTGAGTTCTCCTGTTTATGTGTCTAGACCCATGGGAGATTCTATTATTGTTGAACGTGTGTATTGGCCGTGTTTGGTTGTTCTAAGGGGTTTTGAGACTAGAGCTAATTTATCATTGCTAAGTATGGTAGACATTGATATTATTTGGGGCATGGACTGGTTGTCACCCCATTATGCTATTCTTGATTGTCATGCCAAGACTGTGACGTTGGCTATGCCAGAATTACCGCGGTTAGAGTGGAGAGGTACCTTAGATTATACTTCCAGTTGAGTTATTTCATTTCTTAAAGCTCAACGAATGGTTGAGAAGGGTTGTTATAGAAATGTAATTTTTGACCCTTCCCGAGATTTTATACATTTTTAGCGTTTAAATATTTAGTTTAAGTTTAATATCATTATTTTAAATAGTCTTGACTCTTTTACTTTATTTATCACAAAAAAATAAAAATTACAAAAAATATTTTTCATCTTTAGTTTAAAGTCAATTAGTATATTTATATTTATAGTACTTTAATTTCACAGTGGCTTTAGCCTATTCTTCCTACTTTTTATTTTATTATAACATTTGAAAATACAAAAATTAGTTTCACTTTTAGTATTTAGTTTTATATTAGTTTATTTTAATTAAGGTTGATTTTTACACTTTATAGATACATTGTATTATTTGGTTTCCTTAGCCTAAATTCAAACCCAAAGACATGGTCCAACCCAATTTCCTAAGTCCAAGCCCATTTACCCATTCCCCTCTTATATACTAATTAAAAATAACCTAAATAATACCCATAAGCACACTACACCTTCACGAACCTAGACACAACCTAAAAATCCTAGACCTAAAATCATCAGCCGTTTTTTTTAATGAAGAAACCTAAGACCCTTCTTCTTCCTTAGACCTAAGCTGTTGAACCCTGGAGAGACCCTTCCATAAAACAAAAAAAACGCTACCATCTCCAACCTTAAGAAAAATCAATCGCAGACCTAAGATCTAGGATCCCCCCCGACCGTTCTTCTTCTTCATCCTCACATTTAGCGACAAAATCCACCCCCTCACCACCAAAACTCCACCGCACATCACCTCCTTCACAACCCCTACTACAGTCGCCATACATAACCTTCATCACCCAAACTAGAACTCAGCGAAAATAGATCCTCACCAAACCAGAGGCGAACTCGCTGGAAAATGCCGACCACCACCGAAACAGCCCCCTTTTCTCCGTCTAAAACCAACCCAAACCAGCACCAAAAATCGGTACTAAAACCCAGCAGAAAATTTTTCAAAATTGCCCCCAAAGTTCTGTCCGTTTTCAAGTTCGTCACCGATCGAGGTCCGTTCGTGGTTGCTAGTTCTTGCTTCTTGGTTGCTGTTACTTTAGATTTTCACTGCTAGACTCACTTGCATTCGATTCCAATGAATTTAATTAAAGAGTTTTGCATTCTCAGGTCTAATTGTCTCGTTCTTTTTAATGTTTGATGTTTGATTTTTGTGTGGCTAAATATGACTTGAGCCTTAATTAATTGGTATTTTGGAATATATAGCTCATTCGATTCTTAATCAAGTACTAATAGAGGTTGGTTCTGTAAAATTTTATGAGTTGATTTTGAATGATTTTCTTTTTACATCTAGGTAAGATCTTTTGTGTGTTTTGAAGTGTTATTCCAGTAGTATATCTGTTGAAGTATTAAATTTGTTTCCTTTTGAAAAGATTTAATTAAAGTCTGGTATTTGGCATGTTTAATCAACGGTTGAATGAGTTTATATATTGTTAGCATAGGCATGAATATGTCGTGTTTTCTAGATTAATTTGATCACCGTTTGGGATCATTAGTCTATAGGATAGCTACACGGCATGTTATCAGATTGTTTCTTTGGCTTGAGTCAGTAATGCACGAGCCTCATTAGTCTCTAAAAAATGTTAGTCCCTATATATTCTTGAGAAGTTGATCCAATGCTGTTTAAACCTAGTATGTTTTAGGTCCCATTGAATTAGAGTTGAAGTAGCACTTCTCTTAACTAGACTTAGGATAAGAAAAATGCATATTTTTGGATTACCATTTGGCCTTCACAATAATCCGAAGCTTAAGAAAATAATTATGAACATTCGTAGCTTGCTTTAGCCGCGATTAATAATAAACGGCTATGGGTACAGTTCCCGTGGCATGGTCATGATACCCAATCCCCAATTCGGGTGTGCATTTTATGTGACCCCGCCACAACTTCTAATAATGTTAATAAATTAAACATGTTGTAGATTGTGGGTACGATTCCCCGTGACACGATTCGCAATGTGTACCAAACTAATAAGTGTACGACAATCGTGATTTATTCTATAGATATTAAAAGTGGTTAAAAGGAATAAAAATGCACATAGGTTTCAAAGATGTATTAATCAGATAATTAGGCCAATAATAATAGTTGAGTGACCATGCTAAAACCACGGAACCCGGGAATTCCTAATACCTTCTCCCGAGTTACCAGAATTCTTTACCCGAATTTCTGTGTTTTGCGGACTGTATAACAGAGTCAAACTTCCTCGATTCGGGATTTTAAACCGGTGACTTGGGACACCATAAATTATCCCAAGTGGCAACTCTGAATTTTAAATAAATAATCCCGTTTCGATTATTGTCACTTTAATTGGAAAAACTCCCCTATACACTTTTCGGATAGAAAAAGGAGGTGTGATAGGTGTGACGCGTATCTAGCTTATGTGAGAGATGTCATTATTGATACCGCTACAGTTGAGTCAGGTCCAGTAGTGAGGGATTATTTCGATGTATTTCTATCTAATCTTCCGGTCATGCCGCCTGACAGAGATATCGACTTTGGTATTGATTTGTTACCGGGCACTCAGCCCATCTCTATTCTTCCATATAGTATGACTCCTCTTGAGATGAAAGATTTGAAGGAACAACTACAGGAATTGCTGACAAGGGCTTCACTCGACTCAGTGTGCCATCTTGGGGTGCCCCAGTCTTGTTAATGAAGAAAAAGAATGGTTCTATGCATATGTGCATTGATTATCGCCAGTTGAACAAAGTTACAGTGAAGACCATGTATCCATTGCCTCGTATTGATGACCTACTTGATCAGTTACATGATGCCAGAGTGTTTTTCAAGATTGACTTACATTCAGGCTATCATCAGTTGAAGATTTGGGAGCCAGATATCCTGAAGGCTGCTTTCAGGACTCGATATGGTCACTACGAGTTCCTTGTGATGTCATTTGGGCTGACCAACACCCCAAAAACATTTATGCATTTGATGCACAGTGTATTCTAGCACTATCTTGACTCATTCATCATTGTGTTTATTGACAACATTCTGGTGTACTCCCGAAGTCGGAAGGAGCATGAGCAGCACTTGAGGACTGTGCTTCAGACCTTTAGAGAAAAGAAGTTATATGCAAAATTCTCAATGTGTGAGTTCTGGTTAGATTGAGTGGTATTTTGGGCCATGTAGTGTCAAGTAAGGGGATCAAGGTGGATCCGAAGAAGGTTTAAGCAGTGTAGAGTTGGCCTAGACCATCCTCAGCTACGAAGATCTGGAGTTTTTTTTGTGTTGGCAGTGTATTACCGTCGATTTGTAGAGGGTTTCTCATCTATTGTAGCACTTATGACTAGGCTGACCTAGAAGGGTGCTTCGTTTAGGTGGACAGAGGAGTGTGAGAAGAGCTTTTGAAAGCTCAAGACAACTTTGACTATAGCCCCAGTATTGGTATTGCCTACAGTTTCGAGGTCTTATACTGTATATTGTGATGTTTTGCGAGTTGGCCTCGGCGTAGTGTTGATGTAGCACCATAGGGTGATTGCCTACGTGTCCAGACAACAGAAGGTGCATGAAAAGAACTATCCTGTCCATGACCTTGAGTTAGCAGCTATTGTTTATGTCTTGAAGATTTGGCGGCATTTTTTCTACGGTGTCCCTTGTGAGATCTACACTGATGACCAGAGTTTGCAGCATATGTTCAAACATAAGGATCTTAACTTGCACCAGCGGAGGTGGTTATAGCTTCTTAGGGATTATGATATCACTATTCTATACCATCCCGGGAAGGCCAATGTGGTGGCTGATGCCTTGAGTTGTATGGCGGAGAGTTTGAGGAGCTTAGCATATCTACCAGTAGAGAGGCTGATGGCATTGGATGTTCAGGCCTTGACCAACCAATTTGTTAGATTGGATATTTCTGAGCTGAGTCGATTTTTTGCTTGTGTGGTCTCCCAGTCTTCTCTTTATGATCGTATAAGGGAACGTCAGTATGATGACCCCTATCTGTTTGTCCTTAAGGACATGGTTCAGCATGGTGATGCTAAGGAGGTTACTATTAGTGATGATGGTGCATTGAGGATACAGGGTAGGCTATGTGTACCCAATGTAGACGGATTGTGTGAGTTGATTCTCAAGGAGGCTCACAGTTCGCAGTACTCCATTTATCTGGGTGCCGCTAAGATGTATTAGGACTTGAGGCAGCATTATTGGTGGAGAAGAATGAAGAAGGACATAGTGGAATATGTAGCTCATTGTCTAAATTGACAACATGTGAAGTATGAGCATCAGCGGCTATGTGGGTTGCTTCAGAAGCTAGAGATTCCGGGGTGAAAATAGGAGCGGATAACTATGGATTTTGTTGTTGGGCTTCCACGGACTCAGTGGAAGTGTGATGCAGTTTGGGTGATTGGGGATAGGCTAACCAAGTCAGCTCATTTCATTCTTGTGATGACTACTTATTCTTCCGAGGAGCTGGTTCGAGTTTATATCCGCGAGATTATCAGGCTTCATGGCGTGGCGGTATCTATCATCTCTGACCAGGGTACACAGTTTACATCATGGTTCTGGGGAGCTGTACAACATGAGTTAGGTACTCGAGTTAAGTTGAGCATAACATTTCACCCTCATACGGACGGACAGTTCGAGCGCACTATTCAGATACTGGAGGATATGCTCCATGCTTGTGCGATGGAGTTTGGGGGTTATTGGGATTAGTTCTTTCCACTTGCAGAGTTTACCTATAACAACAGTTATCAGTCAAGCATTCAGATGGCTCCATATGAGGCTCTATATGGTAGGCGGTGTCAGTCTCTAGTAGGTTGGTTCGAGTCGGGCGAGGTTATGCTTTTGGGTACAGACCTGGTTCAAGATGCTTTGGAGAAGGTTAAGGTGATTCAAGATCGACTTCGCACGTCCAGACAGAAGAGTTATACGGCTCGGAAGGTCCGCGATGTTGCATTCATGGTTGGGGAGCGGGTTTTGCTCTGAATTTCACCCATGAAGGGTGTTATGAGGTTTGGGAAGAAGGGCAAGCTGAGCCCAAGGTTTATTAGCCCATTCGAGGTATTGCGGCGAGTTGGGGAGGTTGCTTATGAGCTTTCCTTGCCTCCCAGTCTAGCAGGAGTTCATCCAGTATTCCATGTTTCTATGCTCCGGAAGTATCACTGTGATCCGTCTCATGTGTTGGATTTCAACTCAGTCCAGTTGGATAAGGATCAATCTTATGTTGAGGAGTTGGTTACTATTTTGGACGGGCAGGTTCGAAAGCTAAGGTCAAAGAACATTGCTTAAGTGAAGGTTCAGTGGAGGGGTCAGCCGGTCGAGGAGGCAACTTGGGAGACCAAGCATGATATGCGTAGCCGTTATCCTCATCTTTTCACCACTTCAGGTATGTCTCTATGCTCGTTCGAGGACGAATGATTGTTTTAAGAGGGGGAGGATGTAACGACCCGACCAATTATTTTGAGAGTATTATCCCCAACCCCCTATTTACTGCTTTCCCTGTATCTTTTTCTGCTTATGTGACTTGCCGGGAGGTTCTATTTTTGGTTTTTTGAGTGATTTCGGACACTTAATCCCTAATATGGAAGCTTAAGTTCTAGGATTTTGACCGTAGTTGGAATTGTGTGAAGACGACTCCGGAATGGAGTTTCTTTGGTTCCGTTAGCTCCGTTGGGTGATTTTGGACTTAGGAGCGCGTCTAGATTGTGTTTTGGAGGTCTGTAGTTTAATTAGGCGTGAAATGGCGAACGTTGAAGTTTTGAGAAGTATGACCGGAAGTTGACTTTTTGATATCGGGGTCGGATTTTGATTCCGAAAGTTGGGATATGTCCATAATTTTAATTTAACTTGTGTGCAAAATTTGGGGTCAATCAGACGTGATTTGATAGGGTTTGACATCGGTTGTAGAAGTTTGAAGTTTTAAAGTTCATTAAGTTTGAATTGGAGGGTGATTAGTGTTTTTAGCATTGTTTGATGTGATTTGAGGGCTCTACTAAGTTTGTATGGTATTATAGGACTTGTTGGTATGTTTGGTTGAGGTCCCGGGGGCCTCGTATGGATTCCGGGTGGTTAAAGGACTAAAATTGGACTTGTGAAAGTTGCTGAATTTCTTGTATTTCCAGTTGTTGGTTTCCTTCTTCATGTCCACGAGGGGAGTTATGTGTTCGCGAAGAGGAGCTAGAGGCAGAAGAGGATTTGTGCTTTGCGTTTGCAATGAATGTCCCGCATTTGTAAAGCTCTGAGGTAATTAGTCTATGTGTTCACGATAAAGGTCCCGTGTTCGCTTAAAGAAAGCTGGTCAACCGAGTCTCCAGGCAATTTGCCTATGCGTTCGCGTTGGTGGTCCTACGTTTGCATAGGGTCGAGCTGAGTAAGCTTCTTATTCACGATTAGGACATCGCGTTTGCGATGAAGAATTATGGACTGAGGCAATTTTGTACTTCGCGAACGTGAGGGTTCTTCCGTGTTCGCGAAGAAGGGATCACTGGGAAATTATAAACATTTCAAAAACGAGGGTTTAGCCATTTTTATCAAAACTTGAGATAGAAAGCTATGATTTGGACAAAATTTGGGGGATTTTCAGATGAAGCTATTGGGTAATGATTCTTGACTCCTTTATGGTTATATTCCATTAATCTATAGTTGATTCCATCCTTTAATTTTGGATTTTGGTTGAGAAAATTGGGAAAAATGTGAAAAGTTCTTCAACCAAAATTTTGAGTTTTGATTGGGATTTTGATATTGGATTTGGATAATTTTGGTACGAGTGAACTCGTGATTGAATGAGTGTTCGTATTTTGTTACTTTTACCCGATTTAGAGACGTGGGCCCGGATCGACTTTTTGGGGAGATTTTCTAATTTGTTGTTAAAGTTTTGATTTCATTAATTAGATTAGTTTCATATAGTTATATTTATGGTATGCAATTACTTTTGGCTAGATTTGGGCCATTCAGAGTCGGAAATTCGTGGAAAAGGCATTCTTACTGATTGATTGAGCTTGGTTCGATGTAAGTGGCTTGCCTAACCTTATATGGGGGAATTTCCATTCTGTGATATGTGAGCACCGTGTACACAAGGTGACGAGTGCGTACACGGGCTATTTATTGTAAAATCAAATTTTTACTGAGTATTAACCTGTTTCATCTTAATTGAGTTATACCAGCATGTGTAGTTATCCTGTTTAGCCTAATTTTACATATCTACATGTCTTAATGCTTATTGGAACTCTATGCAGCATGCTTAGTTGATTTTTTGCTTTTCCTTTATCTGTATCAGTCTTAACTGTAGATTTCTTGCTGTTGATTGTTGTATTCGTCGGTTTTGAGATGTGTATTTACTTTTGGAACTATGAGGCAGTACCTTGGGAGGTCCCCCCTACACATTTACTTTTGAGACTACGAGGCGCTACCTCAGGAGATCTCCCTACATATTTACTTTTGAGACTACGAGGCGGTACCTCAGAGATCTCCTTGCATACATCGGAAAGGTCCGTATTTTTCTTAGACTATTGTCACGTCCTTAGTCTTAAACTAAGCGAACGTGCGGCACTTGACAACTCGCTCACGATCTTGCACACCCTACTCATGTTCTTGCTATGCCAAGTCAGCCTTACTACACTCAAGATCGCTAAGAAAGGTTAGAACACATGAGAATTGCCAAAGGAAGCTTTTGTATTATAGAGAACTTGATTGTTTTGCTTGGTTTATGAATTACAAATGAATGCCCCCTATTTATACTAATCACCTAGGGGCTAGTATGTAAATAATAATTGTTCTACAAGTCCTTTCATATTTACAACTAAGTCCCTTCTCTAGAATATTCTACACAACTAGATTCTTCTAAGGACTTTCCTAACAATTCTATAGGGTTTTAGGGTCTTCCTAAGGAAACAACTATATTTATCTAGAACCTTCCTAGAAATGGATAAATATCTAGAACATTTCCAAGGAAATTCTCCATAGTTCTAGAATATTCTACTAAGATCTTTTCCCTAACTTATGTAGCCCTTCCATATGGCAAAAATATATGCCAAGTGGCAACTACGTGGCATGATGATGTGGCGGGTCATGACATCTCCCCCACCCAATTTTGTGTGCCCTCGACACAAAACATCGACACGTATGCGCACACATCGCCTTGGCGTCGTCGGAAATCTTTGTCCATTAGCCATGATACCCTATAAAGTGGTTCTCCTTCCCATTTCACAAGGACTAGCCACGTTTCTTCTTACGCTATTTGAACTTTTGACGACTAGCTATGATGGCCTCGGTCCTCCGCCCATCGGATGCCCCTCCTTGCTCTTGACCTGAATCTTCCCATGACTCAACCAAGTCTAGCAACTTCTCAAGCATCGGGTCCATGTTTCCACTCCCTATTTGGTTGCCCTCCGTGGTCACAACCTTGCTGGCAAACTTGACCCCTCTGCTTGGTGCATCGTCTGAATCTGATAGCATACCATCACTTTGTAACTCAACATCCTTGCAGTTTCTCCTATGTCACCCTTATGTGCTTGAGCAAAGTTCCCTATCATTGTTGCAAGCTTCCCCAACTCCGGGCATTCACTTGCCCGATATGACCCTTTGTAGAAGTAGCACCCTCCCTTAGGCACGTACTCCTTACCATTTTCCGGCCCCTTGTCGTTTCTCTTGGACCCCTGTCCGTTATGGGATGGCCCCTTGCCATTACTATTGTATACCTCGGCTATGTATTTCCCGTTGTCCTCATCATGATCTCCCTCATCCCTCTCGGCGTTGCTTTCTTTGGACTTGGCAGGATCCATCTTGAAGTCAACAAGTGACTAGGCTACTCCGATGGCCCCGTTCACGTTAGCTATTTGATGTCTTCTTAACTCCTGCTTTGCCGAATTTTGCAACCTGTCCATGAAGTAGAAGAGAGAATCTTCTTCGAACAATGACGAGATCTGCAGCATTAAGGTAGTGAACTCACACACATACTCCCGAATTATCGCCTCTGTCGGAGCTCCCTTAGCTTCCGCCAGTCTGCTACCTCTCGTGCGTCCCGTGCACCACCATACTGCTTTCGCTTAGGGACCTTTGCGTTGATCCCTTTTGCATGTACCAAGCCCTTGGTAATTTCGGCCATGGTTCCTTACAAAACTTCCTTCTAGCAATCTCTTGTATTCTTTCTAACATTCCTTAGTCATAACCTTTGCTCTGATACCACGTTGTCACGTTCTTAGTCTTAAACTAAGCAAACGTGCGGCACTTGACAACTCGGTCACGATCTTGCACACTCTGCTCACGTTCTTGCTATGCCAAGTCAGCCTTACTACACTCAAGATCGCTAAGAAATGTTAGAACACATGAGAATTGCCAAAGGAAGCTTTTGTATTATAGAGAACTTGATTGTTTTGCTTGGTTCATGAATTACAAATGAATGTTCCCTATTTATACTAATCACCTAGGGCTAGTATGTAAATAATAATTGTTCTACAAGTCCTTTCATATTTACAACTAAGTCCCTTCTCTAGAATATTCTACACAACTAGATTCTTCTAAGGACTTTCCTAACAATTCTATAGGGTTCTAGGGTCTTCCTAAGGAAACCTCTATATTTCTCTAGAACCTTCCTACAAATGCATAAATATCTAGAACATTTCCAAGGAAATTCTCCATAGTTCTAGAATATTCCACCAAGATCTTTTCCCTAACTTATGTAACCATTCCATATGGCAAAAATATATGCCAAGTGGCACCTACATGGCATGATGATGTGGCGGGTCATGACACTACAATGTTAAAAGTCTAGATGGATACTATATCTTGTGACTTACGATTTTTTGGGTTTTGGGAATACTGTGTATACTCGAGTGTTGGGTTACTTGTACATGCCGAGCGGTATTTTATCACTTTATAGTTACTTGTTGCAGTCTTGTTGTTCAATTCTGTTATTCTGCAATTTGTTAGGCTTACCTAGTTGTATAGACTAGGTGCCATCACGACATCGTACAGAGAGAGATTTAGGTCGTGACATTATATCTCATTCCACAATCTAACTAAGTTTGATTTTTAAATGATATTGCATGGAGTACATCTACAATTTTCTACAAAGTTATCTTCAATCCAACATGAAAATACAAAGAATTAATTGAAATTTGTAGTGTCTCTAAAATGTGTACAATAATGGTTGAACGTATGACAACCTGTTAGATTATTTATTTCATGAATTATTTATTACCACAACATAAGTTTAATTTAGATAGAGGGTAATTTGTTCATTTAGTTTTTAAAGGATATTTTAGTAAACTAACTTTATCTAAAAGTGTTCATGCTTATAATATAGTATAATATGATTTATCTTAGCATCCCAATTTCCTTAGTGATATGAATTGCTCGGACCAATTAAATATAAAAGTTTAATGTTTTATAACGAGAAAAAATAAAAAGACAACTAAAATAGAAAGTGTTTTTAAAATTTTTAAACTCAATGCGTTTATATAAAATGGGGAAGAAGGAATAAAATATATTTTTTGGTTTTGGCTACTTGAATATATTTTCTAAGAAAAGCATATTCCTTTAAAAGAGCAAAAATGAATTATCCATTTGTGGGAGAAAAATATTTTCTTTAATACGATCTCAACTCTTGACTTATAATCACTGCTTTAACTGACACTTACACATTGTTATCAATCTTTAATACTCAAATATTTCTTCAAAATACTTTTTGCTTTGTTAATATCATTATTAATTTTTACTAAAATAATTTTCTAAAAAGTATTTCCAATCAACAATCAATGTTGAAAAGTATTTTTCAGAAAAAAATATATTTCAGAAAATGCCCTATATTTTTCAATAAAACGTTTCTTTAAATGAACTTCCGTGTATCAAACACATTTATATATTCACTTCTAGTCTCTACTATGGCTAACTTAAATTAGCCCTTTACCACAGCTACTCATGTGTGTTCTCTTTTTCTATGGGGGCTTGCACCTTAGGGATAAATTCTTATTGTAATTCGGTGGATATTAACTTCCTATTGGTGCAACCTTATGCTATAGATAACATTTAATTTTTACTTGTGCTTTTATTTGTTTTAAAATTTGCTATAAAGATTAAAATGAAAACGTAAAAAAGGTGAGCAGATACCCATGATAGGAGATGATCCGTTGTCAAATAATAAATGGAGAGGCTTTCTTTCAATTACCTAATGTTGTATCATTCACTCAATACTAAATGATTTATAGGACGAAAATAAAAATTAAAAAAGAAAGAAGTCTGGTTCATTATTTGATTCAAATTTTATCGATAGAGATGACGCAGTATAGAACAAAGGAAATATCCTAATATCAAAGAGATTCTTATATGTTTTCTCAATAAACATGAGAAAAATGAGACAAACATTGACATATTGAAAAAATCTAATGTTGATTATGCTCAGTAAGTTATAGTAAAAACTAGAATGATAAGTTTATTAAGAATCCAACACAAAATCATTGCTAAGTTTACTACATTAGCAATGAAAGTTTCTCTTGCTAAGAGCAAAGCAGCTAAGCATTTTTCAAATCCAAAAATCTGTCAAGAATGAACTAAACTACCATAGTTACCTTGTTCTAAAGCTCGGTTTACCGTGAAAATGGTAATAACAATTAAATTTGTTAATGAGACTCAAAAAATACGTGATCTATTTTTATGCTAGTTGTTAGAACAGTGGATGCTAGGTATGTGAAGTTTAACGATAAAATGCGAACTAAAATAGAGTTATAATCAAACCGAGGGGCTTGTTATCCGGGCCTCGGACCGACCGATGAGGGGCCTCGAGGTCGACGTCTCGGCTCGGGCTTGAGCTATCGGCGGTAATCGGGAAGGGACTAACAGTTAGGCTATAACTAAAGGAGGCTCTTTATGGCCAATATCAAGCAATGAATGAAGAACAAGTATGAAAGCAATAAATGAGAGAAGTAGTCTCGAGCGTGTGAGTTAGAGAGAAAAGAGAGAGAGAGAGAGAGAGAGACATTATTGATCTTATGTAGAATAGTTGGAGCCACAACTGAGAGTTACAAAGTGATGGGGATCCCCTTTATATAGGAGGGGAATCCCGTTATAGTACAAAATGCATTAACATTAAAGGCATGAAGATGGGATGGCTGAACGTGACACCTTGAGACAGGCTCCAGGTAGGTTGGCTTTGTCAGATTTAGCCGTGTGTCTTGAGAATTTCCCTCTCTCATACTATAGCCTTTAGTACGCAATGTCCCCCAGGGCCGGTAACCGACGACCCCCGAGGGTGGGTCTCGACCTTGGCTTCGAGCATCGAGGAGCATGACCGCGAGGCGACCTAATGATGAGGAAATCAGGCCCCCAGATTTACCGCATACAGATAGTCTTCTCGTTTCTTAGAGTGAAAGCGGTAAGAAACGACCCTGAATTTTTGTTTCCTTCGATGTTCTTGCAATCGGCGATGGCTACGAGGTGCCAAGATGCAACACGCACGCTGCTCCTGCAGGTTTGTGCATTGACTGCACAGTTGGTTACCTTTTATCTTCCTTCAATGTGCTCACGGTGCTTTTATAAATAACCCCTTTGTATATTTGAGGTGACATTTTCCTCTTTTTATGTATAGACCTTGCCATCGTAGGTATCAGAAGGTCCCTAGGGGCGAGATTGTGCTCATCTGGAGAGGGGGAGGAGTTGTCAACTTCTGATCCAAGGGACGATGGTGATAAACGGGATGTGCACTCGCAGTGCGATGAAGCTTTTTGTAAGGCTAAACGGGTCCGAATTTCCGAGTGGAAAACATTGCCCGAGCCTGCTGTGCCTGAAGTCTCCGATTTTGGAGCGGTGGTTCCTCCAAGTGATCATGCTTCGACTGAGTTTGGTTCTTCCAGGGCGAGGGACTGGATCAACAGAAGTGTGCTCGGCCTTCGAGGAAGTCCGCCGGCTTCACTTCGTGATGAGTTTTGGGGTAGGCCTTCCACATCTCGTGTCTTCCCTTCCTTATCGAGTTTATCTTTTGCAGGCCTTTGATAAGCTTAGGTCTGAGCTACTCCGTCATGGGGCTAGTCTCCGAAAAGCTGTGGATGAGGGTAGGTCCCTTAGGCTCCTCTACGAGGAGAAGGAATTGAGTTGATGCACTAGCGATATGAGGTGTATCGGAGCTCGAATTACGAGAGCTATTTGATGGAGCAGGTAACTTCTAATGGTATGCATTTCACTTTTTAACCTTTTGGGTTAACTTCTTGCCTATTTCAGTTACAAAAAAAGACGGAGGCTCTGGAGCACCTCAGGGGTGAAGTCGACCGAGTTAGGAATGATTGTGGCGAGCTAAGAGCTCAGGTGCAGGCTCAAGCTTTAGAGGAGAAGGGTGCCTTGGCTAAAGTTCCTGCCTTCGAGGCCCAACTCCGCTTGGTTCGTGACAACACTTCAGTTCAAGCGGATATGACCACGAAGCTCTAGTCCAAACTTTCGAAGGCCAGGGCTGAGATCGTTGATGCTCGAACTGAATCAGCTTTGAGCCAAACTAAGGCTGATCAGGAGATGGCGATTTATTTGAAGGATGCTACTGATGCCCAAGACGAGTTGAAGAGGGCCTTCGATCGTGAAGAGAAGATCGAGGAATATGTTCATTGTAGGTCCCGAAGAAGGGTACTTAAAGAGATCGGCACCAGGGGTTTTGTTCTTCCGAAAGAGCTGGCTCGAGCAAGGGCGGACGAGCGTGATGCTCGATTACTTCTGCCCGATTTAGGAGAGTGGAGACGAGGATGATAGGTCGTAGCCCTCGGGGCGGGGCGTAGACTTTGCCACTTCGTATGCGATACCTTCGAGTTTGTAGATAGGGAATGTACCTTTTCACATTTTGTAAATAACAAAGAACTCGAGGTTTTGTTTCTTTTGTACTCCTTTCTGCTTTTGCTCCTGACCAGCCTGACTGGTTTTAGAGTTGGTGAGAATCCTTATATTTGTGATATGGCCCTGGGGCTCATAAGGCAGGCCCGAAGGCTCTTACGCGCTCGGTTGATGCAGCCTATAGTGCAAGCTAGCGTTAGAGCTCTTATGCTTTGCTCAACTATTTTGGATTTAGTCTCAGAGTCGGGTGTTGACTCAAGCCTATTCGACCCTCAATCTTTTGTGTCTGCATGGGCAGGCGACAACAGCTCTTACGCCTTGCCCTTGGGAATTTGTACTTTAACTATTTTGGGTTCAGTCTCCGAGTCGGGTTGCGATTCGAGCTCACTTGACCTTCAAGTTGTTTTTTTTGTGGGCTGGCGACAATGGCTCTTACGCCTTGGGTCGAAGCGACCTTTTATGTATGTGGCCCTAAGGCTCGTGAAGCTGGCGATGATGGATCTTACGCTATGCCCTTAGGCATGTATAGTTAACTATTTTGGATCCGGTCTCCAAATTGGGTTACGACTCGAGCTCACTTTGACCCTCAAGTTTTCAAATTTTAAGCTGTAGATAGTGGCTTTCACGCTTTTGGTCATTGCGACCTTTTAGTGTGTGGCCCTGAGGCTTGTTTGGCTGGCGACAATGGCTCTTACGCCTTGGGTCGAAGCGACCTTTTATGTATATGGCCCTGAGGCTCGTAAAGCTGGCGACGATGGATCTTATGCTATGCCCTTAGGCATGTATAATTAACTATTTTGGATCCGGTCTGTGAATCAGGTTACGACTCGAGCTCACTTTGACCCTCAAGTTTTCAAATTTTAAGTTGGCGATATTGGCTCTTATGCTTTTGGTCGTTGCGACCTTTTAGTGTGTGGCCCTGAGGCTCGTTTGGCTGGCAACGATGGCTCGTATGCTTTTGCCCTTGGGCATATGTAGGCTTTGTTTTCCTCTCGTTAAGGACTTTTTGAAATGATTTTTCCAGACCGGTTGTCGGTGCGGAAAGAACCTCGATTTCAAGTCGTTTGCGGCGATGTTCGAGCATCTCGGAAGGTTTAGCTTGTAGGCTTAGTTGATCGAAGCCTTGTGATTTGGAGCTGACATGGTCGAAGCTCGTTTTCCTGTTAAGGGCAGCCTGTTTAACCGGTTCTTTCCGAAGTAGATCTGAAGTAATGGCCTGTGATTTTATAGCGATGGTCGGGCATCCTCGAGTCGCATTAATTTGGCTAGTGCAACCATATTGACCGTAGTCATTTGTGTTTGGCTGGACCCATTTATGATCCCGAGTGTGGTATGACCGTAGTCATCTTCATCGAGGGTATGCCCTTACGGGAGTCTTGCAAATGTGACATATAGCCTAACTTCGGGATCGCGTTTTATGCCTGTAGTAAGGTCTTACAAAATTTTCATGCATGTTGAGGTCTTACAGTTTCTTCATGCCTGTTGAGGTCTTACAGTTTTTTCATGCTTGTTGAGGTCTTATAGTTTTTTCATGCCTGTTGAGATCGTACAACTTTTTCATGCCTGTTGAGGTCTTATAGTTTTTGTTGTTATGTAAAATAGATCTTGCTAGACCAAGTTTGCCCGCTCGGGGTCTTACGGCCTCGGGTTTTTTAGTGAATGGTGATTGGCGATAGTCTCCGAGTCATCGAGTTTGCTTAGGCTCGAAGGCCATTACTCGTGAGCTCGGAATTGCCTCATTAAGGACTTATGAGCATGGAGTTCCGACCCTGAGGTCATGCGGGTATCAAATTGTTGACGCTAGTCTCCGTGTATTTCAGGACGTACTCGATGGAGGGATCCTTGCTATGAACATGCTGAATTTTCTTTGCAGTACGAGATACTTTTGGCGAATTTGATTGCTTGGCTTAAGTACATGTCGTTGTGTTGCCGTAAGTCTGGCTTATGCGGACACGGTTCGTTTGACCGTTTGGTCCGGTACATCATTTCCTGGTACAAGGTTGATTGCAAAAGAAACCTGGTAAGCTTGTTGGGTCATTCTTAGGTGGCGTGTGGACGTTGCCTCGTTAAAACCTTGACGGAAAAAAACCCATTTAGGGATAAAAACTAGGTCGGAGGAAAATAGTGCAACGTTTGCTCGAGGATTTTTTGCGGAATTTTCTGATCGGGAGCCCTAGCAGTAATACCGTTTAAGCATCGATATATTCCAGTTACTCGGAAGCTATTCGCCCTCCATGGTGCCAAGCTTATAGGATCCCTTGCCGACTATTCCGAGGACACGGTACGATCCTTCTCAGTTCTGGCCCAGCTTTCCTTCATTAGGGTTTCGGATGTTAAGAGTAACCTTCCTTAGGACTAAGTCCCTGATCCCGAAATACCAAAGATTTGTTCTCCTGTTATAGTATCTTTCGATTCTCTGCTTCTGGGCAGCCATCCGGATCAGCGAGGCTTCTCGCTTTTCATTGAGTAGCTCGAGGGTTGTTGTCATGGCCTCGTTGTTCGAGCCCTCATTAGTGTTTTGGAATCTAGCGCTCGGCTCTCCGACTTCCATTGGTATCAAAGCTTCGGTGCCGTATACTAGAGAGAAAGGTGTTTCCCCAGTGCTTGATTTTGAAGTTGTTTGATA
Source organism: Nicotiana tabacum (assembly GCF_000715075.1). Classification (NCBI taxonomy): domain Eukaryota; kingdom Viridiplantae; phylum Streptophyta; class Magnoliopsida; order Solanales; family Solanaceae; genus Nicotiana; species Nicotiana tabacum. The sequence continues at coordinate 91,664,316 of NC_134084.1, forward strand.
TGCCCATAGCACCTCGGGCAGCATTTCTCTCCATTTTCCCTTGGTGCTCTCCAGTTTCTTTTTTAAGTTCTGAATGATAGTTTTATTCGTGGATTCAGCCTGGCCGTTTGCACATGGATGGTAATACGTCGACATGATTCTCTTGATTTTGTTATCCTCACAGAATTCCGTTACCTTCCTCCCAGTGAACTGCCTCCCAATGTCGCATGTTAATTCAGATGGGATTTCGAACCGACATATGATGTGATCCCATATGAAATTGATGACTTCCTTTTTTATTATTTTCTCGAACGCCTATGCTTCCACCCATTTTGAAAAGTAGTAAGTCATAAATAAAATGAATCTAGCCTTATCTAGTGCCATCAGCAAAGGGCCGACAATGTCTATTCCCCATTTCATAAACGGCCATGGTAATAAAATGGAATGCAGTTGCTTACTTGGTTGGTGGATTATGGGAGCGAATCTCTGGAATTTTTCGCACATTCGGAAATTCTCTGGTGTCTTTTTCCATGCTATTCCAATAGTAGCCTGCTCTGATCACCTTCCGGACCAAGGAATCGGCGCCGGAATGATTTCCACAAGTACCCTCATGGATCTTTCGGAGTACGTAATCTGTGTCACCTTGTCCCAAGCATACCGCTAGGGGGCCATCGAAAGTTCTCCTGTACAGAGTCCCATTTTCGTCGAGCGAGAATCGGGCAGCTTTGGTTCACAGGGCTCTCAATTCTTTTGGATCTGCAGGTAGCTTCTGGTCTTTTAAATAATCGATATATTTATTTCTCCAATCCCATGTTAGAGTGGTGGAGTTAATCTCCGCGTGACCTTCCTTGACCACTGATTTAAACAATTGGACAACAGCTCCGGGGAGTAGGTCTTCTTCTTCAGCAAAAGATCCCAGATTCGTGAGGGCATTGGCCTCGCTATTCTGCTCTCGAGGTACATGGACTAAGGTCCATTCTTTGAAGCGACATAATGCGACTTGGATTTTGTCCAAGTACCTCTGCATCCTGTCTTCTCGAGCTTCGTAGCTCTTATTCACCTGGCTCACTACGAGGAGCGAATCACATTTCGCCTCGACGGTCTCCGCTCCCAAGCATTTGGCCAATTCTAAACCTGCAATCATAGCCTCGTACTCGGCTTCATTGTTAGTCAATTTTGCGGTTTTTATGGATTGTATGATTGCGCCACCAACGGGTGGCTTTAGGACTATACCGAGACCGAATCCTCTTATATTTGTAGTGTCGTATGTGAACAGGGTCTATACCCCATAGGACATGCCTGATTTCAATAAAAGTTCCTTCTCTACCTCGGGTACGAGGGATGGCGAGAAATCGGCCACGAAGTCCGCTAGATATTCGATATCATACCCTCCTAGTTCAATGGCCCATTTGGCCAATCGGCCCGATAGCTCGGGTTTATGCAGTATGCTCCGGAGGGGGTATGTCGACAGAACACAGATACGATGACATTGAAAATAGGGCTATAGCTTACGAGAGGCGCTTATCAGCGCGAGAGCCAACTTTTCTAGATGGGGATACCGGGTTTCGGTGTCCTCCAGGGTTCGGCTTACATAATAAATAGGAAATTGTGTACCTTGCTCCTCTCGAACTAGTATGCCGCTTACCGCTATTTCAGACACGGCCAGGTATAGGTATATCGTTTCATCTTCCTTGGGTGTGTGCAACAAAAATGGGCTAGTCAGGTATCGTTTCAGTTCTTCTAGGGCGTGTTGGCATTCTGGAGTCCATTTGAAGTTGCTCTTTCTTTTGAGTAACGAGAAGAAATGATGGCTTTTGTCTAATGACCTTGATATGAATCTTCTCACGGCCGCGATCCGCCCTGTTAGCCGTTGGACGACCTTTACATTGGTCACCATCGTGATTTCTTCGATGGCCTTTATTTTGTCTTGATTGATCTCGATCCCCCTGTTTGAGACCGTGAAGCCCAGGAATTTGGCCGAACCCATTCTGAAGGCACACTTCTCGGGGTTGAGCTTCATGTTATAGCTTCTGAGGATGTCGAAAGTTTCCTGCAAATGGGCAAATGGTCCTCTGTGCGCAAATACTTAAATAGCATATCATCGATATATACCTCCATTGATTTACCTACTTGATGCTCAAACATTTTATTAACTAGTCGCTGGTACGTTGCCCCTGCGTTTTTTTAGCCCGAAGGGCATTACGTTGTAGTAGTATGTACCATACTTTGTGATGAACATAGTTTTTTCCCTGTCCTCGGGGTTCATCTAGATTTGATTATACCCCGAGTAGGCATCGAGAAAGGTAAGGGTCTCGTGGCCGGCCATAGCATCGATCAGACGGTCGATATTAGGCAATGGGAAGGAATCTTTAGGGCATGCCTTATTCAAGTCTTTATAATCTACACACATTCTTAGCTTGTTTTCCTTTTTGGGCACTACTACTACGTTGGCCAGCCATTCAGGGTACTTTACCTCTCTAATGGACCCGGTTTTAAGAAGTTTCGTTACCTCTTCTTTGATGAAGGCATGTTTTACCTCGGACTGTGGTCTTCTCTTCTGGTTTACGGGTTTAAATTTAAGATCGATGCTCAGCCTGTGGAAGGTTATTTCTGGCAGGATTCCTGTCATATCTAGGTGGGACCAGGCGAAACAATTGATATTGTTACTAAGGAATTGAATGAACCTTGTCCTGAGTTCGGGGGTCAACCCTGTTCCTAGGTATACCTTGCTATCTGGGAGGTGCTCGATTAAAATGGACTTCTCCAGCTCTTCTACTGTTGATTTAGTCGCGTCTGATTCTTCGGGGGCGACGAAGGTTCGGGGAGCGAAGAAATCTTCCTCATCGTCCTCGGGGGCCTGTATGTTTCTATCCTCATCTGAGATCGGGCATGTGGGGATCGATGCCTCATGTTGGACTGCGAATATTTCTTTAGCTGCACGCTGTTCTCCATGTATGGTTGTGATGTCGTCCCTCATGGGAACCTTTATCACCTGATGCAAGGTTGAGGGTACTACCCTCATGGTGTGTATCCAAGGCTTACCGAGTAATGCATTGTACCTCATGTCGCCATCGATGACTAGGAACTCGGTGTTCTGAATTACACCGAACGTGTCGATCGGGAGGGTGATCTCTTCTTTCGTTACTTTGCCGATTAAGTTGAAGCCGTGGAGGAGTCGAGGGACGGGAACGACTCAATTGAGCAGCCCTAGCTATTCTACAACCTATGATCTAATTATGTTGGCCGAGCTACCTGGATCCACGAGCACGCGCTTTATCCTGGTAATGTTTAAAAGAAACGAGATCACTAGCGCATCGTTGTGCGGTTCTATGATGGCCTCGAGGTCCTCCTTACTGAATATGAGGGTGTCTTCAGGCACGTGGTTTCAGGTTGGTCCCTCTCCCGTGGTAGATGTTCTCATTCGTTTGAACATGGGTCCTTGGGAAACGTCGGTTCCTCTAATAATCATGTGGACGCCATGCCGGAGAGCCTCCCCTTCCGTTCGGGTTGAGTTCGGTGGTGTACCGATATCTGGAGTAGTCGTGTCCTTTTCTTTGCTGTTTTCGAGGTTCTGGTTCTCGACTGTATTTACTGAGCCAAACATTTTGACCTGAAATCAAAAGATTTTGGACAAGAAAAAGTGTGAAAGATAACTTGCATTTGTGTAATGAAACCAGCAAGAAAATAATCACTATTATTTTTAGCCCCACGGTGGGCGCCAAACTGTTTACCGTGAAAATGGTAATAACAATTAAATTTGTTAATGGGACTCTAAAAATACGTGATATATTTTTGTGGTAGTTGTTAGAGCAGTGGATGCTAGGTATGTGAAGTTTAACGACGAAATGCGAACTAAAACAGAGTTATAATCAAATCGAGGGGCTTGTTATCCGGGCCTCGGACCGACCGATAAGGGGCCTCGAGGTCGACGCTTGGGCTCGGGCTCGAGATATCAAGGGTAATCGAGAAGGGACTAACAGTTAGGCTATAACTAAATGAGGCTCTTTATGGCCAATATCAAGCAATGAATGAAGAACAAGTTTGAAAGCAATAAATGAGAGAGGTAGTCTCGAGCGTGTGAGTTAGAGAGAAAAGAGAGAGATATTATTTATCTTATGTAGAATAGTTGGAGCCACAACTGAGAGTTACAAAGTGATGGGGATCCCCTTTATATAGGAGGTGAATCCCATTATAGTACAAAATGCATCAACTGTAAAGGCATAGAGATGGGATGGATGGACGTGACACCTTGAGACAGGCTCCGGGTAGGTCGGCTTTGTCCGATTTAGCTGTGTGCCTTGAGAATTCCCCTCTCTCATACTATAGCCGTTAGTACGCAATGCCTCCCACGGCCGGTACCCGGTGACCACCGAGGGTGGGTATCGACCTTGGCTTCGAACCTCGAGGAGCATGACTGCGAGGCGACCTAATGACGGGGAAATCGGGCCCCCGGCTTTACCACATACAAGCTCAAAATTGAAGCATCTAATCATCCTTCTTACATGCACTATGTTCTTCCAAATTCATAACTACTTTTCTTGAGGGATGCAACACTTTTCCATTGGAAGATGTCCTAGATGATGACTTAGGACCACAGGACTTGACCTTAAGCCTTAAACAAAGAATTTTGAAGATGTTATTCCAGCTTCCTTTAGCTTTCTCAAGCTTGTCAACATCTTCTTTCATATTCAAGCACTCTTTCTCAAGTGAACGAACTCGATCTCTCATGTCATCTAGCGCCACAAGTTGGTCGGCCCTGGTGCCTTTAATGACTAAATTACCACTCGGGCTTTGTGAATTGTCAAGGTTGTCTGAGACAAAGAGCCAACCAGCCACAGAAGGGCGGAGCCGGAGTAGCTCAAAGAATAGAACTTGGACAATAACTCGTAGAGGCAGTCTTTCATTCTGTGCTTCATGAGTTCTTGATTCTAAGGACAGCTTATGGCATTTCATGACCCTCCAAAGTTGTTCCCTCTCTTACCCTGTCAGCCAGGAATGTGCTTGAAATTACATAAACATGACAACATCTTAACAAAGACTAAAACTAGGTGATAACTTTAGGTTGGTTCTACATTATATGCAGTCTATATCATATAGGGTCTCCATAGTGTGGCCCATATTTGGTATGAGGATATCTTCTAAAGCTGCTTCATCTAACTGAGCCCTAACCCTTCTCTCCAGATTCTCTAGGCATGATTTACTAGCTAGCATCTAGGATCATTGATGTCTTAAGAAGCCTTAGCAGAAACATGGTAGGTATGATGCCCTTTTGCTTGGGTAGTAACTCCACAATCTCTTCAAGAAGAGTCCTTTGATCTGCATCAGACACAGTAGGAAGGGTTGATCCTGGAACTGCACCATTGCATTTTTGGAAATTTGATTGCTTACCGTTAAGAGGAAGGTGTTTCTTAGCATAGAAAATTAGGGAACCAGCGATTCTCTTCGGTGTCATGCCCCTAGCACTAACAGCAAGGATTAGCTTTCCATAAATATGATGTTTAAGGAAGGACACATCTTCATACCACCAGTCCTCATTCAGCAGACATTTTTTAGAAGTTGCACCACTTGCATGTATCCCATTCCAAGCAAAAGCATCATCTTGGCTCTGAGTGGAGCTATGACCAGCCACAGGCCAACTTAGTAAAGTTGGGTCAGCACATGCTTTCGCAGGGCAACTTAGTAAAGTTGGGTCAGCACACACTTTTGTTGACAAAGAATCTATGCACCTTGAGACAATGTGAAGCTCTTCCGCCCATGGAAGAACATCATCGCATGTCTACAAGTGTCCATCCAAAAACCAAAAACTTCAATGAGTAAACTCTCTATCTGCGCAATGAGGTTTTGCTTCTCTATAATCTTCATTCATCTGAAGATATTCGGCTGCACATCTAAGGCTAACAACATTGCGTGCCGTGAGTTCCATCTTGATGCCAAAACAGAACTTGGCGACTTTCAGGAATACTTTTGCTCCACCAGGTATCCCGTGAAGATGCAAAACATAATGTTTCTCATTCTTCTCATGTTCAGAAGAATCTTGTGTAAGCTTCTCTAAGAGCCTGCTTCTAGACAACAAGGGAAACTGCAACGAAATTCATCTTGTCACAATTAGTGGATAATACATTGTCAAATGAGAAAAAACCGAGATTAAGATGATATCTGATTTAACTCTACAGGTTATGGTTTCATCACAAGGTTAAATAAAATGCAAGAATATTGTTTAGTAATTGCATAAGCACATAGATATTAGATATTCTCTAGCACTTGGTGTATACATACATACATACATATATATATATATATATATATACATACATACATACATATATATATATATATATATATATATATATATATATATATATATGAAAACGAAAAAAGGAAGGAAACTCGGATCAATGTCAATTCTACTTAAGCAAGTAGATTAATGCCTGAGACTAATGCGTTTCAGATGGCACCTTGACTAGAAAGAAAGTTAGATGGAGAAAGGACTTTTGTGTCAGTTATTGCAGATTGAGTTTGTTATGAAACTGCAGCACTTAAGAAAATGTACAGAGAGAAAGCACCCAACAACAAGTGATGCCACACTTCTAATTTTATCAAAGCCTTACTTCTAAGTATGGTATGGTATAATTGAAACATCACATGCATATCATTCTTTATTTCAAGTAGGTTATTCACTTTGCTACTAAATCCCATGATATAAAAAACAAAATGTTTGGAGAAATTCCAGCAAAGTAAATGGTTGTCTAGTGTAATATATTAAGGTGTACCTTATGCAGATGAAAGGATGTGTCTCCAACTTCAACAACAACATCACTCGGAAGGCCTGTAGAGCAGATCCTGCATTATGACATTCAAACTCAAGAGAAAAAAATTAGAAAAACATGATTCAATGAGACATTTGGATAATAGATATGTTTTGTTACGACCACAAATATCTTTTTTCTTCTCTTTTTTCCTCTTCATTATTCTTGGATAAGTCACAAACACCAGTATCAATATCTAATGAGAGAAATCTTACAGGTTTTATAAGAAAAGATAATTGTGCACTTTTAGTAACATAGATCTTTAAAAATGTTATAATCGGAAATTTTTTGCATCAGAAGTGGTATATAGTTTGGTACAAGACCTGTTTATCCCCACTCCTCAAAACCACGGAAAAAAACAAAACTCAAGTAAATGACAAAGCACCTGGTCGGACTTAAAGATATTTGTAAGTTCAAAGCCTGTCTGGTTTGACTTAAACATATACAAGTCTAATATGTATACACTTGAGTGCTCTGATAGAAAAAATGCTAAAGAGTAGTGTCTTATAAATTATGCAAAGGATATTAACCATAATTTAGAGTGAACCCCTCCCTGTCTTGTCGCTAGAGTGCCTTTCCATGTCTCCTTTTCTGCCGACTAAATATTAGTCCTGGAGATCTCATTTTACAAACTTTCTTTGTGACAAATAGCAGACTGAACCAAATGTGTTTCCAAAATAAGTGTAACCTCTAAAGTTGAAGGTAGAATTTTGGTAGACAGTATCTACTCCGTAAACGAAAGAAACCACAATTTTGCATGCTTTCTTCAGAAAAAAACAATACACTTGAGGAAGTATTGTCACGATCCAAAATACACTAGTCGTGATGGCACCTAACCCAACCCAATAGGTAAGCCAACTACTAACTAATTCAATTTCAATATTGCTAATAAGTCAGTTAAACAAAATAAATTATCTGGATTTATTACACCTCCCAAGGACTGGTAGTACAAATCATGACCTTCTAAGAATAGAATTTACAAAGCTGATATGAAAAAAATAATACATCTTCTATTTGAAAAGTACATAAACAGATTTTTATAATTCTAAGGCTACCATGAACAAGAGGCAGCTACAACAGGGACGCAGGTACACCTTCAAATCCAGCAACCATCGAACGCAGCAACAACAACATCCGGAATCTGGACGCAATGTGCAGGAAGTGCAGTATGAGTACAACCGACCCTATGTACTCAAAAAGTAACAAACCTAACCTCAGGTTAAAAGCAGTGACGAGCTGGAATATAGGTCGGGTCCAACACAAATAATCAATAGCAGTTCGTACAACGTAGAGCACATAATAAGGAAAACAATCTTAGAGATAAAAATGTTCACTATTTGCACAATTTCCCAAAAATAGTTCCGCTTTTCAGAATATCAGCAAAAATCCAAATCCTTGATCGAAATCATCAAAAAAAATTTAGGTAGTTTAAAAACTATAATTTTCTAAAAATTCTTTTCACAATAAATAAGATGTTTCATTTTCTTTTCCAGATAACAAGTGTGAAATACCTCTCTATGCCACATATCAATATGTCTAAAAGTCATGAATGACGTGATACTGTACAGCATGAGGAAAAATGCATATCTATGCATGTATGTCATGTATGCATGCCAATACCATGTATCTCAAAGATGAATCATGTACTCACACTCTCAGGTACTGAATCTCACTGTCTCACACTTTCCACTCATCATGCTCAACCACTCGATACTGTATATGGCCCATTTGGCCCAGAGAAAATCCATCCCGGAATATATACATCACTGATCATCAGTCACTCAGTACCGAGGAAGGCCAATCTGTCCCCACGGAGAAGATCAATCTCTCGGTATATAAATGCTTCAGACAAGATCCATGTCCAGGGAAGATCTATCCCTCAATATAATATCATCCACGCTCACTGGGGGTGTGTTACAGACTCCGGAAGGGCTCCTACAGCCCAAGCGCTATCATAATCATCAATATAACCGATATGGTGTGCATCTCGATCCCATAACTGTCACTCATAATCAGGCTCTTGGCCTCACTTAGTCATCACTCTCCAGTCTCAATGAAATCAATGAGATGGTATCAAGAAACGACCGCTAGAGGTCCCAACAATATTAGCATAAAGCCTAAACATGATATCTAGCATGATGTACAACCTAATTACTATATCACATGGTGAAAAATACAAATATCAACGAAGTGGGCCACTAAACAGTGTCCTGGAAACAACAAAGTCACAACTCACAAGGTGCACGTGTGATGACCCAAAGGGTCATCTTGTATTTTAGAATTCGAATCCTGATTCCGAGGCCATAAAATCTCATTTTCTTTCTCCTCGATTTGCGTGCACAGTCCGGGCGTATTTCCAAAAAGCTTTTATGTGAAATTTAAGAAAAATATGGACATTTGCCTTAAAATTAGTTAAAGTTGACTTTGGTCAATGTTATGGGTAAATGGACCCAGAGCCATGATTTGACGGTCTCATAGCGTCCATAGTAAAATATGGGACTTGGGCGTATGCCCGTAATTGAATTCCGAGGTCCCTAGCCTGAGAAATGAATTATTGAAGAAAATCGTTTGCTGGAAAATATAAGGATTTTTAGAAATTAAATAATGCTTAAACTCATTGGTATCGGGCTCGTATTTTGGTTTTGGAACCCGATACAAGTTTTATATAGTATAAAAGTCGTATTTGTGAAATTTGGAGAAAAACAGAAGAGATTTGATATAAATCGGACTCTTGGTTGAGAAAATAGAAAATTTGAACTATCTTATAAATTTCATGAGTTTTGGTGTTAAATTTGTTATTTAAGATGTTATTTTGGCGATTTGATCGCACGATCAAGTCCGTATGATATTTTAGACTTGTGTGATTGTTTGATTTTGAGCCCCGAGGGCTCGAGTGAGTTTTGGATAGTCCATGGAGTGAGTTTAGACTTAGAAAAATTTGTTGTTGCATCTGGTATTGTTGCAGGCCACTGATCTCGCAATTGTGAGATCAGGCTTCGCAATTGCGAGTTTCTCAGGCTTGGCATTTGCGAGCCTTTCATCGCAAATGCGATCCAAGGCTAGGACAAAATAGTTTGCATTTGCGAACATCCCTTTGCATAAGGCGAGAAGGCAGTGATCAATAATGAAATCTTTTGGTCGCTTTTGCGGAGAAATGTAGTTCGCCATTGCGAACCTTTCTTCGCAATTGCGAAGGCAGTAGAGATGTTAGGGTCCTTGCATTTGCGATGGTACCTTTGCATTTGCGAACCTCCTATCTCAAATGCGACATCTGCAACTGAGTAAAAGGGGTCTTGGACGGGATTTTCACTTCGTTCTTCAAAATTTTAAAACCTAAACTCCAAAGGGCGATTTTCCTAGAGTAAGTTCTTCCCCAAATCATAGGTAAATGAATCTTAACTCTTTTCTTCAATCTATTTCATCTTTTTACATGATTTCATATTAAAATCTAGGGGCATTCATGGGAAACTGGGTGTTTTTGGGTAGAATTTAGGAATTTTGAAATTGGGGGATATAGACCTCAAATTGAGGTCGGATTTCATAACCAATTGCATATTTTGGTTCGAGGGTGAATGGGTAGTCGAATTTTGGTTTGAATTTCGAGTTCTGACCAAGCGGTCCCTAGGTCGGTTTTTGACTTTTTGGGGAAAACATTGGGAAATCTATATTCATGCATCAGAATTGGTTGATTTAGCATTTATTGATGTTATTAAGTAAATTGTGACTAGATTGGAAGTGGAACCGAGAGGTAAAGTGGTAATTGAGGGTTGATTTGGGCCGTGGAATCGAGGTAAGTGTTTGGTCTAACCTTAGCTTGAGGGAATAGAAGTTATTGTCTTATTTGCTACGTGTTAGTTTTGAGTACGATGTATATGTGTGGTGACGGGTATATATACGTTGGTGTCGAGCATGCAAATGAGTCTTAAATTGTGACCGTTGTGATTCTTATTATGTACTATTCATGCTTAAGTTGATGATTATCCGTGTTGAGCATGACCTATGATATTTTCTTGGTAATTGACCATTAATGAGTATTGACTCAAGTTAAGATTTATTCTGTGAAGTTAATTGTTGAAACGAGATTGGTTATAGCTAATTCCCTTGCCGTGATGTTATTATTTCTATTGTTGATTCCCTTGCCGGGATGATATTGTTTCCATTGTTTGGGTGAAGAAGAGTGTAAAGCACGAAGGGTGTTGCACGATATTGTGAGAGAGTGTTAAAGCACGAAGGGTGATGCCATGCCATATTCAGTGAGTGTTAATGCATGATGGGTGATGTCGTGCCATATTTCTGTGAGTGTTAATGCACGAAGGTTGATGTCGTGCCATGATTATGAGAGAGTAAAAGCATGAAGGGTGATGCCGTACCGTTTTTGTTGATTTCCATGGTTAGGACGAGAGTATAAGCACGAAGGGTGATTCCGTGTACTTGTTACTATATAATCCTTTCTGTTCGATCAAAGTTGATATTTACCTTGCTTCCCTACTTTATTACTGTCATAATTTGATATTCCCCTTAGCATGTTTCCTTTCCCCGTCGTTATCTGTTCAATTCTATTATTACTGTTTCTCGTATATGGTTTAACTACACAGGTTTATATGGTTGTCGTGTCCTAGCCTCGTCACTACTTTGCCAAGGTGAGGCTCGACATTTACCAGTACATGGGGCCGGTTATACTGATACTGCACTCTACACTTTCTATGCAGATTTCGGTGCTGGACCACATGAGTAGTGTTGAGGTTGCTACCTTTAGTCCATGCGAGACCCAAGGTAGATCTGCCGGCGTCCGCAGACCCTAGAGTCACCCTTTCCCCCTATTTTGGATTATTTGTCTCTTTTCATTTCGAGAATAATTGTAATTATTTTAAACCAGTGTTTGTAGAACTTCTTAGACGTTTGTAAATTATGAAACCAGATCATTGGGGTAGACTTGTATTGGAGTATTTTAAGTTGTTATAACATTTCCGCATTTTATATCTATTTAGCTTAGTTAATATTTATTCTGTTTGGGTTAATTGTTAAAGTGTTAAAAACCGTAATTGTTCGCTTTCCTAGCATTCAAGACTTAGGCGCCATCACGATCCCGACGGTGGGAAATCCGGGTCGTGACAAGTTGGTGGTATCAAAGGACTAGGTTGCCTAGGTCTCACAATTCACAAACAAGCAAGGTAGAGTGTGAGGGATCGGTACAGAGACGTCTTTGCTTATCCCCTAGAGGCTATAGAGTTTAGGAATAACTTCACATCTATTCTTCTCTGTCGTCAAATTTGACTTCTTAATGCTAATTGAACTTCTACTCTGTTCTTTCGCAGATGGCGAAAACATGTACCGCTTCATCCGTTGATCAGCAGCCCAAGCCCTCAGCGGTAGCTCCTACGAGGGGTAGAGGACGAGGACGAGGATGTGCTAGAGGTAGAGGCAGGGGCAGGGCTCAGCCTAGAGCTCAAGCAGCACCAGCAGCGGAGCCTCAGGTAGTGTTTGAGAATAAGGTTCCGGCATTGACCGTTCCAGTAGGGCCAGCTTAGGTTCCAGAGGGGTTCATCGCTACCCCGGTACTTCGTGATGCTTTGGTCTGTCTAGTGGGCCTTATGGAGAGCGTCACTCAGGCAGGCATACTTCCTGTAGCACGAGCCATCTCTCAGGCTGGGGGAGGAGCACAGACTCCTGCTACTCACAATCTAGAGCAGATGACTCCCCATTCCAGACTCTAGCAGCTCAGCCAGTTGTTATGGCTCAGGCCGCTGGTGGATCTTCTATGTCTTCGGAGGCTTTGTTGAGGTTGGATAAGTTCACCAAGCTTTTCCCAGTTCATTTCAATAAGGTAGCTTCTGAGGATCCTCAGGATTATCTTGACTGCTGCCATGAGGTGTTGTGGAACACGGGGATAGTAGAGACCAATGGTGTCGACTTTGCTGTATTCCAGATGATAGGGTCTGCCAAGAGATGGTGGACTGATTTTGTGTTGACTAGGCTAGTTGGTTAGCTTGACTTGACTTGGGACCAGTTCTCTAAGCTATTCCTCGAGAAGTTGCTTCTTGTCACTCAGAGATAGGAATACCACATGCAGTTCAAGCATCTTCAGCAGGGTTTTATGACTGTCACCCAGTACGAGACAAGGTTTGTTGATTTGGCTCGTCATGCTCTTCTTATTCTCCCTACCGAGAGAGAGAGAAGAGGTTTATTAAGGGACTTGCTCAGCCTATCAGATTGCATATGGCTAAGGAGATAGGTAGCGAGATTTCCTTTTAGGATGCGACCAATATGGCCTAGCGAACTGAGGCAGTTCTAGCTCAGGGGAGTGGTCAGGGGTTTGATAAGAGGCCTCATCATTCTGGTAGGTTCAGTGGTGCCTCGTCTAGAGGCAGGGATTCTTTTGGTAGGGGCCATCCTCCCAGGTCGTTTCATTCAGCACTTCAGGCATCTCACAATGCTTCAGGTGGTCATGGTTCTCACATGCAGTATTCTGATCAGCTACCCTACAGTGCACCACCAACTCCTATCAGTGCACCTCCGCTTCAGAGCTTTTAGGGTGGTTATTCAGGCTGACAGAGTCAGTTTTAAGGCTAGTAGTCCCAGCAGTCGAGGACTTGTTATACTTGTGGTGATCCGAGGCACATTGCTAGATTTTGCCCTCGAGCATCGAGCAGTTCTTAGCATCAGGGTTCTCATGCCATGGTTCAGGCACTAGGTGTTCCACCGTCGCTCAGCCAGTTAGGGGCAGGGGTCAAGCAGCTAGAGCTGGAGGTAGAGGTGCTAGAGGTGGAGGTTAGGCAGGTAGAGGTGGAGGCCAGCCAGCAAGAGGCCGCCCCAAGGATGTAGTTCAGAGTGGTAGGGCCTAGCCCCGATGTTATACTTTCCTAGCCAAGCCTGAGGCTGAGGCATCCGATGTCGTTATCACAGGTACGGTTTTAGTTTGTAGTAGAGATGCTTTAGTTCTATTTTATCTAGGGTCTACATACTCCTATGTGTCATCATATTTTGCTACGTATTTGGTTGTGCCTCATCATTCTTTGAGCACTCCTATATATGTGTCTACACCGATGGGTGATTCTATTGTTGTAGATTGTGTCTATTGCTCGTGCGTGGTTATTATTGGGGGTCTTAAGACCTATGTAGATCTCCTACTTCTAGATATGGTCGATTTTGATGTCATCTTGGGGATGGATTGGCTGTCGCCTTATCACGCCATATTGGACTGTCACACCAAGATCGTGACCTTAGCCTTGCCAGGGTTGCCTCGATTGGAGTGGAGAGGGACTCCTGGTCATTCTACTAGTAGGGTCATTTTTTATATGAAGGCTCGACGTATGGTCGAGAAGGGGTGTTTGGCTTATTTATCTTATGTTAGCGATTCCAGTGCAGAGGTTCCTTCCATGGATTTTGTACCAGTTTTTCCTGAGTTCCTAGAGGTATTTCCTGCAGACCTGCCGAGAATGCCACCCGATAGGGATATTGAATTTTTCATTGATTTGGCTCCGGGTGCTCAACCCATTTCTATTCCTCTGTACTACATGGCCCCACCAGAGTAGAAATAATTAAAGGAACAGTTGCAAGATTTGCTGGATAAGGGCTTTATTAGACCTAGTGTCTCCCCCTGGGGTGTGCCGGTGTTGTTTGTTAAGAAGAAGGATGGATAGATGAGGATGTGCATAGACTACAGGCAGTTGAACAAAGTCACCATCAAGAACCAGTATCCATTGCCAAGGATTGATGATTTATTTGATTAGCATTAGGGTGCCAACGTGTTTTCGAAGATTGATTTGAGGTCTGCCTACTATTAGTTGAGGATTAGGGCATCTGATGTCCCTAAGACAGCTTTTTGCACTCGATACGGGCATGATGAGTTTCTAGTGATGTCATTTGGGTTGACAAACGCCCTAGCAGCTTTTATGGAGTTGATGAACCGAGTGTTCAAGCCCTATCTGGATTCCTTTGTGATTGTTTTCATTGATGATATCTTGATCTACTCCTGCAGCAGGAGGAGCATGAGCAGCATCTTCGAGTTGTTCTTCAGACTCCGAGGGACAACCAATTATATGTTAAGTTTTCAAAATGTGAATTTTGGTTGAGTTCGGTTGCATTCTTGGGTCATGTTGTATCGGTAGAGGGTGTTCAGGTGGATCCTAAGAAGATTGAGGCAGTCAAGGACTGACCTAGACCTACATCAACTACAGAGATTCAGAGTTTCTTGGGTTTGGCAGGCTATTACTATTGGTTTGTGGAGGGGTTTTCATCCATAGCAGCCCCAATAACCAGATTGACCTAGAAGGGTGCCCTGTTCAGGTGGTCGGATGAGTGTGAGGCGAGCTTTCAGAAGCTCAAGACAGCTTTGACTTTAGCACCGGTATTGGTATTGCCCACAGGTTCAACGCCATATACAGTATATTATGATGCATCTCGTATTAGATTTGGTGCGGTATTGATGCAGAATGACATGGTTATTGCATATGCTTTGCGATAGTTGAAGATCCACGAGAGGAATTATCCAGTTTATGATTTGGAGCTAGCAGCCATTGTTCACATGCTGAAGATTTGGAGGCATTATTTATATGGTGTGTCGTGTGAGGTGTTCATGGATCACAAGAGTTTGCAATACTTGTTCAAGCAGAAGGAGCTAAATTTGAGGCAGAGGAGGTGGTTAGAGCTATTGAAAGACAATGATATCACCATCTTGTATCATCCTAGGAAGGCCAATGTAGTGGACGATGCTTTGAGTAAGAAGTCAGCTAGTATGGGCAGCCTTGCGTATATTCCAGTCGGTGAGAGACCGCTTGCTTTGGATATTCAGGCTTTAGCCAATCAGTTCATGAGGTTGGATATTTCTGAGCCCAGCCATGCTCGGTCTTCATTATTTGAGCGTATCAGAGATCGACAATATGTTGATCCTCATTTGCTCATCCCTAGGGACACAGTGCAACACGGAGATGCCCAGCAGGTTACAGTTAGAGATGACGGAGTTTTGAGGATGCAAGGTCGAGTTTGTGTGCCTAATGTGGATGGACTCTCTGAGTTGATTCTAGAGGAGGCCCATAGTTCCTGGTATTCTATTCATTTGGGTGCCACCAAGATGTATCAGGATTTGCGGCAACATTACTGGTGGAGAAGGATGAAGAAGGATATTGTTACATATGTAGCTCGGTGCTTGAATTGTCAGCAGGTAAAGTACGTGCATCAGAGACCTGGTGGTCTGCTTTAGAAGATTGAGATTCCTGAGTGGAAGTGGGAGCGTATCACTATGGACTTTGTTGTTGGACTCCCACAGACTCAGAGGAAGTTCGATGTAGTGTGGGTTATTGTTGATAGGCTGACTAAGTCAGCGCATTTCATTCCTGTGGAAGTTTGCTATTCTTCTGAGTGGTTGGCAGAGATTTATATCCGTGAGATCGTTCGTCTTCATGGTGTGCCCGTGTCTATAATTTCTGACCAAGGTACGCAGTTTACCTCAAATTTCTGGAGGGCAGTTCAGCGTGAGTTGGGTACACAGGTCGAGTTGAGCACAACATTTCATCGTCAGACAGACAGGTAGTCCGAGCGTACTATTTAGATTTTGGAGGATATGCTCCGAGCATGTGTTATTGACTTTGGAGATTCGTGGGATCAGTTTTTGCCATTAGCGGAGTTTGCCTACAATAACAATTATCAGTCGATCATCTAGATGGCTCCCTATAAGGCATTATATGGTAGACAGTGTCAGTCGCCGGTTGGGTGGTTTGAGCCGGGAGAGGCTCAGTTGTTGGGTACAGATTTAGTACAAGATGCCTTGGAAAAGGTTAAGGTTATTCAGGATAGGCTTCGTACAGCTCAATCCAGGTAAAAGAGTTATGCCGACCGTAAGGTTTGTGATATGGTATTCATGGTTGGAGAGCGAGTGTTGCTTCGGGTGTCGCCCATGAAGGGCGTGATGAGATTTGGGAAGAAGGGCAAGCTAAGCCCTAGGTTCATCGGGCCTTTTGAGATCCTTGATCAAGTGGGAGAGGTGGCTTATAGACTTGCGTTGCCGCCGGGTTTATCAGCTGTGCGTCCAGTGTTTCATGTGTCCATGCTTCAAAAGTATCACGGTGATCCATACCACGTGTTAGACTTCAGCACTATCCAGTTGGACAAGGATTTGACCTACGAGGAGGGCTCATTGGACATTTTATACCGATAGGTTTGTCAGTTGAGATCAAAGAGTTATCCTTCGGTTCGTGTTCAGTGGATAGGTCAGCCTATTGAGGCAGCTACTTGGGAGTCCTAGTCCGATATGCGCAGCCGATATCCCCATCTTTTCACTAACTCAAGTACTTTTCTATGTCCGTTCTAGGACGAACGATTGTTTTAGAGGTGGAGAATGTGATGACCCAACAGGGTCATCTTGTGTTTTAGAATTCGAATCCGGGTTCTGAGGCCTTGAGAACCTCATTTTCTTTCTCATCGATTTGCGTGCACAGTCCGGACACGTTTCCGAAAAGCTTTTATGTGAAATTTAAGAAAAACATGGAAATTTGCGTTTAAAATTGGTTAAAGTTGACTTTGGTCAACATTTTGGGTAAACAAATCCAAACCCATGATTTGATGGTCCCGTAGGGTCTGTAGTAAAATATGAGACTTGGGCGTATGCCCCGAATCGAATTCTGAGATCCCTAGCCCGAAAAATGAATTTTTGGAGAAAATTGTTTTGCTAGAAAATATAAGGATTTATAGAAATTGAATAATGGTTAAACTCGTTGGTCTAGGGCCCGTATATTGGTTTCGGAGCCCGATACAGGTTTGATATAATATTTAAGTCGTATTTGTGAATTTTGGTGTAAAACAGAAGAGATTTGATATAAATCGGACCCTTGGTTGAGAAAATAGAAAATTTGAACTATCTTATGAATTCCATGAGTTTTGGTGTTAAATTCATTGTTTAAAATGTTATTTTGGCGATTTGATCACACGATCAAGTCCGTATGATGTTTCTAAACTTGTGTGCATGTTTGATTTGGAGCCTCGAGGGCTCGGGTGAGTTTTGGATAGGCCACGAAGTGAGTTTAGACTTAGAAAAATCTGTTGTTGCATCTGGTATTGTTGCAAGCCTCTGATCTCGCAATTGCGAGCTTCTCAGGCTTTGCATTTGCGAGCCTTTCATCGCAAATGCGATCCAAGGCCAGGCAAGCATAGTTCGCATTTGCGAACATCCCTTCGCATTTGCGAAGTAAGGTGGGAAGGCAGTGATCGCAAATGCGATCTTTTGGTCGCTTTTGCGCAGAATTGTAGTTCGTAATTGCGAACCTTTCTTTGCAATTGTGAAGGCAGCAGAGATATGAGGGTCCTCGCATTTGCAATGGTACCTATTCATTTGCGAGCTTAGCAATTGCGAAGCTCAGTCACAAATGCGACATCTGCAGCTGAGTAAACGAGGTCTTAGACGGGATTTTCACTTCATTCTTCAAAATTTCAAAACCTAACCTCCAAAAGGCGATTTTCCTAGAGCAAGTTCTTCCCAAATCATAGGTTAATGAATCTTAACCCTTTTTCTTCTATCTATTTCATCTTTTTACATGATTTTATCTCAAAATCTAGGGTTTTTCATGGAAAATTGGGTGTTTTGGGTAGAATTCAGAAATTTCGAAATTTGGGGATATAGACCTCAAATTAAGGTCGAATTTCAAAACCAATTGCATATTTGGATTTGTGGGGGAATGGGTAGTCAGATTTTGGTTCAAATTTCGAGTTTTGACCAAGCGGGCCCAAGGTCGGTTTTTGACTTTTTGGGGAAAACATTGGGAAATCTATATTCATGCATTAGAATTGGTTGATTTAGCATTTATTGATGTTATTAAGTAAATTGTGACTAGATACAAGCGGATTGAAACTAGAACTGAGAGGTAAAGCGGTAATTGAGGCTTGAGTTGGGCCGTGGAATCGAGGTAAGTGTTTGGTCTAACCTTAGTTTGAGGGAATAAGAGTTGTTGTCTTATTTGCTACATGTTAGTGTTGAGTACGATGTATAGGTGTGGTGACGAGTATCTATACATTGGTGTCGAGCATGCAAGTGAGTCTTAAACTGTGATCGTTGTAATTCTTATTATGTACTATTGATGCTTTAAGTTGATGATTATCCGTGTTGAACAAAACTTATGATAGTTTCTTGGCAATTGACCATTGTTGAGTATTGACTCAAGTTGAGATTTATTCTGTGAAGTTAATTGTTGAAACGAGATTGGTTATAGCTGATTCACTTGCCGGGATGTTATTGTTTCTATTGTTGATTCCCTTGCCGGGATGATATTGTTACCATTTTTTGGGTGAGGAAGAGTGTAAAGAACGAAGGGTGATGTCGTGCACGATATTGTGAGAGAGTGTTAAAGCACGAAGGGTGATGTCGTGCACGATATTGTGAGAGAGTGTTAAAGCACGAAGGGTGATGTCGTGCCATATTTCTGCGAGTGTTAATGCACGAAGGGTGATGCCGTGCCATGAATATGAGAGAGTAAAAGCACGAAGGGTGATGTCATGCCGCTTTCGTTAATTTCCATGGTGAGGACGATTGTAAAAGCACTAAGGGTGATCTCATGTACTTGTTACTGCGTTATCCTTTCTGTTTGATCAATGTTGATATTTACCTTGCTTCCCTACTTTATTATTGTCATAATTTGATATTCCCCTCAGCATGTTTCCCTTCCTCATCTTTATCTGTTCAATTCTGTTATTACTGTTTCTTGTATATGATTTAACTGCATAGGTTTATATGGTTGTCGTGTCTTAGCCTAGTCACTACTTCATCGAGGTTAGGCTCCGCACTTACCAATACATGGGGCCGGTTGTATTGATACTGCACTCTGCACTGTCTATGTAGATTTCGGTGCTGGACCACGTGGGTAGTGCTGAGGTTGCTGCCTTCAGTCCACGGGAAACCCAAGGTAGATCTGCTGGCCTCCGCAGACCTTGGAGTCCCCCTTTCCCCCTATTTTGGATTATTTGTCTCTTTTCATTTCGATAAAAGTTGTAATTCTTGTAAACTAGTGTTTGTAGAACTTCTTAGACGTTTGTGAATTGTGACACCAGATCGTTGGGGTAGACTTGTATTGGAGTATTTTAAGGTGTTATAACACTTCCGCATATTATATCTGTTAGCTTAGTTAATATTTATTATGTTTGGGTTAATTGTAAAAGTGTTAAAAACCGTAATTGTTGGCTTGCCTAGCATTCAAAAATTAGGCTCCATCACGATCCCGATGGTGGGAAATCTGGATCGTGACAGCACGCCCACACGTCCATCACCTAGCATGTGCGTCACCTCAACAGCAATCACATAACACATAATTTGGGGTTACATACCCTCAGCACTAAGTTTAAAAAAGTTACTTATTTTAAGCAAGCCAATTCCTATACCGAGCACGCCAAGCGATGCTCCAAGAATGCCATCACATGCATAGCGACCTCCGACGGCTCAAAACTAGCCAAAACAACTCAAATACATTAGATAAGGCCCAAGGAAGCAATTACAAATGATACAGATCGAATCCTAAGTGAAATCCCAAATCCGGCCAAAAATCACACCCTGGCCCACGCCTTGAAACTCGATAAAACTCACAAAATCCGATAACTCATTCAATTACGAGTCCAACCATACTAGTTTCATTCAAATCCAATTCCAAATCAGTGTTCAAAACTCAAAATTCATATTATGAAACTTTAGGCCAAAACCCCCAATTTCCTCTTTAAAATTCCTCAACCAATTGCAAAAATCGAAGATAGATTCATGGAATATAACCAAAACCGAGTAGAGAACACATACCCCAACTCATATGGTAAAAGTTTCCTCAAGAATCACCTCACTCCGAGATTCATAGCTCCAAAAATTCAAAAATGACTGAAACCCTCGAAATAGAGTACTTTATAATCACTGGGTGAATCAATGAATCACGATCGCGGAAATACCCTCTCGATCGCGAAGAAGAAAAATGCACTGGCCCTGAAAATACACCACGCGATCGTGAATAGCTGACTCCTCAAAGCTACGCGATCGCGTCCTTCCTACTGCGACCGCATATAACAACACCTGACCCTAACTCCTGCCTCAAATACTCTACGCGGTGGCGGCATTAGCCTCGTGTTCCCGAAATACAACATTCCTCAACTACACGATCGCTTTCCTGCCTTCACGATCGCATTGACAAAAAATGCCTTAGCCCTAAATAAGCCTACACGATCGCGATCTGCACTCCGCAATCGTGATTAAGGAAACCAGAAGCCTAGAATTCTACAGAACCAGCAATGCATAATGAAGGAGAAATAATCTGAAACTCGTCCGAAACCCCGAGCCCCTCGGGACCACATCCAAACATACCAAAAGGTCACATAACATCACACGGACCTACTCGATGCCTCAAAACACACATAACCACATCGAAATGACGAATCACACCTCAATTCGAAATCATTGAACTTTGAAACTTCAACTTATACAACCGATGCCGAAACCTATCAAATCACGTCCAATTAACCTCAAATTTTTATCCAAGTCACATTTGACATTACGGACCCACTACAACTTTCGGAATTGGAATCCGATCCCGATATCAAAAATTTCACTCCTGGTCGAACTTTCCAAAATTCCAACTTTTGTCATTTCAAGCCAAATTCTACTACGGACGTCCAAATCACAATCCGGACATATTCCTAAGTCCAAAATCACCCAACGGAGCTAACAGAACCATCAGAAATTCAATCCGAGGTCAAATACTAAAAAGTCAAAACTTAGTCAAACCTTTTCAAATTTAAAGCTTCTAGGTAGGATCATTCTTCCAAATCAATTCTGAATAACCTGAAAACCAAAACAGACAATTCACACAAGTCATAATACATAATATGGAGCTACTCATTATCT
Organism: Nicotiana tabacum; assembly: GCF_000715075.1. NCBI lineage: Eukaryota > Viridiplantae > Streptophyta > Magnoliopsida > Solanales > Solanaceae > Nicotiana > Nicotiana tabacum. The sequence goes on from NC_134084.1 coordinate 91,685,958, forward strand.
CAAATATTTGAGCGAAGTGCAAATGCTCAAAATGACCGATCAGGTCATTACATCCTCCCCCACTTAAACATACGTTCGTCCTCGAACGTGCCAAGAGTTGTTCCAAAAGCATCAAATCGCTGTGTAACCTTACTATGCACATACCCGGGGATGATCCCACGTCACCCTATCCCATATAGGTCCGATAACACAATATCACCAAAATTTCTTAATCCAACCTAGCCCATAAGTTTTAGAATCCAACTTCCACGTCCGAAATTTTCTACAAGGTCAGAATCTTGCATCTACACACTGTATAAGTCTGAACTAGCTGAAATCATAACCCAAGATTCAATCATATGATATACCACATAATTCAAACACTCATAGCGATACTTTCTAATCATAGTAGCAACTCAAAACAACCCAATACCGGTAATAAACTGTATGCGGCGAAATCAAAGGACTTAATTTCTCGCTATCAAGCCACTTCAGAAGAATACCTCGAGACCCCGAGGACATGGAGTTGCGACCGAGTCCCCTCCCTCGGGGCTCATCGAGGCAGGACTCAAAGAAGACAAAGGTCGAGGCTATAGTAAAAGGGGAATTTCCCAAGGCACACGGCTAAGTCTGACAGAGCCGGCCTACCTAGAGTCTGTGCCGAGGCATCACATCTAGCCATCCCATCTCCATACTTTTACAATTAATGTATGTTGTACTATAACCGGATTCCCCTCCTATATAAGGGGAACCCACACTACTTTGTAAAGGGCGGGTGTTGCTCCAACTATTCTCCACAAGATCAATAATATCTCTCTCTTTCTCTCTAACTTGCTCGTTCTTACTAGCTCGAGGCCACTCTTAGCATTTATTAGTTTCATACTTGTTCTTCATTTATTGCTTGACATTGGCCATAAAGGGCCTTGTTTGATCATACCCTAACTATTATTCCATTCCCGATTACCCCCGCTAGCTCGAGCCGTATATCGACTCCGAGGCTTCTCCATCGACCAGTCCGAGGCTCGGGCGGCAAGCCCCTAGGTTTGATTACTGCCCCGTTTTAGCTTGTATCTCTTCGTTAAACTTCATACTCTTAGCATCAGCTACTCTAATAACTAGCATAAAAATAGATCATGTATTTTTAGAATCCCATTTACAAATTTAATTGTTGTTACCATTTTCACGGTAAACAGTTTGGCGCCCACCGTGGGGCTAAAAATAATAGTAATTATTTTCTTGCTGGTTTCATTGCACAAATGCAAGTTATCTTTCACACTTTTTCTTATCCAAGATCTCTTGATTTCAGGTCGAAATGTCTGGCTCGGTAAATAGGGTTAAGAATGACTACCTCAAAAATCACGGAGAAAATGTGTGGTTGTTCCAGTTGTTGGCACGCCACCGCAGAACCCCGATAACGCATCTGGACCGATTCCAGTGGACGTGGGTTCTCAAGACGTGCAATAGGTCGACGAAACCTCATACACCGACGTAAGCATACAACGTGGCGACCAACTTGAAGCCCGGAAAACCCTGGCTCGGGAAGCATAGGAAGTTAGTCTTCACGATATTTTTTAAATGTTGCATGCACAATAGTCGGCTATCGCTTAGTTGCAAAGCCACCCGAAGACTCCAACACAGTAGCGCCAGAAATAGCTCCCCCTGCCGAATAAGTACCCGAGAGATCAAGCAATAACAGATCGGTAGCCGACCCTGCCACAGTAAAGATGCTCGAGGATCTCACCAAAAGGATCGAATCAGGTGAGAAATTGATAGCAGCCAACGATAAAAAGGCCAAGACCTACAACTCTGGGGTCGACCAAATCCCGGGCTCTCCCCCGATCCTAAAAGGTGTAAATTCGAGGAAGTTTGTGCAATGGCCGGTCCTAGAGGAAGCGGCCCCAGAACCCATTCCAAAGAAGTTCAAAACGCCAGAACTCACTAAGTACAACGGGACCTCAGATCCTAATGAACACATCACTATCTATACGTCCGCGGAAAAAGGCAACGACCCAAAAGATGATGAGATCGAGCCCGTCTTATTGAAGGGGTTCGGGGAAACACTCCCAAAAAGGACCATGATCAGGCGTCATAACCCTAGCCCCCGACCCCATAAACCCACTTACCATACCGGCAGATTCCTCCATAAAGACACATGCAGATGCCATCGAAGCAATGACTCGACACATCCAGGGCCGAACAAAGGGAGAACGAAATGCTATGAAAATTCACACCTCATTCTCTAATGGATTGAACGGGGTTACCCCCGGTCTCGGATGACTGGGCAATACAGGCTTTCACTCAAAGCCTAAACAAACCAAGCCCGACGATTTCAGGGCAGTTCAAACAAAACTTGATCAGTCGCAAATCAGGGTCGTGGATGACCATCCGGGAACCTCCTCGGGCTCAGTATACCCAAGAAGGCTCCTGGCAAAGAAACCAATGCCAAACAGAGGGAGGTACCGCCCGTGCACCGCAGATAGGAGGAATGCCTTGAGATGCAATCTACCTCGCAACAATCGGAGAATGGCCCGAGGATAATTTCCTCGAGGAATCGTTAACAAAGCCAGATTCAATGGGGACGCATGGATGGCAAGGGCACCTCGCCCATCAGAGTACAATTTCAACATCGTTGTACCAAACATTGTGTTCATCGTAAGCAAAACCAGGGACGTCAAATGGCTCAGACCAATTCAGCAGAATCCCTATCGGGGGAATCACAGCTTGGTGTGTGAACTGTATAACGCGCACGACCACGGAGCCAAAAATGGCCACTAGCTCAGGAGGAAAACAGCCGTGCTACTCAATAAAAATCACCATCGAGAACTGTTGAGCGGTCAAGCTCAAGTTTAGTTCCGAGTGAGGAAGGCGGCCATGAAGAGCAAAGTAAATGAGCCGCGACGTATTGCCACAATAGTGGAGGAGCGGCGACACCCTCCAATGACTCATAAAATGGAGAGTAAAAAATGCTCGTCACAAGGGAAAAGCGGATCCGGGGATACATTCCCAAGGACGCCCTCACATTCAGCAAAAAAGAAACTGAGACCTTGTCTCGGTCCCACACTGACGCAATGGTAACCTTCTTCCTCACTCGATCCATTTTAAATAAAACATGTGCTCATGAGTTCAGGTAGCTTGATCAATACTGTCGGGCCGAGGATGATAGGGCGGTTCGGACCGCCAGGTCAAAACAACAACCACCTCTCGAATCCTTGGAAAATTCCAAATGGCGATCACTACACTAAGGAGAAAGACCATTCTCTCAGTACGACACGACTGGCCCAGACCGATACACCGAGTTCCATATCATGAAAGGAGGTGCAAGGCACGGACGCCTTATTCAGACGGTCGCGGACACGCTGCATGAAAACGGTAACTTCCCCTTTTGCCAAAGAACGAAACCTCCAACGAAGGACGGGATTGGAGCCATCTGCGGGGAATGACACGCAGCAAGGGGAAAGTCTGCATCACATTACATATTGCCGACACCAATATCTCCGCTCTCGAAAGAGCCAAAGGGTAAGCGAACCACATCTTCGACCAAGCCCGATTAAACACGGCGGAGGTGTGTACTAAAGTCCTCACCCCGAAATAGCAGGAACATATCAGACCTCGGAACATCGCCTGTACATCCCGCGGTAAAAAAAAACTACCTCCCTCCTTCGTTATTTTTTCACTAATCTATATGCAGACACCTGGCCAAGGCATTCGGAAGTTCTAACTCTACACGAAGATCCCAAGGCCTTGACGGAGCCCGTTGCACTCTTTCCCCTCGGCCGGACTTCCGCCCCGAAGAGGGTCTCATCAGCAAGTTTCTTAGCAGAGCAACGTACCTTCTAAGGAGGATCCGACAAGATCGCAGGCCTTCTTTTGCAATCAAACGATGAGGGGCACCCCTTCTTGAAGGTGTTGTCCGCTCGGTAGGGCCGGGGAAAGGCAGACTAAGTTTCAATAGGGAATCATGTACCGGACCAAATGGTCCAAGGATCCGCGCCCCCACAGACCGAGTTCACAACAACGAGACGACATGTATTTACGTCAAGCAATAAAAGAATATCTTTTAGCATCTTGTACTCCAAAAAAGGAAATTTCAGCATGCTCATGGCAGGGGTCCCTCCACCTAAGGCATCCCAAAATACTCGGAGACTTAGCGTCAATAATTTGGCACCCGCACAACCCTAGGGTCGGAACTCCGGTACCATAAGGCCCAACAAGGAAACTCCGAGCTCACGAATAACGGCCTTCGAGCCTAAGCAAACTGGATGGCTCGGAGACTATCGTCAATCGCCGTACACTGGAAAACCCGAGGCTGTAAGACCCCGATCGGGCAGACTCGGTATAACCAGATCTATTTTACATAGCAACAAAAACTGTAAGACCTCAACAGGCATGACAAAACTGTAAGACCTCAACAGACATGACAAAACTGTAAGACCTCAACAGGCATGACAAACTGTAAGACCTCAATAGGCATGAAAATTTTGTAAGACCTTACTACAGGCATAATACTCAATCCCGAAGTTTTGGCTATATGTCGCATTTGTAAAAATTCCGAAAGGGCATACCCTCGGTGTAGACGCCTAAACTATCACTCAGGATCAAAAATGGCTCCGACCAAATACATATGACTACGGTCAAAATGGCTGCACCAGCCAAATTAATGCGACTCGGGGACGCCCGACCGTCGCTAACAAAATCGCAGGCCATTACTTCGAATCTACTTCGAAAAGAGCCGGTTAAAATAGGCTTCCTTCAATAGGCAAACGAGCTTTAACCATGTCAGCTCCAAATCACAAGGCTTCGAGCTACTCAGCCTACGAGCTAAAAACCTTCCGAGGTGCTCGAACATCACCGCTAACGACTTGAAATCGAGGTTCTTCCCGAACCAACGACGGGTTAGACAAAATTATTTCAAAAAGACCTTAACGAGAGGAAAACAAAGCCTACAATATGCCCACAGGCAAAAGCGTAAGAGCCATTATCGCCAGCCAAACGAGCCTCTGGGCCGCACACTAAAAGGTTGCAACGACCAAACATCGTAAGAGCCACTGTCGCCAGCTTGAAAATTGAAAACTTGAGGATTAAAATGAGCTCGAGTCGTAACCCGATTAGGAGACCGAATCCAAAATAGTTAACTACAATATGCCTAAGGGCACAACGTAAGTGCCATTGTCGCTAGCCAAACGAGCCTCAAGGCCACACACTTAAAAGGTCGCTTCGATCCGAGGTGTATCAAAGCCATTTTCATCCGCCCATGTAGGCGCAAAAAACTTGAGGGTCAATTAAGCTCGAGTAGTAACACGACTCGGAGACTGAGCCCAAAATAGTTAAAATACAAATGCCCAAGGGCAAAGAATAAGAACCATCATCATCCGCCCGTGCAGGTACAGGAGAATGAAGGTCAGGTAAGCTCGAGTCAAAGCCTGACTCGGAGACTAAACCCAAAATAGCTGGGCAAAGCACGAAAGCTCTAACGCCTAATCTCATCAAAAATCACACTTGACTAAGCATGAAAGAGCCTTCGGGCCTGTCTAATGAGCTCTGGATCCACAGGGCTCCCGCCAAACACCGAAACCAGCCCGCAAGGTCAAAAGCAATGCAAAAAGAGATACAAAAGAGATAAAGCTTCAAGTTTTATTTTATCTACATACGCAAAAGGTACGCTCTCCATCTACAAATGTGCTCTACGAATGTCAAATACAAAATGGAAAAATGGCGAAATCTACGCTCCGCTCCAGAAGGTTACGACCTACCAGCCCCAGTTTTGCTCTCCATGATGTCGGCAAGACGTGATCGAGCATCACGCTCATCCGTTCTCGCACTGTCTAACTCCTCCGAGAGAACGAAACCCCTAGCGCCGATCTCTTCAAGTACCTCTCTTCGGGATCTGCAACGAACATACTCCTCGATCCTCTTCTCACGATCAAGGGCTTGCTTTAACTCGGCTTGGGAATCAGCAACGTCCTTCAAATGAATCGCCATGTTCTGATCAACCTTGGTCTGACTCAATGTTGCTTCAGTATCGATTATCGTAGCCTTGACCTTCGAGAGATCGGAGTCGAGCTTCACAATCATATCCGTCTGAACTGAAGCATTACCACGAGCCAAGCGGAGTTAGGCCTCGAAGGCGGGAACCTTGGCCAAGGCGCCCCTCTCCTCCAAAGCTTAAGCCTGCACCTGAGCCCTCAGTTCACCACAGGCATTCCTGACTCGATCGGTTTGGCCCCTAAGGTACTCCAAAGCCTCCGTCTTTTTCTGCAGCTAATATAGGCAAAAGGATTAACCTTAAGGGTCAAAAGAGCGAAATGCATACTATGAAAGGTTACCTGCTCCATCAAATAGCTCTCGTATTCAAGCTCCGATATGCCTTATACCGCCAGTGCATCAACTCAACCTCCTTCTCCTTGCCGAGGAGCCTAAGGGACTCACCCTCATCCAGAGCTTTCCGAAGCCTAGCCCCATGGCGGAGCAGCTCAGACCTGAGCCTATCGAAGGCATGCAAAAGAAAAACTGAATAAAGAAAGGAAGACACGAAATACAGAAGGGCTGTGCCAAAACTCACCATGAAGTGAAGCTGGCGGACTTCCTCGAAGGCAGAGCACACTCCTGTTGGTCCAGCCCCTTCGGCCCTGGAAGAACCAACCTCGGGCGAAGCATATTCACTCATAGGAACCATCGTTCTAGGAACAAACACTCCGGGAATAGCAGGCTCGGGCGATTTCCTCTCCTCGAAGACACGGGCCCATTTAGCCCCATTAAAAGCTCCACCGCACTGCGGGTGCAAATCCCGTTTATTGCCATCGTCCCTTAGCTCAGAGGCCGACGACTCTTTCTCCTCTCCGAAGGAGCCCAGCCTTCTCCGCAAAGAACCTCATCATCAACACCACTCACCAGAACGACATAATTCAAATAGAAATCAAGCACGACCCTATCAAGGGGCCCTAATGCGAAAGGATGTAGGTATACGTTCAAGAATCCATCAGCAGAGTCCATAATACTCTCGTCCGGGTAAAGCACCTGCAGCGTTATCCCATTGCCCCATCCGTAGTATCTCATCACCATCTCCATATATTTCTCTCTTATCAAAGACACAGTCTTTAGAGTGAACTCCCGCAGATCCTAAGCATTAGGAGTGGAACTCTCCCTTCCCTGTCGGGCTTGTCCTGAAGTAGCTGTCATGGCTATGGTAGAATTGACAGACTAAAGCAGGGACGTGCACCAATGCTTTTTGCGCCTGAAGAGATGAAGGACCCAATGCCAAGGCGGAGGGATAGTTGTCCAAAATAATGAGATCTTCCAAAGAAGCAAAAGCCACCCCACATATATGTGGGAAACAACAACGATCTGTCTATCCAAAGTAAGCCCCTGGAGGCCATCGGCCTCGGTATAGATCCCGAGGTTGTACCCGACCCTCGAGACCTCCGACGGCAAGAAGTTAGGATTCAAGGAGCCAACTACATCATCTCTTACCCCGAGGTGATGCCCGACCTCGAGGACCTCCATCCAAAAGAAGTCAGGCTTCGGAAAGCCTTCAGCACCACCATAGAATTCGAGGAGGTACCCGATCTCGTGGTTTTCCTTTCTAAAAAGTAAAGTAAGCACTTGAAGCTCCACCCATGAAGACTCAAGGAGGGCTCAAGGCATCGCCTAAATATAGGCAACTCGTCGATGGAAGTCTATCCACTATGCTTTAAAAGGCTATCTGCATCATGTTCAAAGTAGAACCCCAGGTACCCGAAGCTGACCTTCGCTTAGGATACCACTCTCAAAAACTCCAAAACTCTACAATTCGAAGGGCCCGACGGCCCGAGTCTATCAGACCAATTAAAGCTTGGTCTGAGGTACGACGATGGGCTTGGAAAAGAGCCATATCAACCGGCAGAGGATCGAAAATAACGCTCGCATCCGAGTTAGATATCAGCGGTCAACAACAAAGGAAAACATTCAAAATCCTCGAAGCGCACAAGAACATACAATGGTAGGGCAAGTATAAAGAACATAAATCAAGGGAGTAGCTTTATATTCATATATATTCATGTACAACAGCCCTCGAAGGGTCCTTACATACAATTACAAAAGCCCGCAAGGGGTTCTTACGCATAAAGGAAGAAACAAAAGGGTGCACACACGTGATAAAAGCCTAGAGACTGGTCTACCTTTGAAGGTCCGCCTTCTGCAACAGGCACCTTCGGGCACACATCCTCAGAAGCCTCATCTCGGCCTTCCATACTGATATCCCCAAAGGATAGGGCGAGAAGCAGGGAGGAATGAAAAAATGCCATAGCTCTCCGAAGGTCGAGGACCCTCGCTGGCCAAGAGAACCTCGGAGAGACAGCGGACCGAGCGAGCCTCTGTCCCGCCTACACGGCTACTTAGAGTCTACTTCTTGGAACATCTAGTCGTGCAAGCTACCAGCTCAGGGCAGAGCACCACGTCGAGCTGGGGTATGAAGGTAAGCAGAGGTGTATAATCCGAGCCCCCTTTTGAGCAGCGGTATATAATCATAAGAGCTTTTTGCGAACAAGGAAAGTTGACCCCCATATGTCATCATCTCGAGCAAACAAGAGCGGCAATAGTAGACATAACAACAACCATAGTAGCGACATGACGGCATGGTTATGCTTGACAAAGGGAAGCTCTAGAAAGAGGCCTCAACACAGCCTACGGGAGCTCTGCCGAACGGCCTTGAAGCCATGATCCCCAAACATAATGTTCAAGGATAGAGGAAGAAGATAAGAAGAAATGGGCAAATGAGCTAATGAAGGTACTTGGATAGAAAAACAACGCCAAAGCACCCCCATTTATAGGGGGTAACGACACGGTCATCGAGACTTTGGAAGATTGACCGGCGGATGCAATTACTGCATTCTTGAAGAACCGAATTGACGACGGTACATTTATCTTGTAGAACGGGAATCGACAGTGCATCAAATGATGTCAAACACACAAGTCCACGGGACATCTCGATCGCCGCAAAAGCTCGCGCCACAGGTTACATCATTGGTATGACGTCACCGTGAGAAGCTCGTGGAGTTAGGTGTCAGAATCATTTCCCATCACTTTGTTTTGGGAAACGCGGAGACTATCTATATGCGGAAAAATTAGAGGATTTCATTTCTCGCGATCAAGCCACTTCGGAAGAATACCTCGAGACCCCAGGGACGTGGAGTCGCGACCGATTCCCCTCCCTCGAGGCTCGTCAAGGCCCGACTCAAAGAAGACAAAGGTTGAGGCTAGAGCAAAAGGGGAAGTTCCCAAGGCACACGACTAAGTCTGACTGAGCCGGCCTACCCAGAGCCTATGTCGAGGCATCACATCTAGCCGTCCCATCTTCATGCTTTTATAATTAATATATGTTGTACTATAACCGGATTACCCTCCTGTATAAGGGTAACCCAAACTACTTTGTAAAGGGAGGGTGTTGCTCCAACTATTCTCCACAAGATCAATAATATCTCTCTCTCTTTCTTCTCTCTAACTTGCTCGTTCTTACTAGCTCGAGGCCACTCTTAGCAATTATTAGTTTCATATTTGTTCTTCATTTATTGCTTGGCATTGGCCATAAAGGGCCTTGTTTGATCATACCCTAACTATTACCCCATTTCCGATTACCTCTGATAGCTCGAGCTCGAGCCGGATATCGACCTCGAGGCTTCTCTATCGACCAGTCCGAGGCTCGGGCGGCAAGCCCCTGGGTTTGATTACTGCCCCGTTTTAGCTTGTATCTCTTCGTTAAACTTCATACTCTTAGCATCAACTGCTCTAACAACTAACATAAAAATAGATCACGTATTTTTAGAATCCCATTTACAAATTTAATTGTTGTTACCATTTTTACGGTAAACATAAACCTCTTATCAAACAAAGCCTCATTCTAACACCTTCGTATACTGCGAATGATGAAAGAAACACACCGAAACTCATAACCATTCGTCAGATCAACAATTCATGGAGCTCCCTCTTCTCCGACAGGAACTATAGCAGATTTCTAAGCCGACTTTTGATATTATCCTTCCAACCATGCTGTAATCAATTCTGATAGTATTCATTCTAAGTCCAATGACCTCATCTCATCCAACATGACCACTCTAGTGACATGACACATCAGTACAACCCAAATCCATAACCTATGCAATTCGTGCACCCAATAGCAACATCCCAAATGTACTCAATCATGAAAATGACTCAAACAAGAGAATTGTCCCGCCAACTTAACAAGTACCATCACAACACCATGCTAAGAGCCTAGCACACATCGTAGAACCAAAACGCACGAATCCGACACCAAGGATCATATCTCAACATAACTTCACAGCAATGTGTGATCTCATCCAAACGGCGGTTCATTTTATATTCCTCGAGCCGCCTTGCTCAAAATCAATCACCACACGAAATTTGACATCAAGTACCTAAAGTACATTACCATAACCACGAAGAGCAAATAACACAATGGCATCATCCGAAAAGAACATAGCCAATGCGCAATCAATCACACAATACCCGAATACTCATCTTACTCAAATTCCCACTATAAGCCCAAATAGAACCGCATCACGTGTGCATATAACCAACAATTCACAACTCCTCGTAACATAGAAGGGTAACTCACAAATCATTTCAGAAAACGAATAAGCTCAACAACAATTGAACGACACCTCCCTCAACAATAGCAGTATGGAGCCAACCAATCCGACTCGGTGTAGAATACACATCCCAATTGAGCCTGTCAATGGACCCCAAATCCACTCTACTCACCTACAAACAGATACATAACCCTCTGAAAGTCCACAGTGACCTAACCATAACACATACTATCATCTGGCTATCTTCGGCCACAACTTCACAGCCCATAACCATGAAGCAGTCTACTTATGTGAACTCCCAGTCTCCAAATCCATAGAGTACATGAATCACCATATCTAATCTCAACTCCACTTCTTGCATGGCTAACACTTCTCCAATGAATGACCATCCCACGAGGAATACTTCTACAATTCTTCTGCGCCACAAAGCAAAATTTGAACATCAACAATTGATCAACCAGGAGAGTGCCACAATAACGATGAAGTATCCATAAATCAAAACACATTGCCCCTTCTGAAATGTATATTGCCCCTTATGAAATGTATACTCTAATCAAGTCATACCATATAGTAATATCATTTACCTAGTCATCTAAAACTGTCCATGTTGCCTAAGGACTCATGACCTTCCCTTCAAAATTGAACCATGACCTTGCACCTGCCAATCTCGATGCCACACGACACATCACATATACCATGCCATCATATGCAAAATACTAGAACTTCATAATCCACTCCGAGTCACAAGAAACTATGCACTCAATTAGCCAAGAACTTTTCATTTGATCCCATCCAGGAGAAAATCACAATACGCAACATGTGTCACACACCAGCAGGAAATACACATCTCATCCGCGATAGAAACCATCAAGAACTCTCCAAAACCCATTTGTACTTACCCAAGCTGACAGAACTGAATCTCTCTAACTCAACCATGCTACGCAGGCTCAAAACCCAATAGTATCATCACAAAACACATGTAGAAACCCACCACATCATAATCACCCAAAGAACCTATCATATTCATTACCATGTTGATCCAACCTACTACCAAGCTATCCTATTTCTCCAAGTTCCTTCTAAATTACCTTCAAATTGATACTCCCCCTCACCATAATACTACAATCCTCAACCCAGACTCATCAGATGAGACCCAAGCATAAAACCACACCACCCTAAGGCTCATAAGCCGCTGAATACTCTCTTAAATATCCCCAAAAGTACCACATTTAAAATACTTACCCTGAAGAGACTTCCTAAGAATCTAAAGCCATTAACTTCACCTTCCTAATATCGATATATAGAATCTATAATGATATAGAAATGCCACAAGTCTTGACATCATCCAATGTAAATCTCAGTTTCTAGCCAATTACACATCCTGAAGATCCCTAATTGTTACATATAAATCTTAAATCTATTAGAACCATTCTCGAGAGTCATCCACTCTACTCAGGTCTCAATTAAACTGATCAAATGAATCGAACGACCTGTGTCCCATTAGTACAGCAAAACATAAGAAAGTAACCCATTCTTCTAAGCCGCCGAGCGATTTCCTACTCCATACACGTTACATCCCTTACAAACAACAACTAAACATCCAATGTTTCTCATATACCCATAAATCATAACACAAACCTTATCCCAAATTTTCTTTACTCAAGTCATCCTCGATCTCAACCTCTGTAAGCCATAACTGATTTACTAGTATACCTCAAACTAAAACCAATACAACACATAACCGTGCAATCAACTGATCAATAGCAGGCTCTCCCACTTGGCTCAAAGCCATAGATCAAAATACATAATAACTCATAATATCCATACTCTATTACTGCGATAATGCCTTAGTGAGATTCAACTAAATCTTTTATAAGCTCGTGCAACACAAACCATCTAGTATTTCTAATCATCTGCAAATCTCGCATTCACCCTTGTACTATTTAAGCCCACTTTCATAAGCGATCCAAACTCAAATTGCAACACATATAATTCACTAGTAAAAGAGGACTCGCTACAAAACAACAGAGGGATCACACAACCCTCAGGACACCCTGCAGGAGATAACCCACCTGCTTCACCTCAAGCTGACCTCTCTCTATACCCTTCCACAATCATAAACATTACGCAATCACTTAATCTTCCTGAGTCTGAACTCATATCACGATATGAAATCTACTTCACTCCTCAACTAAACAACATGAAAAGATCCTTTAACACACCCATAACTCGGGGCTATACATCAAATCAAGATGGAAATCAAGCACTAAATAGTTCTTTCTACACCTCACGCAGACCCTTCTCATCACATTCAAATCATATGAACACATCTCGCAGTCACATCATACTCATCACGTAGCCATCCAGCCACAAATTCCACTAATAGGGGTACTACCGGACATATAAGTCCAAAAGCACATGCTCACACAATCAACACCTCTCACTACAAGAAAAAACACTTTTAGTGGCCATTGTTTAGCGGCAATAGACTATTTGCTGGTAATTTATCCCTTGAACTCAAATGTTAGCGACGATTTGATATTAACCGGGAATTAGGACCTTTCACTGGCAAATGAAGAAAATGGCCTCTATAAAAGTTAGTACTAATTATTGAAAGCAATTTTTTCTAACTTTATCTTCCCTCCAATTTTTTTTATTGTTCCCTCCCTCTCCTCATTCCTTCCTTGTAAACCTAGAACAGACACCCAAATTGAACTATTTCCCAATTTGAGATATTCAGCCATCGGTGGCGGCATCACCACAATCGACAACCATCACGAGGTAATTCGACTTATCTCTCTATATCACTATCTCTCTCTGTCTGTCGATCTTTCTCTATCTCTCATCCCTATGTTTCGATTTTTCTTGGTTGTTGATGCTTGATTTCTGTCTCAATCTTGCCTCTCGTCAGTTTTCTCCATCACCAACATCATTATTGAGCCCTAGGTTTAGTTTTCTTTCTGTTCATTTTTTTCCTATTTTATTTTTTCGCTATTTTTTTTTATTTTAGTAAATATTTTGTGCTTATTGTTGTCTGGTTTAGATTATGTTCAATTTATTTGGTAATTCCCATAATACAAGTACCAATCTAGTGTGTATATAGTTGAATGCTATGTGATTGAGATGGATTATTTAGCATTGTCACAGTGCCTTGATTATTTTAGTGGACTGAAGTTTGGAATACTATGCTATTTATTCAAAAGAAAGATACTATGTATTATATTTCTAATGAAAATTTTGCCTTTTTGTTCCCTTCTACAGTGTACGTAATGGCGTTCTTTTGTAGATAATAATATTGAGCAACCCAAAAACCTTCAAACTAGAAGACAAGAAACATGTATAATAAGTGGGAGACTACTGGTTATTGCCCATTTGACAGGTATAGCTTTATGTTTTTGCTTATTTTTGGTTTATATAGATATGATTTCAATGTTTACAATGAGAATGCGGAAGACTGATGATTTATGGTTGATTTTTGGCTTGCTAGAATATTCTTTTATACCCATTTTGATCGATCACTTGCAAGTATTTGTTGAGATATTGTGGCAACATGTGGTGATTTCTTCAAATTCCTGATCTAATTTTAATTCTCTATGAACTCTGTATCTAGAACTCTTGCGATTGCTGGTCGTTCCATGCCCCGAACTAAAAGTTGTTTGCCTTAGATTTACAGCTGAAAATCTTTGCAGGTATGAAGGAGTTATTTTTCGCAACTTGTCACATTTAATTTTGGACAATGATTTTTGCGAAGTTCCTGAACTAATTAAAGTTAAACTTGTGCAATTTACCTTGTCTTTATTTTTTGTTTGGAGTTATTTGACATCTTTTATTTATGAGCAAAAAGCTTTAGGCATGGTGTACTTGTATTATGTTAAATGTATCTCTTGGATTTATCTTTGTCTGATAATTAACGATTTCCCATGTTTGAAAGATACCAATAATTTTAAAGCATTTGACAGTGCACACTTTTAAATTCTTGTGCCGATTGAGGTTTCTAAAGCTGCTTTCTGTCCTTTCCTCCCTGGACTAACTTCTGATTACCCAAAATATGTACTCCCTCCGTTCGAATTTATGTGAACCTGTTTGGTTGGATACGGAGTTTAAGAAAAAATAAAGACTTTTGGAATTTGTGGTCCTAAATAAGTTAAAAAGGGGCCCAGATAATTTGTGTGGTTATAAAAGCTTCTCATTAAGGGTAGAATTATAAGTTTAAGCTAAATTATTTCCAAATTTAGAAAGAGTTCATTCTTTTTGGAACGGACCAAAAAGAAAATAGATTCGAATAAATTGAAACGAGGGAGTAATTGCTTTCAGGGGTTTGAACGACTAATTCAATAATTCGCCGAGGTAGTGTACCTATGTTTCAAACACAAGAGTATCTTATTCTGTAACGGCCTCATTGCCCATGGTTGCCCTTTATTTTCTCTCCTGGATATATGCAGAATGCTAACAAAATAATCTTACAAAAAAAGCTGAAATTTATTTTTTGCCAATCTTTAGTAACTTGTGATTGAAGATGCAGTTTAGTGGTGCAACTGTATTAAAATCTCATTATTCTTTTCTCTTTTATCTTCATTCCTCCACTGCGGAGAAGCAAAACCAGGAAATCAATAAGGTAAATGATTCAAACGTGTACGTATATGGTCATGCCACAATTCTTACAAAGAAGGAAAGAAAGAATTTCCCATAATAGTTGTCCACCTTTTGTTATCTGTACGTAATTACAGAACTTAAATACTTTTATCAAACAAATTTTTGAAAAGTTGTGTACTTATTTAGATGGTTTGGAAAGATAGTGAAAGTACATCTATAAGGACTCTTTAGGATACATAAGCACTCATTATAATGTGAGTACTGACTAGACGATTAAGTTAAATTTCATAATTTTAACTCAAAAATTCAAATCACGGATATATAATATTGGACATATAAAAGGCGTGTTTTCTATGAGAACCACATAAATCTGATTGACTAGATACTCAGAGAGAAGTTCTTTATTTTGTAATGCAATCTTTTATTTGTTGTTTCTCTGATTCTTTGCTTTCAAAAAACTAGATAAATAATATAAGAAAGAGAACAAAATATCATGTTTGGTTTTTGTGAAAGAATATGATTCACATGACACAGATTTTACTTAATGCCTGCAGTAATTTCATCCCTAATACCTGTTAACTAGTGCGTGTTCTACATTGCAGTGATGTTGTCTCTGTTTTTTATGTGTTGTGTGATTTCTGATCAACCTCTTTGGTCTTCCAGGTCAAGGGTTGGTTCAGATTATTGAAGAAACTAACATGGGTGGGAAATCGACCTATATATGCCAGGTATGAGTCTTATGAAGATTCATCTTTTTTTCTCCTTGGTATATTTTTATTTCACTAGGTCAGTTTTATATATCCCTAACATATGTCATATTATATGCAATTGATTGAGTATCTATATTTTGTCACTACGCTTTCTGATATATATTTTTTACATTCAATTTTCAATTATTTTTTGATCTGTATGAACTATTTTAAAAAAATAATAAGCAGTATGCTTGTCGGAGTCAATTGAATAGAGCCGACATACAAGTTATAAGAGCATTAGCACGAAAAAATTCATAGAATAAAACAACTGATTCAGAAAAAAAAATCATACGGTAAAATATTGTCTTCGACTGCCGCTGATGCCTTGCTCCTTTATTTGAGTTTGAATGTTGATTTGATAAACATGTCCTATCCAAGGGAGCATGTTCTGTCCAAGGGATATGAATAAGATATTTCATGTTCTTATTCCTTTACTGGTGGAGTGGGTGGATAAATTTGGCGCTATACCAATTCAACTTAGTTACACCGTTAACTCAAGTTCTACCGTTAAGAGAAAATTATTCACTACTAGCCACAATTTTGATTTTAAAACCTGAGTATAAAAATCTGAAGCAACCTGTTTGAAAAAGTTGTGGAAGTTACAGGTGAAAATTAAAGTTAAATATTTTTTTATGGAATTATCTAGTGGTAGTTCTTCTAGTTCAAGGTTTTTCAGGATATAAGCTAGATGATACTAATATAATTTGTAATATGTACATATCAAGAAACCTGCTGACCATATGTTCTTTATACATCCCTTTTTCATACATTTCCTGAAATATTCTACTAAATGTTGTCTAACTCAATAATAGAATTATATTCTATACCTAATCATGTTTATATTCTCTTTGTTTTATCATTTTAGGTCAAGCATTATGACATTTGATAATTGGGCATATGGAAGAAATCATTCTGATTAAGAGTTTGAGAAATTTTTATATGATGTTTATTGTAGTTTTATAGCTATTTTGTAACAATAGTTATTAGATGCAAAATTATACTAGCTATTGGATTCAAATAGTTTACTTTTTTCGTAAAAATTGCACGAGGCGCCCTATTTGGTCGCCTCCATTTAACCTATTCCCATTTTTTAAAATTTTTTAAATTGTACCCACTTTTTAAACAATTTCATCCCCCTCTCCTCCTTCTCCTCCTTCGTTTTCTTCTTCTTCTTTCTTCTGTTGTTGTTGGTGCTGCTATGAAACTTCAGTTTATAGGATGATTGTCATAAATATGTTTATCAGATTATTTAAAAATAAATTATAAATAATTACGTAAGTTAGTAGACAATAATTTGTGAATATTTTCACGTATGTAAGTTAGTAGACAATGATAATTCTGTTCTTTTTATGTTTATTGTTTTCAAAATTTATGATTTAGATATTGTTGGTAACCTGATTATTTATCTACTATGTTAGAAAGCTTTTTAAAAAACTTTAGTTTATATGGTGCTGAAGTTTTTACAAATGAACTAAATAACTTCAGCATTTTCTGCTGAAGTTTTTGAAAAAGCTTTATGACAAAACTAATGAATTCAAGACAGTGCTGAATTTTTTATAAATGAACTAAATAACTTCAGCATCTTCTGTTGAAGTTTTTGAAAAAGCTTATTCAGGACAAAAAAACTTCAGCTTATTTAGTGCTGAAGCTTTTATAAATGAACTAAATAACTTCAGCATCTTCTGCTGAAGTTTTTGAAAAAGCTTAATGACTAAACTAATGAATCCGGGACAAAAAAATTTCAACTCATTTAGTGCAATTACAAACAAAAACTTCAGCAAATAGAGAACAAAACTTCAGCTACTATGCTTAAGTTTAGCAATTACAAACAAAAACTTCAGCACACTTGGTTCAGTACACTTGCTACTCCAGGCCTGTCTACTAGAATGCTGAAGTTTTGCATGATTGTCTTTGCTACTTCACCCCCGTATGCTGAAATTATGCGAAAAAGTGGGTACGATTGCAATTTTGTTTTGCAAAGCGGGAACAAATTAAAATGTGACCCAAAAAGCGGGTATAGATGCAAATCCCCCCTTTTTTTCTTGTGTTATTAACACTTGAAATTTTGGATTAGTAGTTATTTTTATTTATCGTGGATTTAATGAAATGTATTATGCTTACTATTAAATATAATTGGGCATATTGGTCAACAGAAATGATAGCAAAACACTTAAATTTTACTTGTAATAAGGAAATTGTTAGAAATCATCTTTTCCCGATCATTACAAATACCACTACAAAGGTTCTCTTTTACTCGCAATAAAATGGATCTTTACTGACAATAACAAAGGCAGCTAAATATGTGGCCTAGGGTATTCTGTAAGGGTTTTAGTGGCTATTTTAATTTTTTTTTTTTTTGGCAATCCGCTAGGCAACCGCCTAGGGCTAGTTTTATTATATATATAAATCCAAACAAAACATAACGTACAAAATGTCATGTTGCCTTGCGCAATGGAAAAGTAACTATGACTATTATATAATACCTATTACCAATATTGAGAACGTAGCTCTACATTGGTATCATATATGGACTGATATGGTTAATGATGAATCTTGCCCCTGCAGTTTATTAGAACGAGTGTCCAAACCATGTAGCCACTGCCCAGATTTTGCTTGTATAAGCAATCTTTGAATTATTCTTGTGATAGTAGCCATCTCCAGCAATGTGATATCAAAGTAGCACTTTCAGCGTGCTTTGCATTTCCAGCTTGATATTTCGTCCTAAAAGGACACTCCCCCACCTCTTAAGGCACTCCAATAAAATATTGTGCATGCCTTTTTGCTTTACGATTTTCCACCCCATGCTTAGGCCATGCGTGCAGCTCCAGCATCGAGATAAACAATTGCAGCGTGCAATTTATGTCCAACCCAATTTCGTGCCTTGCTTTATCATGGACACGGTCTACTATTTTTCGAATTGAGCTAAAGTATTGCATGCTCAAGTATCAAAAGCATTCATGTCCAACATGCTTTACCTTCCATCGTGCCTTTCTATGTGATAGCATGCGTGCCTCCCTTTTTTTATTTTACTCCCAAATTTCACATCCCAACTGCTCTTGTTGTGGCAGTTGCTACCCTCCACGCATGTGCTTTGTTCTTCCCTTCCTGCATTCATTTTTGCTCGATTGCGCTGCCCAGACCAAGAGACAGGCTTCACGCTTTTCACAATAAACCATGTGCTTACAATACATGGTTTCTCGCAGCCCTCCATGCCAATTCCTAGTGTGCTGCGCGATAGAAATACCCTTCTCCCTTGGGATTTGAATATATTGGTCGTTTAAGTTGACATGCCTCCTGCTCTTCCTTTTCACTTTGCTTCTTATCTCCTGTCCACCTTCACCCTTAGACTTGGACATTGCAGCTTATCTTCATTAACCAACCTCCTTCCCTGTGCATCTAGATGCCAGAAATGTTGGCATTCTATTTCTCCATGATCTAAAGCATAATTAGCCAAATGATCAGCCAGCTTGTTTCCCTCCCTATGAATATGCGTAAATGTGTAATTTCCCCCATTCATTAGTTGCATCATTTCCTCTACCTGCTCAGATATGATCCATGGTGGTTTCCAAATCCCATCCATTATCTTTTTTAATAACATTGAGTCAGTTTGAAGCCATACATAAGAATATTGTCGAAATCTGCAGAACCTTAGTGCTTCTACCATGGCCTTCGCTTCAGCTACTGTGTTTGTTGTCTCCTCAATCTCCCTCCCTACTGACTTGACTATGTCACCATTTTCATTTCTTATACAAAAACCTATTGAGCTCCTGCCTGGATTTCCCCTCGATGCCCCATCCGTATTAACTTTTAGCCATCCCGCACTTGGAAGTTTCCACAAGACTTTGGTAACCTTAAGTTTGAGAGTGAAATTTTCCATCATAGCTAGAAGATCTTTCCATTTGTGAGGTATCATGTCCATCCTAGGCTTTCTCACTTTCACCAATGCCTGGAGATTTGATGAAACTTGGTAAATCACCCTGCTAGTTGTCACAGCATCACCATACTTCATACTATTTCTTCTTTTCCAGAGTTCCCATACTATGCATGAAGGGAGTGCTTGCATTACTGGTTTTAGCCTTAAGCACACATTTGCAGTCCAACATTTTGTGATTGCTTGGTGCAAAGTAAGTCCCTCCACAGCTATTCCTGCCCTCGATAGAAAATACTTCCAAGTTGTCTTTGCAGATTCTGATCTAAAAAACAAATGCTGAAGAGATTCCTCATCAGGCTGTACACAACACCAACAATTTGATGGCATGCAGTAGCCTACTTTTTTCAAGAAATCATCTAAAGGTAACTTTGCTTTCCACACTTTCCATATGAAAAATGCTATTTTAAAAGGCAGTCCCTTTACCCAAATCATCCTATAAACTGTTCTTGGTTCGTCTCTTCTTCTCGTATAATCCCATGCTGACTTAACACTAAAATATCCTCTTGTTTCCAGCATCCAACAAGGCACGTCACGAACCTGCTGAGATGAAGGAGGTTTGATTTTCTCCAGAATGTGTACTGCTAAGTCTTCAGGAAGCAATTCAAATAGCCTGTCCACATCCCACTCACCATCTAAGGTAACCTCATGTACATTTTGTACTGTTTCACCAATGCCAAAGTCCTGAGGAACCAAAAAATATAGTGCCCCAAGACCTGTCCAGTTTTCAAACCAAAAAAGTGAGGATCCCCTTTTTGTTTGCCAAAAGATTTGATGTTCAATCAGATCTCTACATTCCAGCATTTTTCTTCATATGTGAGACCCCCTTTTCCATGGAACAACTACTGAATTCATTTTCTTACAGTATTTCTGACATACGAAAGAGCTCCATAGGCTTGGTTTTGTTCTGAAATTCCACCATAACTTGCTGAATAATGCCTTTGCAACATCATGTAGTGACCTGAAACCTATTCCTCCTTCCTCCACAGGCAAGCATAAGGTGTTCCATGAAGCCCAATGCCTACTAGTTCCTCCTACAGAGCTGCTCCAGAAAAATTGAGCAAACAATTTGTGCAACCTATTTATCACATATTTTGGAGGGTTAACAACTGATAGTAGATGCATAGGCATACTTTGCAGTACATTGGATATGAGAACTGCACTGCCCCCTACTGATAATAACTTGCTCTGCCATGATTGCATTTTGTCCATTACCTTAGTAATTAGGGGCTGATAGTATTCCAGCTTTCTCCTTGCATAAAAAATAGGACAACCTATGTATATGATAGGAAATTCATTCCTATGAATGCCCGTGATCCTTTCCACCTTGCTGACCACTTCCATGTTTGTTAAATGATGTAGGTACACAGCTGATTTGGTCTTGTTAACAAGCTGCCCAGATGCAGCTTCATATGCCTTCAACACTTGCATAATCAGCATCAGAGATGTTTCATCTGAGGATGAGAAAATAATCATGTCATCTGCATACGCCAAATGATTGATCTTTGGACTCCACTTTGGCATCCCAAATCCACAAAAATACAGGTTAGTATGTAGTACATTGAGACCCCTAGATAATGTTTCTACTGCCAATATAAACAAAGTTGGAGATACAGGGTCACCTTGTTTTACTCCCCTTGAGGACTTAAAGAACCCATGAGCTTGACCATTGATTAGAATAGAATACCAATTGTTTGAAACTAATCCAAAGACAATCCCTATCAACCTTTCTATGAATCCCATCTTTCTCAGTACCTTGGTTAGGAATAGCCAAGATAATCTATCATAAGCTTTGGTCATATCTAGCTTCAGGATGACATTAGGTCCAGCCTTAGTTCTAAGCCTAATGTCAGTCACTATCTCCTGAGTTAGAAGGATGTTTTCTACTATATTCCTTCCCTTAACAAAACCTGCTTGTTCCTCCGATATCAGACTTGGGAGAAATTTCACTAGCCTTTCATGTACCACCCTTGATATAACCTTATTTGAAAAATTACTGAGGCTTATTGATCTTAAATCAGAAAAAGTGGTAACTTCTTTTTTCTTTGGTAGCAGAACTAGGTTTGTGTGTGTTACACACTTGGGTAGCTCATGACCATTGAAAAAAGCCCTTACCATGTCGTACAAGTCATCCCCTATTAAGTCCCAACAAGATTGATAGAATTTTCCTGTCATACCATCTGGCCCCCAGCACTATCACCATTAAGTCCAAGTACTGCCACTTTAACCTCCTCTTTTGTTGGCTGCTTAATCAATTCTGCATTCTGCTCAGTGTTAATCAGATTAGGAACATGCTCTACGATATCAAATAATGAAAGATTAGCTTCTTGTGTGAACTGTTCCTCGTAGAATTTGATAGCCTCTTCTGCAATTTCTTGTTCTTCTTCAATCCAGGTTCCTCCACTGTTTTGAATTCTGTTAAGCTGAAGTCTCTTCCTCCTACCTCTCACTTGTGCGTGGAAGAACTTAGTGTTCCTATCCCCTTTCGAACCAAGTCATGCCTGCCTTTTGTTGCCAATATTTCTCCTCTAGTGCCAGACATTTGATCAATTCTGCCTGAACCTTTTGTAGCATTTCCCTGTTCATCCCTGTCGGATTTGCTTCAAATTCTGCTTCATGAACCATCAATACCTCCTCCATACTTGCTATATTTTGGAAAATATCTCCAAATGTAGCCTTACTCCACAATGAAAGGGCCTTCTTTAATTTTTTTAACTTGTGATTAAAAAGAATATAAGGATTTGCACTGAAATCAGCAGACCAATTCTCTTTCACCACATCTTTAAAAGTCGCATGTTTCACCCAAAAATTCAAGAACTTAAAAGGTTTTTTTATTGGTGGAGTCTCAATATCACACTTCAGATACATTGGACTATGATCAGAACCAGTCTTTGACAAATGTTGCACCTCTATTCCTGGAAATGTTTGTTGGAACTCAACATTGGCCAAACATCTGTCTAGTCTTTTGAATATACAGTCTTCCTCTGCTCTCCCATTCCACCATGTAAATATGCTGCCTTTAAATCCAAGGTCAAAGAGATTGCAAGTGTTGATGCAGTGTCGAAAATCATCAATTTCATTCAATGACACAGGTAACCCACCAAACTTCTCTTCTTCATCCCATATTACATTGAAATCACCTCCTACAAGCCATGGTGCATCCATATCCCTTGCCATTGCATATAATAAATCCCATAATTCTATCCTCTCAATTGCATCACATTTTGCGTATATCAATGTTAGGACAAACTCCACATGCGATTCAGTATGAAACAATCTTAGTGTTAATTGTTGCACCATATTGTACATAACAGTTACCTCAAATACCTCATCTACGAAAGCCCAGATCTTGTTGGAAACATTTGAAATTGCATGTGCAAGTCCTATCTTGTTTCTGTACCTTTCCAATTTTTTTGCTTGTTGCTTTGGTTCCATTAACCCTACAAATTCATAGTGATTTTGCCTATGCATTTTTGTCAACCTTTCAAAGGCCTGCTGTGTGTTGACTGACCTTATATTCCAAATTATAGCATTCATCACTGATTGTTGGATTTAGTTAGTGTTCTCCTTGTGTGCATCCCAGCTTTTGGTGCTGCAAAATTATCTTTTTGTTGCTTCTTCTTACCTTTTGCTGCTGATTTTGCCTTTTCCACTTGCGTAGGTGATAAGTCACCTTGCCTTGCAGCATTCATAAGGTGTTGGGTAGTTGATTCTTGATCCATGTCGTATCCTGATTTACCAGGTTCTTCTCCTTCTTCATTGTCTTCCTTCCCTCCTGATGTAGCTCCAAATGCATTCTTTTTAGGGACCAAGGCCTTCTCTTCTCCTCTTTTTAACAACTGCAACTGGTTTTTCTCCAATGTAACAGTAATATTTACTATTTCTGTTTTTTATTTTGGTTGTTTCTCCTTCTCTGTTGAGTTGTGTCCTTGTAGGTCTTCTTGTGATTTCTGAAGTTTATCATCTTCTGTTCCTCTAGGATCATTTACCTCTGGGCCTCTTCCTTCATAGTTTCTAATTTCTGTGACTTTTGCTATCTGAAAATTATTGTTATGCTCGACATTTTCTGATCCTCCCTTTATTAAAAAATTACCAGTTGTTTTGTTGTCATTGGCATGGTGCTCTCCATTTACACTTTGCTCATCTTCTTATTTGTCCTTCTCATTTGGTTCCTTATCAGCTTGTGCTCCTAGTGGTACTTCATTCTCCTCTGAATCGTATTCCTTTTGTGTATCCCATAGCCTGCCTCTACAGCCTTGCACTCTTTCTTTAAATGAAGACGATTTTGACCCTCCTGTTTTATCCTTGAAACTTCTTTCAACCCATTGTGCAGTATCGTTTTTTGCTTTTGATGCCTCCTTTCCATTGATTAGACCATTAGTCGAACTAATCCCCGATGAGGTAAGATGAAAAGCTTGTGCTGCTGGATTTAACTTTCCTTCATTATTGACCATATTTTTTGGTTTTTGCTTTGTAGATGCTTGGTTATGAAGTGCTGACCTGTTTGTTGCTGCATTAGCTGCCACCATTGCCAATTGATCAACAGGTTCTTCCTCCTCATCCATCCCTTGTAATATTGCAAACTTGTTAGCTACTTGAACATTATCGTTATCTTCATTGTCAACTGCCACCAAATCCTTACAACTGTTGTTATGTGCTTCTACTTGTCTCTCTACAGTGCTTTTACCCTCCTTGTTCTTATTGTTTTCCAACTGCTTAGCTGGTGCCATCTCCATTCCATTATTAG
Organism: Nicotiana tabacum; assembly: GCF_000715075.1. Classification (NCBI taxonomy): domain Eukaryota; kingdom Viridiplantae; phylum Streptophyta; class Magnoliopsida; order Solanales; family Solanaceae; genus Nicotiana; species Nicotiana tabacum. The sequence continues at coordinate 91,710,537 of NC_134084.1, forward strand.
TGAGACTATTATTTTGATTTACTACATTTCTAACTCTGTTGTCCTTCACTTCCTTCCATTGCTCTTTTGTTGTAACATTCACATTACCCACGACCTTTCTACTAGATAACATCATTATAGGGTGTGAGTTCCCTATGTCTTGTTTCTTAGCTGTATCTGCTTGGTTATCATTCTCCTTCTCCACATATAGTTCAGGGTGTATCCTCCAGCATTCAAATTGATCATGCCCTTGCAGTTTACAATGTCTGCAATATTTAGGCAGCATGTCATATTGAATTCTCACCCATTCAGTTCTTGTTGTTCCTTTAGCTTCGTTGACTATGTCCATCCTCACTTTTTTAGGCAGATCTGCAAGTAAGTCAACTAGTACCTTCACCCTAGCACAACTAGGTCTAGTTTTATTAATTGTTGCCATGTCTATATGCATAGGTTTACCTACTGCTGAAGCTAGAGAAAATAGACATTCCTTCACAAAAAAGGTTGGCAATAGACCTGGGAATGAAATCCAAGCCATTGCCTTGGGTGTTTCTTCATCTGCTCTAAATTTTGAGTCGTAAATCAATGGCCTAAGCTGATATTGATAGCCATCCATGTCCTTTATGTAATGAGTTTTTGATGAAAAATGTAGATAGTCCTGCCTTAACGTCATTCTAATTAAAATGTGCCTATCCCTTAGAAATCCAATGTTACACTCACCTTTAATTCCGCATTGAATTGGTATTAACTTACGCAGTTGTTGAATTTCTGGGCTTCCATAAGAACATTTACCAACTATTGCATATTGTAATCCTTTGATGATATCCATCCTTTCTACTTCTGCTTCTGTGAACTGAATAACATGTTCTCCATTCAATGTTGTAGGTGGACGAATAGGAATTGGCTCAACTTCCTGTTGCTCCTGTATTGTAGCATTTAAAGTGCAAGGTTTCAGTAATTTGGAGTAATCCATCGGCTATTTATTGGTATTTGTGTTCCCTGATGTTTGTGCAATGTTTGGAGGAGGTTGTTTAGGCAGCGCAGCCTCCAAATGTGGCTGGCCACCTGCCTGTGTGTCCATTACAGTTGAAATTGTTTAGCACTTTACTTACATGACACAGGTGCAACAGCTTTGCAAGAAAATAATTCTACTGTAATTCGAATTAGCTTCAAGTTATTTACTGCTTATGGCTGTGAATCCAATTTCACAGTCCAAATTGTAAAAAACAGTAAATTCGATTTAAAATGAAGCTTAGAATTCAAACCAATCTTAGAAGAGAAGAGAACACTTTCACGTTATCAAAACAAGCTGTTGTGCTGAAAAGTAGTGCTGGAATTAGCTGAATCACTGAAATTGAATGAAGAAAACTGTCTGCTACAGTAACTCGTGAAAATGAAATTAAGATCTACAAAAATTGACTATAGATCTGAAGTTGAAACCAATTGGTAATAATAGCCGCTAAAACTCATGGACCTTTAGCGGTAATAATTGGGGTCTTTACCAGCATTTTGTGTAATAGCTGATAAAGGCTTTGCCGATGCTGGATACAACGGCTAATGTTTAATTTCTGGTAAACAGTTTAGTGGCAATTAGAATTGCCAATAAAGACCATAGTTATTGCCGCTAAAGACCATTTTTGTTGCAGTGTCTATGCTCAAGATACCGTCAAAACCCGATCTCAAATCCTTCAAACTTGCCCCTCATCAACACATAGAAATCACATCTCGCACCTCATTCAGGAAATCACAAGTCGTCGATGCACCGCTGATACCGAGCGCTCATGTGCGCATACGAGTACGTGGAAGGAATTCAAAGAGTTACGCTTCAAGTTGAATCAATGCCGCACGATAAGGAAAGAAATATGGGAAGTATATCCTAAATGTCCTGTAGCCTCTCAAAGATAGGTATGTACGTCATCATACCGATCCACAAGAATCTATTAGATACTTGCTCATGACTTGTAGAACCTATGAATCTAGAGCTTTGATACCAATCTGTTACGACCTAAAATTCAATAGTCGTGATGGCACCTAACCCAACCAGCTAGGTAAGCCAACTACTAACTAATTCAATATCAATATTGCTAATATGTCAGTTAAATAAAATAAATTATTTGGATCTATTACACCTCCCAAGGGCTGGTAGTACAAATCATGAGCTTCTAAGAATAGAATTTACAAAGCTGATATGAAATACATCTTCTGTTTGAAAAGTACATAAATAGAGTTTTATAATTCTATGGCTACCATGTACAAGAGGCAGCTACAACAGGGAAGCAGGTACGCCTTCAAATCTAGCAACCATCGAACGCAACAACATCACCATCTGAGATATGCACGCAATGTACAGGAAGTACAGTATGAGTACAACCGATCTCATGTACTCAAAAAGTAACAAATCTAACCTCAGGTTGAAAGCAGTGACGAGCTGGAACAAAGTCGGGTCCAACACAAATAACCAATAGCAATTCGTACAACGTAGCACACATAACAAGGAAAACAATCTCAGAAATAAAAATGTTCAGCTTTTGCACAATTTCCCAAAATTAGTTCTTCTTTCCAGAATATCAGCAAAAATATAAATCCTTTATCGAAATCATCGAAAATTTTTGAGGTAGTTTGAAAACTATAATTTTCTAAAAATCCTTTTCACAATAAATAAGATGTTTCATTTTCTTTCCAAATATTTATGCCACATATCAATGTGTGTAAAAGTCAAGAATGACGTGATACCGTACATCATGAGGAAAAATGCATCTCTATGCCTGTATGTCATGTATGCATGCCAATGCCATGTATCTCATAGATGAATCATGTACTCACACTCTCAGAGTACTCAATCTCATTGTCTCACACTTTTCACTCATCACGCTCAACCACTCGGTACTTTATATGGCCCATTTGTCCCAGGGAAGATCTATCCCGGAATATATACATAACTGACCATCAGTCACTCAGTACCGAGGAAGGTCAATTTGGCCTCATGGAAAACATCAATCTCTAGGTATATAAATCCTTCGGACAAGATCCATGTCCATGGAAGATCCATACCTCAATATAATATCATCCGCGCTTACTGGGGGGGTGTTACAGACTCCGGAGGGGCTCCTACAGCCCAAGCACTATCATAATCATCAATATAACCATTGCGGCGTGCAGCCCGATCCCATAACTGTCAGTCATAATTAGGCTCTCGGCCTCACTCAGTTATCACTCTCCAGTCCCACCCCACGGGCTCATAATGTCATGAAAACTGACCCAAATCAATGATATGATGTATCAATAAGTAACAACTGAGACTAAGATATGATATAAATGCATGAATGTGACTGAGTACGAAATATCAATGAAATCAATGAGATGATAACAAGAAACGACCACTAGGGATCCCAACAATATCAGCATAAAGTCTAAACATGATATCTAGCATGATGTACAACCCAATTACTTTATCACATGGTGAAAACACATATATCAACAAAGTGGGCCACTAAACAGTATCCTGGAAACAACAGAGTCATAACTCACAGGGTGCACGCCCGTCACCTAGCATGTGCGTTACCTCAACACCAATCACATAACACATAATTCGGGTTTTCATATCCTCAATACTAAATTTAGAAGAGTTACTTATCTTAAGCAAGCAAATTCCGACACCGAGCAAGCCAAGCGATGCTCCAAGAATGCTATCACGTGCGTAGTGACCTCCGAACGGCTCAAAACTAGACAAAACAACTCAAAAACATCAGATAAAGCCCAAGGAAGCAATTACAAATGATACAGATCGAATCCTAAGTCAAATCCCAAATCCGTCCAAAAATCACACCAGGGCCCACGCCTCGAAACTCGACAAAACTCACAAAATCCGACAATCCATTCAATTACGAGTCCAATCATACTAATTTCACTCAAATCCGATTCTAAATCAGTGTTCAAAACTCAAAAATTCATATTATGAAACTTTAGGCCAAAACCCCCAATTTCCTCTTTACAATTCCTCAACCAATTGCAAAAATCGAAGATAGATTCATTGAATATATCCAAAACCGAGTAGAGAACACTTACCACAATTCATATGGTGAAAATTGCCTCAAGAATCGCGTTGGGTTGATTTTGGGTGGTTAACGGAACAAGATTGATGTTTGAAGGATTTATAAAGTGGTCTGCTTCTGGTATTTTCACACCTGTGGTGGGGAGCCCGCAGGTGCGGACCGTACCAAAGAAATGAAGATATACTCGCAGGTGCGGGCAAGAGTGGCTTAGACTGGAAGCGCAGGTGCGATAGGAGCGCACCTGCGAGACCGCAGATGCGGAAGTGGAGCACAAATGCGAAATAACGGTTGAGAAGAAAGGATCGTAGAAGCGGGCAGGGACCACAGGTGCACACCCGCAGGTGTGGTTACTTGACCGCAAATGCAAATTTTGGGCGAGTAAGTGAGATCCGCACCTGCGGTGGATTTTTCACAGGTGCGGCATCGCAGAAGCATGAATTGTACCGCAGATGGGGTTTTGCTGGGCAGAAGGTATAAAAAGAACACTTCAGGATTTTCCCCCATTTTCACATCTTTGAGCTCGGATTTTAGGGGTTTTTGAGAGGGATTTCAAAGCAAACATTGAAGTGAGTTCCTTATGCTTATCTATGTTCATAAATGGTGATTCCCCACTGATTTTACACCTAGTTGGTGAGTTTTGGAAGTGAAATTTGGGAGGTTAGGGCTTGAGAATTGGAGAGTGAGTTTTGGGGATTTGGAGAGGCAAATGATGTTGGATTTTGGTGAAATTAGTATGGTTAGACTCGTGAGTAAATGGGATTTCGAGTTTTGTGATTTTTGTTGGATTCGAAGACGTGGGCCTGGGGGGCCGGGTTTGAGCTAATTTCAGGATTTGAGTCCAATTTAGTAGGTTTTCTTGTGGAATTGGTTCCTTGGCATATATTGATTGTGTTGTATTACTTTTGGCTAGATTCGGGACGTTCGGAGGCCGATTCAAGAGGCAAAGGCATCGCGGAGAAGGATTTTGCACGGATTGAGGTAAGTAACAGTTGTAAATTTGGTCCTGAGGGTGTGAAACCCGGGACATTGTGTCTTGTGTTGTGGAAGTGATGCACATGCTAGATGATAGGCGTGTGGGTGTGCACCGTAGGGATTGTGACTTGGTCCATCCCGTGAGACTGTGGAATCGATTAGCCTACTATTTAATACATGTTCCCTCTATTTTCATGGAAATTGACTGCACTTCATGTTATAAATCATGTTTAGTTCTTATGTTATCACTGTTGAGACCTGTAAGGTCATGTACTTACTGAATTAGCTGCTAAATTTCTATTTGTACTCAGTCATAGCTTTACTTGCTTATTATGCCTCCGTCTCTTACTGTTCATTGTTGATACATGATATTATTTTTGTTTGGGTTGTTGTATGCGATTTCTGAGAGCCCGCAAGACTAGGGAGGTTGGTGACTGAGTGAGGCCTAGTGCCAAGTGATGAGACATTGATATTGTAGGATATGAGTTGTTCGTGCGGATCTTGATTGATATTATGGCATGTGAGTTGTCCATGCAGGTCTTATTTTGATATTACAATACGAGAGTTGTCTGTGCAACGCGTGAGTTGTCCGTGCGATTTATAGCGCTTAGGCTGAAGGAGCCCCTCCAGAGTCTGTACACCCCTAGTGAGCGCAGGTACTTATTAAGTGTGATTATTGAGGTCTGAGAGACGAGTGATTGAGCTGCTGAGATAAGCTGAGTGACTGTTGTCGTGAGAGACTGTACTTGCTTTCGATTATTGCTGCACATAGTTGTTATCTGTCCTTGTTAAACTCTCTAAAAGACTTGATATCAGGTGTGTGAGCATGAACTAATTTGACTTAACTGCTAAGTTTGAAAGCAGGACTATTTCTTGCTCAAGTTTACTGAAATAAATTGTATTTGTATAGCTCGTCATTGCTTCTCGGTTCCTTATTTATTTTTGTTACTTACTAAGTTGGAGGTACTCACGTTACTCCCTGCACCTTGTGTGTAGATTCAACTGAGACCGGTCGAGAAGGTTGTTGAGTTCGTGCATAGCGGCTGCTCGGAGATCTACGAGGTAGCTGCCAGCGTCTGCAGCCCTTATCTCTCATTCAATTGCTGTCTTTTCTTTCTGTTTAGTATTGATAGACTACTGTAAACTCTGAATTTTTGATTTGGTTTTAGATGCTCTTGACTTAGTGACACCTCGATGTCGTGCTATCTTTTCCGCATTTTATTGTGAGTTTAACTCTTCTTACGAAATCTCTGTTATGAAAAGGTTTTTGATCTATCTTCTTATAAATTATCAATGTGTTTGGGAAATGTCAGCTTGTCTAGTACCACGATAGGGGCCATCATGACGAGTTAGGTATTTGGGTCGTGATATAAACTCATATTAGATAGAAATTACTTACCTTCAAAAGCTAGGTCGAAATCCCCTCCTTAAAATCTCTCAAATCGCCTAAGTGTGAAAGAAAACTCATAAAAATGGCTTAAGTCCCGTATTGAATGAACCTCACTGCCTCCAGCGATTCCGCACCTGCAGTGCCTTTGCCGCATCTCCGGTCTCGCACCTGCGGCAAATTCATCGCAGGTGCACCTTTTCCTCACTTGGACAATCTCTACATCTGCGAACAAAAGGGACAGCTTCTGCAAGACCATCCGCTCATGCGACCAAGTCCCTCGCACCTGCGGTCTTGCAGGTGCACCCAATCTTCCACATCTACGGTTGCTAGTCTTCCCTCAAAATCTCGCTTCTGAGGCTCGTGGCCCGCATCTGCGAGCCCGCACATGCGGCTCACCAAGCGCAGGTGCGATTATGACAGAAACCTGATGATTCCGCTATTGCTTCCCAAGTCCAAACTTGGTCCGAGCCTCGTCTGATTGACACTCGGTGCTCTTGCCCCCCCTGAATATACCAACAAGTGTGGAATCATAAAACGGACTCACTCGAACTCTCAGAATTCCCAAAACAATATTAAAACTAGGAATCACACCCCAAAATTAATTGAATCAAACTTAAGAACTTAAACGCGCCGGAACGTACTTAAACTACTCGGAATGACACCAAATTTTGCATGCAAGTCTTAAATAACATTACAGAATTTTTCTAGTCTTAGAATTCCGTTTGGACCTCGATATCACCAAAACCCGCTCCAAACCAAATTTAATGAACTTCTAAAATTTTCAAAGAACGAACTTTCACTATTAAACGACAAAACGGTCCCGGTTCATCCAAAATCCAATCCAAACTTATGCAGTCTGAAATCATCATATGAACCTATTGGAACCGTCAAATCCCGATTTCGAGGTCATTTACTCAAAATGTTGACCGAAATCAAACTTAGAATTTTAAGCCAACTTAAGAAACCAAATGTTCCTATTTCAACCTGAACCTTTCCAAATCCCAAACTAACTATCCCCGCAAGTCATAAATTAGTAAAAGCATGTATAGGAAGTCTTATTTAGGGGAACAAGGTTCTAGAAAGCAAAACGACTGGTCGAGTCATTTCACTGAATGTCCAAAGCTAGTTGCCTCTCCTTTAGTGAAATGAATGCCAAGCTAACCATACTCTTCGCCTTTCGGCTCAAGGCATCTGCAATCATATTCGCCTTGCCCGGATGATAAAGGATGATGATATCATAGTCCTTTAGTAACTCAAGACAACTACGCTGCCTCAAATTGAGATCCCTTTGCTTGAACAAATGCTGCAAGCTGTGATGATCAGTGTAAACCTCACAAAACAGCCCATAAAGATAATGCCTCTAGATCTTAAGAGCATGAACAATCGCAACGAACTCCAAATCGTGCACAGGGTAATTCTTCTTATGAATCTTTAGCTGATGTGAAGCATATGCAATAACTCACCCCTCCTGCATTAATACACAACCCAAGACAATGTGTAAGGCATCGCAATACACAGTATACATCCACGAACTGGAAGGCAACACTAAAGTTGGTGTCGTAGTCAAAGCTGTGTTGAGATTTCGAAAGCTAGGCTCACAATCATCGGACCAATGGAATAGAGCACCCTTCTGGGTTAATCTAGTCAAAGGTGCTGCAATAGATGAGAAGCCCTCCACAAACCGGTGATAATAACCGGCTAACCCCAAGAAGCTCCTGATCTCGGTCGCTGTGGTAGGACGAGGCTAACTCTGAACTGCCTCGATCTTCTTGGGATCAACCTTAATACCCTCTCCCGATACAACATGTCCCCAAGAATGCCACAGAATCTTGCCAAAACTCACACTTGGAGAACTTAGCATATAGCTTCTATTCCTGCAAGGTCTGAAGCACCACTCACAAATGTTGCTTGTACTCCTCCATGCTACGCGAGTAGATCAAAATATCATCAATTAAGACAATGACAAATGAATCAATATATGGCCTGAACACCCTATTCATCAAATCCATAAATACCACTTGGCGTTAGTCAAGCCAAAGGACATCACTAGAAATGCATAATGGCCGTATCTAGTCCAAAAAGTAGTCTTCGAAACATCTGAATCACGAATTCTCAACTGATGGTACCCCGATCTCAAGTCGATCTTAGAGAATGCCCTAGCACTCTGTAGCTAGTCAAACAAATCATCAATACGCGACAACGGGTACTTTTTCTTAATGGTAACTTTATTCAACTGGCAGTAATCAATGCATATTCGCATAGTTCCATCTTTCTTCTTCACAAATAACACTGGTGCACCCCAAGGCGATACACTTGGTCTGCCAAACCCCTTTGCTAGCAACTCCTCAAGCTATTCCTTCAACTCCTTCAACTCTTTTGGATCCATGTGGTACGGTGGGATAGATATAGGCTGGGTATCTAGAGCCAAGTCAATAAAGAAATCAATGTGACAATCTGGAGGCATGCTTGGAAGGTCAGATAGAAACACATTAGAGAACTCCCGGACTACGAGCACTGAGTCAATTGTCGGAGCCTCTGTAGTAGTATCCAGAACATAAGCTAGATAGGGCAAACAACTCTTCTCGACCATATGCTGAGCCTTCAGAAAAGAGATAACCTGGCTAGATGCACTGACATACAACCCCTTCCACTCTAATCTAGGCAGCTCATGCATCGCTAAGGTAACACTCTTGGCATGTCAATCAAGGATGGTGTGGTATGGAGATAACCAATCCATGCCTAGGATGACCTCAAAGTCAGTCATATCAAGCAAGAGAAGATCTGGTCTAGTCTCATAAACATAGAATGTGACAGCACAGGACCGATAGATCCGATCCATAACAACAGAATCGCCCACAAGAGTGGAAACATAAACATAAGTGTCAAAGGACTCATAAGGAACATCCAGGAAATGAGCAAACAGGGATGACACATATGAATAGGTAGACCCTTGATCAAATAATACCTAAGCATCCCCATCGCAGACAGAAATAATACCTGTGATCACGGCATCTGAGGCCACTGCATCTGGTTTGGCTGGAAAAGCATAGAACCTAGCTGGTGCACCCATAGGCTGGGCACCCACCTGACTAACTTGTAACTGGCTAGCCTTTACCTCTAGGACGGACCCTACCAGCCTGCCCTCCACCTCTGGGCGGCCGGACGACTGGTGCTGTAATCATGGGCTGATAACCCTGCTGTGCTTCCTTGCCCCAAAGTCTGGAACAAAACCTCTTCATGTGGCTAGGATCCTCGCACTCGTAACAACCCCTCAGAGCGGTAGACTACTGACCGGAAGCCTGACCCTGATGGCCTGAATACCTATTAGAAGAACCCTAAATAGCTGGTGGGTGGTAAGAACTCTCTGGCATGGCACTAAAATAAGGTCACACTGGAGCACCCCGAAGAGGCAGCGGTGTTGGGTATGTGGGCTTGCTAGGATGACCTCTCCCTAACTGACCTATGCCCCCAAATAGAGCACCACTGAATCCTTTATAATAACGAAACCGCTTGTCCTGCAGCATCTACTCTTGGCCTCACTGATGATAACCCTCAATCCTCCGAGTTATAGCCATAACTAGATGTAAGTAGTCCCCATCGCAACCTCTCGGGCCATAGTGGGCTGAATACCTGAATCCAACCCCACAACAAACCTCTGTACTCTCTCTGCATCAGTAGGTAGTATCATAAGTGCATGGCGAGACAACATAAAGAATCTCGCCTCATAATTGATCACTGATATACGATCCTACTCGAGCTGTTCAAATTGAAGTTGCAACTCTTCCCTCTAAGAGGGTGGAATATACCAATCCAGAAAGGTATGTATGAACTGGTCCCAAGTCAAAGGAGGAGAACCTGCTGGTCTGCCAAGAAGATAAGACTGCGACCATCTATGAGCCCTGCCCTCCAACTAGAAAGTAGTAAAATCCACCCTGTGGGTCTCTAATATCCTCATGTTGTGCAGTCTGTCCCTGCACCGATAAATGAAGTCCTGGGGATCCTCATGTCGCTCACCTCTGAAGATAGGAGGGTGTAGTGTATTCCATTTGTAAAACAACTTCTACGGCTCGCTGGCCACATCTGGTTTGAGATCAGGTATGGCTACTACCACTGGCTGGGCTTGGCCCACGGGTAGTGTGCTCGGGGTCTGATATACACCAGTTGCATGCCTAGGAGCCTGAGCGGTAGGGATCTGTGCTCCCCCTCCAGCCTAAGATGTGGCTGGGTCTATTGGAAATAAACCAGCCTGGGTCATAGTATCCATGAACCGTAGCATATGGCCCATGACCTCCTCGAAGCCCGGTGCTGACATGAAATATACCGGGACTGGCTCTGCAGCAGGCACCTCGCCCTGATCCTCAATAATAGGATCCTCTACTAGATCCGCTGGTGGCATAACTGGAGCAGTTGTGGGACATCCTCGCTCCCTACCTTGAGCTGGTACCCTCCCTCGACCTCTAGTTATAGGAGGAGCAGCCCCTCCTAGTTCTGGAACATCCGTCGTGCGCATTCTCACCATCGGTGAGAGAATAAGAGAAAGATACTTAGTACAACATCAACTGCACGATAGGATATGAAGAAAGAGTATTTTCCTAACACCCTATAGCCTCTCGAAGATAAGTACAGATGTCTCCGCACCGATCCGCAAGACTCTATTAAGCCTGCTCATAACTTGTGACACCTAACTGAACCTAGTGGTCCGATACCATGTTGTCACGACCCAATTTCTCCTTTAGGTCGTGATGGCGCCCAATGTTACCAACGTTACCGCTAGGCAAGCCAACAATGAACTAACCACATGATTGTTTCTTTTCACACTTTAAAAATAGTTAATTTTTAATAGTGAATAATTAAGAAGTGAGAATTAAATAAAATGAGAGATAATAATTTTTAAGAGCAAATCGAATGAGTAAATAACCAAAAAAAAAATCATCATGTGCCTACTAGCATAATCTCCAAGACTTGGTGTTACAAGTGTATTAGCTACTAGTAGAATATACAAAATAGTACTACACTACTGTCTGAAGTGAAATAGACAGAAAGTAAAAGCAAAAGAAAGACTCCGGGTGCTGCAGAACAGGCTCGGAAGGAAATTCGCCACAAAGTCTCGAGGTAATCAGGAGTGCGGGCCGGGATGATAACCAGATGCACCTGCCTCAGATCCTGAACGGATAGTGCAGAAGTCTAGCGTTAGTACATAAACAATATGTACCCAGTAAGTATCAAGTCTAACCTCAAAGAAGTAGTGACGAGGGGTCGACTTCGACACTTACTATGGGCCAAAAATAAAATATCCAAATTTTAAATAAGCATGGGCTAAATAATGATAATGAAAATGTCACGACCCAAACCGATGGGCCGCGACGGGTGCCTGAGTCCTCCCTGCAAACACCCATAAGCCTGCGTCTAGGATATGAACCTGTATAACATCTGTTGAATTACGAAGATAACATACATGAAAGGAAACCTACCAACAAGGCATATGTATGTATACATACATAATACAGTGGGCGAGCCGGCAAGGCTGCAATAGACAACTATACATCCAATAACTGAAAGCCAACAAGGCCACATACAACCCAACTAGACATACTGTCTATAGACCTCTAATGAAAACACAACTGTACAAAGACGGGACTGAGCCACGTCATTCCCATATATATATATAAACATATCATACCAAAATCAAAAGCAGCTCCGGATCAAGTGGAGCACGCCAACTCTCGCTGATCAGGGATCCTAGGAAGGGGGACCCTCAGCTTTCCTACCTGCACCTGTAGGCATGAAACACAGGCCCCGTGAAATAGGGCGTTAGTACGAAAAATGTACTGAGTATGTAAGGCATGAAAATTAGTACGTAAAAGACATAGATGAAACATGGAATATAGAAGCGCGTCTTTAAATCTGAATAACTTTATAAATTTTAAAACATTTATAATGTCATGCACGTGCGTATAAATGCCCTGCCATGCATAGGTATGGGTGTACATTGTATCATCAAGCCACTGAGGGTATCCCATCATATCATCTCGGCCACTATGGGCAACATCATCAACATATACCAGCTGATTAGGTGGTGGTGCGTATATAACGCCGTAACTTTTTCCCATATCCCATATACATATATTTACATATATACGCGTATATAACACCATCTGGTCATGGGTCAATGCACATGCATAAATGGGTGAAATGCATGAAAAATACGTAATAATCTCAATATTCTTTCCGGATAAACTTTTTCAACTGCGTATTATTGTGAGACCCATGAACAGAAGATAGTAATAATTTACAAGGGTAATCAAGAATATAGACACCCCTAATATTTCTATGAATAGAGTAATTTATGAAAACTGTGCGTTTGCTCGTTTCTTCGGTATAATTTGGACCATGCCAAAAGAAAGAAGGGATGACCTTAACATACCTGGAATAGGAAAAATCCGTATGATATTCTTGAAAAAGATTGTACCGTACTCCTTTAGAACCGCAAAATTTTTACGTTGTTAAGCTTCTAATAATAATTCTCGTTGAATTTGATAGAAGAAGCTTCGATGCTACTATTTTGAAGAAATCTCACGAAAATGGTAACAATTTGAACAAAATCTCCTACTAATCTCGCTACTGTTTATATTTGTATTGAAAGTGAGAATGGGACTTTGTTTGAAATTGAGAAGGCAACATTCTGTTCCTAAGTCTTTAAATGCAAAGCCTTCAAAATGAAATGAATTGGAAAGACTTTGATATCCAAAGTCTTGAAAAAATGAAAGGAATTTATATCTATTTGACACCTAATCAAAGAATGACTCTTAGTCATTTCTTGATAATGTGGCTAGCTTCCACGTGGGGTGGGGGTGGGATATTTAATTTTTATCCATTTATTAGGTAATTAGGTAATGTCCCGTTACCCGGTAATTAATCAATTATCCGTATAATTAAAAATTATCTTAAATTACTTAAAAATACTACTTATTTTTAATATACTTTATACATTATACTACCGTGGTCATATGGTACCTTGCATGGTACTAGTTCATAATTATCGGGTATTATCGCTCGACACGTATTTTATCCCAAATTGGCCACTTTTAACGAAACTCGTTTTCTTTAATTCGTGTACCTTTTACCCTTCATAACACTTACTTATCGCTTATTATAAATAGCATAAATACGTTAAACTCAAGATAACCTTATCCCCGAGTCTACGTCGATCAACTGAAGACGAAACTTCTAACGTACGAAAATGCGAGATATAACAGAAAATTCAATAATAAGAAATAAATAAATAATTCTTCACTGATAATAAATCTCAAATCAACTTTCCATCATTTTACCATTTAACCTCTCAAGCCAGTAAAACGATATCAAATATAATTGGGCTCCAAGTATTTTTTAGGCACGAATTATGCCAAGGACGTGCGGCCCGATCCAAAATACATATACGTATATTGTGTGCATTGTCGAGGGTCGAACAACATGAACCATAGATGCATCTATTAACTTGCCGAGGCGAGTGAGCATAGATTTATCAAAGCTATCAAGATATTCTTCACTTCTTTCCAAAAGTAAGGAATCTAAACTTGAAACTTTAAATCTTAAAATCCTCAATCTTAGCTCTATTAAAGGCAATTAATAAGAAAAAATCAAATAACGGTATCAACAGAGTATAATGTAAGCCTAAGGCTACCCGGACATCACATGAAATATAGCTACGCACGGACTCTCATCACCTAGTGCGTACGTAGCTCCCCACACAAATAATTTGCAATACAACACACCTAAGGGGATGAGTTCCCTCTTACAAGGTTAGAAAAGAGACTTACCTTGTTGTCAAGTTCACTTTTGGTCCACAAATGTGCTTCAAACCCTCAACTTGGTGTCAAACGACTCGAAACTAGTCAAATGTTATATAAAACAATCAATACATGTTAAGAGTTCATATTTTATCTATTAAAGTAGTTTTCCAATCCCATTTGGAGAATTCCTAAAATTTACCGCCAAGCCCACGTGCCCGGATTTCAGAAATTTTCAAAGAAAGTTGTTACCCATAACCTCACGAACTCAAATATATAATTTTCACTAAATTTCATAATCATTTTCGTGGTTAAATCCCATTTTTATCAAAACCCTAGGTTTTTCATCTAAACCCATGATTTCACAAATTTTACATATTAAATCTACCCATAATCTATGTAATTAACTCACATTGTGTAGAAATTACTTACCTCAAAGTGTTAAGTGAAAACCTCTCTTTAAGAGCTCCAAAAATTGCACAAGGAATGAAATAAATGAGCTCAAATGCCTAAGTCTCGTATTAAATGAGGTTCTGCCTCCCGCACCCTCGCACCCGCGATGAAACATCCACACCTGCGGTTCCGCTTCTGAGAAAAACCCACACAGAGGCGGACCAAGGCCAGGCCGCGCCTTTCCGCTTCTGCGCCCAACTGGTCGCTCATGCGAGCCTGTGCTTGAGGTGAAAGCTTTGCACTTGCGCCTTCGCAGGTGCGGTCCCTAGCTCGCTCTTGCAGCTCTTAGGCCGTCCACACTGGTCCACTTCTGCAGCTTGTGGCTCGCTTTTGCGAGCTCGCACCTGCCGCTGGCCAAGCGCAGGTGCGATTGCACCAAAAGCTGGGAGTTTCAGCTGTTGCTCCCAAGTTCCAACTTGGTCCAAGCCTCGTCCGATTAACACCCAGGGCCCCCAGGGCCCCGTTCGAACATACCAGCAAGTTTGAAATTATAAAGCAGACTCGCTCGCACCCTCGGAATGCATAAAATATCAACAAAACTAAGAATCACACCCCAAACCAAATTGGATCAACTTAAGAACTTCAAATTCTTCAAACTTACTTCGAAAGCGCCGAAATATATTCAAACTATTCAGAATGATACCAAATTTTACGTGCAAGTCTTAAATTACCAGACAGAACTATTCCAAGGCTCAAAAACCTAATTGGACATCAATAACACCAAAACCTACTCCAAATCAAATTTAAAGAACTTCAATACCTTCAAAGAGTCAACTTTCAGTATTAGGCGCTGAAATGCTACCCGATCATCCAAAACCCGATCCGAACATATGCCCAAGTCCAAAATCATTATACCAACCTGTTAGAACTGTCAAATCCCGATTTCGAGGTCGTTTACTCAAAATGTTGACCAAAGTCAAACTTGGCCCTTTTAGCCAACCTTAAGGAACCAAGTGTTCCGATTTCAACCCGAACATTTCCAAATCACGAACTAACCATCCCCGCAAGTCATAAAATAGTAAAAGCACATAGGTGGAGTCTTATTTAGGGTAACAAAGTTCTAGAAAGCAAAACAACCGGTCGGTCGTTACATGTCCCACTAAAAGACCCACTCTTTTACACTTTCTTTCAATGCTTTCTCTTTCTTTCAATAGATCTTCTCTCCTATATTCTATCACTGCATTTCTTTCAATTTTTATTCATTTTGTGGATTTCTTGGAAGGTTGTCCGCTTTGTCTAATTTGTGTCTGGTTCAAGCTTTTAGTTGTGGTAAGTTTTTTCTCTAATTTCTTATTGTACTTGTTTGCGGGTAAATTTTTCTTTTGATTTGTTTTCAGTTTTATCTTTTGCTTTTGTGATTTATTTTTGGGTTTTATCCGTGAATTCCAAATATTTTGCGTTTCCTCTGTATTTTTCAACCATGCATGTGCTAATTTGCAGTGGCATGCAGCAAATTTTAGTGTTTTCTCTGTAAATTATGTTTTCTTCCAAAATTTCTCCATCTAATATCCTTAGTTATAGATGCAATTCTAGAGAGGAAGAGACGAACAAGAAAAGAAGGAGTATATGTTATCTGTTCTTATTACTATATGCCTGATATTATTGCTCCTCCAGCTTGTATTTCAATCTCTTCTAGAGAATAAAATAAAAGAGGACACTGCACTTGTATAATTTTTTCAAGTTATGCCTCTTTCTCTTTTTTGCTTTTTAGGTGTGTTGAAATAATAATCACTGATGTGGCCGCGCTTAGGTGTTTGATGCCTAGATACAAAGTAAAATGTGTTGATATTTTCTCCTTAAATCAAATGATTATTGTTGTTGTTGTTTCCTTTATAGTACTTCTTATCTGTTATAAATATGGAATGATGGAAGATCAAGTTTTAACTTTTCCACTCTTAGATATATATTATCCTCTTTATCAGCTACCTACAGCAGTAACATACGTAAATATAAATGATATAACTGAAACAAAAATTAATTCGAGCCCACTGAATTCACAGTGTTTCCTTAAGGAATTTAATCCCCTCCTAGTACCCAAGGTTATGGATTATTTCCTCCCAGGATAGAACGAATTACACACTGGTGTAGCGGTACTTCAAACCCCAGTATTTCAGCGAACGCAAAGTTCGGCAGCAAATCACACTTACAGTTGCTTTGTTTGTAGTTTTAAAACAATGCAGAACAAGGGAGGAGAACTCAGAAGTCGAACGAAAATTCTGAGAGGAAGGAATGCAATGTATAGCTAATGTTGAATTCTTACTGAAGAGGATATCAGATTGCAATCCGTTTTTCCAGTGTATACACAGTGTATACAGAGTGTATATCAATTATATACAGAGTGTATATCAATTGTATACTGAGTGTTTCGAGTGTTTTTTCCGGTGTGTTCTTCTTTCTCTACAACTTCTGCTCTATTTATAGCAGTCATGTGAGATACATCCGCCCCCTCCATGGTGAAACAAGCATTAGGATATCATGGAGGAAGCACTTACATGGTGGAATGAACACTTGCTTGGTGGGAGGAGCACTTGGCCATGGTGGGAGGTGCACTAGGCATCTTGTTGCTTTCTTGGTGCAACAAAATACACAAATTGGAAAATATGCGCTACAAACACGGATTATATCATGTTAATATTCACTATTAACAAATAAATTTGGTCCAAATAATTAATCAATCGATCGATCATTTGATCAAATCCAAATCCAAATCTAAATCCAAATCCAAATCCAAATCTCATTTCACATTCACTCTCATTTTAAGACTATTTCATCTTAAACAAAAACTCAACAATCCAAAACTCAAAAATCCCCCACATGAATGGGGAATGGCTATATCACGGAAGTATGCATGAAAAACTTGTGTGATTTGCAAGCAAGAATTAATTGCATCTGGATAAGTAGGTTTCCCTTTGAACTTTCCGTAGTGAACTTATGTCGGATATACTCGGTCAATCGGTAGATTTGATATCTTTGAACCGTCGAACTTTAGTGTATACCTAGACAACCATAAGTCACACAATCAATCCCTTAACCGTCTTTGGTTCTCATTGTTGTGTTCGTTTCAGCCATGAACACTGCCTGGTTTCATAAGTGCGTAGAGAATTGGCCTTGCAAAATTCTCCTTGAAGCGGCTAACACTTCACACTTACATAGGTGATTCCTAAATGTGTCATCCCGTAGATACACTATTTGATATACCCTGTATCAAATTTAGAAAATCATTAAAAAGCCTTAATGTTTTATCCTTGGTACTGAACATTGTCTCATCACGAGAATGGACTAAAACAAATTTTGTTGACAATGTTGAACCGTCATTAATGACTTTGTTTGATCTCCTTGAACCTAGATCTTGGGATCTCCAGTCTTCTAGGTAGAGTTACCGCCACAATGACTTGTTCTCGGCCATAGTCCCATTCCCCTCGATGATTTCTCAACTACCTCTCTAGTTAGGCCTTTTGTAAGTGGATCCGACACATTATCACTTGACTTTACATAGTCAATCGTGATAATTCCTCTAGAGAGAAGTTGTCTAACAGTTTTATATCTTCGTCGTATATGACGAGATTTACCGTTATACATAACGCTCCCAGCCCTTCCAATTGTCGCTTGGCTATCACAATTTATGCATATTGGTGCCAACGGTTTGGGCCAAAATGGAATGTCTTCCAAGAAATTCCGGAGCCATTCAGCTTCTTCACCGGCTTTATCTAAGGCTATGAACTCAGCCTCCATTGTAGAGCGGGCAATACATGTTTGTTTGGACGACTTCCAAGATACCGCTCCTCCACCAATAGTGAATACATATCCACTTGTGGACTTCGAATCAGTTGAACCGGTGATCCAATTTGCATCACAATATCCTTCAATCACCGCAGGATATTTACTGTAGTGCAAATCAAAGTTTTGGGTATGTTCTAAGTATCCCAAAACTCGTTTCATTGCCATCCAATGAGATTGACCTGGATTGCTCGTGTATCGACTTAGTTTACTTATAGCACAAGCTATATCTGGTCGTGTACAATTCATGATGTACATTAAGCATCCCAACACACGAGCATAATCCAATTGTGATATGCTTTGGCCTTTATTCTTTGCTAGTGCAAGATTTACGTCAATTGGAGTCTTCGCAACTTTAAAGCCCAAGTGCTTGAATTTTTCAAGTACTGTCTTAATATAATGAGATTGTGACAATGCCAGACCTTGAGGAGTCTTTTGGATCTTAATCCCTAGAATTAAATCCGCAATTCCCAAGTCCTTCATATCAAACTTGCTAGTTAGCATACGCTTAGTAGCATTTATGTTGGCAATGTTATTACTCATTATCAGCATATCATCCACATATAGGCAAACAATGACTATGTGATTTGGAACATTTTTTATGTACACACATTTATCACATTCATTTATCTTAAAACCATTTGACAACATTGTTTGGTCAAATTTCGCATGTCATTGTTTGGGTGCTTGTTTTAGTCCGTAAAGGGACTTAACAAGTCTACATACCTTATTTTCTTTACCTGGAACCACAAACCCTTCAGGTTGTTTCATGTAAATTTCTTCCTCCAACTCTCCATTTAAGAAGGCCGTTTTAACATCCATTTGATGAATTTCAAGACCATACACTGCAGCTAATGCTACTAACATCCGTATGGACGTAATCCTTGTAACTGGGGAGTATGTATCAAAGTAGTCAAGACCTTCTCGTTGTCTATACCCTTTGACAACAAGTCTTGCCTTAAATTTATCAATAGTGCCATCATCTTTCATTTTTCTCTTAAAAATCCATTTAGAACCCAAAGGTTTATTTCCAGGAGGAAGATCAACCAATTCCCATGTATGGCTGTTCAATATGGATTCTATTTCACTATTGACTGCCTCTTTCCAGAACAATGATTCCGAAGAAGACATAGCTTCTTTAAATGTTCGAGGCTCATTTTCCAATAAGAAAGTCACAAAATCTGGTCCAAACGAAGTAGACGTTCTTTGACGTTTACTACGTCTTGGATCCCCCTAATTAAATGTACTTTCTTTTGTTTCTTCCCGAGGTCGTTTAGATCCTTCACCAATCGACTCGTATTCCTTTTTATACGGATATATATTTTCAAAGAACTCAACATTATCTGATTCTATAACCGTATTATTATGAATGTCGGGATTTTCTGATTTATGAACCAGAAATCGATATGCTTTACTATTAGTCTCATATCCTATGAAAACACAACCAACTATTTTCGGTCCTATTTTTACCCTTTTGGGTTTAGGAACTTGCACTTTTGCCAAACACCCCCACACTTTAAAATAATTCAAGTTGGGCTTCCTTCCTTTCCATTTTTCATATGGAATGGATTGTGTTTTACTATGGGGTACTCGATTTAGTATTCGGCTGGCCGTAAGAACGGCTTTCCCCCACAAGTTCTGTGGCAAACCAGAACTTATCAACAATGCGTTCATCATCTCCTTTAATGAACGATTCTTTCTTTCCGCAATCCCATTGGATTGGGGCGTGTAAGGGGCTGTTGTTTGATGAATAATTCCATATTCTAAACATATTTGTTCAAAAGGAGATTCATATTCACCACCCCTATCACTTCTTATCATTTTGATTTTCTTGTTAAGTTGCATTTCAACTTCATTTTTGTATTGCTTGAATGCGTCTATTGCTTCATCTTTACTATTAAGTAAGTAAACATAGCAATATCGAGTACTATCGTCAATAAAAGTTATGAAATACTTCTTTCCACCGCGAGATGGTATTGACTTCATGTCACAAATATCTGTGTGAATTAAGTCTAAAGGATTTGAATTCCTTTCAACCGACTTATAAGAATGTTTAACATACTTAGATTCCACACATATTTGACATTTTGATTTTTCGCATTCAAACTTAGGCAATACTTCCAGGTTAATCATTTTTCGCAAGGTTTTATAATTGACATGACCCAAACGTACATGCCATAAATCATTTGACTCAAGTAAGTAAGAAGAAGCTGAAGTTTTATTATTAGATTCAACAACTATTACATTCAGCTTGAAAAGGCCCTCAGTAAGGTAATCTTTTCCTACAAACATTTCATTCTTACTAATCACTACCTTGTCAGATACAAAAACGCACTTGAAACTGTGCTTTACAAGAAGTCCAGTAGAGACTAAGTTCTTCCTAATCTCGGGAACATGAAGGACGTTCAAAGTCATGACCTTGCCAGAAGTCATCTTGAGAAATATCTTACTGTATCCTTCAATGTTTGTTGTAGCAGCATTTCCCATAGAGAGCGTCTCTTCGGGTCCAGCAGAAGCATATGTAGAAAATGCTTCCCTCACAGCACAAACATAGTGAGTGGCTCCAGAATCAATCAACCACTCTTTTGGGTTTCCTACCAGGTTGCATTCAGAAAGCATAGCGCACAAGTCATCAACATCATCATGCTTTTCTACCATGTTTGCTTGACCCCTTTGCTTGTCTTTCTTCCGAGCACGACACTCCGTAGATTTGTGTCCGGTTTTCCCACAGTTGTAGCAGTTTCCACTGAACCGCTTCTTGCTTGGGTTGTATTTCGGACCAGAAGCCTTCTTTCTCTTTTTGTTATCTTCAATAATATTTGCTCCCATTATTGTTGAATTTCCACGACCTCTCCTTTCAGCAGGTTTATTGTCCTCTTCGATTCTCAATCGAACAATGAGATCTTCAAGGGACATCTCCTTTCGTTTGTGTTTCAAATAATTTTTAAAGTCCTTCCACAATGGAGGCAACTTCTCAATTATTGCTGCTACTTGGAATGCCTCATTGATGACAAGACCTTCAATGAAAATTTCGTTAGTAAAATTACTAAAAATTTTACTTTCAACATTAGCATTCATTTGAAATGTACCTTCAGCAAGTAGATCATGAATAATCACTTGTAACTCCTGGACTTGGGTAATAACAGACTTGTTATCTACCATTTTGTAGTCCAAAATTTTGCAGCGACGAATTTCTTCATCCCGGCATCTTCAGTTTTGTATTTCTTTTCAAGCGCATTCCACAATTCTTTTGACGTCTCCACGCCACTGTATACATTATACAGATTATCCTCCAGTCCGCTAAGAATATAATTCCTGCACAAGAAGTCAGAATGCTTCCACGCCTCAATCACGAGAAAGCTATCATTCTCTGGAGTTTCATCTGGAAGATCAGGAACATCTTCCTTGATGAACTTCTGTAGACATAACGTAGTCAAGTAGAAGAACATCTTTTGCTGCCAGCGCTTGAAATCCATCCCGGAAAATTTTTCGGGTTTCTCTGCCGTGCCAACGCCGGAGTTTGACTTGTCGATGCGTTGGCAGTCATCATCGGAACAGCTTGATTTCCGTCATTCGCCATTTTTACTGTAAAAATGACACAAACAAACGTTTAATAAACGTTTAAAACTGGAGTGAAAAATCACGTAGATTTTAATCTCCAACAAAACGCCACGAAGGCTTTACTCTCCAAATGGGAGTACACAAAACCACAAAGGTTTTAAGTTTCCAGAATAATAAAAGTAACACAAATACAGAAATTAAAAATTATTAAATTCCTTAAGCTTGTTGTTGTTGTTTCCTGTATAGTACTTCTTATCTGTTATAAATATGGAATGATGGAAGATCAAGTTTTAACTTTTCCACTCTTAGATATATATTATCCTCTTTATCAGCTACCTACAACAGTAATATACGTAAATATAAATGATATAACTGAAACAAAAATTAATTCGAGCCCACTGAATTCACAATATTTCCTTAAGGAATTTAATCCCCTCCTAGTACCCAAGGTTATGGATTATTTCCTCACAGGATAGAACGAATTACACACTGGTGTAGCGGTATTTCAAACCCTAGTATTTCAGCGAACGCAAAGTTCGGCAGCAAATTACACTTACAGTTGTTTTGTTTGTAGTTTTAAAATAATGCAGAACACGGGAGGAGAATTCAGAAGTCGAATGGAAATTCTGAGAGGAAGGAATGCAATGTATAGCCGATGTTGAATTCTTACTGAAGAGGATATCAGATTGCAATTTGTTTTTCTAGTGTATACACAGTGTATACAAAGTGTAGTTTGAGTGTATACAGAGTGTATATCAATTATATACAGAGTGTATATCAATTGTATACTGAGTGTTTCGAGTGTTTTTTTCCGGTGTGTTCTTCTTTCTCTACAACTTCTGCTCTATTTATAGCAGTCATGTGAGAGAAATCCGCCCCCTCCATGGTGGAACAAGCATTAGGATATCATGGAGGAAGCACTTACATGGTGGAATGAACACTTGCTTGGTGGGAGGAGCACTTGGCCATGGTGGGAGGTGCACTAGGCATCTTGTTGCTTTCTTGGTGCAACACAATACACGGATTGGAAAACATCCGTTACAAACACGGATTATATCACGTTAATATTCACTATTAACAAATAAATTTGGTCCAAATAATTAATCAATCGATCGATCATTTGATCAAATCCAAATCCAAATCCAAATCCAAATCTCATTTCCCATTCACTCTCATTTTAAGGCTATTTCATCTTAAACAAAAACTCAAAAATCCAAAACTCAACAATTATGTGCAAGAACAAAGTACAAATTGCAAGAAAAGATGTTAGTAGTGTTCAAAATTGATGCTTCTAAAAGAATCTCTATAATCGAGATGCAAAGTTCTTTTACTATTATCAATATTTTCGGAAACATAGGCTGTATATTTTACTACTTGATCGTATATTGAGAATATGGACTTTTTTTATGATGGATAGTAGTATCTGATGCAAAGTCATATATTCTTACAAGTCAACAACTGGTAGATATATACAAGGCATGTCTGGATTATAAAAATAAATCACATTTCACATGATTCTTCTCACATAGGCAAAATTATCGGAGGTATAATTGATTTGTGCCTGAATATACTTTTCCATTCCTATTTCCTCTATGTCCTTTACTTCCTAATATCTAATGAGAGAAATTGAACTTGAAATTGCTCAGTTATGTGAGAGCTTGAAAAGAGCAGACGATGAGCTACTAACCAAGCATCAGGAGGCAAATTTAAAAGTAGAGAAGATGGCTTATGAGTTGATGGGAAAGAATACTTATTGTCACAAAATAATTGTCATTACATCATCTACTAAATCTATTATGTTTCTTAATATACTTTATGCAACATTTTTTTTTGTGTGGTTTCAGTATTTGTATTTCTGCTTGTGTTAATATTATTCACACACCAGGTCGTGTTGATTTTGCAATTGAGGTGGTCAGTATTGTTTGTTCTTGATAATTTCATTTTTGCCCTTTGTCGTGGTGGTGGGGTGATGTAACGACCCGACCGGTTGTTTTGAGCTTTTGCACTTCGCTCGCCAGTTCTCGGGCATGACTAGTCCCGTGTGATATGTTATGACTTATGTAAATCGGCGGTTTTGATTTTCAGGTTAATCAGAATAGATTGGGAAGAACAGTTCTCAGTTTGAAGATTAAAATTTGAAAGGTTTGACCAAGTTTTGACTTTTTAGTATTCGATCTCGGATTTGGATTTTTATGATTTGGTTAGTTGCGTTAGGTGATTTTGGACTCGGGAGCACGTCCGGAATATATTTTGGAGGTCCGTGTAGATTTAGGCTTGAATTGGTGAAATTTGAATTTTGGCACATTCCGGTTGATAGCGGAGATTTTGATATAGGGATCGGAATGGAATTCCGGAAATTGGAGTAGGTCCATTGTGTCATTGGGAATGTATGTGCAAAATTTTAGGTCATTCGGGCGAGGTTTTATATACTTTTTGATCGAAATCGGAATTTGGAAGTTTTGGAGTTCTTAGGCTTGAATCTGTGGTTGATTTGACGTTTTGATGTTGTTTTGAGGTTTTCAAAGGTTGGAACAAGTTTGAATGATGATATGGGATATGTTGGCATGTTTGGTTGAGGTCCCGAGGGCCTCGGGTGTGTTTCGGGTGGCTAACGGATCAATTTTTGGACTTTGGACTTGGCAGATTTTCTGGTGTTGTTGCAGAAAATTCTTGTTCATCGTGTTCGCGGTGGGGTCCCGCATTCGCAAAGAGTAAATGGGGAAGCTGAAGAACTTTTTCTATGCGTTCACGAGGAGGAGGACGCGAACGCGGAGGTTGAGTAAAGTGTTCTATGCGTTCACGCTCAATGGGCCGTGTTCGCGAAGGGTAGTGGCAGCTGGGGACCCCAAGTACCTTTGGTCTATGCATTCATGTGTCATGGAACGCGTTCGCGAAGGAGTGAGTTGGTGAAGCTTCGCGTTCGCGAAGCTATGGACGCGTTCGCGAAGGGCATTTTTGGAGGCAGGCGAGATTTGCCTACACGAACGCGAGAGGACCGCCGCGTTCGCGTAGAAGGAATAACTGGGCAGTCAGATTATATTTAAAAATTGAGGGTTTAAGTCCAATATCACAAAAACCATTAGAGAGCTTGGGAGAAGGTGAAATTTGAGGAGATTTTCAGTAGAGTAATTGGGGTAAGTGTTCTTCACTCATATTTGGTTTAATTCCATGATTTAGTCTTGAATTTCATCATTTAATTTGAGAAATTAGAGTGGAAATTAGGGAAAAATGGACGAAAAATTTGAGAATTCTTTTGGGGATTTGAATGGGCAATTGATGTCGGATTTTGATGAATTTATTATGGGTAGACTCGTGGGAGGATAAGGATTCTATTGATCTAATTTTTATCGGACTCCGAGACGTGGGCCCGGTGGTCGGGTTTGGCCAATTTCGAGATTCTTTGTAAATTGATTATTTTCGAGCGGGCTTTGTTCCCTTAGCATATTTTGATGGTATGACTTTGTTTTTGGTTAGCTTCAGAGCGTTAGAAGGCAGAGTCATGAGGCAAAGGCATCACAGGCTAGAGTTTGGACCGGATTGAGGTAAGTAATGATTGTAAATATTGTTCTGAGGGTATGAAACCCCGGATTTCACATCGTTGTACTACTTTGAGGTGACGCACATGCTAGATGACGAGCGTGGGGTCGTGCACCATTGGGGGTTGTGACTTAGTCCGTCCCGTATGGCTATTAAGTCGCGTATTTGATTGAAAACTGTTTAATATCATTATGTTTTGGAAAGTATTATCATGTTTTGGGCTAAATGCCACATTTGGGCCTCGTGCCAACTGTTTTGGACCCTTAGGGGGATTTTTACTATGATTCCTCACTGTTTTGACTTCATATTTGTACTTAGTCATGTTGTATTCTGTTGTTTTCATAACTCAGCCATATTTATTCCGTTTTGATACTTTAAATGATATTTTGGGCTGAGCATCATGTTTTACTATTGCCCGAGTGGCTTGAGAGATTTCCGACTGAGTGAGGCCAAGGGTCTGTGTTGTGAGGATATTATGGGATCGGGCGGCGCGCCACAGTAGTGTTGTACTGATTCATGATTATGAGGCCGAGGGTCTGATTTATTACGCCACGAGGTGGCTTGTTATGAGGCCAAGGGGCAGTTTGATTATGCCACGAGATGGCTTATTATAGTGCTTAGGCTGTAGGATCCCCTCCGGAGTCTGCACACCCCTAGTGAGCGCGGGTACCCAGTGTGAGATGTGATATTGCCCGAGGGGCTATTGTTGTTTCATGTTGTTGCCCGAGGGGCTGTTCTTGATCCATGTTTGCCCGAGGGGCTGATTGTGAGTGATTGTGAGGTAGCTCGAGGGGCTGGTTCTGTCGATATTATGCACAAGGGGCGGTTTATGGTACATGTTTTTGCCCGAGAGGCTGTTTATGTTTCTATCATTTTACTCACTATTTTATCACTCGTTTGAAACTATTGAAAGTTGTTTTAAAAGGTTTTACTGAAACTGAGCTTGATTTACAAAGTAAATGATTTCTGTACTGTTTTGGAAATATACTGCATTTGTTGTGGCGTTATGACGTGGTTTACGTGTTTTCTTACTGCTCAGCTTTCATTTACTTTTATTATTTTCTGAGTTGGCGTACTCACATTACTCCCTGCACCTTGTGTGCAGATTCAGGTATTTCTGAGCCCGGTAGCGGGTGTTGATTGCTCAGTGGCAGAGTCATCGGAGTTAGCAAGGTAGCTGTCGACGTTCGTAGCCTTGCTTTTCTCCCTCTTGTCTTCCTTAGATTGTTTTAAGTATATTTTCAGACTCTTCGTTGTATTCAGACCTTAGTAGATGCTCGTGACTTGTGACACCCCGATGTTGGGCTTGTGTATTTATTCTGCACTGTTCATCTCGACTTACATTATGAGATATTTGATTAATTAAAGGCTTAAAAATGACTTTTATTGAATAATGGTTAATTCGGAAATTGTGTCGGCTGGCCTAGTTTCACGATAGGCGCTATCACGATCGGATCGGTTTTAGGATCGTGACAACTGTTAGATAGTATGAAATTTCAAGACTAGCTTTTAATAAACATGATCGAATGGGTGCTGAATTATGGAATGTTCTCAACCAGGTTAGTTATGTATCATCGAAGGCCTATTGCGCTTCTAGAGTTTAAATCATTTTTTTTAAAACAAGTTAAATTTTGTTGATCCTTATTCTGTTGCTTTGGTGTCAGGCAACATTTTCTACGGTTACCTGGTATTGCTCAGAAATTGGAAGTTGCCAAATTCATTGGCATCATACTTGAAGAAAAATAAAAGGGAGTAAACTTTGTTAGAGTGCCAAATCATTAGACCTCTAAAAAATAACGAAGGTGAAAAAGACATCGTATCTGCTTGATTCACTGCTAGGTCTGTTTGTCGCTTGAGTTTTCCTAATTTTCTTGGCAGGGAGAACTGATTATTGCTAAGGATTTTTCTTTTATTTACTGCTCAGTGTCATATAGTCATGGATAATATTCATTCACGGTATCAAATACTATCTGTTGCTAATATTTCTCAGTTCTATGGTTTATGCAATAGTTCAAAGGTAGAATTGGGAATGTTATCAAATTATACTATTAGGGGGTGAGGTGATGTTTGCTTTGCAAAATATAAGATGTTTTGGTAATGAACGTACGCTTATGGTCACACTTTATATTCTCCAAAAGAGTTCTACCTCCATGAATGGGATAAAATTAGAGTCTTCTTTATGAAGATGGACAGATGCCTGGAAGGTATAGGTTCATGGGTTTGACCAAGAAGGACAATTTTCTTATCTTAGAGTTAATACTTGCAAATAATACACTAACACCATGATTTATTGATTTTTACTTTATCTTCTTTGGCTAAATAGGGAGCAATAGATATTCGTGAATCAGGTGAGTATGGTAGGGGAAAAAGAAGAAGAAGTGTGGGTAGTAAAATTGATATACATCCTTTTATAAATCAATTTCTTTAGAAAATCATAGCCTTTTTTCCTAGAGGCCCTGCAACCAAAATGAAGGTAAAGAAAAGATTAAACTCTTTCATTTGATTTCTTCATCTTCCTTAACATTTTTTCATATATCTCACTTCAATTTATTTTCCCAACTACTTGAAACTTGTGGGTGCCAGATGGCAGTCCTTTTATTTGTTTTGGATTTGTCAGCTTCATATTCATTAGGAAACGGTAGAAATTGAGTGAGTTTTTCTCCAAATAATACATCTAGATAGTTCAAAATGACCTGTTTTGTTTTAGTCAATATATAAAATAGAAATCATGCCAGATTTTTCCTCTATGTGTTAAGTATGATTTTTCTGCATTATCCAAGATTCAGATACATGAAAACTAAGACATTTCTTAATTTCATACGGAATTTGAAACTGAATGAGGGAAATATATTCTTGCTACCGTTAGCGGAAACGTAAAAGAATGAACACAAGATTTAACGTGATTCGGATCAAAATAATCCTACGTCCACCAGAGAACAGTTGCCTTTTTAATATTAACAAAGGAAGGGGAGAGTTCCCAATTACACTTAAGAGAATTTCTCTCTTAACTCTCTACTCACTACAATGTGTTGTATTATTTTTGGGATGGTTTCTACAAATAAAGGAGTGCATCTATTTATAGAGGTAAAGACCTCCTATTGATGTCATGGGTGACATCAAAGGAGGAAGCTTCCTCCTAGCATCCACACCAACTCTTTCCACCAACTCTTCCAATTGGCATGTCATTGTTGACTAAACATAAACCAACACCTTCAGCCACATTTTGAAATAAATTATTTTCTTTCACTTGTAATGTAAAGGACTGGAGAAAATATATGTCATAGTTTCTTGTGAGCTAAAGATTTGTGTATGGTATAGGTCTTTAACTCATTTCTTTTCTGTCCATGTTGCTGGAGTTATTCTTCATAACCATAAGGGAAGACAAAGTTGCATATGTGCTAACTTCACATACGAGTACATCCTTTTGAGGTAATTTAGCATAGTTTTATCTTTCAAGCCATTTGATAGGAGCACATGATACAAGTTATGTCAATTGATTCTCAATAGCTCAGAAGTACTCACCATCCATTACTCTCAAATGACTATATTACAAATTAGCAGATTTTTTATTGTTAAAAAAGTTGAACTTCTTTCAAACATCTTGATATATTTATGAGCGGAGTTGCATACTGAATTTGACTTCTTGCACAGATCATAATAGATACCAGTTGTGACGACTCCATATGTCATCTTTTATTTAAGAACCAAATTTTGTGTTTCGAAGAATCAAATACCTCATTTTAGACCTCTTCAATTTGCGTGCGCAGTCCGAGTGTTTTTTCCAGAAAGCTTTTATGTTAAAAACTGATAAAATATGAAATCTTTATCTTGAAATCCATTTGAGTTGACTTCGGTCAACATTTTAAGCAAAGGGACCCAGATCCGTATTTCAACGGTCCCGGTGGATCCGTATCGCGATTTGGGAATTGAGCGTATGCCCGAAATCCAAGTCGGAGGTCCCTAACTCGAGTTATCGCTTTTTGATGAAATTTGAAAGTTTAAAGGCATAAAGATTTTGAAAGTTTGACCAATGTTTGACTTTATTGATATTGGATCTGTATTTTGGTTTTGGAACTCGGTATAGGTCCATTACTATATTTATGACTTGTCTGTCAAATTTGGTGAGAAACATAGTTGGTTTGACATGATTCGGACGTCCGATTGTTAAAATAAAAGTTTCAAAGTTTTCTTGAAAATCTTATTTGATTTGGTGTTCAATTCATAATTCTAGGTGTTATTTTTGCGATTTGATCGCGCGAGCAAGTTCATATGATATTTTTGGACCTGGGTGAATGTTT
The DNA here is from genome assembly GCF_000715075.1 of Nicotiana tabacum. Taxonomy (NCBI): domain Eukaryota; kingdom Viridiplantae; phylum Streptophyta; class Magnoliopsida; order Solanales; family Solanaceae; genus Nicotiana; species Nicotiana tabacum. The sequence continues at coordinate 91,740,343 of NC_134084.1, forward strand.
GGTTTGGAGCCCCGAGGACTCCTGTGAGTTTCAGATAGGCTACTGAGTTAAATTGGTCAAATAGCTGAAAAACGGGATTTTCTCCCATTCTTCAAATTTTCGAACAAGAAAACCCTAGGGGCGACTTTCCCAAGAACCACCCTTCTTCCCCAAATCATCGGTAAGTAATTCTAATCTATTTTCTTTCAATCTTTCATTATATTTCCTAATATTTCAACCTAAAATCTATTGTTTTCATGGTAGAAATTGGGGGTTTGGTAGAATTAGGGATTTTTGTAAAATTGGGATTTAGATAGCAAATTGAGGTCGACTTCCAAAACAAATTACAAACAGGGCTTGGGGGTGAACAGGTAATCAGGTTTTTTTCCAAATTTCGGATTTGGACCAAGCGGCGCCAAGAGTTGAACTTTTGTTGACTTTTTCAATAATGACCTAAATTGAATCTTTTGCAATCGTGGGTAATTTCTAAGGCTTATTTTGAATCGTTTGGTTGGCAGTTTGCTAGATATTGTTGGTTCAGAGGCTTGTTTGAAAGGCAAAGTTGTGGTTGAGCTTTGAGTGATCTTTGGAGCGAGGTAAGTATTGTGTCTAACCCTGACTTGAGGGAATTAGGGACCCTCAGATTATGTGCAATGGTATTTTCATGTGTTGCAGTGTATATGCGAGGTGACGAGTGCTTATACGCCGCCGAATTACTTGTTTTCCCTCATTTTCCGCTTTCCTACACTATCTCATTTCCTATCTTAACTGTTATATGCTCTAGATGTCTTCCATGCTTAATTGCTACTTGTGAATCAATGTTTTCTCTTGTTAATGATGTTAGATCTTTTCATAGTACCATGATTCCCTGCTAATTGCTAAATTGACTTACTTGCACATTCTAATTGTCAATTACTGGACTGATCTTGCTGTATAGTATTACTTATGTAGATTCCTATGTTGTACAAGGTTTCCTTTCTGGTTCAAAGTTGTATTCATTGATCATATAGATTCTTGTGATTTGAACTATTGATTTGACTGTGCACATTAAGTATTTGGTATTGATATGGTGGGATCGGGTTGCATTATATATATATATATATATATATATATATATATATATATATATATATATTGTTTATTATTTGAGGTGTTTACGGCGAAATAAGGGAGCATCATGTATTGTACGGTGGAATCGGGTTGTGCGCCGCAACAACCTTTGTGTTCTATCTCCTTGAGCTATGTTGGTTTTCAGTATTTTCATTTGAAACTCTAAGGATTGTTAATTCTGAACGACACTGGTTTATTTCTTGAGGTTGTAGCTGTTATTTTCAGTTGACTGTCTTACCTTATTCCGTATTTCCTTTTCCTGCCTTTATTAGATACTGCGTACAGATTGTAGTGTAGGTGACCCGCCTTACCCTCATCACTACTTCGTCGAGGTTAGGTTCGGCACTTGTACAGTACATGGGGTAGGTTGTACGCATATTATACTCTGCATTCTTGTACAGATTTTAGAGTCGGTCCCAGCGACGGCTATTAACGTGCTTGGATTGATCAATGCACTGGAGACTTGAGGTATAGCTGCTCAGCGTCCGCAGCTCCTGGTGTCCCCTTACCCTTTATCTAGCTGTGTATTTTCCTTCAGAAAGCTTTGTATTTATTTCAGACCCTTGTATGTATTATTCTAGTAGCTCGTGCACTTGTGACGCCCGGTCCAGGGATTTTAGCAGATGTTTGGCTGTTTTAACTTCCGTATTTTACTTTGGATTTCTATAGATATTTCAGTTCTTTCTCCTTATTAATCTAACCTGTTGAAAAATGAATAAGTTGCTCTAACGTTGGCTTGCCTAGAAAGTGAAATGTTAGGCGCCATCACGGTCCCGACGGTGGGAACACCGGGTCGTGACAAGTTGGTATCAGAGCACTAACTTGCATAGGTCTCACGAGTCGCGAGCAAACTTAGTAGAGTCTGGAGGATCGGTATTGAGACGTATGTGCTTATCTTCCAGGGGAAATGGAGTTAGGAACAATTTCACTTATATTCTTCTCTGTCGTGCAATTTTATTCTATCATTGCTGATTGAACCCTTCGATTTTGTTCTCTCGTAGATGGCGAGAACGCGCACCGCATCTTCAGTTGGACAACAGTCGGAGCCCCAAGCAGCAGCTCCTATGAGGGGCAGAGGTCGAAGGCGTGGTCGCTCCAGAGGCCGAGGCAGGAGCAGAGCTCAGCCTAGAGCTCTAGCAGCAGCACCAGCGGTGCAACTTCAGGTGGAGTTTGATCAAGAGGTTCCATCCCAAACTGTGCCTATTGGACCAACTCAGGTCTTGGAGGGGTTCATCGCCACCTCAGTGCTTCAAGACGCTTTGGTCCATTTGGTGGGACTTATGGAGAGTGTGGCGTAGGCCGGTACATTTCCTATCACACCAGCTGTCTCTCAGGATGGGGGAGGAGCACAGACCCCCATTACTCATACTCGAGAGCAGATAGCTCCCCAGTATCAGACTCCAGCAGCACCGCCAGTTGGGGTAGTTCAGCCAGTTGTTGTGACATAGGCCGGTGATGGTCAAGCCATATCTTCTGAGGGCTTATTGAGATTGGACAAGTTTACCAAGATCTTCCCAGATCACTTTAGTGGAGCACCTTCTGAGGACCCAAATGATTATCTTGATCATTGCCATGAGGTGTTGTGGAACATTAGTATAGTGGAGACTAATTGGGTCATTTTTACTGTGTTTCAGATGATGGGTTCCGCCAAGTGATGGTGGAAGGATTATGTATCTACCAGACCAGCTGGGTCGCCTACTCTTACTTGGGACCAGTTCTCTCAGCTATTGTTGAGAAGTTCCTCCCTATTACATTGAGAGAGAGTTACCGCATGCAGTTTGAGCGTCTCCAGTAGGGCAACATGTCAGTCATGCAGTATTAGACCCGTTTTATGGATCTAGACCGTCATGCTATTCTCCTGCTTCCTACCGAAAGAGAGATGGTGAGGAGGTTTATTGAGGGACTCACTCACCCTATCAAGCCTAAGATGGCCAATGAGACTGGGGTTGAGATTTCTTTTCAGACGGCTGCTAATGTTGCCAGGCGGATCGAGGATGTTCTTTCACAGGAGAGGGAGTAGGAGTCTAATAAGAGGCCTCATCATTCCGGTGGTTTTAGTGGTGCCTCATATGGAGGCAGAGGTACTTTTGGTAGGGTGCATCCTCCCAAGCCATTTCAGTTAGCGCTTCAGGCATCCCATAGTGCTTCAGGGAGTCATGGTCCTTATGTACCTAATTCTGGGCAGCCAACCTATAGTGCACCATCAGCTCATATCAGTACAACTCCTATTCAGAGTTATCACCGTGGTTATTAGGCTAGTTCGGGCCAGTCTCAGTTTCAGCAGCCACAACACTAGGATGGATATTTTGAGTATGGTAGTTTTGGGCATATCAGGAGGACCTCTCCGAGATTATTGGGCAGCGCGCCACAACAAAGTTCTCATACTATGATTCCCGCACCGGTTCGCTTGCTAAGCCGGCTAGAGGCAGAGCTTAGGCAACCAGAGGTGGAGGCCAGGCCGCTAGAGGTGGTGGTTAGGCCGCTAGAGGTGGAGGCCAGCCAGCTAGAGGTCATCCTAGAGATGTAGTTCAGAGTGGTGGGGCCCAGCTCCGATGTTATGCTTTTCCAGTCAGGCCTGAGGCTGAGTCATCTAACGCTGTTATCACATGTACTGTTTCAGTTTGCCATAGAGATGCTTCAGTTCTATTTGATCCGGGCTCTACTTATTCCTACGTGTCATCCTATTTTGCTTCATATTTGGTTGTGCCTAGTGATTCTTTGAGTGCTCATGTATATGTGTCCACACATATGGGGGATTCTATTGTTGTAGATCGTATTTATCATTTATGTGTGGTTACTATTGGGAGTCTTCATACTAGTTTAGATCTTCTACTTCTCGATATGGTTGATTTTGATGTCATTTTGGGTATGGATTGACTGTCACCTTATCATGCTATATTGGATTGTCATGCCAAGACGGTGACCTTAGCCTTTCCAGGGTTGCCTCGATTATAGTGGAGATGGACTTTTGGCCATTCTACCAGTGGGATTATTTCTTATGTGAAGGCTCGGCATATATTAGAGAAGGGGTGTCTAGCTTATTTGGTTTATGTCTGCGATTCCAGTGCGGAGGTTCCTTCCGTGGATTCACTACCAGTTCTTCGTGAGTTCCCAGAGGTGTTTCCTATAGACCTATCATAGATGCCACCCGGCAGGAATTTTGACTTCTATATTGACTTGGCTCCGGACACTAAGCCCATTACTATTCCGCCATACCGTATGGCCCCACCAGAGTTGAAAAAAAGGAGCAGTTACAAGAGTTACTTGATAAGGGCTTTATTAGACCTAGTGTCTCGTCCTAGGGTGCACCCTGTATTGTTTGTGAAGAAGAAGGATGGATCGGTGAGGATGTGCATAGATTATCTACAGTTAAACGAAGTCACCATAAAGAACAAATATCCATTGTCGAGGATTGATGACTTGTTTGATTAGCTTCAGGGTGCCAAAGTATTTTCAAAGATTGATTTGGGGTCTAGCTACTATCAATTGAGGATTAGGGCATCTGATGTCCCTAAGACAACTTTTCGGACTCGATATGGGCGTTATAAGTTTCTAGTGATGTCATTTAGGTTGACAAATGCCCCAACAACATTTATGAATTTGATGAACCGGGTGTTCAAGCCCTATTTGGATTCCTTTGTGATTGTGTTTGTTGATGATATCTTGATATACTTCCACAGTCGAGAGGAGCATGAGCAGCATCAACATCTTTGGATTATGCTTTAGACTCTAAGAGACATCCAGTTATATGCTAAGTTTTCAAATTGTGAGTTTTGGTTGGACTCAATCGCTTTCTTGGGGCACGTTGTATCAGCAGAGGGCATTCAGGTGGATCCTAAGAAGATTGAGACAGTTCAGAACTGCCTAGACCCACTTCAGCTATAGAGATCTGGAGTTTCTTGAGATTGATGGGTTATTACCTTCGGTTTGTGGAGGGGTTATCATCTATAGCAGCCCCGTTAACATGGTTAACCGAGAAGGGTACCCCATTTAGATGGTGAGACGAGTGTGAGATGAGCTTTTAGAAGCTCAAGACTACTTTGACTATGTTGCCAGTGTTGGTGTTGCCCACAGGTTCAGGATCTTATATTGTATATTATGATGCATCTCGTATTGAACTTGGTGTGGTATTATTGTAGGATAGCAGGGTGATTGCATATGCATTGCGACAGTTGAAGATTCATGAGATGAGTTACAATGTTCATGATTTAGAGTTGGCAGCCATTATTCATGCGTTGATAATTAAAAAGCACTATCTTTACAGCGTGTCGTATGAGGTATTCACGAATCATCGGAGCTTGCAGTATTTGTTCAAACAAAAGGATCTCAACTTCAGGTAGAGGAGGTGGTTGGAGCTATTGAAAGACTATGATATCACTATCTTGTATCATCGTGGGAAGGCCAATGTGGTGGCTGATGCCTTGAGTAGAAAGTCAGTGAGTATGGACAGCCTTGTGTACATTTCAGTCAGTGAGAGACCGCTTGCAACACATGTTCATGATTTGGCCAATCAGTTCGTGAGGTTGGATGTTTTTGAGCCCAGTCGTGTTCTAGCTTGTACAGTCGTTCGGTCTTCCTTGTTTGAGCGCATCAGGGAGCGACAGTATGATAACCCTCATTTGGTTGTCCTTAGAGACACAGTACGGCACGATGATGCGAAGTAGGTTACTATTGGAGATGATGGAGTTTTGAGGATGCAGGGTCATGTTTGTGTGCCTAATATAGACGGGCTTCGTGAGTTGATTCTTAAGGAGGCCTACAGTTCCCGGTATTCTATTCATCCAGGTGATGCCAAGATGTATCAGGACTTGCGGCAACATTATTGGTGGAAGAGGATGAAGAAGGATATAGTTGCATATACAGCTCGGTGTCTAAATTGTCAGCAAGTAAAGTATGAGCATCACAAACCTGGCGGTTTGTTTCAGAAGTTAGAAATTCCTGAGTGGAAGTGGGAGAGTATCACTATGGATTTCGTTGTTGGACTCCCACGGACTCATAAGAAGTTCGATGCAGTTTGGGTCATTATGGACAGGCTGACCAAGTCAGTGCATTTCATTCCTATTGCAGTTACCTATTCTTCATAGCGGTTGACTGAGATTTACATCTGCGATATCGTTCGTCTTCACGGTGATCCTGTGTCAATCATCTGTTTTGATCGAGGTATGCAGTTCATCTCGCATTTCTAGAGGGTAGTACATCATGAGTTAGGTACGTAGGTTGAGTTGAGCATAACATTTCATCCTCAAACGGACGTATAGTTCGAGTGCACTATCAAGATATTGGTGGATATGCTCCTCATGTGTGTTATTAACTTCGGAGGTTCTTGGGATAAGTTTTTTCCACTTGTGGAGTTTTCCTACAATAATAGCTACCAGTCGAGCATTTAGATGGCTCCTTGTGAGGCATTATATGATAAGCGGTGCCGATCGCTAGTTGGATGGTTAGAGTTGGGGGAGGTTCGGTTGTTAGGTACAGATTTGGTATAGGATGCCTTGGATAAGGACAAGATTATTCAGGATCAACTCGCACAGCTCAGTCTAGGAAAAAGTGTTATGCCGATCGTAGAGCATTCATGGTTGGAGAGCATGTATTGCTCGGGGTTTCACCCATGAAGGGTGTGATGAGGTTCAAAAAGAAGGGCAAGTTGATTCCTAGGTATATCGGACCTTTTGAGATTTTTCAGAGAATGGGTGAGGTGGCTTACAAGCTCGCATTGCCGCCCAGTTTATCATTAGTTCATTCGGTATTCCCTGTGTCCATGCTTAAGAAGTATCACAGTGATCCGTCACATGTGTTAGATTTCATCTCTGTCTAGTTGGACAAGGATTTGACTTATGAGGAGGAGCTAGTGGCTATCCTAGCCCAGCAGGTTCGTCAGTTGAGGTCAAAGAGTTATCATTCAGTTCGAGTGCAGTAGAGAGGTCAGCCCGTTGAGGCAGCTACTTAGGAGTCCGAGTCGGACATATGGAGTAGATATCCACACCTTTTTACTAGTCCAGATACTTTTCTATGTCTGTTCGAGGACGAACGGTTGTTTTAAAGGTGGAGAATGTGATGACCCGATAGGTCATCTTATGTTTTAGAATCCAGTTCTATATTTTGAAGCCTCAAATACCTCATTTTAGCCCTCCTCGATTTGCATGCACAGTCCGGGTGTTTTTTTGGAAAGCTTTTATGTTAAAAACTGATAAAATATAAAATCTTTGCCTTGAAATCTATTTGAGTTGATTTCGGTCAATATGTTGAGAAAACGGACTCAGATTCGTGTTTCGACAGTCCCGGTGGGTTTGTATCGTGATTTGGGACTTGGGCGTATGCCCGGAATCGATGTCGGAGGTCCCTAACTCAGGTTATCATTTTTTGATGAAATTTGAAAGTTTAAAGGCTTAAAGACTTTGAAAGTTTAACCAATGTTTGACTTTATTAATATCGGGTCCATTTTTTGGCTCCGGAACCTGGTATAGATCCATTACTATATTTTTGACTTGTCTGTCAAATTTGGTGAGAAATGGAGTTGGTTTGACATGATTCGGATGTCCGGTTGTTAAAATAGAAGTTTCAAAGTTTTCTTGAAATTTTCATTTGGTTTGGTGTTCAATTCGTAGTTCTAGGTGTTATTTTGGCGATTTGATCGCGCGACTAGGTTTTCCTCAGACCTTGCAAATATTAAGTTTGGCTTCGCATTTGCGACATCTGTTAGGTTCGCATTTGCAAAGAGGGGTGGGTCAGCACTGAGTGCGCATTTGCGATCATTTGGTCGCAAATGCGAGGAGGCCACTGTTCACAATTGCGAACAAGTCATCGCAATTGCGATGATAGCAGGAATAGTGAGACTTCGCATTTGCGAAGAAAAGCTCGCCTTTGCGGGGTTCGCAATTACAAATCCCAGGTCGCAATTGCGACACCTGCAACTGGTCTAATAGCTGAAAAATGGGATTTTCTCCCATTCTTCAAAATTTCAAAACAAGAATACCCTAGAGGCGATTTTCCCAAGAACCTTTCTTCCCTAAATCATTGGTAAGTGATTCTAATTTTTTTCTTTCAATCTTTCATTACATTTTATAAAGTTTCAACCTAAAATCTAGTGTTTTCTTGGTGGAAGTTTGGGTAGAATTAAGGATTTTTATAAAATTGGGATTTAGACCTCAAATTGAGGTCGGATTCTAAAACAAATTACATAACCAGGCTCGAGGGTGAATGGGTAATCAGGTTTTGGTCCGAAATTCAGGTTTGGACCAAGTGGGCCTGGGAGTTGACTTTTGTTGACTTTTTCAATAATGGCCTAAATTCAATCTTTTGCAATCGTGGGTAATTCCTAAGTCTTATTTTGAATCGTTTGGTTGGTAATTTGCGAGATATTGTTTGTTTGGAGGCTTGCTTGAAAAGGCAAAGCTGTGGTTGAGTTTTGAGTGGTGTTTGGAGCGAGGTAAGTGTTGTGTCTAACCTTGACTTGAGGGAATTAGGGACCCTCAGATTATGTGCTATGGGATTTTCATGTGTTGTGGTGTATATGCGAAGTGACTAGTGCTTATACGCCGCTGAATTACTTGCTTTCCCTGATTTTACGGTTTCCTTCATTATCTCCTTTCTTGTCTTAACTGTTATATGCTCTAGATATCGTTCATGCTTAATTTCTACATGTGAATCAATGATTTCTCTTGTTAATGATGTTAGATCTTTTCATAGCACCATGATTCCCTACTAATTGCTAAATGGACTTACTTGTACCTTTTTACTATCAATTACTGGACATGTCTCGTTGTTTAGTATTACTTATGTATATTCCTATGTTGTACAAGGTTTCCTTTCTAGTTCAGCATTGTATTCATTGATCGTAGAGATTCTTGTGATTTATACTATTGATTTGATTGTTCACATTGAGTATTTGGTATTGATATGATGGAATCAGGTTGCACACCGCGACAAGTAAAATAAGGGTGGATTGATATGGTGTACTAAAGGTGAATTAAGATCGAGTTGCACGCCGCAACAGGTAGAATAAAGGTGGATTGATATGGTGAAATAAGGGTGAATTATGATACTAATATTGATATATGGTGGGATCGGATTGCGCGCCGCAACATATTTATATATATTATCTCTGTTATCGATTCTGAAATAAGGTAGGATTCTATGTTATACCGTGGGATCGGTTTGCGCGCCGCAACAACCTATGTGTTCTATCTCCTTGAGCTATGTTGATTTTCGGTATTTTCATTTGAAACTCTAAGGATTGGTAATTTTGAATGACACTAGTTTATTTCTTGAGGTTGTAGCTGTTATTCTCAGCTGACTGCCTTACCTATATTCTATATTTCCTTTTGTTGTCTTTATTATATACTACGTACAGGTTGCAGTGTAGGTGACCCGCCTTAGCCTCGTCACTACTTCGCCGAGGTTAGGCTCGGCACTTACATAGTACATGGGGTCGGTTGTACTCATACTACACTACTTCTTGTGCAGATTTAGAGTCGGTCCCAGCGGTGGCTATTAGCGTGCTTGGATTGATCAGTGCAACGGAGATTTGAGGTATAGCTGCTCAGCGCCCCCAACTCTTGTAGTCCCCCTCCCATTTATCTAGCTGTGTATTTTCATTCAAACAGCTTTGTATTTATTTCAGACTCTTGTATGTATTATTCTAGTAGCTCGTGCACTTGTGACATCGGGTCCATGAATTTTAGCTAATGTTTGGCTGTTTTAGCTTCCGCATTTTACTTTGGATTTCTACAGATATTCTAGTTCTTTATCCTTATTTAATCTGAACTGTTGAAAAATGAATAAGTTGTTCTAACGGTGGCTTGCCTATCAAGTAAAATGTTAGGCATCATCATGGTCCCGACGATGGGAATTCCGGGTCGTGACACCAGTTCTAAATAAGAAAAAAAGAGGACGATAAAGATCGAATATAAACCTAATCATGGTGATTATTTTCCTCATACAAAGAAAAATTGGTTGTCTTAACCAATGAAAAAAAATTAGAAGAAGATTTATTTGTTTTAAAAAAAAAAAAGAATTAGCACTATGTTGATTGTATCCAACACATAATCATAAAACGAATTCAAACAAAATCTATAGTCATCTTTGAATGTAGTGTAATAACTTAATATATCAACTGAAAAAGTGTAACGACCTGGCCGGTCATTTTGAGAGTATAGTCTCATTCCCCTATTTCCTGCTTATTTTGTATTCTTCAGCTGTATTTTGACTTACCGGGTTAGTTGATTCGGGTTTGGAGTGGTTTGAGAGTGAATTGAGAGACTTAGTCTCTTATGAGAAGGTTTTAGTTGGAAGAGTTGACCGGAAGTTGACTTGAGTGTAAACGACCCCGGATTTGATTCTTTATGGTTCCGTTAGCTCCGTTAGGTAAAATTGGACATAGGAGCGCTTCCGGAATATGATTTGGAGGTCCGTTGTAGAATGAGGCTTGATTGGAGAAAGTTGGAATTTTGATGATTTTGGCAGGCAATGGAAATTTTTATATCGAAGTCAGATTGAATTCCTGAAGGCTAGAGTAGGTTCGTGGTGTCATTTTTGACTTGTTTGTAAAATTTGGATTCAATCGAGCATGATTTGATAGGTTTGACACTCTAACATTGATAGGATGCTCTTGGGAGTGCGGACCGCAGGAGAGGAGTGTGGCCGCAACAGGATTGTGCGGACCGCAGTGGAGGAAGGCTAAGGAGTGCGGCCATAGTAGAATTTTGCGACCGTAGAGATAGCAGAGTGAGGCCGCAACAGAATTATGTAGACCGCACAGTGGAAGTTCAGAGGGAACTATATAAGCGAGGCTTAGTGTTTTATTTCACATCTTGGACTTAGGGAGCTTGGGTTGTGGCGATTTCTCGAGGGTATTTCAAGAAATTCATCAGAGTAAGTGATTCTAACTCGGATTTAGCTAATACATATGAATATATCATTGATTTCATCATCCGATTAGTGATTTGAGATGGAAATTTGGGGAAAATTGTGGAGATTTCATAAAATGAATTTTTGGGATTTGAATGCTAATTCGAAGTCGGATTTGAGTGAAACAAGTATGGTTAGTCTCGTGATCGAATGGGTTGTTGGATTTTGTTACTTTTGTCGGATTTTGAGATGTGGGCCCGGGACCCGACCTATGAGTTGACTTTTTGACTTTTGACCTAAAGCTTAGTGTTTTCTTATGGAATTGATTCCTTTAGCTCATGTTGATTGTATCAGATTATTTGTGGCTAGATTTGAGGCGTTTGGAGGCCGATTTGAGAGGTAAGGGCATTGCGGAGTAAGAGTTTTCTTGGTTTAAGGTAAGTAACACTTACAAACTTGGTTTTGAGGGTTCAAAACCCTGAGCTATATGTTACGTGGTTAGTATTGAGGTGACACACATGCCAAGTTACGGGAGTGCGGGTGTGAACTGTGAGGACTGTGACTGGTTCATCCCATGGCACCGTAACATGACTCTATCTTGTTGACATCCGTGTTTCATCATGTGATAAGTAAATGAACTATAAACCATGCTAGATATTATGTCTAGGCTTTACTCCGGTACTGTTGGGACACTTAGTGGTCGTTTTTTTGCTATCATCTCACTAAATTACTGTTATTTTGTACTCAGTGATTTTCATGCATTACACATTATATCTCAGTCTCATTTGTTATTTTTGGCATAGCATATCATTATTTCCCGGCTAGTTTCCATAACATTGTGAGCCCATGGGTGAGACTGGAGAGTGATGACTGAGTGAGGTCGAGAGCCTGATGAGAGTGATATTTTTGGGATCGGGCTGTATGTCGCAGTGGTTATACTGATTTTGATAGCTTTTGGGCTGTAGGAGCCCCTCCGGAGTCTGCACACCCTCAGTGAGCGCGGATGATATTATTGAGGGATGGATTTTTTTTACGCCCCGTAGTATTACGACGATGTTATGCTCTGCAGTAATATATTACGATGATGTTACCCTATGCAGTAATATATTAGATGATGTTACGTCATGCAGTAATATATTACGATGATGTTATGCATTGCAGTATTACATTACGGTGATGTCAATCTTCGCAGTATTAAGTTATGACAGTGTTGCACCCAACATTATTACATTACAGTGATGTTACGCTTCACAATATTAAGTTACGACGATGTTGCACCTTGTAGTATTATACGTTGAATTTATCGTAAGATAATTGACATTAGTCCAAGGAAAAGATTATTTGGGGATTATAAGGATTATAAGTGATGAGTAAATTCGTGAAGGCAAGAGGATAAGTAAAATTGAAGAAAACGAATTTTGTCGAAGTTTGTCATTTTGGGATAAAATACGGCCCGAGCTAAAATATCCGGTATTTATGGACTAGTGTCATACAAGATACTACATGACCATGCTAGTAAGGTCTACAAGGTATGTTAAAAAAGAGTAGTATTTAATTAAGTTGAGTCAATTTTTAAATTATATGGGTAATAAATTAATTATCGGGTAATAGGACATTACCTAGTTAACTAATAAGTGGATATGAATTACACGTGGCAGGAAGCCACAATTCAAGAAATGACTAAGTAGTCATTTATGCTTAGGTGGCTACCTAAGGATAGATGGGAATCTAACCAAATAAGACTTGTTATAAGTCTTATCTTCCATTGGGACAAAGACTTGTTACATTTTCCAAACTATTACACTTTCCATTTGGACAAGGAAAGCCAAAACGTTCATTATCCAAGAAAGTCTCTTATATACCATTTTAAATCCAATTATCCAAGTAGAAGCTTAGTTCGATCAATTGCTTCCAAAAAATAGAAGCTTAATTCGTTCAAGACTTCAAAAACAGAAGCAAGATTCAATTCGATTTGGGGTTATAAATTCAATCCATGAAGGTTTCCAACGGAATATTATACGAGTTTTCCCTACTCCATGTATGTTAAGGCTATTCCTTCTTTCTTTTATGCATGGTCCAAGTTATACAGAAGAAACAAGCAAATGCACCAATTCCATAAATGACTCTATTCATAGAAGTATTAGAGATATTTATGTTCTTGAATTTCCATGTGTCATAATATTCTATCATTTTTTCATGGGTCTTAGAAAAATACGAAATTTGAAAAGAGTTTACTTTATGATATTACTCAAAGGCAAAAATGGTCTTATGAAATTTCGAAAGATTTTATTAACGTACTTTTCATGCATTGCATTCATGTGCATTGACCCATGACCGGATGACGTTATATACGCGTATATATGTATGTCTATATATGTATATGGGATATGGGAAATGTTATGGCATTATATACGCACCACCACCTGATCAGCTGGTATACGTTGATGATTTTGCCCATAGTGGCCAAGATGATATAATGGGATGCCCTCAGAGGCTGATGATGTTATGAAACATGTACCTATGCACAACATTACATTCATACGCATATGTATGCTACTATAATTATTTCGTGATTTACAAAGTTATTCAGACTTACAGGTTGAGTCATGTACTCTATATTTCTTCCATGTCTCTTTATATTTATTTATGTGCCTTACATACTCGGTACATTATCCGTACTGACATCCCTTTTGCCTGGGGACGCTGCATTTCATGCCTGCAGGTCCCGATAGACAGGTCGAGAGCCCTCCAAGTAGGCTATCAGCTCAGCAAAAGATATTGGTGCGCTCCATTTGCTTCGGAGTTGCTTGTTTGGTTAGTATGAGTTAAATATGTATGTTTGGTATGCTGGACTCTGTCCCGACCTTTATAAAAATTATGTATTCTTAGAGGCTTGTATACAGATGTCTTGTACATAAAAGATTGTATGGCATTGTCTGCCTATGTTCTATGTTCAAGTGGTTATTTTGGTCTTAGAGGCCCATATATCTTATGTATAAGATGACGTTACCTATTGTATTCTACCTATTTCACGGAAGCCTCTCTGGCTCAGTTATTTATGGTAGTATGACATGAAAAGATACGTTATGTTGGTACTCGGTTGAGTAAGGTACCAGGTGCCCGTCGCGGCCCATCGGTTTGGGTCGTGACAAAAGTGGTATCAGAGTAGTTCTATCCTAGGGAGTCTACAAGCCGTGTCTAGTAGAGTCTTGTTTATGGGTGTGTCATGCACCACACTTATAAGTAGGAGGCTATAGGGCATTTAGGATTGTCACTCTTTCTTCTTACTCTAGATCATGTGGTAGAGCGCACTTATAAGAATTCATATTCCGAAATTATATTTTATTCGTAATAAGACGATACCTACATCCAGAAAGAAGGTTAGAAAGAGAGATAGTTGTGGAAGAGCTGATTCAGAGGAATTGGATTTTTGTATGATACTTACGATAAGTAAATGTGAGGTCTTTAGCAGATCATGAGTGTACTAAAAGGTGTAAGCTTCCTGATAAGAAGCCTTAAGGCAAGAATGCCTATCCATCTAAATGGTGAAAGACAATGAGAGATTAAGAAGATAAATACAAGTTTCAACAAGCAAAAGAAGCAAGATGAAGAAGGGACGAGGCGCCTAGTTAATGAAGGTTAACAATGTTTATAATTCAGGAAGGGGAACATAATCTTTTCGAGTTATATTCAGCAGTAACAGAGGTATGTACAATTGGTCACACTCATTCTAGTTATGCCCTGTAGGGGGCTAACATGTATAGTTTATAGAAGGACGGGATATCAAGATCCGACTGGGGTTAGGGTAACCTAAATTGGTAAATGGATGGTTTGCGTTAGTTGACAATTTCGAAGGACATTGCAAAAAATGCTAATAGATCTCCTTGTGAAATCCTAGATGGTGCATTTTAAAATAGTACCACTAGATATGAGTACTACAAAGATAGGCGCCGGAAGCCTGGAAAGGATAAATATTATCTTAGTATGACTCCCGTCCCTAGTAGAGAGATAATGCTAGGCAACCCGAAAAGCCAGTGAATGGAGCAAAAGGGAGCTAAAAGCAAAAAAATATCTTGTTAAAGTTTTCAGAAAAAAGTGATAGACAGAAAGGTTAGCAGGAAATAAGAAAAGAGCTAATGAAGGAATAAGAGTAAGATGTGATACATGGATGGCAAGGGTAGGTCAAAAAGATGAGTGTATTACAAAGTCTAGAGTTAATTAAAGGAAAAGATGAGAGGTGATAGACCTTGAGACAACAAAAGAGTATAGGCCATATAGTTACATCCTTATTTCGAGAAATAAGTTCGTGACTCTAACGTGATTAATAAAAGGAAAAGTTAGACCCTAGAGTAATAGAAATCAGTATGGGCTGGTGAATAAGATAAACTAAACATGAGCAAGGAACTGAGTGATTTGATGATAGTCAACATCATGAGAATTTCATATTGCATTCCGGCAATAATAGAATGGACAACAGAAGAAGATCCATGATGAATTCAGAGAAGGGTTATTCAGGGAGACGCTTTCCTAAAGCAAGCAAGGTGAGCAAAGTTAAGCTTAAGAGACTATATGTGCCAGTTACACCAAGTGTCACCATCGCGAGCGAGGAATTTTGTTATCCTTGGTCTAGAAGGATTACCGCAAGGCAAGTAAGGGTCATTGATAATGTGAAAGGACGCCAAAGACGAAGAGGAAAAAAAACATCTATAAGCAGGTCGTCATAGCTCCAAGTCTTAGTATTCTCCTAAAGGGGGGAATATGGAATAATAAAGGAAGAATGCGATTAAAAAAATAGAAAAAGGATGAGATTGCAATTATCCAAAAGGAAGTAAGGGTTCCTGATGGGATGTTATTGATAGATAAGGAGCCAGTACATAAGGTAAGTTAAGACAAGGAAATACCCAAAAAAAAGATTACACAGAATATGGATATGAGAATAGGGCAATGAATAGTTAGTAGTTGATTCAGGAAGAGCCTAGTCATTACTATACAAGAGGTTATAGACAAATAATAGATCGTGCAAGATAAATAGAGTGAACCCCAACATGGGGAATTCAGCCTCACAGTATGACATTATAATACTTGAGATATATTCATATGGGGAAGTCAAAAAGGTATCGTACGAGTGCTACGAAAATAAAAGAGAGTGCCACTGGGAAGACAGTTAAAATATCATTTCAGAAGCAACCCACAAGCTCTAGGGTGTGGAGGTAAGTAACTACGGATAAGTATAGGCAAGGAAGGACATCAGGAGGTCCGTCGAGTATACAATGTAATAAGCCCACAGCTTTACAAGAGTCAGAGAGTCCTCCCTAAGTACTACAATGGAAGACTAGTTGTGGAAATAAGGAAGAAGGCTTCAACCTAAATATAGTAACTCGAATAAGAAATGGTCATGTAAAAGCAGTCTCACAACAAAAATTGTATGCCCTCTAAAAGAAAGTGGCACCTACCATGGCTAATGAACGGGGAGAAAGATCGAAGGTAATATTTGAGACTATATGAGTTGCACAAAAATTTTGGCATGTATGGGAACTAGGATGAGTTAAGTATGTACGCAACAAGGGGCAGAAAGACCAGGAAACGTAATTGCACACTTTTAAAGAAAGTTGAGATGGAACGAAAGGAATTATTCGATCAATGATCCAGAGTTAGTACGTTATGGATACATCAAGATTTTGGAGCATTATCCAGGCAGCATATTTGTTGACAATCATACAACCATAGAAAACTCCAGTTTAAGTTAAAAGAAAGAATTGAACCCAGGGCATAGACAAAGGATTGAATTGTTAGAAGCTTATATCATGGATATTCCATAACGCCCATGAAAGGCTAAGATAATAACTGATACCATGAGCCACAGATTGGAAGATAGCTTAAGCCTACGTAAAGGCTGATCAGAAGGAAGAGGAAACTAAAGAATTACATCACCCAAGTAAATCAGGAGTCTGATTATTGGACCTAGAAAAATTATAGAAGTTGTGCTTGAGAACATGATAGAATCACTCTTAATATTAGATGTTCAAGAGAAATAACACAACCATAACCTATAATATCTCTACAAGGAAGCCAGTTAGAAGAAGTACCAACCTCATCAGAAATCAGTACAAAGCTCCCACCGGATTGTGTATGTGCCAGAGGTACGAGTATTATAATAGAGCTTCAAGTTATGGACGTGAATTACACCTAGGTGGAAGGGAGGTCAGGAAAGAGATAGAAGATACTATGTGAGATTTTAAGGTAAATGTGAACAACGTACGAGATACTCAAAGGTAGAAGATCGTGAATAGCCTATACTTCGGATAGAAGGATATAAGCATGGGGATCCAATAACCGGGAATGATAGAGGCATCATCGATGGCATGTCTTCCCGCCTATGGTTTCCAAGTACTGAGAGATCTAGTTAAGAGAGTAGAGAAAAATTGGAGACTATGTGATGTCTCGCTTGACGTTCCAGAATAACATAAGAAAATCTATGGTGCAAGCAAGTTGAAGGAAAGTTGCGAGTAGTATAAATGGATATGTATAGGTCGCAAGCTAAAGTATGGCAGAGCAAAAAAGTTTTAAGGAAACATGAGTAAGGATGAAGAAAGGTAAGTGAAAAGGTGATGAGAATGGATAAGTCCTCAGGATTAAGTCCATGGAAACAAGAGAGATGATGGTTTCTCTAAGTTATTGAAAGTTTAGTATAGCCTGCATGAACTCAAAGGAGTCTAAGATTAATAGCATTTAGAAGGAATGAAATGTTGTTCTGATAATAAAATGAGGGTGAAATTGTGACAGATAAAGGATGGTGTTTGGGCCTTTGTTTGAATAATGATTTTTAAAAAAAAAAAGAGAAGGAGAAAAGATTTCGCTGGCAGCACGAAATTAGGATACTCCCATAAGGTGAATCACATTGAGACACTACAAAAAATACAATTATGGGAATCACTTCAAATATTCCTCAATGCAACGTAAGCCCTAGTGGCAAAGTATTACGTAAGAAGTTTCAAGTTATCAGTGGTTTATTATAGATCAATATTGAGGTGAATTAACAATGCATGGACAAAAGTCACAAAGTATGAGATGAGATTAGGTCGTCATTCTAAAGATGAGCAGTAATGAAGAAGTATTAAAGGACTTAAATTTATACATATGAAATAAGCAACGAGAGTAAGCTGGTATTTGGTAGCAGACCTCAACAACGATAAATTAAAGTAAGAGTTATGGCAGTAAATTCATATGGATGGATAAACGGACCTATGCGATGAGATAAATATTCGTGAATTCAACAAAGTACCGAGCAAAGAATTTCAGTATACTCATAGATGCCCAAAGGGACATCTTATCAAGCTCTACATATGAGCCTAGAGATTGGGCACACTTGCAAGGTCAAAATTGTACAGGCTGCATGATGAAAGGTAGCAATAGTTACGAGATTGGAAGGATTCCAACTACAAGTTGTTATGTGAGAAGGAGGCCTAAAGGGGGAATGCCCTGGACTTTGGACTCATTCACAGAATAGTCGCCTAGATAGCAAGGGAAGTTCTAAAGTATTCGGAAGATATAAGTTATGAAAATGATAAGAGCATCAGTCAACATTCGAGGATAAATGTTCCAAAGGGGGAAAGTACTGTTACACCCCGCAGTATTACAACGATGTTATGCTCTGCAGTAATATATTATGATGATGTTACCCTCTGCAGTAATATATTACGATGATGTTACGTCCTGCAGTAATATATTACGATGATGTTATGCCTTGTAGTATTACATACGGTAATGTCACACTTCGCAGTATTAAGTTACGATAGTGTTGCACCCAGCAGTGTTACATTACGGTGATGTTACGTTTTGCAGTATTAAGTTACGACGATGTTGCACCTTGTAGTATTGTACGTTGAATTTGTCGTAAGATAATTGACATCAGTCCAAGGAAAAGATTATTTGGGGACTATAAGGATTATAAGTGATGAGTAAATTCGTAAAGGCAAGAGGGTAAGTAAAATCGAAGAAAACGAATTTTCTCGAAGTTTGGCATTTTGGGATAAAATACGGCCCGAGCTAAAATATCCGGTATTTATGGACTAGTGTCATACAAGATACTACATGACCATGCTAGTAAAGTGTACAAGGTATGTTAAAAAGAGAGTAGTATATAATTAAGTTGAGTCAATTTTTAAATTATATGGGTATTTGATTAATTATCGGGTAACAGGACATTACTCAGTTAACTAATAAGTGGATAGGAATTACACGTGACAGGGAGCCACAATTCAAGAAATGACTAAGTAGTCATTTATGCTTAGGTGGCTACCTAAGAATAGATGGAAATCTAACCAAATAATACTTGTTATAAGTCTTATCTTCCATTGGGACAAAGACTTGTTACATTTTCCATACTATTACACTTTCCATTTGGACAAGGAAAGTCAAAACGTTCATTATCTAAGAAAGTCTCCTATATACTATTTTCAATCCAATTATCCAAGTAGAAGCTTAGTTCGATCAATTGCTTCCAAAAAATAGAAGCTTAATTCGTTCAAGACTTCAAAAACAGAAGCAAGATTCCATCCGATTTTGGGGTTATAAATTCAATCCACGAAGGTTTCTAACGGAATATTATACGGAGTTTTCCCTACTCCAGGTATGTTAAGGTCATCCCTTCTTTCTTTTAGGCATGGTACAAGTTATACAGAAGAAACGAGCAAATGCACCAATTCCATAAATGACTCTATTCATAGAAGCATTAGAGATATCTATGTTCTTGAATTTTCATGTGTCATAATATTCTATCATTTTGTCATGGGTCTCAAAAAAATACGAAAGTTGAAAAGAGTTTACTTTATGATATTACTCAAAGACAAAAATGGTCTTATGAAATTCCGAAAGATTTTATTAATGTACTTTTCATGCATTGCATTCATGTGCATTGACCCATGACCAGATGGTGTTATATACGCGTATATATATATGTATATATATGTATATGTGATATGGGAAAGGTTATGACATTATATACGCACTACCACCTGATCAGCTGGTATACGTTGATGATTTTGCCCACAACGGCCAAGATGATATGATAGGATGCCCTCAGAGGCTGATGGTGTTATGAAACATGTACCTATGCACAACATGATATTCATACGCATATGCATGCTACTTTAATTATTTCGTGATTTACAAAGTGATTCAGACTTACAGGTTGAGTCATGTACTTTATATTTCTTCCATGTCTCTTATGTATTTATTTATGTGCCTTGCATACTCGGTACATTATTCATACGGATATCCTTTTTGCCTGGGGACAGTGCGTTTCATGCCCGCAGGTTTCGATAGGCAGGTCGAGAGCCCTCCAAGTTGGCTATCAGCTCAGCGAAAGATATTGGTGCGCTCATTTTGCTTCAGAGTTATTTGTTTGGTTAGTATGAGTTAAATATGTATGTTTGGTATGACGGGACTCTGTCCCGACCTTTATGAAAATTATGTATTCTTCGAGGCTTGTAGACAGATGCCATGTACGTAAAATATTGTATGGCCTTGTCGGCCTATGTTCTATGTTCAAATGGTTATTTTGGTCTTAGAGGCCCATATGTTTTATGTATAAGATGGCGTTACATGTTGTATTCTATCTATTTCACGGCAACCTCTCTGGCTCAGTTATTTATAATAGTATGACATGAAAAGATATGTTATGTTGGTACTCGGTTGAGTAAGGTACCAGGTGCCCGATGCGGCCCACCGGGTTGGGTCGTGACAATTTTCCTGGACATGAATTTGTCCGAAGTATTGATATCCGGAGATGGATTTCTTCAAAGGGTTGGATTACCCTTTTCCTCGGTGCTAAGTGACGTATAGTCAGTGATGAGGATGTTCTGGAATGGATTTCCCTGCGCTGCATGGGCCATATGCGGTACCGAGTGGTTGAGCATATATATATTGTTGAGGGATGGATTTTTCTAGACATGGATTTGTCCGAAGTACTTGATACCTGGAGATGAATTTCTCCACAGGGTTGGATTGCCCTTTTCCTCGGTAGTGGGTGACCTACAGTCAGTGTTGTATGTGTTCCAAGATGGATTTCCCTGGGCCGGATGGCCATATGCAGTACCGAGTGGTTGAGCACTTGAGAGTGGGAAACATTGTGAATTACGTATAGCATTTGCATTGGCATGTAGATGTAGCAGAGATATATTTCTTACCATGTTTGTATCTACTCTGTTTTACTTTTTTTCAACTGTCTATTGAATTGGAAATAATGTCTACGTTTCTGCAGATTTATTTCTATTTTATTTGTTGAGGTTGAGTTCGTCACTACCTTTCAGTCCACAGTTTGGACTTGTTACTTACCGAGTTGGTGTACTCACGTTAACCCCTGCACCTTGTGTGCAGATTCAGGCACCTTTGGTCCTAGCGGCAGTCGCTGATCAAGGTTTCAGGCTTTAGGAGACTATCGAGGTATTTGCACAACATTCGCAGGCCTCAACTCTCCTCCTTTATCTTCAGATATATTTCAGTTTGCTCTTTTAGACATTGTAATAGACTATGTTGTTCTCTATATGCTCATGCATTTAGTGACACCTGGTTTTGGGCTGGATTGTATATTATTTGGAATTTCTTATGTTTCAAACAATTTTCTTTAGATGTTAAAAGCTTCTGTTAATATTTTCAAACTTATTGTTGTTGCATTGGTTTTGTTGTTGAGGCTGGCCTAGTTCCATGATAGGAGCCATCACGACGGTCGAGTTTGGGTCGTGACAAAAAGGTAGTTCAAATATGTTTAAAAATAATAGACCACTTTATATTCCAACTCAAGTTATAGGAAATAATTAATGCATTCTAAGTACAAATATTTCTTCATCTGTAAGGGTTTGAGAGCCACGCCCAAACTATTAGCTAGAATTGTAACAACTACAAACCTTTAATGATTAGTCCATTCAAGATCTCTCAAAGTGCAAACTAACTCATTTGGCCTGTCCAATATTGCATATCAATACCAACTTACATAATCATGTGTTCCATGGAACAATAATAGCTAATTATTTCGTCCACCGTATGTATGCTCTGGAACAGACGAATGTTTTGATTGTTCTGCTTGAACATGTAACTATTCTGAGTAATAGTAAGTTACTATTTTAAACAATCTAAAACAAATGTTGTTATTTTTTGAAATTCAGAAAATTGTGCTTAGTGAACAAAAGTTGCATATGTATTTGTTTTGATCAATTACTAAAGCTATATTTGCAGTAACAAACTTTGTCATACCTGCTCAAATTAAACAGGCAATGACTTGTGCATAACTGATGATGTGATTTTGTTTACTGAATATGCATGGAAAGGAAATTTCATTTGTTCTCATTGTTCTTTAGATTTTAAAATTAATCTTCTTGTTCTTTTCTGTAAAATAAGGTTAGCCAAAATATGGTTCTGATGTTTCAACTTATCTTCACCATTGTAGTATCTCTCTGCATAGAGGGTACTGCGAATATAAAGCTAATAGCAATGGAGGACTTTCAAAAGGGATGCTCTTCTTTGGTCCAGTATCTCAGTGGGTTTTATTTTTTATGCAAGTTAAATAATGTACCGTGGAAGTAAGCTGCAAAATGTATTGTGTTTCATAATCCTTTTTTATAAGAATACATATTCTTAATCTTTAATTTACTTGATGGATGTCTTTAATGTAACGCGTTGATACACAACTGAATTAAATATTTGGTTAGTTTGATAATATAAAAACAAGTATGAAATTAGTACAAACATCAATGTCGGGCATATGCCCGTGCTATGCACAGCCACGGCCATCTAATAACTATATACTCTTCCCTTCCAATTTGTGTGAATCTATTTTATTATGCACATAATTTAAGAAAAAATAATTTTTTTTGAAATTTGTAGTCCTAAACAAGTTAAAAAGGGGTCCAAAGTATGTGTGTAGTTATAAGAGCTTCTCATTAAAGGTAAAATTGAAAGTTTAAGCTAAATTATTTTTAGATTTAAAAATGGGTCATTTTTTTTAGAATGAACTAAAAAGAAAATAAATTCACAACTTCACATAAACTGGAACAGAGTGAGTAATAGGAAGAAATTCAAAAATAGCCAAATTTACAAGTGGTCATTCAAAAATAGTCACAGTTTCAAAAGTAATCAAATTTAGCCACTTTTCATGTAAAGATAAATCTAAACGAAAACACTGTTCAAAATCCGGAAAAATACTCCAGCATAATATACTGGAGTTCCAGTATAATATGTCGGTCCAGCATAATATATCGGTCCAGCATAATATGCTGGAAGTTCATACACAAGTGCACCGAACTTCAGTATATTATGCTAGATTGGTCTTTGTTTTAGTAAAATAGTGACCGTTTTTTAATGACTTGACAAATGCTGGCTATTTTTGAATAATCAGTCCGAAAACTGGCTAAACGGTACTATTTTAACTGAGTGATAAGTAAAGGCTTGATTGTACGACAAAGGGAAATATTGAAATATTATTGTTTCTGAAGGTCATTTTGGTATCGCTTAACTCCACTTCCTCCACCTACTGATAACTCCACGTGTAGTTGTTGCTTCAAACATGTGTCTTGCTATTACTACTGTTCAAGTTACTCCACAACACTTTCATTTTCTCGTCCTTCATTTCTCTTTCTTTTTCATTCTCTATTATTCTGTCCCTAATTTTTTCTCCAATGTTCATATGGAGTCTTAATTTGCTCTTCTTGGTTGCTGTACAATTTCTTCATTATGGCTCTTTTGCTTCAATTTTTTCTGTGTTACTTAAGTTTGTTCCTTTTATTTAATGGTTATTTTATCCGAAATTATATGGGTTTGCTATAAATTTTTACCGTGACTTATAATGGTTGGAACGGGCAATGGTCACTAGAATCATGTTTCTTTCTGGTGTTGATTATTAAGATCAAAGGAACTCCTCTTACTGTTTTGAAAGTGGAATTTCATTTCTTCTCACCCTCTATTGTTGTTTCTTGAATATTATATATGTGAGGACTATGAAATCGCTATTTAATCTGACTACATATGATTGTTTTGCCTCTTTCGTTCATCTATTGTTTGAAAATGTTAGTGTTTAGTATTAATTTGAGCTCTTTTACCTTTTTCTCTTTTGGTTACCCAATTTTGTACATGCATTTTCTGATTTACAGCCTTTATGCATGGATCCTGAGATTATTGAGAAACTATGGATCATATATGTTTTGAATTGGCTTTTTCATGTTGTTGTCTCTGGTTATATATGCTTAAATTTGGTTCGAGACCTATTCGATAATATTTCCCAGAAAAAAGAAGACGTATCATGAAGACATGTCAAAAAATCGGTTTAGATATTCTGATGCCAAAGGTATAATTATGTATTGGTGAAAAATAGACATGACACATGGGCTAACAACAAGCTGACGAGGCATGGTATGTGGAACATCGATGTAAGGACAAGTGGCCTTTTTTAATTAGACAAAATTAAAGAGTGCAAAAAAAAGGCACGGCAGAAACACCCACGAGATTATATAGAGGAAAAAATCGGACCAGATAGATGTAAAAGGAGAAATAGGAGCGGAATGAATAAAGGCTGCAAAGAAGAGGAGATACACGTATCTAATGTAAATAATGAAGGGAAATTGGTACAGTTACAAGGAATCTTTAGTCATAAATGTTTCTGTTACAGTTAAATATGGTAATGGACAATCAATACAATTATTACCATTAATGAGCCAAAATTAAGTAAGGGAACCGTTATAATTGTATGCTCCTATATAAGGGCTAACATTTCATTTGTCACGATGATTATTGAAATTCATATTGTTATTCTTTGCTTTATTCTCCAAGCTTTGAGCCTTAATTTTTGGGAGTGATTATTAGTTCATTCCTTATTTTCTCTATCAATTATTTTCATTCTTTGATCCATTTCTTCCAAAATCGTTGGGCAGTGAAGTAAATCTAGGTTATCAGTAACTCGATTTCTTCTAGATATTGATTTTGATTGAGAAATTTATTTTTGGTTACACATATTGTTTCATCGGGAATCTAATAATTTGTTCACTTTCCAAACTCCATTTTTAACAACCAAGTATGTCAACAGTTAATGAGAACGATCAGCTGAACCAACAAGGTGGAACTCCACCACACCACACACCTACAGGATCCCCTCGACAATCCCGTGAAAATTCATCTGAAAGGTCTGCTTCGCGTGCAGATGATCAACAGGGAGACGACCAAACCATGGTGCAGGATGCTCTAAAGTAAGTGATTGCAGAATACATGAACAATGGATTGTAGGTTTTGTCAGAGGATTACCCAATACAATGTAAACTCCTCCGCCAGTTAACACAACAACTTTTGAGAACCCGCGTTTAGGGTTTGATATCTCTAGAAGTGGAGAAATTCCTAATGAATCTCGTGGTGGAGGATCAGGTACACCAAATAATTCTAATTTACAAAGTTTAGTGCTAACTTTGCAGAAACAGTTGAAGGAGAAAAATAATCGTATAGAGCAAATACTTGGCGTACCACATGTGATCAAAGGTGTGAATATTGACAAGTATTCACAACAACCCTGGAAGCCAAGTGCAGCACCTTTATCGATTCCCAAAAATATTAAAATGCTCGATATTCCCAAATATAATGGAACAGCTGACCCTCGTGATCACATAACTGCGTCTACTACCGACGTGAAAGGTACTACAAATAATTCTAAAAAAAAGCTTGGTGACACAGTCACAAAAGGGGCGTTAACATAATATTCTCTTTTACCTAAAAATTCCATTGATTCTTTTGCTAAGCTTGCAGATTCATTTATAAAAGCATTGTGATGATCCGATAGGTCATCTTCTATTTTAGAACCTAATTCTGCGTTTTGAAGTCTTAAATACCTCATTTTAACCCTCCTCGATTTATGTGCGCAGTCCGGGCGTGTTTCCGAAAAGTTTTTATGTTAAAAACTGAAAAAATATAAAAATTTTACTTTAAAATCCATTTGAGTTGACTTCAGTCAACATTTTGAGCAAATGAACTCGGATTCATTTTTTGACGGTCCCGATGGGTCCGTATCATGATATAGATATGCCCGAAATCGAATTCGGAAGTCCCTAACCCGAGTTATCGCACTTTGTTGAAATTTGAAAGTTAAAAGCTTAATGACTTTGAAATGTTTGACTTTTTGGATATCGTATCCGTATTTGGGTTTCGAAACCCGGTATAGGTCCAATACTATATTTATGACTTGTTTGTCAAATTTGGTGAGAAACAGAGTTGGTTTGACGTGATTCGGACGCCCGGTTGTGAAAGTAAAAGTTCACGAGTTTTCTTGAAATTTTCCTTTTATTTGTAGCTCAATTCGTAGTTCTAGGTGTTATTTTGGCGATTTGATCACGCGAGAAAGTTTGTATGATACTTTTAGACTTGTGTGCACATTTGTTTTAGGGCTCAGAGGGCTCAGTGAGTTTTGGATAGGCTACGGAGTGAAATTTGACTTAGAACATTGCTGGTGTGCTTCAGTTTTTGGTGCATGCCTCAGACCTCGCAATTGCGAGGTCAGGCTTCGCTTTTGCAGCCACTGGTGGACTCACATTTGTGAGCTACTCATCGCATTTGTGAAGAGTAGCTGGGGCACCTCAAGTCCGCATTTGCAAACAAAGCTTCGCATTTGCGAAGTGGGTCAGGGGACGCAGTGATCGCAATTCCGATCAAAAGGGTTGCATTTGCGAGAGATCATTGTTATCATTATTCGCATTTGCAAACAATTCATCGCATTTATGATGAAAGCAGAGACACATTTGCGATGGTTTCTTCGCATTTGCGGGGTTTGCATTTACGAACCCCAGGTGGCAAATGCGACATCTACAACTGATCAAAATGGGAGTTAGATGGAATTTTTGTTCATTCTCTCAAATTGTCAAACTTAGAAACCTTAGAGGCGATTTTTCAAAGGACTCTTCTTTCCCGAATCATTGGTAAGTGATTCTAAACTAGTTTCTTTCAATCTTTCACTATATTTTGTAAGATTTCAACCAAAAATATTGTATTTTTATGGTGGAAATTGGGGAGTTGGGTAAAATTAGAAAATTTTTTCAAATGAAAATTTAGACCTCAAATTGAGGTCGGATTCCAAAATAAATTACATAACCGGGCTCGAGTAAATGGGTAATCGGATTTTGGTCTGATTCGGGTTTGGACCAAGCGGGCCCGATAGTTGACTTTTTTAATAATGACCTAAATTGAATTCTTTGCAATCGTGGGTAGTTCCTAAGCCTTAATTTGAATCGCTTGGTTGGTAATTGGCTAGATTCTGTTGGTTCATAGGCTTGTTTGAAAGGCAAAGTTATGGTTGAGCTTTGAATTGATCCTTGGAGCGAGGTAAGTGTCGTTGTTAACCTTTATTTGTCGAATTAGGACTTGTTTGTCTATTTGCTACATGTTTAGATGTTTGGTACATATATGAATTGACGAGTACATATGCGTTGTTGTTGGGTTAAAGCATGCGGGTGAGATTGTTCCTTGTAATTTATTGCTTACTTTGATCATGTTATCCATGCTTAGACTAGTTACATATTATATTGATCGTTCTTACCGCTTTTATGGGATTTTTGTGATAATTGAGCATTGTTTCTAGAGTTGAGATTGGTATTGTGGAACCGTTAAGGCTTGTACTTGTTGATCCTATCTCCCTGTTATTACTTGTTCATTGTTATGTTGTAAGGGAGAGTGTTAACGTACGAAGGGTGATGTCGTGCCGTATATGAGTGTTAATACACGAAGGATGATGTTGTGTCATGCTATGATTGTTAATATATGAAGGGTGATGCTACGTCGTTTCTATTGATTTATATAGTGAGTTAGGGGTGATACCATATAGTATCATTGTTTCATTATGATAATGAAAGTATAAGCACGAAGGGTGATTCCGTGCAATTTTCTTTCTTGTGCTTAATTGTTTTTACTGGTTAAAGCCATATTGACTATTCTAGTTATCATTTCTGTTATATCTCTCGTATCTTGTATCCCTTATCATGTTGCCCCTTCCGCTAGTACCTGTTTAGATTTTATTTGTTGCCATCTTGTACATATACTGCTATCTGCACAAATTTATTATGTAGGTGTCTTGTCATAGCCTTGTCACTACTTCGTCGAGGTTAGGCTCGACATTTACGAGTACATGGAGTCGGTTGTACTCATACTACACTCTACACTTCTTATGCAGATTTTGGTACCGGACCTAGCTGTTTGTGAGTTGGAGCAGCTTGGATTTGCTCATTCGGAGACTCGAGGTAGTTCTGCTAGCGTCCGCAGACCTTGAAGTCCCCTTCTATTTTTCTTATTCCTCTATTTCTTTTCTCTTAAGCAGTTGTATTTCTTTCAAACTCTATTTGTAGTAAATTCTAGAAGCTCGTGAGTTCTGACTCCAGATCCGATTGGTAGTAGATATTATGAGTAATTATGCTATTCTGCACTCAGCTTTAATTCATTTTGACCTAATCGACTTTATTTATTGAAATTGAATGAAAATTGACTTAACAGTTCTCTAATGTTGGCTTGCCTAGCGAGTGAAATGTTAGGCGCAATCACGGTCCCGAAGGTGGAAATTTTGGGTCATGACAAGTTGGTATCAGAGAACTAGGTTTCCTAAGTCTCACAATGCACGAGCAGGCTTATTAGAGTTCGGAGGATCGGTACGGAGACGCTTGTACTTATCTTCTAGAGGTTATGATATTTAGGAACAAATTTCACTTCTATTCTTCTATGTCATGCAATTTTGGTTCTCTCGTGATAAATGAACTCTTCTCCTCTTGTTCTCTCACAGATGGTGAGAACACGTACTGCATCTTCAGCTAAGCAGCAGCCAGAGCCCCTAGTGGCAGCTCTTACAAGGGGCAGAGGTCGAGGTCGTGCTAGAGGCCGAGGCAGGGGCAGAGCTCAGCTTAGAGCTCGAGCAACAGCACCAGTAGTTGATCCTCAACTAGAGTTTGATGAGGAGGTTCCTGCCCAGACTGTGTCTGTCATACCAGCTCAGGTCTTGGAGGGGTTCATCGTCACCTTAGTGTTTCAGGACGCTTTACTCCGTTTAGTGGGCCTTATGGAGAGTGTGGCCCAGGCCGGTACATTCCCTGTGGCACCAACCGTTTCTCAAGCTAGGGGAGGAGCACAGACTCTCGCTATGCACACTCCGAAGCAGATGGATCCCCAATATCAAACTCCAGCAGCTCAGTCAGTTGGGGTAGTTCAGCGGGTTATTGCGGTACAAGCCGCTGATGGACCAGCTATATATTCTAAGGGCTCATTGAGATTGGACAAGTTCACCAAGATATTTCCAGTTCACTTACGTGGTATACTTTTTGAGGACCCACGGGATTATCTTGACCATTGCGATGAGGTGCTACGGAACAAGGGGATAGTTGAGACCAATGGGGTTGCAGTGTTCCAGATGATGGGTTCCGCCAAGAGATGGTGGAAGGACTTTGTATTGACCAGATCAGTTGGGTCGCCTACTCTTACTTGGGACCAGTTCTCTAAGATATTTCTTGAGAAGTTCCTTTTTGTCACATTGAGAGAGGATTATCATAGACAATTTGAGCATCTTCAGTAGGGCAGCATGCATGTCACTCAGTATGAGACCTGATTTGTGGCATTGAGAGTTGATTATCGTAGACAAATTGAGCGTCCTCAGCAGGGCAGCATGTCTGTCACTTAGTATGAGACCTGATTTGTGGATCTGGCCTGTCATGTTATTCTTCTGCTTTCTACCGAGAGAGAGAGAGAGAGAGGGTGGGGAGTTTTATTGAGGGACTTGCTCAGCCTATCAAGTTGCAAATGGCCAAGGAGACCGGGAGTGAGATTTCGTTTCAGACGGTTGCCAATGTCGCCCGGTGAATCGAGATGGTTCTTGCACAGGGGGGGGATCAGGGGTCTGACAAGAGGCCTCTTCATTCCGGTGGATTTAGTGGTGCCTCATCTGAGGGCAAGTGTATTTCATCAGAGGCCATCCTCCCAGGCTATTCCAATCAGCATTCCAGGCATCCTACGGTGCTTCAGGTGGTCGTGGCCCTCATATTTCTTGTTCCGGCCAGCTAGCCTATAGTGCACCACCAGCTCATATTATTGTACCTTCGCTCAAGAGTTTTTAGGATGATTACTCTGGCCGACAAGGTCAGTTTCAGGGCCAGCAGTCACATCAATCGAGGTCTTGTTATTCTTGTGGTGATCTATGGTGGGCCTAGAGATTAGCCAAAAGCTGGGGAAAAATTGAGAGAAGAGTCGCATAGGCACACTTACAAGGTTAGAGTCATACAGGCTGCATGATATCACAGAACAGTTGCCTAAAATGGGAAGAAGAGTATTAAAGTATTCACAAGAACTATGGGTTATGAAAATGATAAGCGCATTGGTTAATATTTGAGGGCGAATGTTCTAAAAGGAGGAATGATGTTACACCCTATGTTTTCGTACGTGAAAGTACGCCATAAGTAAATTGATGAAAGCTCGGAAATGAGATGTTACATTCTGCATTTTTTAATTTAAAGTTTTGCCGTAAGTTAATCGATATAAGTTTGGGAATGAGATTATTTTGGGATTATAAGTATTGTGCTATTTCAAACAAGTAATAGGTAAATCTGTGAAGGTTATAGGGTAAGTGAATCGAAGAAAAATGAGTTTCGTCGAAGTTTGACAATTTGGGAAAAAATGCAGCCCCAGCAATAATACCCGTTTATTTATGGACTAGTGTCATACAAGGTACCATATGACCATGATAGTAAGGTATATAAAGTGTGTTAAAAGTAAATAATATTTTAAGTAATTTGAGATAATTTTTAATTATGTTGGTAATTATTAATTATTGGATTTGTGGGGAATTACCAAGCTAATTAAGAAATTGGTAAATTAATTAAGATATTTTTGGATAAACTCTTGAACTCACATGGCAGCAAGTAAAATGAGACTCAAAAATCAATTGGTGACTCTTGATTTTAGGTTACTAGGTGGCATATAATAGGAGAATTTGTGGCTAAGTAATAAAGTGGGCCCACTCTCAAGGTTAAAAATCCACCTCCCTAATTCATTAAAGGGAGATGGATTAGAATTTCAAAAGGAAGGAACAAATGAAACCTCCAAAACAAGGAGTTCATATGAAATCATCTTCAAAAGTGACGGATGAGCTTCAGCAAAGAAAAATTATACAAGATTAGGATCAAATTCAAAAGAAAGATACATATATCTTCATAGTAACGTGAGTTACTTCAACAAGAATCCATACGAGATTTCTTAGAATACTAGCAACAGGATTTTGTGATTCTAAGGGAGTACGGTGCAATCTTTCTCAAGAATATCGTAAAGATTTTCCCCTACTTCGATCCGCCATTACATGTTGTCGCAATTGACGTGTGTTGGAAGGATTGTAAAGAAAATCAGCTCAGGTATGTCAAGGTTAAGCCCTTACCTCATTTTGGCATGATCTCGTAATTACATGTGTTTAATAACGAGGCATAACGAGAAGTTCATACTCCCGAATTTATATACATTATCCTAGTCTAATAAGTTATAGTATTCTCCCTTATCGGGACTTTATATTCAATTGAGTATTGTCTTCTTCCATTCAAGAGAGAAGATGTTATATATATATATATATATATACACACACACACACACACACACAATATTACAGTATTTTCACCACCATCGAGCATTAATCGATAGTGAGGCCCCTATTGGGCAACCTCTGATTAGATGGTAAGTTATATACCGATCCTACTATG
The DNA here is from genome assembly GCF_000715075.1 of Nicotiana tabacum. Taxonomy (NCBI): domain Eukaryota; kingdom Viridiplantae; phylum Streptophyta; class Magnoliopsida; order Solanales; family Solanaceae; genus Nicotiana; species Nicotiana tabacum. The sequence goes on from NC_134084.1 coordinate 91,772,013, forward strand.
GTCTAGCACCTATGAGGAAGCCTGGCATTGCCGAGATACAGAGACTAGTATGGTTGAGCGCCTATGAGCAAGCCTACTACAACGAAGCAGTTTCACGTTTCGAGCCTTATTGGACCGGACATTTAGTTTACTTACTATATTGAGAGAGTTGAGTCAGTATCAGCAGGTATGTATATCTCTAGATAATCTTTGACTCCCAGATTACTTTTAGTTATTTTATTTCCTTACATACTCGGTACATTGTTTCGTACTTACATCCCTTTTCTAAGGATGTTGCATTTCATGCGTGGAGATTCAGACAGACACACGGGTAGACCTCTTCAGTAGGTGTTGCCTGAGTTCAGCTTGATAGATAAGCTCCACATCCTTTGGAGTTGCCGGGTCTAGAGTTTTGGGTATATCTTGTGTATATATGTATATATGTTATGGGTAGGTCGGGTCCCTGTTCCGATCACAATACATCTATCAGTAGAGGCTTGTCGACATATCATGTCAGCTAGTGTAGTATGTTGGGCTTGTAGACCTTGCATGTATATTTTGTTGGTTTGTCAGTTGTAGTAGTTATGACGGCCTTGTCGGCCCATCTTCAAAGTCCCTTAGTCGTAAGTTGGTACGCAAGGATAGGTGAGGCACCGGGTGCTAGTCTTGCCCCCCCCCCCCCAGGTTCGGGGCATGGCAAAAGTGATATCAGAGCAGTTGTGTCCTTGAGAGTCTACAAACCGTGTCTAGTAGAGTCTTGTTTATGGGTGTGTTATACACTACACTTATAAGTAGGAGGCTACAGGGCATTTCAGACTGTCACTCTTTCTTCTTACTCTAGATCGTGTGGTAGAGCTCAGTTGTAAGAACTTAATTTCCTAAACTCTAGCTTATTCATAATACGACGATGCCTACATCTAGAAAGGCGGTAGGTAAGGGATTGAATGTGGCTGTGAAAGAGTAGAGTCAGAGGAACTCGATTTTGCATCATGTTTGTGATGAGTAAATGTAAGGTCTTTAGCAGATCATGTGTGTACTAATACGTGTAAGCTTCTTAATAAGGAGCCTTAAGACAAGAATATCTATCCACACATATGGTGAAAAGCAATTAGAGAATCAGAAGGTACAAGTTTCAATAAGAAAAAGAAGCAAGATGAAGAAGCACGCGAGGTGCCCAGTTAATGAAGCTTATCAGTATTTACAATTCAAGCAGAAAAATGTGAGCATTTTGAGTTACCTTCAGTTGTAACAGAGGTATGTATAATTGGTCACACCCATCTCAGTTATGCCCTATGGGGGCTAACAAGTGTAGTTTAAAAAAGGACGGGATATCAAGATTCGACTGGGGTTAGAGTCACCCAAAATGGTGAATGGATCGTTTGTATTAGTTGATATGTCCGAAGGATATTGCAAATGTACTAATAGATCTCCTTATGAGACGCCCAGATGGTGCACTCTAAAATAGTATATCTAGATATGAGTACTAAAAAGATATGCACTGGAAGCCTGGAAGGGATAAATATTACCTTAGTATGGCTCCCGTCCATAGTAGAGAAAGAATGTTAGGCAACCCGAAGAGCCGGTAGATGGAGCAAGGGAAGCTAAAAGCAAAAGAATGTCTTGTTCGAGTGTTCAGAATAAAGTGATAGACATAAATGTTAATGGGAAATAAGAAGAGAGTCAATGAAGCATTATGAGTAAGATGTGATACATGGATGACAACGGTAGATCAAAAAGATGACAGTATTACAGAGTCTATAGTCAAGTGAAGGAAAAGACAAGAGGTGACAAGCCTTGAGACAACAAAAGAGTCTAGGCCATAAATTCATATCCTCATTTCGAGAAATAAATTCGTGACTCCAACACAACTACCAGAAGGAAAAGTTAGACCTAGAGTACTAGAAATCAGTGTGGGCTGCTAAACAAGATAAACTAAACATGAATTAGGGACTGAGTGAGTTGATGATGGCCAACATCATGAGAAATTCAAATTTTGTTTCGGCGATAAAAGAATGAACAATAGAAGAAGATTCATGAGAAAGTCAGAGAATGGTCATTCAGCAAGATGCTCCCTAAAGCAGGCAATGTGAACAAAGTTAAGCTTAAGGGACTGTATGTACCAGTTACACTAAGTGTCACCCTAGCAAGGAAGGAAATTTGTTATCCTTGGTGCAGAAAGATAACCGCAAGGCAAGTAAGGGTCATCGACGATGTGAGAAGACGCCAAAGATAAAAAGGTAAAACATCTATAGGTAGATTGTTGTAGCGCTAGATCTTAGTACTCCCCTAAGGGGGGATATAGAGTGATGGGGCATTGAGTCAGAACTAAGTGGTTCTAGTAATTACGGAATGGTAAAGGAAGAATGCGATAAAAATAAGAAAGGGATAAGATTACACTAACTCAAAGCCTACAGATATGCTACGATTCCAGAACATTATGCTAACACGATGTCAAGGAGAGCAAGTAAGGTTTCTTGCCCGAGATGTTATTGATAAATAAGGAGCCAGTAGGAGTCGTAAATTAAGACAAAGGAAATAACCCAAGAAAGATTACGCGGAATATTGATATGAGAATTGGCCAACGAGTTGTTAGTAGTTGATTCAGGAAGAGCCTAGTTATGGCTAGACAAGAGGATATAGACAAATCAACAGATCATGCAAGATAAACATAGTGTACCCCAACATGGGGAATTCAGTCTCGCGGATATGACATTATAATACTTAAGGTATATTCAAATAAGAGCTGAGAAAGTTAAAGGTGTCGTATGAGTGTTACGGAAATAAAAGAGAAGTCCACTAGGAAGATAGTCAAAATATTAGTTCAGAAGCAACCCTACAAGCATAGGGGCGTGGATGTAGGCAACTATGAATAATTATAGGTGAGGAAGGACATCAAAAGTTCCGTAGGATACGATATAATAAGCTCGCAACTTTACAAGAGTCAGAAGGTCCTCCCTAAGTACTACAATGAAAGACTAACTGAGGAAATAAGGAAGAAGGCTTCAACCTAAACATGGTAACTTGAAAGATAAATGGTCATGTAAAACCAGTCTCACAACAACATTGTACGCACTCCATGAAAAAGTGGCACCTACTGTGACTACTGAATGGGAAGAAAAATCAAAAGTAATATTCAAGATCATATGAGTTACATGAAAACTCCGGCATGTGTGGGAATTAAGATAAGCTAAGTATGCACGTAACAAGGGGCAGAAAGACCAGAAAAAGTAATAGCTTATGTTTAAAGAAAGCTGAAAAGGAACGAAAGGAATTATTCGATCAATGATCCAAAGTTAGTTACGTTATGAACACACTTAAGGTTTCGGAGTATTATCCATTCAGCATATATGTTGACAATCAGACAGCCATAGAAGACTCCGATATAAGTTAAAAGAAAGAATTGGGTCCAGGTCATAGACAAAGGATTTAATTATTAAAAGATTGTGTCACGGATATTCTAGAGTGTCCATGAAAGGCTAAAGTAATAACTAATACCATGAGCGGCAGATCGGAAGATAGCTTAAGCCTACATAAAGGCTGATCAGAAGGTGGAGGAAACTAAAGAGTTACATCAACTAAGTAAATTAGGAGTATGATTATTGGACCTAGAAAATTATAGACATCATGATTGAGAACATTGTAGAATCACTCTTAATATCAAAAGTACAAGAAAGATAGTAGAACAACCATATTCTATAACAGCCATATGATAGAGCCAGTTAGAAAGAGTACCAGCCTCATAAGAAGTCAATATGAAGCTCCCACCGGATTGTGTATGCACCAAAAGTGCAAGTATTATAATAGAGCTTCAAGTTGTGGATGTGAATTATACCAATGTGAAAGGGAGGTCACGAATGATATAGAAGATGTGATGCGATACTTTAAGGTAAGTAAGGTAAAGATGAACAATGTACGAGATACTCAAATGCAGAAAGTTGTGAACAGTCCACACTTCAGATAAAAGGGTAAAAACGTGGGGATTCCGTATTTAGGAATGATCGTAGTGTCATTAGTGGCATACTTTCCAGCCTATGGTTTCTAGGTATCAAGAGATCTAGTCAAGAGAGCAAAGAAGAGTTGGAGACGATGTGATGTCTCAGTTGATGTTCCAAAATAACATAAGGAGATCTATGAAGCAAGAAAGTTGAAGGGAGGTTGCGAATAATATAAATAAATATGTGTAGGTCACAAGCTAATATATGGTAAAGAGACAAGGTTTTAGGAAGACAAGAGTAAGGATAAGAAAGGGTGAGTGAGAAGGTGACGAGAATGGATAAGTCCTCGGGATTAAACCCATTAAAACAAGAAGAGTTGATGGTTTCTCTAAGTTATAGAAATTTTAGTATAGCCTAAATGAACTAAAAGGAGTCTGAGACTAATAGCATTTAAAAGAGATGGAATGTCGCCCTAGTAGTAGAATAAGGGTGTGATTGTGATAGATACATGATGATGTTTGGGCCTTCGATTGAGTAATGATTTGAAGAAAAAAAGAGGGATTTCATGAATTGTACAGGACTAAAATACCCATGTTTGTTAAATCACATTGGGATGCTATGAAATACAGTTATAGAAGTATAGTATTCCCCTCCCCCCTCTAGGTTCAGGGCATGACAGTTATGAAAAAGCATTAAAGGACTTAGATTTATACATATAGGATAAGCAACAAGAGTAACCTGGAGTTTGGTAGCAGACCTCAGTAATGATAAATCGAAGTAAGAGTTGTGGAATAACATGACCTAACTAGATGCAGTAAAGTCTTACAGATGGATAACCAGGTCTTTGAAGTAAGATATAGCAATATTCATAAGTTCAACAAAGTAACGAGCGAAGAACTTCAGTAAACTCATAAATGCCCAGAGGTACATCTTATCAAGCTCTGTATATGTTTACAAAGTGAGGCCTAGAGATTGGCTAAAAGATGAAGGAAAAATGAGAGAAGAGTCTCATAGGCACACTTACAAGGTCAGAGTCATACATGGTGCATAATATCACAGAATAGTTGCCTAAAATGGCAAGGAGAGTATTAAAGTATTCGCAAGAACTATGTGTTATGAAAATGATAGGTGCATTAGCCAACATTCGATGACGAATGTTCCAAAGGGGGAAATAATGTTACACCCTATGTTTTCGTACGTGAAAGTACGCCATAAGTAAATTGATGAAAGCGCGGAAATGAGATGTTATATTCCACATTTTTGTACATTAAAGTTTTGTCATAAGTTAATCGATATAAGTTCGGGAATGAGATTATTTTGGGATTATAAGTATTGTGCTATTTCAAACAAGTGATAGGTAAATTCGTGAAGGTTAGAGGGTAAGCTAATAGAAGAAAAATGAGTTTCGTCGAAGTTTGACAATTTAAGAAAAAAATGCGGCCCGAGCTATAATACCCGTTTATTTATGGACTAGTGTCATACAAGGTACCATATGACCATGATAGTAAGGTGTATAAAGTGTGTTAAACACAAGTAGTATTTTAACTAATTTGAGATAATTCTTAATTATGTGGGTAATTGGTTAGTTATTAGATTAGTGGGGAATTACCAAGCTAATTAAGAAATTGGTAAATTAATTAAGATATTTTGGAATAAACTCTTGAACCCACATGGAAGCAAGTAAAATGAGACTCAAAAATCAATTGGTGACTCTTGATCTTAGGTTACTAGGTGGCATATATTAGGAGAATTTGTGGCTAAGTAATCCCTAAAGTGGGGCCCACTCTCAAGGTTAAAAGTCCACCTCCCTAATTCATTAAAGGGAGATGGATTAGAATTTCAAAAGGAAGGAACGGATGAAATCTCCAAAACAAGGAGTTTATATGAAATCATCTTCAAAAGTGACAGATGAGCTTCAACAAAGAAAAATTATACAAGATTAGGATCAAATTCAAAAGAGAGATACATCTATCTTCATAGTAATATGAGTTACTTCAACAAGAATTCATACGAGACTTCTTAGCATAATAGCAACGGGATTTTGCGATTCTAAGGGAGTATGGTGCAATCCTTCTCAAAAATATCATACGGATTTTTATTATAGTTATTGTATATTAAGGTGCGAAGAGGCGAGTTAAACTTGGTGATTGGAAAGATTGTGATAAGGTATGTTAAGCATAAAACTTTTCTTCATTTTGGCATGATCTCGTAACTACTTGTATTTGATAACGAGGCATAAAGAGAAGTTCATACTCCCGAATTTATATACATTATCCTAGTCTCATAAGTTACAGTATTCTACCTTATCGGGACTTTATATTCAATTGAGAATTGTCTTCTTCCAGTCGAGAGAGCAGAGGGTCTATACATATACAATATTATAATATTTTTACCACCATCGAGCCATAATCGGTGAGCAGGCCCTTATTAGGAAACCTCTGATCAGATGGTAGCCCCTATTGGGCAACCTCTGATCAGATGTTAAATTATATACCGATCCTACTGCGGTCGAGCGCCTATGAGCAAGCCCTGTATGGCCGAGATACAGATACTAGTATGGTCGAGCGCCTATGAGCGAGCCTACTACGGTGAAGTAGTTACACGTTCTGAGCCATATAGGATCAGACATTTATTTTACTTACTATATTGAGAGAGTTGCGCCAGTATCAGCAAGTAAGTATATCTCCAGATCATCTTTGACTCCCAGATTACTTTTAGTTATTTTATTGCCTTACATACTCGGTACATTATTTCATACTGATATCCCTTTTTTGGGGATGCTGCATTTCATGCATGTAGATTCAGACAGACATACGGGTAGACCTTTTCAGTAGGTTTGCCCGAGTTCAGCTTGATCGGTAAGCTCCACGTCCTTCGGTGTTGCTGGGTCTAGAGTTTTGTGTATATCTTGTATATATATGTATATATGTTATGGGTAGGTCGAGGTCCTGTTCCGATCACAGTACATGTATTAGTAGAGGCTTGTAGACATATCCTATCACTTAGTGCAGTATGTTGGGCTTGTAAGCCTTGCATGTATATTTTGTTGGTTTGTCAACTGTAGTAGTTATGACAGACTTGTCGGCCCAGCTTTATATTGATGTTTAGTCGGCTTTAGTTTCAGTACAGTTTTATATTTTGCTTTGTAAAGTGTCATGCAATGTGGCCCCATGGACAAAGTGTGACATTATACGTTCAGGGTCCCTTAGTCGCAAGTTGGTACACAAGGATAGGTGAGGCACTAGGTGTCGGTCTCCTCCCCCCCCCCAGGTTTGGGGTGTGACATTCAAGCGCTATCTGGATTCCTCTGTGATTGTATTTATTGATGATATCTTAATCTACTCTTGCAGTCGAGAGGAGCATGAGCAGCATCTTCGGATCATACTTCAGACTCTAAAAGACAACCAGTTATGCTAAGTTTTCAAAATGCGAGTTTTGGTTGGACTCAGTCGCTTTCTTGGGACACATTGAGTCAGCAGAGGGTATTCAGGTGGATCCTACAAAGATTGAGGCAATTCAGAACTAGCCTAGACCTACTTCAGCTATAAAGATCTGGAGTTTCTTGGGTTTGGCGGGTTATTATTGTCGGTTTGTGGAGGGGTCCTTATTTATATCAGACCCGTTGAACGGGTTGACCCAGAAGGGTGCCCCATTTAGATGGTCATATGAGTGTGAGGCGATCTTTTAGAAGTTCAAGACTGTTTTGACTACGGCGCCATTATTGGTGTTGCCCATAGGTTCAATATCTTATACGTTGTATTGTGATGCATGTCATATTAGACTTGATGTGGTATTGATGCAGGATGGCAGGGTGATTGTATATGCATCGCGGTAGTTGAAGGTTCATTAGAAGAATTACCCTGTTCATGACTTAGAGTTGGTAGCCATTGTTTATGCGTTGAAGATTTGGAGGCACTATCTTTACAGCGTCTCGTGTGAGGTATTCATGGATCATCGAACCTTGAAATATTTATTCAAAAAAAAGAGCTCAATTTGAGGCAAATAAGGTGGTTGGAGCTATTGAAAGACTATGATATCACCAGCTTGTATCATCTCGGGAAGGCTAATGTGGTGGCCGATGCTTTGAGTAGAAAGTTAGTGAGTATGGGTAGCCTTGCATACATTCCAGTCGATGAGAGGCCGCTTGCATTAGATGTTCAGGCTTTGGCCAATCAGTTTGTAAGGTTGGATGTTTCTAAGCCCAGTCATGTTCTATCTTGTATAGTCGCTCGGTCTTTATTATTTGAGAACATCAGGGAATGGCAGTATGATGACCCTCATTTGCTTTTCCTTAGGGACATAATGCGGCACGGTGATGCCAAGCATGTTACGATTGGAGATAATGGAGTTTTGAAGATGCAGGGTCGTGTTTGTCTGCCTAATATAGATAGACTTTGTGGGTTGATTCTTGAAGAGGCTCACAGTTCCTAGTACTCTATTCATCCGAGTGCCACCAAGATGTATCAGGACTTGCAGCAGCATTATTGGAGGAGGGGGATGAAGAAGGATATAGTTGCATATGTAGCTCGGTGTCTAAATTGTCAACAAGTTAAGTATGGCATTAAACACCTGGTGGTTTGCTTTAGAAGTTAGAGATTCTTTAGTGGAAGTGGGAGTGTATCACTATGGATTTCTTTGTTAGACTCCTACAGACTCAGAGAAAGTTCAATGTAGTTTGGGTCATTATGGACAGGCTGACCAAGTTAGAGCATTTCATTCCTATGGTAATTACTTATTCTACAGAGCGGTTGGCAGAGATTTACATCCGCGAGATCATTCGTCTTCATGGTGTGCCCGTGTCAATCATTTTTGATAGAGATACACAATTCACCTCTCACTTCTGGAGGCCAGTACAGCGTGAGTTGGCACGTAAGTTGAGTTGAGCACAACATTTCATCCTTAGACGAGCGGACAGTCCGAGTGCACTATTCAGATATTGGAGGATATGCTCCGCGCTTGTATTATAGACTTTGGAGGTTCTTGGGATTAGTTCTTGCCACTTTTAGAGTTTGCCTAAAACATCAGCTACCAGTCGAGCATTCAGATGGTTCCTATGAGGTATTATACGATTAGCGGTGCCGACCTCCAGTTGGATGGTTCGAGCCGGGGGAGGCTCGATTAGTGGGTATAGATTTGGTACATGACGCTTTGGATAAAGTCAAATTATTCAAGATCGACTTCGCACAGCTCAGTCTCGACAGAAGAGTTATGCCGACCGTAGAGTTCATGATGTTGCATTCATGGTCGGGGACAATTAGACAAGGATTTGGCTTATGAGGAAGAGCCGATAAGTATTCTAGCCCAGCAGGTTTGTCAGTTGAGGTCGAAGAGTTATCCTTCAGTTCGAGTGCAGTGGAGAGTTCAGCCCGTCGAGGTAGCTGCATAAGAGTTCGAGTCGGACATAGGGAGTATATATCCCCACCTTTTCACCAGTCCATGTACTTTTCTATGTCCGTTCGAGGACGAATGGTTGTTTTAGAGGTGAAGAATACGATGACCCGATAGGTCCTCTTATGTTTTAGAACCTAATTTTATGCTTTGAAGTCTTGAATACCTCATTTTACTACTTCTCGATTTGCGTGTGCAGTTTGGGCATGTTTCCAAAAAGCTTTTATGTTAAAAACTGACAAAATATGAAATTTTTACCTTAAAATCCATTGCGTTGACTTCGGTCAATCAGCAAATGAACCTGGATTTGTGTATTGATGATCTCGGTGGGTCCGTATCCTGATTTGGGACTTGGGCGTATGCCCATAATCGAATTCGGAAGTCCCTAGCCCGAGTTATCACACTTTGTTGAAATTTGAAAGTTAAAAGCTTGATGCCTTTGAAATGTTTGACTTTTGGGATATCGGGTCCGTATTTTGATTCTGGAGCCCAGTATAGGTCCAATACTATATTTATGACTTGTTTGCCAGATTTGGTGAGAAACTGTTAAAACTGTGCATCCACCAGACTATATAGAGAACTGGGTTCTCTATGTGTTTCCTCTAAAAATACTGATGAACCAAACTGTATAGCGATCTGGTCCAATATTAGTTTGGTACAGTGCTAAGTTTGTGTGAGTCCACCGATAGAAAAGTATCTGGTCCTTTAAGGGATTCTGCTGTAAATGCTAGTAAAGTTGTATGTAAATAAGGCTGAAGATTTTTACGTTGAAAAATCCCATACAAGGGGATCAAAAAACCACAACCTACACATGTAGGCTTTTAACTTTACTAACTTGCAATCTCCCTATTACAAGCCACTTTACAATAACCCAATTGCAAAGACTTCAACTAACTTATGATGCTCTCATCACAAGCCACTCTATAACTATCCTAGTTACAAAGAATTTGACTAACTTGTGGTATTTTCACCACAAGCCACTTTGTCAAACTGCGGTTACAAAGTCTTTGACTAACTTGTGATGTCTCCACCACAAGCCACTTTGTCACACTACGGTTACAAAGGCTTTTGCTTATGACTCAACCTAATCAATGCTTCTAAGAAAGTCGGATAGGAGTTACAATGAAGAACAAATTACAAAAACTCCACAAACCTAAGGACTTAAGATATCTTCGATCTTGGATGAGGTCCTTGAGGTTGCAGTAGCTTTGTTCTTGAGAGAGGTTCTTGAGCACTTGAGAGAATTTTCGTTTTCTGTATTTGCAAGTGTTAAACCTGAATCTTATGCCTTGCATAAGGTTTATACTACACAAGACATTACCTTAGTGATGTCAATTCACAATGGTGATGTCCAATCTCAATGGAAAGTGACTGTTGCACCATGTGTTGCTCTGTCTGTTGTACTGTTGCGGGCAGTCACTTTCTGCAGTTGCTTTCCAGCTGTAGTTGACTTTGTACTTCTGTCAGAGAACCCTAAGGGAACAGATCCCTGTTGTGTTCCTCTTTGTACAGTTACGAATAGTCACTCAGTTGTGTTCCAACTGTATAGTTGACTTGTACTTCTGTCAGAGAACCCTAAGGGATCAGGTCCCTGTTGTGTTCCTCTTTGTACAATTGCGGGCAATCACTTTCTACAGTTGCGATCCAGCTGTATAGTTGACCTGTACTTCTATCAGGGGAGCACCAAGGGATCAGGTTCCTGATCTGGTACTTGTGCACACTGCCCAGAGTGTCTTGAGTTGAGTAACTTGAATCATTGTACTTTAGTTGATCAGAGAATGAGTGGGCGCTGGAAATAGTGAAGTGTGGCAGAATCTTCGTATCCAACTGTGTCCAATTGACTTAGTACTGCCGTGAAGAACCCACAATAGTATCAGGTCCTTGCTTGGGTTCCTACCTACTGAAGCTGTAGCAAGTTCACATTTGGTTTAAATCCGTTAGATGCAGTGTAATCCAAGTGAGTTAGGTTACTTATCTGGTTCTTGACGTTAAGTTTGTTAGATCATCAAAACACAAAGCAAAGATATTGAAATCCTATCGATTTCTCCCTTTTTGATAGTGACGAACTTAGCATTGAAAACGAGGAGTTAGAATTCAGAGAACCAGATTGAATAACAGGAGACCACAAGTTCCCCCTGCCTTTATGACCTTACTTACACATGTTTCCCCATATGTTCCCCCTGACTTTTTACTATCATTCTTGGTCTTTTATCTAGTTCCATACAGAAAGTTTGTTAAGATCATCAAAACATAGATTAAAAGACCTTAAGTCCATCAATTTCCCCCTTTTTTTGATGACAAACTTTTAACATTGATGATTATTTGACTTAACCAGATAAGGTACCAGCAACTACATATGTTCCCCCTGACATATGTTCCCCATGATTCTAGTTTTCCCTCTTTTAGTATCAACAAAAAGACACAATCAGACAAAAAGGCATAAAGAAGTCCAACAAGGCTAACTCATGCCACATATATGCACACAATCATGATAGAAAAGAGAAGCAAAAGGGAAAACAAGCATTGTACAAGCAAAAGAAGAGTTGTTTTATTGATGAGAAATTTGACTGTTTCAACAGGAGCAGCACGGTGAAATCCAACATGCCATCACAAAAAGACAAACAAAAAAGAAAAACAATAGCCACAAAATCATCAGAGCAAAAGATAACTGGCCACTGAGAGGATCCTAGGGGGCACTAGAAGATGGAGGCTTGGAAGAGGAGGCATCAATGATTTTGAGAGCTAAGTCCATGCGGGTAATTGCAGACAACTGTTAGTCAAGCAGTTTCTCCCGCAGGTGTGAGCACGTGATTTTTGCTTCACGGACAATCACTCCAATAGAAATCAAAATAATAACAAATGTCCTCGCTGTACAATTTTTGGATTTTACGTGACATGTGTTGGTAGTTATTTGTGGTTCTGTCCATTTTTCATTTAATCTTATCAAACAAAAATACAAAATATATATGTCGTGTGTAATTAAACCATAATTCGGTTATTAAAAGGAAATTCACAAAAAATATGCATCTTTTATTCTATTTTGTCGCCATGGTGTGATTTTACCTATTTAAATATTTTAATATGTGTGTGATAATTGTGTTAAGTGTTAATTAATGGGTGTTTTAATTTCATTTTAATTTAGTTGTGTTTTAAAATTAGAAAACAAAAGAAAAGAGTGCAAATTGTTTAAAAAATCGGATTGGGCCTATTTTCTTTTAAAATTTGAGGCCCAAAAGCAGCCCAAGTCCGCCAGTCCAAGCAACCCATCCCCAGGCCACCAAAACGATGTAGTTCAACACCAAAACTACGTCGTTTCAGGGACAGTTCATCTCAGCCGTTCAAACCAGGTCGATCTGACGGCCCTCGTCCCATCTCCCTTACCCATTCCTTAACCCGACCCAATGAAACCCGGTTCGATCCATTTGATCCCGGACCAACCCGATCCCCTCTTAAGTGGAACGACGCCGTTCTGCATTAGACAAGGGATCCTGGCCATCAATCTCACCCGATCCAACGGCCAGGATCTAAACCCCTAATTCGTATATAAACCTAACCCTTTGACCCCGCCCCCTATCCAAGCACCCCACCCTGTTCCTTCATCTCCCTCAGAAAGGATCCCAAACCCCCCTAAACCCTAGCAGCCGCCCTGGTTCCCTCTCAACATAAACCCGGCGGCAAGGACGCCGGTGACTACCATAGTTACCCCACTGGACCTACAAGCCACCCTGAACACAAATCCCTGGCCATTTAACTTCGAATCAACTCCAGGGTGCTCGAATCTTCAATCAAAGATTCGAGCCGAAACCCTAAGTCACCGGATGAGTTCCAAACTTACACCACAACACCCCCTGGCCTCCCTCATACCTCAGATGCCTTTGGTTCCGGTCGAATATAGGTAGAACCCTTCGAACCCCAAATCTGAGCTCAAGAACCCTAAAAGCCCGGCCTGGTTCGTTTTGATGTAAGTTTTCGGTGTAATCTTCTTTTCTTTCCTTCTGTTTATGTGTTATGCATATGTTCGTAGATTTGTTCTGGATTTTTGATTATTTTTCTGTCAATCCCCCCATCTTCAAAGACCCTTTTGTTTGGTCGATTTCTTTTTCTTCAGTGTTAAGTGTGTGTTATAAGATGTCTATTCGCTTCGATTGATGTTGTCGACTAGTTAAGTTTCGTAAACTCCATGTTAAATGTCCCGAGTATTGAAATAATTTGGTGCCCTGTTTAGTCGATGTTGTTTGTCGATTGATTGTTCATATAATGGTATGTATAGTCGACCTGAGTAACGTCGTCGTATGCTAATTAGTCGCTAAATCAACTAGGATCAACTTAACTCTTACTGTCTGACTTTGGTTGAATAGGTTATGGTGAACTAATTATAGGTTATTATTTGTTAGCTGTGGGGGGTTCGAACTAGGTTCCACTTAGTTATAACTGGCAGATTCAATAGAATGAAAGGGTGGGGGCAGGGCAGTAATGATCAGGGGTTTTGTTAGATAATTTTGGTGTCAAAGACTGACAAATTTAGGATTAATGGGCTGTCAATTGTTTAATCAAAAATACTATTAATCTAGTATTAGTGTGGACAAAACATAAGAGCATGGGAGTTTAAAATTAATACTTTATTGAACCCATGACTCTTGAATGAATCAATATGACAAGCATGCTATAGTGGGGAACCAAAATGACTTGCATCAAGAAGATGCTTAGGCGTGGGAAGCTAAAGGGTATGGGGAGGAAGTCTGGAATAAGGGGCAGTCCTGTGAAGGTCTTTTAGGCCTATAAATGAGATCATTCTTTTAGAAAGAAGGGGTTGGAAAAAATTGAAAGAAAAACAGAAAGAAAATTTCAGAAACACTGTGAACTAAATATTGTCTGAAACTGCATAAGAGACTAAGGTGGTTAAGCTATCTTTGCCAAGTCAGTTATTCTAGTTGGGTTGTCACTGTTTCATTAGGGTACTCTGATTTCTCTGCGGGATTACTACTGTATTCTGGGCTTCTGTAGGCTGCTGACTGATTCTGGTCTTATTGTTATTGAAGTTGTTGTTGGTTATTCGCCGAGTTGTTGTGATCATTGAACTGCTGTTGCTATTGCATTGAATATTCTGGGTTTTTCTGCTGGTTTACTACTCTGTTTCTGGGATTGTTGTTTGGTGCTCGACCACCTGTGGGTTTATCGTTGTTGAAACTGCTGTTGGTTGTTCGTGAACTACTGGTTACATTGTTGTTGTTTGTTACTGCTGTATTACTGCTGCTTGGCTGCTTGCTGCTGATATTCTTCCTCTTCTTCTTGTTCTTGTTGTCTGAATCCAGGTACACATCCTAAGTCGATGTAATTCCATGTTTGAAGTTGACATTTGAAGCATGAATACACACTTGAAGAAGTTGAAGTTATAAACTGAATTTAGTTTTCTTTATTAATTGTACTTAAGCCATTTTATGTATCACTGATATGTAGACTCTTGCCAAAGAGCTGTATAATTGTACCATTTTTATATATGCAGTCATTTAGCTTATGAACTCCCTATGTAGGTCCTTAGCTAAAAGAAGGATATGATGCTGAAAAGCGCCCTGCTTACTTCAGTTTGTTTGTAAAGATGCATGTCAAACTAGAATTAGGTAAATGGACTTCTAATTGTCATGACAGCCTAATTTCAGTATGCAAATGGTCTGAATTAGGATTAAAACTAGATCTTAAAGTCCTTTCATGCCAACAGATCGCCTATTTTAAACTTACAACAAACTGTTAAATGAAATAGTATCAGTTTATCTTTCAGCTTTGCAAACTCATGAATACGCGTAGAAACAAACAATTAGGCTCATAACGGAATGAGGACAACCCAAGTCCCATATAATACCATATGCATTGGACCCCAGCCCACGATTTGACAAACGGATGACCCATACGTGCCCTTGCATTTAGAATTTCATAAAATTTTTCTTTTTGTTTGGAGTTCGACCATAACAATTTTAAGTATGCAATGGGATTAGGATCCTTTTCCCTCTTTCATTTTAGAGACGGACAAAAATAGAAGAATGTAATCGCTTTAGGATATCCTTTTAAAATAAAAATGAGACGAGCCTCACCAAATAAAGCGCACAAGCTGCGGGGCCCTCGTTAAATGTATATATTAAAATACTTAGTTTGCGTGACGGGCCGTTTAGCGAATTTCACGGCCTTCCCAAAATAACAACGCGATAGTCTCTTTAGGCGCGTGTCTAATAGTTTACCTTCTTAAACTTAGGTGTGCATTTCATGTGACCCGAATCCAAATCCCAAAACATCAAATAAAATGTGTTCCGGATTGTGGGTGGATTTCATGTGACGCAGTCCAAAGACGTGTTTTAAGCAATGTTCACATTCTTTTGAAAATCATAATAATAAAGTGGTAAAAAGTTAAAATTGGCACATTGGTTCATAATTGTATTAAAATCAGATAAATAAGCCGAATATAATAGTTGAGCGACCGTGCTAGAACCACGGAACTCGGGAATGCCTAACACCTTCTCCCGGGTTAACAGAATTCCTTATCCGGATTTCTGGTACGCAGACTGTAATATGGAGTCATTCTTTTCCTCGATTCGGGATTAAAATTGGTGACTTGGGACACCCCGAATCTCCCAGTGGCGACTCTGAAATAAATAAATAAATCTCATTTCGATTGTCCTTTAATTGGAAAAAAACTCCTACGCCCCTCGCGGGACGGAAAAAGGAGGTGTGACAGCTTTGGCGACTCCGCTGGGGATGAATACCCAGAACCACTGGTTCAGGGTTAGAAATCGAGCTTAGAATAAATTGTTATGTTCAGCTTTATCTGATTTTGTTACATGATCTGTGCTTAATGTGCTAAATAACTGCTTTTACCGCTTTGATATTTTGTGAACTGTATATAAACTGTGCCGAAACCCATATCCTCTCTGAGTCTTCTGAATCATGAAGAAGGGTGTAGTTCGTACGACTTCTTTTCTGTATAGTGTCAAATCCCAATTTAGAACGAGGTTTGGACAAGTTGCTAAGCCGGTGAAGCTTCTGTATTCCCGGTACGCTGCCCCCCCCCCGGCTCGAGCTGTCCGCTCGGGTAAGCCAGGTCTAGAACAAACACCCAGGTTCTGAACCTAGTATAACAAAGCCACATGCCGGATCCCTAGTAGGAACGCTTATCTGCATCATGTGCATTTTTGACTTAGGGGACTCAACACAGGGGTTGGGTCCGTCTAGGACTAGCAACCTGAAATGAAAAGACCATCCTGCTGCATCCTGTAGGCCTTATGCATTTACTTGTTCCAGACTCGCATAGCGACCGATTTTGAATATTGGAAAAATTTGCAGAAAAAGAAGAAAAATAGCAGTATATAGGGTTAAATCTTCTGCTTCGAAAAATAACAATGTCCAAATAGTGTCGAAACTCTAAAAAAATATATATATATTTTATTTTTAATAGTTTGTTTTACTAAAAGCAAAAAAAAGAAGGGGAGTCTTTATTTTTATTTTTTTTTTTTGGGATAGGTTGTTTTATTATTTGTTGAAAAGGAGAAAAATAGCAAATGGATAGTTAGATGATTAATTTTAAAAAAAAAATCCAAGTACTGTCGGAACGCTACTGAAATTTTGAAAAAATATTTTTACTTTTTCAATTGTTTGTTTGCCTAGAAAAAGCAGAAAAAGTGTTGGAATGAGTCTTTTATTTTAACTTGCTTTATTTTCAAAAAAGAATTAAAAAAAAAAACGAAAAAGAGAGTAGTTTTTTTTGCTACAAAAGAAAAAGAAAAAATATGTTTGGTGTTGAAAAATTAGTCAGTTTATTGCCCGAACTATGCTGGTTTGATTCTCACCAGATGTGAGATACGTAGGCAACCCTCATCGGGTCCAACCCCACCTTTTGCTAAAATAGCCAAAAACAAATAATAATTAAACAAAAAAAAAACCTGTCAAAATTTTAATTCTGTCATGAATAAGTCAGGTGATGCTGTTTTGTCAAAACATAGCCGAATGTTCCCGAAAGGGACGCCGGAAGGCTGACTTTGCATAAAGAGCCACCTTTTGGGTCATGTTTAGGATTTTTGGTCCAGTTGACCCACACAGCATTAAAAATCTTCGTCCCTGAAGTGCTGAAAGGCCGTATTTGAAAAACCAAGTCCTTCATCTTCAAAAATCAAGTATAGATAGTTCTGTTTTGAGTTTAGTAAGAGTTTTTTCTTTAATTACCCTAATAAATGTGCAGGATGAGCACAAAGCAAAATGAATCGTTCTCGGCCCTTAGCGAGGTCCCTCTACAACTCCACATGTGGTGGAATGATCTGGAAGCCGATAGCAAAGAGATAGTGGGAAAAGTATTGGGAGGTTTTGTCAATTTGCTGAGTATTAAGCCAAGGACAGATATTCTTGAAGCTCTAATACCATTTTGGGACCCAACCCGTAATGTATTCCGTTTTGTTGACTTTGAACTTTCACCGACACTAGAGGAAGTCGCCGGATATGCGGGATTGAATGGGAGGTTAAGAGGGCAATATTTACTTTCGCCAAGGCCAGTATCTCCGCACGCGTTTTTGGATTTGCTAAGCATTAGTCGGAAGGTACAAAATGATGATTTGTCGAGAGGATGTTGTGCTCTCCAATTCTTGTATCAACGGTACGGAACTCCTCAGGGTTTTAAGGAACCAAACCTCGGATTAACTCATGGCGGGAACAGAAACAAATGGGAAGCAAGACGTACTTTGGCTTTCATCACAGCATTCCTGGGAATCGTGGTCTGCCCCCACCAGGATAAGAAAGTAGAGATAGGCCTGGTAGGGATGGCCGATGTTGCAATCAAAAGAACTGACAGTACTGTGGTTCCTTTGATTTTGTCCGAAATCTACCGAGCTTTAACTATATGCCGAGAAGGAGGCAAGTTCTTCCAGGGGTGCAACCTGTTACTTCAGCTATGGATGCAAGAACACCTCCATCACCGAGCAGGATACCTGAACCGCGGATTGACTGAGAGGAATTGTATCAGCGGCTTTGAGAAGCGCATGACAGGCGTCAGATTTCCTGAAGGTGTCGAAGCATGGTTTACATGATTAAGGTCAACGACAGCCGACCAAATTGAATGGGCATTTGGTTGGTTGATTGATACTAAGGTGATATACATGGCAGCTGAAGAATGTCATGTTCTTTTAATGGGACTTCACAGCATCCAACCGTATGCTCCTCATCGGGTATTGTGCCAGCTGGGCAGGTTTCAAGTAATTCCTACTGATGAAGATCTAAGCAAGCACACCATTGAGCTGAGACCGGGAGTCGTATTTCCCGAAGGAAAGATTAGAAAGTTGTGGCACGAATGTAGATTCTTGGAACCCAAGACCATGGTTCGAGAACTGGCTAAAGGTGAGGTAGACCCAAAGTACGATGCTTGGTTCGAAAGACAGTTCCAGATTCGGCAGAGACCTGCTAAAAAAGCCCACGTCCTACAGTTCACGGATGATTCGCAGGAGCAGTGGGGCTGGTTAAGAAGGGAGAAAGGCTACCGAGCTGAAATCGGGACGCTAAAGCGACAAGTCGAAAGGCTTACATTTGATAACAATGTGCAAGTCGCCTCTGAGCAGGCTGAAAAGAACAAATTAGCCAAAGAGAACCAGACACTGAAAGCCCGCATTCGCCAAGTCAGTAAGAGTAACAGCGACCGGCAGAAACGTCGCTCCGACGAAAGATTGATAGCAGATTTGAGGAATCAGGTCAGCAAAAGCCGGGAAGAATTAGAGAGATCGGAAGCTTGCATAGCCAGAATGAGGGTCAGATGGGCAAAAGGTACACTGGCCCGGAGGCAGCGTCTGCAACAAGTCATAAGGGATTATGAAATGAGCATCGGGACATTAAGGCAAACGAGCTCCACTCTTCAGAAGCGGATCTTCAAACAAGCACGAGACGCCCAGGCCGACAGAAGACGCTGCTACGATGCAATGACCAGAATGGAAAGACAAATGGAGATGTTCCGGGATCGACTTGCCGACAATGCTCAAGCACTGGGATTAAAAAACCGGCGAATAGAGCAATTGTTCGTTGAAAGGGACAACATTCGAGGAAGGATTGATGAGATTGGGCACTACATCTACATGAGATGCCTAGCATGTGAGCAAATACCTCGGAAAACCCTCATTGTTTCCATCATGGGCTGCGTCCACCGGATCATGAATGAGTTGAAGAGCTTTCAGAGAGACCTTACACCGAGGACCGCGGAAAGGCCGAATGATGCCTCGCGGGCCCCTAAGTTGGAATTTTAGTCCTTTGTTCGAGTCTTGTTTAATTGGCTTTGTTGTCTTCCCATCTGTTGTTTTCTTTTCTTCAATCAAATCAGATTAAGATCTTCAGAATCTGTACTACTGTTGTTCTTTGTTTGAAGTAATTTGTAATAAAAATTTTGATGGTGAATTAAATGATTCCAAGAGAATTTTTGTGTGTCTTTACTTTGTGGCAGAACTACGCCCGGTCTGATTCGCGCGGAGACGTGATACGTAGGTAATCCACATAAGATTCGACCGCCATTAATAAAGAAAAAAGAAGAAGAAAAAACAAAAATAGAATAAAATACAGGGGTTCCCAAAGTACTTTAAAGGGACAAATAAGCAAGTCGGGATGACGCATGTTGTTTGAAGCAAAGCATGTTAGAAACGGTTAACTGCCTAGGAGCATTGCATCCCCAATGTGCTATTATCAAATCTGTTAAACTCTAACGCTAACAAGTTTGTTGTTTTCCACAAATCCAGACAGTTAGTTGTTAAAGCATTCTGGCAACACACCCTTACCAAACCAGATCCAAAGGACCGGTGACAACAAGCATGACTACTTCAGAAAATAGTACCGAGGAAGAAAGGCCGTTGAGCCAGTTGTTAAAAGAAGCGATGGAAAAGATAGAAAGGATGGGACTAGAGATGAATGCAATGCAGTTAGCTCTAGCCAAAGCACAAAAGAGCCCTGAGCCACTAGGGCACATGCCGGAATACCCTCACTCCAGCCCTTCAACAAGCCTCCCGAAACACCGTTATCATAAGGAGAGAAGACCCCATGATTCCCAAGCTCCACCACCCCATCAACCTCTCCCAACACCAAATGTTCCTACTTTTGTGGGACCCACATCAGCCACCCTGCAAAGATCAACCAGCGAGCCATTGTTTCAGGCTTACGATACGCAATACTATCCCCCTAAGCCCACATTTCATGCACCAGAACCCCATACCTACAACCCGCACTTAGAGGTACCGGCAGAGATTGAAAAGCCGGTTAAATTCCCAGAACAAGATGAGGTAATGAGGAAGTTCAAAAGCCTGGAGCAGTCCTTCAGGAACCTGCACGGATTGGGCAACCAGGTCAGCGTGGCCTACAAGGATTTATGCCCTTTCCCGGACGTCCAACTCCCGGCTGGGTTCAAGATGCCTAAGTTTGATTTATATGAAGGGCACGGGGATCCCATGGCACATTTGCGGGGTTTTTGTAGCAAAATGAGAGGGGCAGGCGGCAAAGATGAGCTACTGATAGCTTATTTCAGCCAAAGTCTGAGTGGATCGGCGCTGGAATGGTATACCAGACAGGATTCCAGCAGATGGTACACTTGGGATGACCTGGCACAAGCTTTCGCAGGTCACTTTCAATACAATCTCGAGATAGTCCCTGACCGTCTCACGTTGCTGAGGACCGGAAAAAAGCCTGGGGAAAATTTTCGCGAGTTTGGTTTCCGCTGGAGAGAACAAGCGGCCAGGGTTGATCCTCCCATGAGAGAGGGAGAAATGGTGGACTACTTCTTGCAAACACTAGATCCAACTTACTTTGGTCACTCGGTGACGACGGTTGGAAAATCCTTCAATGAAGTAGTGAAGATAGGGGTCATGATAGAAGAGGGTCTGAGGTCTGACAAAATCTTGAACTACTCGGCACTCAAGGCAACGACCCAGGCTATTCAGAGCGGCACGGGAGGTGCGCTGGGAAGAAGGAAGAAAGAAGAAATTGCCACGATCGAGGCAAGCAGTTGGTCCAGGTCTGGCAAACCACACTACAACCAACCCAGACCCCACAGGCCAAACTACCCATACAGCCACCACAACACTACTATCCACCTCAAGAACCATATTTCTCCGTACACCAAGCCTAGACATACACTCAGCCTCCGGTTCGCCCGCAATGGCCCGCGCCGGCTCCCCAGAACACATATGCACCACCACAAAACACCTATCCTCCACCAAGGGCATATAGAAACCCTCAAGGGGCAGGCTTTCGGGGAAATCAAGCTGCTAGGAATGACAGGCTACAGAAACATAGAACTTTTACCGAGTTGGGAGAAACCTACACCGCTTTGTTCCACAAATTGAAGCAATTGGGTTTGGTTAGTCCTGTCGAGACTCGAGGACCAAATCCCCCACCCCAAAATTTGGACCGATCAATAAGCTGTGAGTAATGTTCAGGGATGTTGGGGCATGATACCGAAAAGTGTTAGAAGTTAAGGCATGCAATACAAGATCTTATTGATGCCAATAAGATCGAGGTCCAGACGCCGGAGGCACCTAACATCAACCAGAACCCATTTCCAACACACCACGAGGCTCACATGATCGAGTTGGTGTATGAGGGAGGAGAGCCGAGGAAGCCAAGACAGTGATGATGATCCAGGCCGCTCCGAAAGAAGGATCGACCAATGGAAGACCGGGGGTACAGTCGCAGGGAGAAGGCGTCAAGCCAGTAGTGATACTGGGAAAGAGTCCGTCCACCGTAACAAAGAAACCCGAGCCAGCCAAGTTGGTAATATCAGGGACTCCACCCACACCCGCAGTTGTGTTGAAAGGGGTGTACAGGGAACTGGTCACCATAAAGCCTGTAGTCCAACTGCCGATGATTGATAGCAAGGCCGTGCCTTGGAAGTATGAGAAGGCAGTGGTGATATACAAAGGAAAACAAGTGGAGGAAGATAGTTGTGAAGCGCAAGGGCTAACTCGATCAGGACGGTGTTTTGCTCCGGTGGAGTTGAGAAGACCCAACCCAGCTGCAACAAAGAAACCTATGTCCAAAGAAGAAGCTGAGGAATTCATGAGGAAGATGAAAGTGCAAGATTATTCCGTGGTCGAACAGTTGAAGAAAACACCGGCCCAGATCTCGCTGCTATCATTACTAATCCATTCTGATGAACATCGTCGGGTCCTGATGAAGATACTGAATGAGGCTCATGTGCCCAACGAGATTTCTGTAAATCACCTAGAAACGATTGCCAACAAAATTTTCGAGGTGAACAGGGTAACATTCTCAGATGATGATCTGCCGGTAGAAGGCACGGAGCATAACAAAGCTCTCTACCTAACTGTCAAATGCGAAAATTCGATAGTTACTCGGGCATTGGTGGATAACGGCTCAAGTGCCAATATTTGTCCATTATCTACCCTGAACCAGTTAAAGATCGACGATGGAAGAATCCACAAGAATAGTATTTGCGTCCAAGGATTTGACGGAAATGGAACAGCCACTGTGGGGGATATTGTACTTGAATTGACCATCGGTCCAGTCCAGTTTACCATGGAGTTCCAGGTATTAGATGCCAGGGTATCTTATAACCTTCTGTTAGGACGGCCGTGGATCCACGCAGCCAAAGCAGTGCCTTCCACCTTGCATCAAATGGTCAAGTTCGAGTGGGATAGATAGGAGGTCGTACTGCACGGCGAGGACACTGTATGCCCCATGGGTGGCACCATTGTGCCCTTCATAGAGACCAATGATGACAAGGGTCCTTGGGTCTACCAGATTTTTGATGCAATGTCGGCAAACAAGATTTCTGAGGGTGAGATCATTCAACACCCTAGGGTAGCTTCCGCAACGGTCATGATGGTTTCAGAAATGCTGGGCAATGGGTTTGTGCCGGGAAAAGGCCTGGGGGTTAAGCTTCAGGGGATTGTCCAACCTGTCTCCCTGCCCAAAAATTTGGAAACCTTTGGGTTGGGGTTCAAACCAACTGCGCCAGATGTAAAGCGAGCGCAAAAAATGAAGAAGAAAGTCTGGTTTCTTCCCAAACCCGTGCCCCGTCTCTCAAGATCTTTTGTCAGAGCAAGTGCCAAGGGGCCACCGGTCCCAAAAGTTCTCGGAACATTGATTGGGATGGACGGGGACTTAAATCAGAGTTTCGAGAGGCTATTCACGGATGTGAATATGGTAGAAGTTGGAGAGAGTTCCAGCAGAGCGGACATACAGTTTGTGGGGGCCTGAGGCCAAAACCAACAATTGGACGGTTACTCCTCTTCCTGTTCGGGGAGAGTCTTGGTAGTAGGCTTTGATTTATGCTTTTTTTTTGTTGTTCGGATTATTCTAGGGTGTAATCCAAATTTTATTTTATTTTTTGTAAAAGTGTGAACCCTGTTATGCCGCAAGTTTAATAAAGTTCTCTTCTTTTATCTCATTTTAATTTTGTTTTGTTCTTTTTCTTTCTGAACAGTTCTCTTTTTACTGGTTCTAATGATATGGCATGCACAGCGGATCTTCGACCTAGTCTAATAAATCAATCCGAGTCCGACTTAATGATACAAGAGGTCGTTTGTGACAACGAGTCTGAATATGACGAGGATGAAGCCTTCGAAAAGATAAACCGAGAACTGTGCCAATTTGAAGAGAAACCCAAGCCTAACCTAAATGACATTGAGGCTGTGAATCTAGGGGACGCGGATAATGTCAGAAAAACCAAAATCAGCATCCACATTGAGCAAAACGTCAGGGAAGAATTGATCAAAACCCTCGTGGAATTCAAAGATGTTTTTGCATGGTCATATGATGATATGCCGGGATTAAGCACCAATCTAGTGGTTCACAAATTGTCCACTAACCCGCCATACCCTCCGGTCAAGCAGAAGCTAAGGAAATTTAAAACAGAAATGAGTGTAAAGATCAAAGAAGAGGTGATTAAGCAGCTGCAGGCGAAGGTCATTCGGGTCACTCGATATCCCGAGTGGTTGGCCAATGTGGTGCCAGTTCCGAAGAAGGACGGGAAAATCAGGGTGTGCGTCGACTACCGCAATCTCAACAAAGCAAGTCCCAAGGATAACTTTCCATTGCCCAACATCCATATCCTGATTGATAACTGCGCCGGATGCGAGATCGGATCCTTTATGGACTGTTATGCAGGATATCATCAGATCCTAATGGACGAAGAGGATGCGGAAAAGACAGCTTTTATTACACCATGGGGAACTTACTGTTACCGGGTGATGCCGTTCAGATTGAAGAATGCCGGGGCAACGTACATGGCAATGACTACTGTGTTTCACGACATGATACACAAAGAAATTGAGGTGTACGTAGATGATGTGATCATAAAGTCTTGGCGTCGGGAAGACCATGTAGCAGACCTAAGGAGATTTTTTCAAAGACTCCGAAGGTATGATATTAAGCTCAACCCGGCCAAATGCGTATTCGGGGTTCCATCAGGAAAGCTGTTAGGATTCATCGTCAGTCGACGGGGTATTGAGTTAGATCCATCCAAGATCAAATCCATCAGATATTTGCCACCGCCAAAGAACAAAACAGAGGTAATGAGTTTGTTAGGGAGACTCAATTACATCAGCAGGTTCATCGCTCAACTCACGGCGACTTGTAAACCCATATTTCGGCTGCTGAAAAAAGATGCTGCGGTAAACTGGACGGCAGAGTGTCAAGAGGCTTTCGACCAAATCAAAGGGTATCTGTCCAATCCACCCGTGTTGGTTCCGCCTAAGCCAGGGAAGCCCTTAATTCTTTATCTGACGGTCCTGGAAAATTTGTTTGGTTGTGTACTGGGGCAACATGATGTCACAGGAAGGAAGGAGCGGGCCATTTATTATCTTAGCAAGAAGTTTATAGTATATGAGGTCAAGTACACTCAACTCGAGAAAACATGCTGCGCCCTAACTTTGGTGGCTCAGAAGTTGAAGCACTACCTGTCCTCGTATACTACTTATCTCATATCCCGTTTGGACCCATTGAAGTATATTTTTCAGAAACCTATGCCCACAGGGAGGTTAGCAAAATGGCAAATTCTGCTCACAGAGTTTGATATCGTCTATGTGACGAGGACGGCCATGAAAGCCCAAGCGCTGGCCGACCATTTGGCAGAGAATCCCGTTGATGAAAAATACGAGCCTTTGAGAACATATTTTCCCGACGAAGAAGTGATGCATACGGGTGAGCTGGAATTACCCGAGGAACCAGGTTGGAAACTTTTATTCAATGGAGCCGCGAACGCGAAAGGGGTTGGAATAGGAGTAGTACTCATTTCTGAAACAGGATGTCACTATCCTGTTATAGCTCAACTACGCTTCTATTGCACCAATAATATGGCCGAGTACTAAGCTTGCATTTTGGGTCTGCGATTAGCTGCGGACATGGATGTCCAAGACGTTCTTGTCTTGGGAGACTCGGACCTCTTGGTACATCAGATTCAGGGTGAATGGGAAACACGGGATTTGAAACTCATACCATATCGTCAATGTTTGCACGATCTGAGCAAGCGATTTCGATCAGTGGAATTCAAACATATCCCGAGAGTTCATAATGAGGTTGCGGATGCATTGGCCACCTTAGCGTCAATGTTACACCACCCTGACAAAATGTATGTTGACCCTTTGCACATCCAGGTTCGTGATCAGCACGCTTATTGCAACGCGGTAGAAGAGGAAGTAGATGGCGAGCCTTGGTTTCATGATATAAAGGAGTACCTCAAAATGGGGATGTATCCGGAACAGGCCACTGGGAACCAAAAAAGAACCCTTCGGCGTTTGTCGAATGGTTTCTTCCTCAGCGGGGGAGTGTTGTACAGAAGAACCCCGGACTTGGGATTGTTAAGATGTATAGATGCCGGTCAAGCCACGACAGTTATGGAAGAGGTACATGCTGGAGTTTGCGGGCCACATATGAGCGGATATGTATTGGCAAAGAAGATCCTTCGAGCGGGGTATTATTGGCTCACCATGGAGCATGACTGTATCGCTTTCGTGAGGAAATGCCATCAGTGTCAGATACATGGAGATCTGATTCATTCTCCGCCAATAGAGTTACATACGATGTCAGCACCCTGGCCGTTTGTTGCATGGGGCATGGATGTCATTGGGCCTATCGAGCCGGCAGCATCCAATTCATTCTGGTGACCATCTATTACTTCACCAAATGGGTTGAGGCTAAAACCTTCAAGTCGGTAACCAAAAAGGCAGTGGTGGATTTTGTTCACTCCCATATCATCTGCAGGTTTGGGATACCAAAAGTGATCATCACGGATAATGGCGCAAATCTTAACAGCAGTCTGATAAGAGAGGTATGCCAACAATTCAAGATTACACACCGCAATTCCACCCCATATCGTCCCAAGGCAAATGGAGCGGTCGAAGCAGCCAATAAGAACATCAAGAAGATACTGCGGAAGATGGTGGAAGGATCCAGACAATGGCACAAGAAATTACCCTTTGCCTTGTTGGGTTATCGCACCACAGTCCGGACATCCATAGGTGCAACTCCTTATTTGTTGGTATACGGAACTGAGGCAGTAATACCAGTGGAGGTCAAAATTCCGTCCCTCCGGATTGTCGTTGAAGCCGAGATTGATGATGATGAATGGGTCAAAGCTCGTTTAGAGCAGCTGAGCTTAATAGATGAAAAAAGATTGGCAGCAGTGTGTCATGGCCAGTTGTATCAGAAAAGAATGGCAAGAGCGTACAATAAAAGGGTACACCCCAGAAGATTTGAAGTAGGGCAGCAGGTATTGAAACGGATCCTCCCGCATCAAGCCAAAGCAAAAGGCAAGTTCGCCCCAAATTGGCAAGGGCCTTATATCGTGACCAGAGTGTTGTCCAACGGTGCTTTGTGCCTAACAGATATCGAGGGAAGATGTGTCGACATGGCTATCAATTCTGACGCAGTCAAGAGATATTATGCCTAATTTCTTCGATTAGGATAGTTATTGGTTCGTTTGTTTGTATTTGGTACTTCTTGGATAATGAAATAACGGAGGCAATTCTTTTTTCTATCCAAACACTTTTAACCATTGCTTTCCCCTTTTGAGCCTTAAATTATTCTTTCATACCCCTCTTTTGGAATCACTAATGGGAAAAAGATATGAAAAAGAAGATGAAAAAAAAGAAGAAAAAAAGAAGAAAGAAAATGAAAAAAAAAAGAAGATAAAAATCGCAAGAAAAAACCGGTAGGAACTACGTTTGACCTGATTCCTCAAAGAGGATACGTAGGCGCCTCACGGCTTGGTCACAGTGTGCGTAATGCGCATAGCTCAACATAGTGTAAATATAAAATTCCCCAAGCAAGAAAACTGGGGCAGGAATTATGTTTTGAATATCCAAAAGGGTTTGATTCCAAGAGTTGTAACACTTCACCCATCGAAGTTATGTTTTTTGACACACAACCCAACACCGATATCTAAAAAAGACCTCCCGATCAATATCCGAGGAGTGCCAAGTTAGGAGAACGGAATCCAAGGATAATACGCTGATCTCCAGCAAAGAAGGAGATCATAAATGAGAAATGAATTGATAGCCAGAAAGAATCTCTGAAAGAGAGAGTCATGTCGGCAGCACCCCAATTCCCCGTTGAAGGGCAAAATGAGAGAGTCTTATCGGTGAAAACCTTCGTAGGCACCATAAGGCGACGAAAGATGAGAGATATGAAATGAGAGAGTCTTATCGGTGAAAACCTTCACAGGCACCGTAAGGCGCCGGGAGCTGAGAGAAAAGAGAGAGTCTTATTAGTGAAAACCCCTCGAAGGGCACTGTAAGGCGACAAGACAGTTTGGCAAAAAAGATCCGCATTCGCGAAGAAATGGACACCTATTTATCCCCAGCAAGTAAGGCCATCAGGCAGGTTGATTGGTACAAATAGATTGGGTCGGGAATCCCTAGTGCACGACATGATCATAAGGACCAGTTATGCCATCCAGATAAGTTCTTTTCTTTTCTTCTTTCCCTCCCAGCATTTGTTCAGAGAGACTTTTTTCTTTTTCTATCCTTTCATTTCTTCCTAGAGATTTGTTTTGAAAGGGATTTTTCAGAGTCTACTACCAGGGACCAAATCGGTACGAAGGAAAGACGAAGGGGACAGGCCAAAAGCCGAGGAAATAAGACAAAAGGCGTTTTGTTGCAAAACCAAAGGACAAATTGTTTAGAAAGTTAAGGGTGACGACGGGTGAGGGACTTGTGGACCAAGTTCCAAGAAGGTTCCCCCGCAGAATGTCGATAAATCACGGACCCAGGTCCAAGGTGGTCAGACACCACAGGAAGGGAAAATTAATCCGCTGTAAGATAACCCTAACAGTCCTAAAGGTTATCCCCAGGCTATAACATTCTGTGCCTTGCAGTTCTGGTAGGAAATAAACTGCTAAGGGAGTGGTTTTGGGATTAAGGAGGACTCCCACAACTTGTTCTGAAGCGAGAAAGCAAGGAAGGGATAAATGGAAAACCATCCCCAGCGGGCATGTCACCCCAGCAAGCAACTTTATTCCCCAACTAGTTTTTAGGAGCGCAGAGCAAGGAAAAGGAAAGGAACAATCATACCCCAACAGGAGTGACACGATCATTCACCATGTTAAAATTAACAAGATTCTCTTTGATTTCTACAGGAAAATAGAGATTGATGATGGCGGAAAAACACGCCGTACGAAAGGTCACCAGAACCGAGGCAGAAAATTTTCTGCCGTTGTTCGAAAATTTTCTCGAAGGAACGAGGAAACAAATTCAAATACATTTTTGTTCTAGGTCGCCCACCAGTACAATGCAGGAATACATTTTTGTTCTAGATCACCCACCAGTACAATGCGGGAATACATTTTGTTCTAGGTCGCCTACCAGTATAATGCGGGAATACATTTTTGTTCTAGGTCGCCCACCAGTATAATGCGGGAATACATTTTTGTTCTAGGTCGCCCACCAGTATATTGCGGGAATACATTTTTGTTCTAGGTCGCCCACCAGTATAATGCGGGAATACATTTTTGTTCTAGGTCGCCCACCAGTATAATGCGGGAATACATTTTTGTTCTAGGTCGCCCACCAGTACAATGCGGGAATACATTTTTGTTCTAGGTCGCCCACCAGTACAATGCGGGAATACATTTTTGTTCTAGGTCGCCCACCAGTACAATGCGGGAATACATTTTTGTTCTAGGTCGCCCACCAGTACAATGCGGGAATACATTTTTGTTCTAGGTCGCCCACCAGTACAATGCGGGAATATATTTTTGTTCTAGGTCGCCCACCAGTACAATGCGGGAATACATTTTTGTTCTAGGTCGCCCACCAGTACAATGCGGGAATACATTTTTGTTCTAGGTCGCCCACCAGTATAATGCGGGAATACATTTTTGTTCTAGGTCGCCCACCAGTATAATGCGGGAATACATTTTTGTTCTAGGTCGCCCACCAGTATAATGCGGGAATACATTTTTGTTCTAGGTCGCCCACCAGTATAATGCGGGAATACATTTTTATGCGGGAATACATTTATAATGCGGGAATATATTTTTGTTCTAGGTCGCCCACCAGTACAATGCGGGAATACATTTTTGTTCTAGGTCGCCCACCAGTACAATGCGGGAATACATTTTTGTTCTAGGTCGCCCACCAGTATAATGCGGGATGTTGGGCAATGGAAAGTTATCCTGCATAACGGTTATTTTTTGCAAATGTGGCCCCTTCCAAATTTCATATGAATTTTGAGGCCGGGAAGGATTATTTTATGACACTTTACAAACTTGTCCGTTCTTTCACGAAAATAGCCTTTCGACAACTGAAAGATACTCTAAGGCTATCTCGGCAAGAACGGTTTAAGACATCACCGAAGCCGGGTCGGCTTATTTTTTGCTCGAATAAATGAAATGGTGGCAGCAAAACAGCTGAAGCGAAACAACTGCTCGTCGTGGCAGCAACACCGCAGCAGAAGGGAGGCGCTAGGGGCATCGACCAACAGCCATGGGATTTGTTTGGACGTGATAGAGCTGTTGGGAAACGACTGAAGAAGATGAAGTAGTGGCAGCGTGATGGAGCAGCAGCAGCAGCACGAAGCAGTTAGCAGCAGCACAAAGCAGTAGCAGCAAGCGAGGAGAAAAAGACGTAGCAACAGTGGTGGCGGAGCAGAAGAAGCAACAGCGACGAGCTTGCAACTCGTCCATGGTCAGCAACGACGGGCTGGAAGTTCAGGTGGTCGTCCAACATGGTCGTGGTGGACGTGAGGACTGTGGTTGTTTGGGTTTGCTGGAGGGGTCGTTTGAGAAGGTGAAGCAGCAGCGATGGCTTCTTGAGACGCGGCGACGATGTTCGTTGACGGGCTGCTTCAAGTGGTCGACGGAGCTGTTCGTCGTCGATGGCTGGAGCTCGACGGATGGTGGTGCGATGAAGACGAAGCAGCAGGGGTGGCGGGGCAGCTGTGTTATTAGTTTGTTTTACTAAAAGCAAAGGAAAAATAGAAAAAAAAAAAGAATCGTTATTCTCTATTGTTTTCAAAAAATAGAAAAGAAAAATAGTTTGAAATGAAAATGAAAAAAGAGTCTTGTTTTAAAATGGTTTTTATTTATTTATTTATTTGTTTGTTTATGAAAATGCCAAAAATGAAAATAAAAAGAGTCTTGCGTTGAACGTGGATTTATTATTTGTTGCAATATATATATAAATCCAAAAAGTATTTTTCTTTATTTCCTTTCTAAAAAAAGGGTTTCTTTTAGACCCCCAATTTTTGAGAAAAAATCCAAAAATATTTTCCATTATTGATGTCTTTAGAAAGTCTTTTTAATTGTTTTAAAAAATAAAAAAAATAAAAATATTTTTTTTTAATTTCTTCCAAAAAATCCGAAAATATTTTCATTCTTCTTTCAAAATTGAAAAGAAAAGTCAAAATTCAAAAATATTTTTTAGAAGCATTTCTTTCATTGAAATTAAAATTCCAAAAATATTTTCTTTCTTCTTTAGAATTTTCTCTTTCAAAATTCAAAAAAAAAAAATCTTTAGAAATCCTTCTTTGAAAAAATGCTCCATTTCTTCTTTATAAGTCTTTCCTTCAATAAATAAATAATAATAATAATTAAAAAAAAGTTTATTTACTTTATTCATGATGTCCCGAACTACGCGGGTTTGATTCTCAACGGATGTGAGATACGTAGGCAACCCTCATTAGATCCAACCTCCCATTTTGCTAAAATAGCCAAAAACAAATAATAAATAATAAAAAAAAATATCAAAATTTTAATTTTGTCATAAATAAGTTGGGTCATGCCGTTTTGTCAAAAATAGCCGAATGTTCTCGAAAGGGACGCCGGAAGGCTGATTTTGCGTAAACGACCATCTTTGGTCATTTTTTTGGGTTGCGACCAGTTATCCCGCACAACCTTAAAATCTTCGTCTCCGAAGTGCTGAAAGGTCGTGTTTGCAAAACTAGGTCTTTTATTATTTGAAAAAAAAACAAGAAAATAGTCAGTGGTCAAGTGAATACCGTTTGGTTTTTAGTTAAAATAAGCCGGCCCGGCTTCGGTGATGTCTTAAACCGTTCTTGCCGAGATAGCCTTAGAGTATCTTTCAGTTGTCGAAAGGCTATTTTCGTGAAAGAACGGACAAGTTTGTAAAGTGTCATAAAATAATCCTTCCCGGCCTCAAAATTCATATGAAATTTGGAAGGGGCCACATTTGCAAAAAATAACCGTTATGCAGGATAACTTTCCATTGCCCAACATCCATATCCTGATTGATAACTGCGCCGGACGCGAGATCGGATCCTTTATGGACTGTTATGCAGGATATCATCAGATCCTAATGGACGAAGAGGATGCGGAAAAGACAGCTTTTATTACACCATGGGGAACTTACTGTTACCGGGTGATGCCGTTCAGATTGAAGAATGCCGGGGCAACGTACATGGCAATGACTACTGTGTTTCACGACATGATACACAAAGAAATTGAGGTGTACGTAAATGATGTGATCATAAAGTCTTGGCGTCGGGAAGACCATGTAGCAGACCTAAGGAGATTTTTTCAAAGACTCCGAAGGTATGATATTAAGCTCAACCCGGCCAAATGCGCATTCGGGGTTCCATCAGGAAAGCTGTTAGGATTCATCGTCAGTCGACGGGGTATTGAGTTAGATCCATCCAAGATCAAATCCATCAGATATTTGCCACCGCCAAAGAACAAAACAGAGGTAATGAGTTTGTTAGGGAGACTCAATTACATCAGCAGGTTCATCGCTCAACTCACGGCGACTTGTAAACCCATATTTCGGCTGCTGAAAAAAGATGTTGCGGTAAACTGGACGGCAGAGTGTCAAGAGGCTTTCGACCAAATCAAAGGGTATCTGTCCAATCCACCCGTGTTGGTTTCGCCTAAGCCAGGGAAGCCCTTAATTCTTTATCTGACGGTCCTGGAAAATTCGTTTGGTTGTGTACTGGGGCAACATGATGTCACAGGATATGAATTTTACAAGTTATGAACCCACGCCTAGTTGGAATATACGTAGGGTCAAGTACACTCAACTCGAGAAAACATGCTGCGCCCTAACTTTAGTGGCTCAGAAGTTGAAGCACTACCTGTCCTCGTATACTACTTATCTCATATCCCGTTTGGACCCATTGAAGTATATTTTTCAGAAACCTATGCCCACAGGGAGGTTAGCAAAATGGCAAATTCTGCTCACAGAGTTTGATATCGTCTATGTGACGAGGACGGCCATGAAAGCCCAAGCGTTGGCCGACCATTTGGCAGAGAATCCCGTTGATGAAAAATACGAGCCTTTGAGAACATATTTTCCCGACGAAGAAGTGATGCATACGGGTGAGCTGGAATTACCCGAGGAACCAGGTTGGAAGCTTTTATTCAATGGAGCCGCGAACGCGAAAGGGGTTGGAATAGGAGTAGTACTCATTTCTGAAACAGGATGTCACTATCCTGTTATAGCTCAACTACGCTTCTATTGCACCAATAATATGGCCGAGTACTAAGCTTGCATTTTGGGTCTGCGATTAGCTGCGGACATGGATGTCCAAGACGTTCTTGTCTTGGGAGACTCGGACCTCTTGGTACATCAGATTCAGGGTGAATGGGAAACACGGGATTTGAAACTCATACCATATCGTCAATGTTTGCACGATCTGAGCAAGCGATTTCGATCAGTGGAATTCAAACATATCCCGAGAGTTCATAATGAGGTTGCGGATGCATTGGCCACCTTAGCGTCAATGTTACACCACCCTGACAAAATGTATGTTGACCCTTTGCACATCCAGGTTCGTGATCAGCACGCTTATTGCAACGCGGTAGAAGAGGAAGTAGATGGCGAGCCTTGGTTTCATGATATAAAGGAGTACCTCAAAATGGGGATGTATCCGGAACAGGCCACTGGGAACCAAAAAAGAACCCTTCGGCGTTTGTCGAATGGTTTCTTCCTCAGCGGGGGAGTGTTGTACAGAAGAACCCCGGACTTGGGATTGTTAAGATGTATAGATGCCGGTCAAGCCACGACAGTTATGGCAGAGGTACATGCTGGAGTTTGCGGGCCACATATGAGCGGATATGTATTGGCAAAGAAGATCCTTCGAGCGGGGTATTATTGGCTCACCATGGAGCATGACTGTATCGCTTTCGTGAGGAAATGCCATCAGTGTCAGATACATGGAGATCTGATTCATTCTCCGCCAACAGAGTTACATACGATGTCAGCACCCTGGCCATTTGTTGCATGGGGCATGGATGTCATTGGGCCTATCGATCCGGCAACATCCAACGGCCATAGGTTCATTTTGGTGACCATCAACTACTTCACCAAATGGGTCGAGGCTAAAACCTTCAAGTCGGTAACCAAAAAGGCAGTGGTGGATTTTGTTCACTCCCATATCATCTACAGGTTTGGGATACCAAAAGTGATCATCACGGATAATGGCGCAAATCTTAACAGCAGCCTGATAAGAGAGGTATGCCAACAATTCAAGATTACACACCGCAATTCCACCCCATATCGTCCCAAGGCAAATGGAGCGGTCGAAGCAGCCAATAAGAACATCAAGAAGATACTGCGGAAGATGGTGGAAGGATCCAGACAATGGCACAAGAAATTACCCTTTGCCTTGTTGGGTTATCGCACCACAGTCCGGACATCCATAGGTGCAACTCCTTATTTGTTGCTATACGGAACTGAGGCAGTAATACCAGCTGAGGTCAAAATTCCGTCCCTCCGGATTGTCGTTTAAGCCGAGATTGATGATGATGAATGGGTCAAAGCTCGTTTAGAGCAGCTGAGCTTAATAGATGAAAAAATATTGGCAGCAGTGTGTCATGGCCAGTTGTATCAGAAAAGAATGGCAAGAGCGTACAATAAAAGGGTACACCCCAGAAGATTTGAAGTAGGGCAGCAGGTATTGAAACGGATCCTCCCGCATCAGGCCGAAGCAAAAGGCAAGTTTGCCCCAAATTGGCAAGGGCCTTATATCGTGACCAGAGTGTTGTCCAACGGTGCTTTGTGCCTAACAGATATCGAGGGAAGATATGTCGACATGGCTATCAATTCTGACGCAGTCAAGAGATATTATGCCTAATTTCTTCGATTAGGATAGTTATTGGTTCGTTTGTTTGTATTTGGTACTTCTTGGATAATGAAATAACGGAGACAATTCTTTCTTCTATCCAAACACTTTTAACCATTGCTTTCCCCTTTTGAGCCTTAAATTATTCTTTCATACCCCTCTTTTGGAATCACTAATGGGAAAAAGATATGAAAAAGAAGATGAAAAAAAAGAAGAAAAAAAAAGAAAGAAAATGGAAAAAAAAAAAGATAAAAATCGCAAGAAAAAACCGGTAGGAACTACGTTTGACCTGATTCCTCAAAGAGGATACGTAGGCGCCTCACGGCTCGGTCACAGTGTGCGTAATGCGCATAGCTCAACATAGTGTAAATATAAAATTCCCCAAGCAAGAAAACTGGGGCAGGAATTATGTTTTGAATATCCAAAAGGGTTTGATTCCAAGAGTTGTAACACTTCACCCATCGAAGTTATGTTTTTTGACACACAACCCAACACCGATATCTAAAAAAGACCTCCCGATCAATATCCGAGGAGTGCCAAGTTAGGAGAACGGAATCCAAGGATAATACGCTGATCTCCAGCAAAGAAGGGGATCATAAATGAGAAATGAATTGATAGCCAGAAAGAATCTCTGAAAGAGAGAGTCATGTCGGCAGCACCCTAATTCCCCGTTGAAGGGCAAAATGAGAGAGTCTTATCGGTGAAAACCTTCGTAGGCACCATAAGGCGACGAAAGATGAGAGATATGAAATGAGAGAGTCTTATCGGTGAAAACCTTCACAGGCACCGTAAGGCGCCGGGAGCTGAGAGAAAAGAGAGAGTCTTATTAGTGCAAACCCCTCGAAGGGCACTGTAAGGCGACAAGACAGTTTGGCAAAAAAGATCCGCATTCGCGAAGAAATGGACACCTATTTATCCCCAGCAAGTAAGGCCATCAGGCAGGTTGATTGGTACAAATAGATTGGGTCGGGAATCCCTAGTGCACGACATGATCATAAGGACCAGTTATGCCATCCAGATAAGTTCTTTTCTTTTCTTCTTTCCCTCCCAGCATTTGTTCAGAGAGACTTTTTTCTTTTTCTATCCTTTCATTTCTTCCCAGAGATTTGTTTTGAAAGGGATTTTTCAGAGTCTACTACCAGGGGCCAAATCGGTACGAAGGAAAGACGAAGGGGACAGGCCAAAAGCCGAGGAAATAAGACAAAAGGAATTTTGTTGCAAAACCAAAGGACAAATTGTTTAGAAAGTTAAGGGTGACGACGGGTGAGGGACTTGTGGACCAAGTTCCAAGAAGGTTCCCCCGCAGAATGTCGATAAATCACGGACCCAGGTCCAAGGTGGTCAGACACCACAGGAAGGGAAAATCAATCCGCTGTAAGATAACCCTAACAGTCCTAAAGGTTATCCCCAGGCTATAACATTCTGTGCCTTGCAGTTCTGGTAGGAAATAAACTGCTAAGGGAGTGGTTTTGGGATTAAGGAGGACTCCCACAACTTGTTCTGAAGCGAGAAAGCAAGGAAGGGATAAATGGAAAACCATCCCCAGCGGGCATGTCACCCCAGCAAGCAACTTTATTCCCCAACTAGTTTTTAGGAGCGCAGAGCAAGGAAAAGGAAAGGAACAATCATACCCCAACAGGAGTGACACGATCATTCACCATGTTAAAATTAACAAGATTCTCTTTGATTTCTACAGGAAAATAGAGATTGATGATGGCGGAAAAACACGCCGTACGAAAGGTCACCAGAACCGAGGCAGAAAATTTTCTGCCGTTGTTTGAAAATTTTCTCGAAGGAACGAGGAAACAAATTCAAATACATTTTTGTTCTAGGTCGCCCACCAGTACAATGCAGGAATACATTTTTGTTCTAGGTCACCCACCAGTACAATGCGGGAATACATTTTGTTCTAGGTCGCCTACCAGTATAATGCGGGAATACATTTTTGTTCTAGGTCGCCCACCAGTATAATGCGGGAATACATTTTTGTTCTAGGTCGCCCACCAGTATATTGCGGGAATACATTTTTGTTCTAGGTCGCCCACCAGTATAATGCGGGAATACATTTTTGTTCTAGGTCGCCCACCAGTATAATGCGGGAATACATTTTTGTTCTAGGTCGCCCACCAGTACAATGCGGGAATACATTTTTGTTCTAGGTCGCCCACCAGTACAATGCGGGAATACATTTTTGTTCTAGGTCGCCCACCAGTACAATGCGGGAATACATTTTTGTTCTAGGTCGCCCACCAGTACAATGCGGGAATACATTTTTGTTCTAGGTCGCCCACCAGTACAATGCGGGAATACATTTTTGTTCTAGGTCGCCCACCAGTACAATGCGGGAATACATTTTTGTTCTAGGTCGCCCACCAGTACAATGCGGGAATACATTTTTGTTCTAGGTCGCCCACCAGTACAATGCGGGAATACATTTTTGTTCTAGGTCGCCCACCAGTACAATGCGGGAATACATTTTTGTTCTAGGTCGCCCACCAGTACAATGCGGGAATACATTTTTGTTCTAGGTCGCCCACCAGTACAATGCGGGAATACATTTTTGTTCTAGGTCGCCCACCAGTATAATGCGGGAATACATTTTTGTTCTAGGTCGCCCACCAGTATAATGCGGGAATACATTTTTGTTCTAGGTTGCCCACCAGTATAATGCGGGAATACATTTTTGTTCTAGGTCGCCCACCAGTATAATGCGGGAATACATTTTTGTTCTAGGTCGCCCACCAGTATAATGCGGGAATACATTTATAATGCGGGAATATATTTTTGTTCTAGGTCGCCCACCAGTACAATGCGGGAATACATTTTTGTTCTAGGTCGCCCACCAGTACAATGCGGGAATACATTTTTGTTCTAGGTCGCCCACCAGTATAATGCGGGAATACATTTCTGTCTTTTCATTTTGTTTTAGGCGCCCACCTGCATAACAAGGGAATACATTTCATGTCTTGCATTCAGGCGCCAACCTGCATAACGAGAGAAATACTTTTGAGCCCTATACTGCAGATATTGGAATCAGCAGCCCACCGGAAGGTAGAAGGTTACATCAGGAATCCTCAGCAGGGAACGATAAAAGACCCCAGCCCCGGGAAACGGAAGGTTGCGACAAAAGGTCCCAACACAAATCCAGGCGCATGAGTCAAAAAGGAAGAAAAGACGCGTCTTGAAAGAAGCGGGTTGTTGAACATTAAATGTGCCCAGCATAGCAAATCTGATGAAGAAAGCCGTATCCCCAGAGGAACCGCTGGAAAGCTCAATAAGGAAAACCATATCCCCGGCAGGCCGAGCGAAATGGTGAAACGAGTATTCAGGAGGGCAAAAGCCAGTGTCATCCCCAAGTGCACGGAAGAAAAGCACCGGAAGAAACACAAGCCGACAAGCAAGCAAGACAACCAGAGCTAGTTGAAGATAAATGAAATCTTGTGATCTGTAGTCTAGTCTAGCGTCTTGTTTTCTTTTTAGCGCGATGTAATAAGGAGACCGGTAGAGCAGCAGTAATATCATACAACAGCAGTAACATCATACAACAGCAGTAACAGCATACAACAGCAGCGAACATTACAGTCACACGGTAGTCCCAGCTACCGGAACTTCCCGAACTACATTAACCTGATTGCCTTTTAGCCAGGGATATGTAGGAAACCTTTGAAGCAAAGGTTCGGTTAAATATTTTCAAAAAATGCTTCACACGGGGTACTCCAACAGGGCAAAAATCGCTCGTATCCGCTCACTTTATCTTTGCACGAAAACTCTCTGTGTTTTCGGACAAAGAGGGGCAGCTGTGAGCACGTGATTTTTGCTTCACGGACAATCACTCCAAAAGAAATCAAAATAATAACAAATGGCCTCGCTGTACAATTTTTGGATTTTACGTGACATGTGTTGGTATTTATTTGTGGTTCTGTCCATTTTTCATTTAATCTAATCAAACAAAAATACAAAATATATATGTCGTGTGTAATTAAACCATAATTCGGTTATTAAAAGGAAATTCACAAAAATATGCATCTTTTATTCTATTTTGTCGCCATTGTGTGATTTTACCTATTTAAATATTTTAATATGTGTGTGATAATTGTGTTAAGTGTTAATTAATGGGTGTTTTAATTTCATTTTAATTTAGTTGTGTTTTAAAATTAGAAAACAAAAGAAAAGAGTGCAAATTGTTTAAAAAATCGGATTGGGCCTATTTTCTTTTAAAATTTGAGGCCCAAAAGCAGCCCAAGTCCCTCAGAAAGGATCCCAAACCCCCCGAAACCCTAGCAGCCGCCCTGGTTCCCTCTCAACATAAACTCGGTGGCAAGGACGCCGGTGACTACCATAGTCACACCACTGTACCTACAAGCCACCCTGAACACAAATCCCTGGCCATTTAACTTCGAATCACCTCCACGGTGCTCGAATCTTCAATCAAAGATTCGAGCCGAAACCCTAAGTCACCGGATGAGTTCCAAACTTACACCACAACACCCCCTGGCCTCCCTCATACCCCAGATGCCTTTGGTTCCGGTCGAATATAGGTAGAACCCTTCGAACCCCAAATCTGAGCTCAAGAACCCTAAAAGCCAGGCCTGGTTCGCTTTGATGTAAGTTTCCGGTGTAATCTTCTTTTCTTTCCTTTTGTTTATGTGTTATGCATATGTTCGTAGATTTGTTCTAGATTTTTGATTATTTTTCTGTCAATCCCCCCATCTTCAAAGACCCTTTTGTTTGGTCGATTTCTTTTTCTTCAGTGTTAAGTGTGTGTTATAAGATGTCTATTCGCTTCGATTGATGTTGTCGACTAGTTAAGTTTCGTAAACTCCATGTTAAATGTCCCGAGTATTGAAATAATTTGGTGCCCTGTTTAGTCGATGTTGTTTGTCGATTGATTGTTCATATAATGGTATGTATAGTCGACCTGAGTAACGTCGTCGTATGCTAATTAGTCGCTAAATCAACTAGGATCAACTTAACTCTTACTGTCTGACTTTGGTTGAATAGGTTATGGTGAACTAATTATAGGTTATTGTTTGTTAGCTGTAGGGGGTTCGAACTAGGTTCTACTTAGTTATAACTGGCAGATTCAACAGAATGAAAGGGTGGGGGCAGGGCAGTAATGATCAGGGGTTTTGTTGGATAATTTTGGTGTCAAAGACTGACAAATTTAGGATTAATGGGCTGTCAATTGTTTAATCAAAAATACTATTAATCTAGTATTAGTGTGGACAAAACATAAGAGCATGGGAGTTTAAAATGAATACTTTATTGAACCCATGACTCTTGAATGAATCAATATGACAAGCATGCTATAGTGGGGAACCAAAATGACTTGCATCAAGAAGATGCTTAGGCGTGGGAAGCTAAAGGGTATGGGGAGGAAGTCTGGAATAAGGGGCAGTCCTGTGAAGGTCTTTTAGGCCTATAAATGAGATCATTCTTTTATCAAGAAGGGGTTGGAAAAAATTGAAAGAAAAACAGAAAGAAAATTTCAGAAACACTGTGAACTAAATATTGTCTGAAACTGCATAAGAGACTAAGGTGGTCAAGCTATCTTTGCCAAGTCAGTTATTCTAGTTGGGTTGTCACTGTTTCATTAGGGTACTCTGATTTCTCTGCGGGATTACTACTGTATTCTGGGCTTCTGTAGGCTGCTGACTGATTCTGGTCTTATTGCTATTGAAGTTGTTGTTGGTTATTCGCCGAGTTGTTGTGATCATTGAACTGTTGTTGCTATTGCATTGAATATTCTGGGTTTTTCTGCTGGTTTACTACTCTGTTTCTGGGATTGTTGTTTGGTGCTCGACCACCTGTGGGTTTATCATTGTTGAAACTGCTGTTGGTTGTTCGTGAACTAGTGGTTACATTGTTGCTGTTTGTTACTGTTGTATTACTGCTGCTTGGCTGCTTGCTGCTGATATTCTTCCTCTTCTTCTTATTCTTGTTGTCTGAATCCAGGTACACATCCTAAGTCGATGTAATTCCATGTTTGAAGTTGACATTTGAAGCATGAATACACACTTGATTAAGTTGAAGTTATAAACTGAATTTAGTTTTCTTTATTAATTGTACTTAAGCCATTTTATGTATCACTGATATGTAGACTCCTACCAAAGAGCTGTATAATTGGACCATTTTTATATATGCAGTCATTTAGCTTATGAACTCCCTATGTAGGTCCTTAGCTAAAAGAAGGATATGATGCTGAAAAGCGCCCTGCTTACTTCAGTTTGTTTGTAAAGATGCATGTCAAACTAGAATTAGGTAAATGGACTTCTAATTGTCATGACAGCTTAATTTCAGTATGCAAATGGTCTGAATTAGGATTAAAACTAGATCTTAAAGTCCTTTCATGCCAACAGATCGCCTATTTTAAACTTACAACAAACTGTTAAATGAAATAGTATCAGTTTATCTTTCAGCTTTGCAAACTCACGAATAGGCGTAGAAACAAGCAATTAGGCTCATAACGGAATGAGGACAACCCAAGTCCCGTATAATACCATATACATTGGACCCCAGCCCACGATTTGACAAACGGATGACCCATACGTGCCCTTGCATTTGGAATTTCATAAAATTTTTCTTTTTGTTTGGAGTTCGACCATAACAATTTTAAGTATGTAATGGGATTAGGATCCTTTTCCCTCTTTCATTTTAGAGACGGACAAAAATAGAAGAATGTAGTCGCTTTAGGATATCCTTTTAAAATAAAAATGAGACGAGCCTCGCCAAATAAAGAGCACAAGTTGCGGGGCCCTCGTTAAATGTATATATTAAAATACTTAGTTTACGTGACGGGCCGTTTAGCGAATTTCACGACCTTCCCAAAATAACAATGCGATAGTCTCTTTAGGCGCGTGTCTAATAGTTTACCTTCTTAAACTTGGGTGTGCATTTCATGCGACCCGAATCCAAATCCCAAAACATCAAATAAAATGTGTTCCGGATTGTGGGTGTATTTCATGTAACGCAGTCCAAAGACGTGTTTTAAGCGATGTTCACATTCTTTTGAAAATCATAATAATAAAGTGGTAAAAAGTTAAAATTGGCACATTGGTTCATAATTGTATTAAAATCAGATAAATAAGCCGAATATAATAGTTGAGCGACCGTGCTAGAACCACGGAACTCGGGAATGCCTAACACCTTCTCCCGGGTTAACAGAATTCCTTATCCGGATTTCTGGTATGCAGATTGTAATATGGAGTCATTCTTTTCCTCGATTCGGGATTAAAATTGGTGACTTGGGACACCCTGAATCTCCCAAGTGGCGACTCTGAAATAAATAAATAAATCCCATTTCGATTGTCCTTTAATTGGAATAAAACTCTTACGCCCCTCGCGGGACGGAAAAAGGAGGTGTGACAGCAGGTTCTCCACTAGTTGCCTAAGCCCAGAACTTGTCTCATACCTGTCATCTCTTAGATTGTCGTGCAAGTGTGCGACCCCACAAGACCTTTTCTGAGTTAACTCTCCTGCCCAAGGCCACTATCACTTAGAATGGTCTTCATTGAACCAGGTCCTCCCACAATTTCTCACTTTTGTTTTCTAGATATTTCAATAAACTTTCCATTCCTGCTTGCAACAGCCACAATGGCACCCTCAAACAAATCTTTGTCACCCACAACCTTTTGTAGATCATTGCGCTAAGGAACTAGGTTCGTCCACAACATCTTTATCAACCTCAACCGCTGGAATGTGTTTATCAGCCACAGCTTCCCCCTATTTCATCAATCTTTTTTTTAATACTCTGCTTACTCTTCTGCAATGCGGACTCAAAACCCTCTTTCTTCTACAACCACCTGGTTTGTTTCAGCTAAAAGAGAATCAGGTTCTTCTATAACGGTGTCATGAACCGGAGACTCAAAAAGCACCAGAGTCCTTTCATCCCCTAACAATGGAGTTTCTTCCCCCCTAAGATTCAAGAATAGAGGAGAAGTATGGTTTGCAACACATGGAAGTGAGACTGGAGATGAGGTGACTAGAGATGAGGAGGAAACCGGTATGGGTAAAGTAGTATCAGGGATAGTAAAGAAGTGGGTTTCCGGTGACGGTGTTAAGGGAGGAGGAGATGTGGGAATGATGTTGATGGCAAGAGCAAAAGGCGATTATTTGTTGGCCATGGTGAGAGAAGTGGTAGAGAGTTCTGAAGGAAAAATTAAAGTGATGTAGAGGGAGACAATGGTTTAGAACTGCTGGTCTGAAAAGTCGGATGATGTGGCAGTTGAATTAATTTTGCTATCATTTTTCTTTGAACAAGCATGCAAAAAACAGATTACTACTAACCTGTGGTGTAGGAACCAGGTTCCTGGCCTGTTTTTGTAAAAGGGTTTTTGCAGCTCTCCTCTGAAGTTCAACACTGTACCTTTAGCTTCTATGATCATTATGCATGTTTACCTGCAACAGTCTAGATGTGAGTTAGGCCTAGTCAGAAAACACTTTAGCCAATTTTACCTTAGTGTGACTATCACAGTCGTGTCAGTAGAAACAAGAATCTTAATTAGGCAGTTGTATCATATTCTTCTTCAGCTGAAGGATATTATAGAACCAGGTTCTGTATGCCCTTAAAATATCTTAGAATTCTCTTAGCAGCCTTCAGATGAGATTCCTCTAGATTTGATTGGAACCTTGCATGTAATCCCACACTGAATACAATGTCTGGACTGCTGGCAGTAAGGTAGAGTAGAGATCCAATGATTCCCATGTTGCCATACCATTCCTTTGTAAGAGTTTTTTGATGCATT
The DNA here is from genome assembly GCF_000715075.1 of Nicotiana tabacum. NCBI lineage: Eukaryota > Viridiplantae > Streptophyta > Magnoliopsida > Solanales > Solanaceae > Nicotiana > Nicotiana tabacum. The sequence continues at coordinate 91,815,589 of NC_134084.1, forward strand.
TCTGACTGATACACGTTCCCTTTATGGACTGCTTCACTTGAAGATCCAGGAAGACATTCAGTTCCCCCATTGTGCTCATTTCAAACTTACTTCCCATGAGTTTAACAAATTCTTCACATAATGAGTTAGTTGTAGCTCCAAATATGATGTCATCTACATAAATCTGATCAATGAGCGGGTTCCTTTCCTGTTTCTTCAAAGACAATGTATTGTCAATTTTTCCTCTTGTGAAGCCATTTTCTAAGAGAAAACTTGGATAGTCTCTCGTACCAGGTTCTAGGGGCCTGCTTCAATACGTACAGAGCTTTATCCAATTTCAATACATATTCAAGATGTACATGACGTTCAAAAGCATGGAGGTAGCTTGATATAGACTTCTTCTTTGAGAGAACCATTCAGGAAGGCACTCTTCACATCCATTTGGAATAAGGTGAATTCCATATGTGAAGCAAAGGCAATATGGATCCTAATAGCTTCCATGCGAGCTACTGGGCCAAAAGTCTCATCATGATCGATCCCTTCCTCCTGATTGAATCCTTGGACAACAAGCCTTGCTTTGTTCCTTGTAGCATTTCCATTTTCATCCAGCTCATTCCTGAATACCCACCTGGTCTAGGTACCAGGTGCCATACCTTGTTTCTTTCAAATTGATGCAGTTCCTCTTGCATTTCAGTACTCTAGTCTGCATCCTACAAGGCTTCCTTGATATTTTTTGGTTTTATTTGGGATAGAAATGCTGAGAAGGCTAGGGGTAGTAATGGAAGTACCAGGTTCCTCTTGAGAAGTAGAAGAGGATGTTACATTGTCTCTCACTTGTCTCCTTCATCTTACTCATCAAATCAGCCTTCCCATTTGAAACTCCATATATTTTCCAAGGACCAAAAGCAGTTCATTATCTCAACCATCGCCGTTTCCTCCCTTTTAGAGGAGGATGTCTCGTTGAATAGCACATGAACACTTCCTTCCACACAGTGTGCCATTTTGTTGTAGACTTTGTGGACTTCACTTTGAGGGGAGTATCCCAGAAGGATTCCTTCATCGCTTTTTGCATTACACTTCCCAAGCTGGTCCTCCCCATTGTTGAGAACATAGCATTTTCATCCAAAGGTTCTCAGATGAGTTATCTTTGGTTTTCTTTCATTGAGCAACTCATAGGGGGTTTTGTTTAGGAGAGGTCTGATCATGCACCTCTTTTCACTCCTGCTCAGTATTCCCATAGGAATTGCATGCTCCGTGTTCTTTGAACTTTGAGTTTGACAAACCATGGACCATGTCCTTCTTCATCAATATATCCAGAAGTGAGAAACTTGTATCCCCCCAATCCTTTATGCCATGTCTTGGAATCATTATTAACTACATTCAAACAGCTCATATCACCAGCTTAGACATGAACTTCTACCTTGTTTTCTTCCTCATACCTAGAATGTACCCCTTCTTTCCATTTTCCAAAGGGTACATCCCTTCCTTGCAAGGCTTTCAGTGAGAGAAAATCCATGGTATTTCCAGTCATGTGCTTTGAGCATCTACTGTCCATGATCCATTGCAGTTCACTTCCTCCCACTGTTCCCTACACATCTAAATTATGGGTTAGATTTAAGAACCCAAACTAGTTTGGGTCCCTTGTTATGATAGAAGGGATGGATAAAGGCTTTTCTAGTCCATGCAGGCAACATTGGTTTCTTGCAAGCGGTACCTGGTCTCCTGTTAGTTGTCACTTTGTCAGTAAGCACTTTGTTTTTCTGAACAGATTGAGCCCTAGCCTGGCAATTTTCTTTGAAGTGCCCATTGTTCCCACAGTGGGTACACAACCAGTTATCAGGAACTATGACGTACTTACTGTGAGGGTTGTAATGAGTTTTCTCCTTTTGGAACCCGATTCCCTGCCTGTTTCTACTATTATTGAAGTACATGGCAGTGATAGCATCTGAGGACCAGGTCCACTAGAGAGATTTCTCAAGATCACTTTTTACTCTCTTCAATTCAACTTGAAGCTGCCTATTTTTCTCGAGTTCACCACATATCCTAGTTCTAGCAGCTTTCAACTCATTTTCAAGCCTAATGTGTTCCTCACTGGCTATCTCCTTTCCTTTTCCAAATTTTTCAGGTTTTAACTTAGTCTAAGGTTTCACTATTGCTTCGCTTAGGTCTGTAATTTCTGCCAAAAGATCATTCTTTCTTTTCTGAAAATTTCAATGGTTTTCTTATGGTCAGTAACTACAGCCACTAAGTCGACTCTAGTTTGTTCAGATTATGCTAACTCTAAGGTCAAAGAATCCCTATCTTCCACAAAACTATGAAAGGCATTGATTAATACATTAGCTAAAGACATGAGTTTTCTTGGAGAATAGGATTTTAGATTTCTCTGAACATCCCTAAAATTTACCTCTTTGTTGTCATCGTCTTCATCATCATCTCATTGGGCCATCAACGCAAAGGTTTAGTTATATTCAGTTGATCTTTTTCTCTTGAAGTTCTTGAAGAATTCTTGTTTCAAGAGAGGACAATTTTTCATGAAGTGTCCACCCTTTCCGCACTTGTAACAAAGATCATTGTTCTTTGATCTGTTAGAGTTGTCCCTTTCTAGCACTTCTCTATTTCTTCTGACCATCTTCTGAAACCTTTTGGTTAAGTAAGCCATATAACTGTCTTTCTCACTCAAATCATTGTTAACAACTTTAAGTACCCGATACTTTTCCTTCTTTGGTTTTCTCCTTTCAAAAGTTGGTGGAGCAGCCATGAGGATCTTTCCTAGGTGTTAGCCTGATAGGAAGAACCTACTCTGATATCACTTGTTAAAACCGTACGTCTACCAGATTGTATAGAGAACCGGGTTCTCTATGTGTTTCCTCTAAAAATACTGATGAACCAAACTATATAGCGATCTGGTCCTATATCAGTTGGGTACAGTGATAAGTTTGTGTGAGTCCACCAATTAGTAGAGTACCTGGTCCTTTATGGGATTCTGCTATAAAATGCTAGTAAAGGTGTATGTAAATAAGGCCGAGGATTTTTACGTGGAAAAATCCCACACAAGGGGATCAAAAAACCACGACCTACACTTGTAGGCTTTTAACTTCACTAACTTGCAATCTCCCTATTACAAGCCACTTTACAATAACCCTATTGCAAAGACTTCAACTAACTTGTGATGCTCTCATCACAAGCCACTCTATAACTATCCTAGTTACAAAGAATTTGACTAACTTGTGGTATTTCCACCATAAGCCACTTTGTCACACTGCGGTTATAAAGGCTTTAACTAACTTGTGATATTTCCACCACAAGCCACTTTGTCACACTATAGTTACAAAGGCTTTTGCTTATGACTTAATCTAATCAACACTTCTAAGAAAGCCAGATAAGAGTTACAATGAAGAACAAATTACAAAGACTCCACAAACCTAAGGACTTAAGATATCTTCGATCTTGGATCAGGTCCTTGAGGTTGCAGCAGTTTTGTTCTTGAGAGAGGTTCTTGAGCACTTGAGAGAATTTTTGTTTTCTGTATTTGCAAGTGTTGAACCTGAATCTTATGTATTGCATAAGGTTTATACTACACAAGACATTACCTTAGTGATGTCAATTCACAGTGATGATGTTTAATCCCAATGGAAAGTGATTGTTGCACCATTTGTTGCTTTGTCTGTTGTATTGTTGCAGGCAATCACTTTCTGCAATTGCTTTCCAGCTGTAGTTGACTTTGTACTTATGTCAGAGAACCCTAAGGGACCAGGTCCCTATTGTGTTCCTCTTTGTACAGTTACGAACAGTCACTCAGTTGTGTTCTATCTGTATAGTTGACTTGTACTTTTGTCAGAGAACCCTTAGGGATCAGGTCCCTATTGTGTTCCTCTTTGTACAGTTGCGGACAGTCATTTTCTGCAGTTGTGATCCAGCTGTATAGTTGACTTGTACTTCTGTTAGGGGAGCACCAAGGGATCAAGTTCATGATCTGGTACTTGTGCACACTGCCCAGATTGTCTTGAGTTGACTAACTTGAATCATTGTACTTTAGTTGATCAGAGAATGAGTGGGCGCTGGAAACAATGCAGTGCGCCGGAATCTTCGTATCCAGCTGTGTCCAATTGACTTTGTACTGTCGTGAGGAACCCACAAGAGTATCAGGCCCTTGTCTGGGTTCCTACCTCCTGAAGCTGTAGCAAGTTCACATTTGGCTGGAATCCGTTAGATGCAGTGTAATCCAAGTGAGTCAGGTTCCCTATCTGGTTCTTGACGTTATGTTTATTAAATCATCAAAATACAAAGCAAAGATATTGAAAACCTATCAGAAACAGAGTTGGTTTGACGTGATACGACCTTCCGGTTGTGAAATTAAAAGTTCATGAGTTTACTAGAAAATTTACTTGGAATTCATGCTCAATTGTAGTTCTAGGTGTTATTTTGGCAATTTGATCGCGCGAGCAAGTTTGAATAATATTTTTAGACTTGTGTGCACATTTTTTTTATAGTGCCGAGGGCTCGGGTCAGTTTCAGATAGGCTATGGAGTGATATTTGACTTAGAACATTGCTGGTGTTCTTCAGTTTTTGGTGCAGGCCTCAGACCTCGCAATTGCGAGGCCAGGCTTCACATTTGCGGCCACTGATGGATTCGCATTTGCGAGTTACTCACCGCATTTGCGAAGAGTAGCTGGGGAACCTCAAGTCCGCATTTGCGAACAAAACTTCGCATTTACAAAGTGGCTCAGGGGGTACAGTGATCGCAATTGCGATCAAAAGGTCGCATTTGCAGGAGATCATTGTTTGCATATGCGAACAATTCATCGCATTTGTGATGAAAGCATAGATGTGAAGAGCTTCGCATTTTCGATGGTTTCTTCGTATTTGCGAACCCCTGGTCGCAAATGTGAGATCTGCAACTGATTAAAATGGGAGTTCAACGGGATTTTTGTTCATTCTCTCAAATTTTCAAACTTAGAAACCCTAGAGGCGATTTTTCAAAGGACTCTTCTTCCCCCAAATCATTGGTAAGTGATTCTAAACTTGATTCTTTCAATCTTTCACAACATTTCCTAAGATTTCAACCAAAAATCTTGTGTTTTCATGGTGGAAATTGAGGGTTTGGGTAAAATTAAGGATTTTTATAAAATGGGGATTTAGACCTCAAATTGAGGTCAAATTCCAAAACAAATTACATAACCGGGCTCGGAGGTGAATGGATAATCGGGGTTTGGTCCAAATTTCGAGTTTGGACCAAGCAAGCCTAGGGTTGACTTTTGTTGACTTTTTCAATAATGACCTAAATTAAATTCTTTGCAATCGTGGGTAATTCCTAAGGCTTAATTTGAATTATTTGGTTGGTAATTTGCTAGATTCTATTAGTTCAGAGGCTTGTTTGAAGGGCAAAGTCGCGATTGAGCTTTAAATAGATCCTTTAGAGCGAGGTAAGTGTCATGGTTAACCTTGACTTGAGGGATTAGGACTTGTTTGCCTATTTGCTGCTTGTTTAAATGTTGGGTATAGCGTATATGTGAGTCGACGAGTACTTGTGCGTTTTTGTTGGGCTAAATTATGCGGGTGGGTCTTGTTTCTTATTATTTAATGCTTTCTTTGATCATGATATCCATGCTTAGACTATATAATTACAAAATTGATAATTCTTTCCGCATTTATGGACTATCTATGATATTTGAGTATTGTTTCTGAAGTTGAGGTTGGTATTGTGGAACCATTGTTAAAGTAAGGCTTGTACTTGCTGATCCTATCTCCCTGTTATTACTTGTTCATTGTTATGTGGTAAGGGGAAGTGTTAACGCACGAAGGGTGATGTCATATCGTATGTGAATGTTAATGCACAAAGAGTGATGTTGTGCCATGTTATGAAAGTTAATGCACGAAGGGTAATGTCGTTCCGTTTCTATTGATTTATACAGTGAGTGAGAGTAAAAACACGAAGGGTAATGCCGTGCAGTATCATTGTTTCATTGTGAGGATGAGAGTAAAAGCACGAAGGTTGATGTCATGCAATTTTCTTCCTTGTGCTTAATTGTTTTTACTGGTTAAAGGCATATTGACTGTTCTGGTTATCATTTTTGTTGTATCTCTCGTACCTTGTATTCCCTTAGCATGTTCCCCTCCCGCTAATACCTGTTTAGCTTTTCTTTGTTGCTATCTTGTACATATACTGTTATCTGCACATGTTTATTATGTAGGTATCTTGTCATAGCCTCGTCACTACTTCATCGAGATAAAGATCAGCACTTACGAATATATGTGGTCGGTTGTACTCATACTACACTCTGCACTTCTTGTGCAGATTTTGGTACCGACCCTAGCACTACAAAAAAATGTCAAATTTGCAGAAGTTTTATTGCGGCAGTTACTATAACCTCCGCAATTTATATCAAACTATAGGGATTTATTTACCCCGCAAATATATTACATTTACGGCGGTCACTAACCTCCGCAAACCTTACAAAAAATAGCGTCCCCTAACCCCAATATTTCCCTCGTTTTTTAATCCTTTCCCTCCCTTTTATTCCCAAACCTTTTCAGCTCTCTTAAATTCTGTCTGCCATAGCTTTTCTGCTCAAGCCCGTATAGTTTCTCTGCCATAACTTGCAAAATTCCAAATTTCTCTTTTGATTTTGCTCTCTGCTTTGATTTTGCTTTTTTGTAAAATCAACCTAGAAAGCTATCAACCCAGAAAATGGATGTAAGTTCATATTGTGATTCCTCGAAAAGATCTGAAGCTCTCAATCGTATAGCATTAATATTGTGATTAGAGCAAAATCATCTCTATCAGTCCTTTCATTTTGCTTTTTTGTCTTTCTTTCTCATGTATGTGGGTTTTAAGTTTATTTTCTCTGTTAATTTGTGTTTTCTTCTACTGATTTTCTCTGTTAAGGCTCGAAAAAATTTGTGCCTTTCTTTCTCTGTAATTTCTCTGTTAATGCGTGTAGCATTGATGTTTTTCGATTCTCAACAGAAAGGAGCAGAAATTTGGTAGAATCGGTGTATTTTGAAGAAGGATATAATACTCTTTGTTGAAATTGAGATGCAAGTCCTCTTTCTTCTTTGGCATTAGGTATTATAGGTTCTAAAATTTAGATTTTTGTGTATTTTGTAGGTTAATTTCTGTGATTTGAGACTTAATTGAAATATTTCCTTTTGCATGTGTATTTTAGAACTCCTGGGGACCTTCAGAGAAGACGCAATTGTCTCAAGGTACTATTTTAGTACTGATCAAAGAGCACAACTAAAGTATAAACAGGTTTTTAGTTTTCTTCATAGTGTTGAATATTAATTTTTTTTCCTTTCCAGATTCAAATTGGTTTTGTTGTAGATGTGCTTTATGTGTTTGAAAACTATTTTTCTGGAGTTGCGATTTGGTTGGTGATGTTTACAAATATGCAGTTTTCGAAATGTGTTATTTCTGGGAATTAGAATTGAATATGAGTTTACAATTTGGTTTCTGCAAGTTCCGAACTGGCTGTATGTATAATATACTTTATTTATTATTTTCGGGGTTTAAAGTTGGGGGATGGCATTTTGATGCTACATTTCTTGTCTATTCACTGAATAAAGGTTTTCTACTTGGAATTTAGTTCTTGGTAAATACTGAAACAGACAACGAGGATACTGTCCATTTATATAACAACGAGGATACTTCTGCTTGGATGTATTCTTGGTTTAATAACTTGAAAAATAACATAAACTGTTACTACCGAATAAATCAAACTGATATTGTAAGAAAATTTAAGTCTGAAAACAAAATTACTTCCATGTGATGTTAGGTGTAGCTTGCGTGATTTTAGCATATTCGTTGTGTCACATCTGCATATAAAAGTCTATACACGACGAACAAAATTGTCTTTAAGCAACAGTTTCCCAATTTATCTTCTGTATGTGCTGCCTACAACCTCTATCAGAAGGGTTTGCAGTGCACGTTTTATAGTCAAATGTTATGACATGGTTAAAGGTTCGTTCCATAACACCAGCCTAGTTGGTTGTCGGTTACTACTCACTGCCCTCCAGTTTTGGAGCGTGACAACTTGATGTAGTAAATTTAAGAGGAAACATCAACAAGTTTTCTATACAATCCAAATATAAGTACAGATTCAGAATCTCAATTCTCTGGGATTCTTGAAATTCATGTCCACAATGCTAGGAACATACACAACATTTGTATCTATGACAACCAAGATGTTTATGCCAAATTTTCACTTACTTACAATCCTGATGAAGCCATATCAACAAGGATCATAAATGGTGGTGGCAAAGTTCCTGATTTCAATGAAGATTTAGCCATGAAAGTATCCCAAATTGACTCGATTCTCAAATGTGAAATATGGATGCTTAGTAGAGCCAAAACACTAATGTAAGATCAACTCTTAGGATTTGCTTTAGTACCTAATTCTTCAGTTATTGGTAAAGGAAAAACCACTCAAGATTTTAGCCTTTCTTCCACTGATTTGTTTCATTCTCCTGCTGGTACTGTTAAATTGTCACTTTTCTTGAATACCAACAACCCTATTTCAGTATCAAATAATCCTTCTTGTTCACCATCATCTTCTTCTTCTATAAGTTCAGAAGTTGTATTACTGGACATAAATACATCTCAACTTGTTCTTGATCCGATCGAGTATTCAAGAATTGAGTTTCCTGAAATCAACTTAGTTAAAAGAGAATCAAGAAATGGTGTCTCAATATTTTGACTTAGGTGGTTCATTTCTCCAACTTTCTGCATCATTTCACAGTCAACAACAGCAGCAGCCCGAGAATTATAATTTAAGAGGTTTGAAAAATAGTAAATTTTGTCTTGGAATTTATGTTCTGTCTTCTTCTCTTTAAAAGTCTATTTCTCACTTGAGTTTCTTGAGACATGAGACAGTAACATGTCAAATTACAACTGATGAAGTAAGAATAGAATGAAACTGAAGAAAGTCATAGCAGAAAATAGTTTTGCAGATATAGCCATACATAAAACATCATCAGGATAAAGAAGAGGAAAAAGTCATTGCAGAAAACATTTTTGAAGATATATAGCCATACAAAAATATTCAGTTAAACAAACTTTTTTAAGTTATTAGATACTAATTGACTAACCTTTTAAGTTGATGGCTTAAGATTGAGGCAACAGAGAGTATGGAATGGTTGTTCCTCTCTATTTTTGTGTATGTATGAATTCTCCCCTTTTCAACAAGCCTATAGCTTAGATATAAGAAGTTTCAAAATTCGTGTGGAGGAGAAGAGGAATGGTTGTTAGGGACAAATGACAAAAATATGGTGGGACACCAAATCTGAAATACTCCCTTAGTTTCTTTAATTTGTTAGGATGAGCAGTATTGATATATTTACTCCCACTGTCCCATTTGAAAATTCGTGTGGAGCATTAGACAAGGTTCATTAGTGCTCTTATGTGACCATAGCAGTTCAAATCCAAGTTCTGGTTGAACACTGTTGGCGAAGCAGCAGTTCAAATCTGAGTTCTATCAGTGCAAGTGAATAATATAATGTGCTTTTGCCACTTTACTGTAGCATTGAGACGAGTGACCTCTATCTTTAGTTTACCACTTTACTATTTTTCTTTTAAGATTGAGGAAAGGACAAGAAAGGCTGGAGCTTTTGCTGATTTGGGTCCCAATGAAATCTATCAAAATTCTACTCAATGATGAAATAATAGACTTGTGTTCTTTCTCCTCTTTAGTCATTATTAGGTTGTAAGAAGATGCCCTTTTGTATTATTTGTTCCATTCTACCTGCAGATACAAAGGTAAAACTGGATCAATTGCTACATAATGCAAATAATGACCCCCCCTTCCGTGTCCTTGCATGTGCATGCAGGTAAAGCAAACACTAAGATTCAGATATATATTCTAACATGTAATTTTTTTCTGGCATCTTCTTGTAACGAAACTTGTAAAAGAAATGCTAAAATTCGGAAGAAACAAAATATTTCACATATCGGTGCCTCCAAACCTAACTCTAGAAGAAGGGCTGAAATGGTAATAATTCATTTTGGATACTTTAATTAAACTAACAACTATTCCTAGTTAGTTAAGTTAATGCGAATTTGACCTTTTCATTTATAGATGGCTGAGACTGGACAAAAGTCTGGACGAGGACAACTTTATCTCGCTACACATAGGAATGAGGATGGATCATATGTTAATGAGGCGGCAAAAGAGATATGTGTAAGACACTTCGAAATTTTTACTATCGGCATTCTTTTCTTCTCGGAAATAAAAGAGCCAAGTATAACATATTGCCTTAATATCTAGGCAGAATACATAGTTTGTCTTCTGAGTTTGAGGCCATATTTCTTTGACACACATTTCCATCTTACACATCAAACCTTATTTTTAAGTATCTCTTTTTACTGGCAAAAGTGAACATGAAGCTGCAAATATTGCTGTATATACCAATATTTTGCATTCACTGGACAGATTTATTAGTCAATATGACAAAATGAATAAAGTGGAAGCTGATCATGCTTGAGTAAATTAAAAGGACAGCGTTTGAAATGTTATCTCCCATGTTTTTAGATATTAATTGCAGCTATGTATATTCAACAGAAATTGACAACTGGCCAAACCGAAGAATAGAAGACCAGGTTATGACTAAATCCAAGAAACATTTAATTGGTAACAACAAGAATGCCTGTAAAAAGATTGAGACTACTCACCTAGTCACCACAAGTATTCCTAAAAAAATGAATCAAAAATCCAATTTTGACCATGGGACAAATTGGTTCAATCTGATATATTCCTATTGCTCCACTATGTGTTGTGGCTTTCAGATTTTTTTAATTGCTAAGTATGGTGCAACATGAGCTTATTTATGAGCGCATGCATTCATGCATTCATTAACTTGTGGTTCTTTAAACATGTGGCTTATTTTGAGTCCTTGACTAGTCTTCTTTATTTAACCATCCAGTATCTAGTACTTATTGATCCGACTAATTCAAATTTGTATTGTATAAGCCAATTAATTAAAGGAAGCTCTAGAAACTGTCAGCCACTATGAACTAGAGAGAATGTGGATAATTTGTTGGTGAAATTACACTAATTTTAACTTGTCAATCAATGATTGAAATAAGGGCTCTGACTTTTGGTGTGTAATGTATTTAGGAAAAAATTGAACTAGAATTGAAACAAAGCACCGTGGATGAGTCCGAAACTTTGCCAAATGATGTTATTGGTAAGGTGTTGGGAAAAGAGCACTCTGGAAGGGTAAGGTGCTTAGAATTGGGAGTTGTTCCTGGCAGAGCTTTTAGACAAACAAGACCTCGTTATAGTGATTTGAATGCTTCAAGTTATAATAATGGTTCGTGTTCTTCCCAATGTCAAGAGAAGTACAATCAAATGTTGAATGCCCACAATCAAAGCCAAGATAACTACAAAGAAATGATGAATGTTAACACTCAAATGATGAGTGCTAACACTCAAATGATGAATGCTTTTAAGGTGTATATGATAATTAAAGAAGGGAAGATACCTGAAGAATTTGCAGGGATATTTGTTTCTGTTCCTCGTTCAACGGTAAGAATAGTTCATAACTTTCTTATTTAATTTCGTAAAGTATAATTAATCAATTCAAGTATTATTAGTTAGGATATTGTTGAGGTACTTTTTGTTAAATATATTTTCTTTTGATTGTTTTGTAGCCAAGTGATGTGGCTAGCGGATCCATTGCACCCATGGATATAAGAAGATCATCCGATGAAAGTAATCCTAACAACAACCTTTGAAGTTGCTTTCAAATGTATTAGATAATTAAGTATCGTACTTGATTGAATGGTCATAGTAGATCTTTTGTCCATAATGGTTGGACTGGATGTTTTGTTTAATGTTAGTTTTAAGACTAATTATAATATTGATGTTTAGTTAGGACTGTGTTTAAAACAAAATTTTGAGACTAATGATAATTTACTTTAATGTGGACTCACTACATTTCCCTCTTACCATAAAGCAAAGATCGATTTATCTTTTTAATATTCCAGTAGTTGGGAAACTTGCCTTTATTAATTGTTAAAAGAAAATTATAATTGAAATTGGAATAGTTATGTAGTAACGTTGCAGAACAAAATTGAATAGCGGAGGTTATAACTGCCGCTGTTCAACCTATAATAATAATTGTGTTATAAAGTTTGCGAAGGTTAAATAAAGAAATTGCGGGGGTTCAGACCTCCGCTATTTTATAATGTCACAGCGCCAAACTACCAAAGTGCGGAGGTTATACCCGCCGCTATATAATAACGACGGTCTGTCAAAACCCCCCCACAAATTGGTTGCGGCGAACAATATTGCAGGGGTTTTGGAGATCGCCGTAAAAGTATATTGCGGACGTTACTGACCGCCGCAATATGTAAATAAAACCTCCGCAAAGTGAGCATTTTTTTGTAGTGATAGTTGTCCGTGAGTTGGAGCAGTTTCGATTTGTTCATTCGGAGACTCGAGGTAGATCTGCTGGTGTCTGCATACCTTGAAGTCCCCTTCTATTTTACTTATTTCACTAATTCTTTTCTTTCGAATAGTTGTATTTCTTTCGGACTTTATTTGTAGTAAATTCTAGAAGCTCGTAACTTGTGACTCCAGATCCGAATCGTAGTAGATATTTATGAGTAATTATGTTATTTCACACTCAGCTTTAATTCATTTTGACTTAATCAACTTTATTTATTGAAATTGAATGAAAATTGACTTAACGGTTTTCTAACGCTGGCTTGCCTAGCGAGTGAAATGTTAGACGCCATCACGGTCCCAAAGGTGGAAATTTCGGGTCGTGACAAGTACAATTGGAAGTTGAAAAAAGGATGGAGGACATCTTTAAGGTTTAACAATGAAGTACATAATTGCTTAGGGAATTCATAGATAGATTCCAGGGGGAGAGGATGATGTTGCCTCCAGTACCTGATAATTGGACAGCTATGGCAATCACGAGCAACTTGAACGAGAAAAGTTCAAAAACTACGAGGAAATTGAAGGAAAGTTTGTGAGAATTTCCTGCAACAACTTGGAACGGTATGTACAATAGATAGAGTACGAAGCTGCGGATAGAAGAAGATACAGTCGTACCTCCAAAGGCAGAAGAAAGATCAGGTTTGAGACGCTCAGAATCGGAAAGGAGGTATGGTAAAAATAGGTACGAGCCATACATGGGAACTAAGAGACGAGATTCTCGTTCTAAATGGGAGAATCCACGATTTTATCCAAGATCAAGGCAAAAAGATGCAAGCTCTTCATCTAGATTAAAAAAGGACGAGATACCCGAAACAATTATTCTGATACGCAAGCAAGAATAGGGGATTACAGCTTTAACGTTAGCACCTCTAAATTAGTGGTTGTTTTAAGAGGTATGGGAGATAAGGTGTGATGGACGAAAGACATCTAGTCAGATTCGAAAAAAGAAACCTAGATTTTTTGTGCGAGTTTCATAATGATTATGGCCATAGAACAGCAGATTGCAGGCTTTTGCAAGGAGAGGTCGAACTTTTGTTGCAAGGTTATCTTACTGATTTGTTTAGTGAGAAAGGAAGACAATCATACATGAAGAACAAATAGGAACCCCCAAAGCCTCCATTACTAAAAAGAACAGTTAACGTCATATCTGGAGGAGATGAGGTTAATGGAGTGACATATACAGCCGCAAAAAGATGCCAAAGGTCACTGTCACTCACCGGAAGCGTGTTTGCCATGTCTTGGATAGCGACATTATAACATTCGACAATGAAGATGTGGATGGCTTGATGATTCCCTACAGCGATGCATTAATAATATCTTTGCGTGTACATGATACTAATGTAAAACGACTTTTGATTGATCTAGGTAGCTCAGTAAATATCATTTTACCGAGGGTGGTGAATGAAGTGCAAGCTAATGATAAGGTCATACCAAAAGCACGAACCTTGTCTAGGTTTTATAATTCAAGCGTAGTTACGAAAGAGGACATTGTACTTACCACATTTGCAGAAGGGGTCATCAAGGATACAAAATTCCATGTGATAGATGCGTATATGGCCTACAATATGATTCTAGGAAAGCCATGGATTCATGATATGGATGTTGTCCCATCCACTTTGCATCAAGTCATCAAATTTCCTTCACAGTAGGGAATCCGTCGAATCTGTATTGACCAACAAGCTTCACGAAGTATTAACTCGGTGGTGTTTGCAAGCATAAGAACCAACAGTTTAGATGTGGAATAGAAATTACAGAATTTAGTTGAGGATACTGCTATTAAAATCTCAACTGAAGTCACACTACGGCAAATTGATGTTGACTTGAGACCCGATGTGATTCAACAACTTGAGGAAAATGAGAACATTAAAACAACCACCGAGGAGCTTGAAGTCGTAATATTATTTGACCACTGTCCACACAAGAAAGTTTACATCAGAGCAAATTTGAGCCTTAATATGAAAGGTAATTAATTGAAATTTTACGTGCTAACACAGATTACTTTGCTTGTTGCACTCAAATATGACAGGTATGCCACCGAAGGTGATGACTCATAAACTGAATGATGATCCATTATACCCTCTTGTCAAACAAAATAAAAGGAAGCAAGGATCTTTCAAAAATCAAGTGATCCAGGATGAGGTACAAAAGCTTTTGAAAATTGATTCAATACAAGAGGTAAAATACCTGGATTGGTTAGCTAGTAACGTTGTGGTTCCAAAAAAGAATGGAAAATGGCGAGTTTGCGTAGACTATACTAATTTAAATAAGGCATGTCCTAAAGATTCATTTCCTTTACCGCATATAGATCAACTAATTGATTCTACCATGGGTCATGAATTTTTAAGCTTTTTAGATGTGTACTTAGGTTATAACCAAATAAAAATGGACCCTCTAAATGAAAAAGAAACTTCATTTATCACAAACAGGGGGACTTATTGTTATAAAGTCATGCCATTTGGCTTGAAAAATGCCGGAGCCACATATCAAAGATTGGTGACAAATAACATCTGGAAAAAACCATGGAAGTCTACATAGACGATATGTTAGTCAAGTCAACATAGGCGGGAGATCATTTAAAACACTTCTAACACACCTTTGAAACTCTCCACAAGTATAATATGAAGCTAAATCCGAAAAAATGTGCTTTGGCGTGGCTTCAAGTAAGTTTTTAGGTTTTCTTATTTCTAACATGGTATTGAAGAAAATCCTACACAGATCAAAGCTATTGAGGAAATACTAGATATACTCACGAGCAAGAAAGAAGTGCAGAGATTAACAGGCAGGATAGCAGCTCTGGGAAGGTTTATATCAAAGTCGTCGGAAAAAAGTTTTAAATTCTTTTCAGTATTGAAAAAGCAGAATTAATTTGAATGGACTGATAAGTGACAACAAGCTCTCGAAGACCTAAAGTCATATCTATCGAATTCGCCTTTGTTGGCCAAACCAAAAGACGATGAAAGATTGCTCATTTACCTATTTCTGTTATAACTGCTTTCCCCCTAAGGAATATATTGAATAAACAGGAATTGTCAGGTAGATTAGCTAAGTGGGCAATATAACTCGGGGAGTATGATATCATTTATGGTTACATGACAGAATTCAAGATATATATTTAAAAAAAAAAAGAAGAAAACTTACGTGCAAAGTTCCATTTTTCTGGAAAAGGCATGTTTTCTTCACCCACTAGTGGGGGCAACAACAAAACGGAGTACCAACCACGGTTTCGGTCATCCTGGGGGCTAACTAACACTCTTTTACTTCTAGCCACAAGGGAAAATATTCCTTCACGAAACAACTTGGGGGAGTAAAGATGAAGTAAGTGACGAAAGGTAAAAGGAACAGAGACCAAATCTGATAAATAACGAAGGCATGCTATCACCCTCCACACGATGGGACCAATCTGGCCAAGACACACATTAACATAACGAAAAAACTCGATGATCACTGGATCAATGGGAGGCTTAAACCCTAAAGTGAAAGGGTAGGTATAAGCAAAAGAAAACCTGGCATGGTAAGAGGTGATTCTTTGACTAACACAAGGGATTAAAACTGGAAAATCTGATTTCCAATGACATTTTTGTCGAACTAAGGAAAGAAAGACAAGAGTGATTAAACTTGGGTACAGTTTAGCAGGGTTAAGGGAAGCTATAGAGGAGACTTGATTCCTTATGGTCTCACGATCTAACACAAAAGAAAATTCTTGAGGAACAATCTCAGCAACCGTAGGCTCTTGCATAGGTTCATTCAGGTCCTTATTTCTAGAAGAGTATTTAGGGGTCAGAGGATCCCTAGGTTTGGAAGAAGATGGGCTGGCAGAACCACGAGTATATAATGAACCAAGGCTATGAAATCTACCACCTCTCCTACTTCTAGTAGAGGCAGCAGAAGGAGCAAGCTCGTTGACAATCACAACTTTGCGAGGGTCTGGTGTTGATGAAGACATGTTTAACAAAGGAAATACAGAGAAAAGGTACCGAGAAGCACTAAGATAATGGATACAAATGCAAGAAGGTTTCAAGAAATCAAAAGTATGAAGTATTTATATGGAGATACGACATCATTAAAAATTGGTCATTTTGAAGCGTCATAATGGAACCATCACTTCGTGACTGACGCAGCCGCAAAAAAACCTTAAAAAGCACTGAGAAACTACAAATCCAATCATAAGAAGCCATGTGGTATGGACATTAAATGAATGTGACATACGTCGCATCGATTTTGAAGGAGGAATAATGATACTCGAGAAACGACGGCAAAGAATTTCTGTCATAAAAACTTACTACTTTCCGAATATTCAGTTGAGAATATTCAGAAAGTGGGGGGACTATCTGTATTGGTGGAAAAAAGACATGGCACATGGGCTATCAACAAGCTGACAGGGCATGGTACGTGAAACATCGATGTAAGGACAAGTGGCATTCTTAATTAGACGAATTAAAGAGTGCAGAAAAAGGCAAGGAAGAAACATCCACGGGGTTATATAGAGGAAAAATCTAAGCCTGATAGCTGTAAAAGGAGAAACAGGAGCCGAATGAATAAAGGTTGCAAAGAAGAGAAGATACACGAACCTGATGTAATTAAGGAAGGAATATCAGTACAGTTGTAAGCACGTGATTTTTGCCCTATGAAAGAATTACTCCCAAAAAATTCAAAATAAAACGATTTTCCTTGGTGTGCAATTTTGAGAATTTTTGTGACATTTTTGGATAATTATTTGTATTTGTCTGTGCATGTTTATTTGTTATATTAATAAAAAAATACAAAAATATGTCGCATTTTGCATGTAGGATTTAATTCTACAATTGTTAGTAATTAAGTTTGTTTTACAAAAATTGAAAATTACAAAAATAGGCATCTTTTGCATTTTTAGCATTTAATGTCCAAATGTACAATTTTCTGCTTAATTATTACTTAATTGTGCGTTAATTGTTATTGGGAGTTAATTTGCGCTTTTATAACTTAATAATAATTTAAGAATTTTTAGAATTTAGTTTTAGAAAAATAAAAGAAGAAAAAAGAGCAAAAATATAAAGAAAATCGGAATTGGGCTCTTCTTCAAATTCAAGCCACAAGTCCAAAAAAATACCCAACCTTCCCCATGACCCGGACCATTTCAAACCGGGTCGACCCAGTCCATAACCCAAATACCCAACACCCCCCTATCTTACACAAAACAAAACAAAAAAACCAAAAAACCCTAAAAAACCAAAACCTAAAACACTACCCATCCGCCACCCCCCCTCTTTTTCTTTCTTCTTCTTCAAGCTCCAAACAAGCCATCCATGGCTGCCCCGCCACCCCTGCTGCTTCGTCTTCATCGCACCACCATCCGTCGAGCTCCAGCCATCGACGACGAACAGCTCCGTCGACCACTTGAAGCAGCCCGTCAACGAACATCGTCGCCGCGTCTCAAGAAGCCATCGCTGCTGCTTCACCTTCTCAAACGACCCCTCCAGCAAACCCAAACAACCACAGTCCTCACGTCCACCACGACCATGTTGGACGACCACCTGAACTTCCAGCCCGTCGTTGCTGACCATGGACGAGTTGCAAGCTCGTCGCTGTTGCTTCTTCTGCTCCGCCACCACTGTTGCTACGTCTTTTTCTCCTCGCTTGCTGCTACTGCTTTGTGCTGCTGCTAACTGCTTCGTGCTGCTGCTGCTGCTCCATCACGCTGCCACTACTTCATCTTCTTCAGTCGTTTCCCAGCAGCTCTATCACGTCCAAACAAATCCCATGGTTGTTGGTCGATGCCCCTAGCGCCTCCCTTCTGCTGCGGTGTTGCTGCCACGACGAGCAGTTGTTTCGCTTCAGCTGTTTTGCTGCCACCATTTCATTTATTCGAGCTTCCGTCGAGGTCGTCGTTTGTTGTTTTGAGGTCGTCAAGGTTAAAGGGAAGGTGAGTTTGTCGTTGAATTCAAGATCCATTAGGTCGTTGGCAGTCTTGGTGCGATAATCGCTTCCGGACGGATTTGTTTTCATTCAAGTTCTTCGTCGATCCGATCCGGTTAGTTGGTATAAGTTTCGTTTCTATCCGTAATTTGTTTGATATTTTTCGGATTTGAAATCAAATATGTTTGATATTAATTTCATGTTCATCATTTTTTTTTCCAGTTTGTTTTCATTCATTTTTCTTGTTTATTTTTAGGTAGAAATTGATTAGCTTAATTATAATGTTGCTAGATTTAAGTTGAAGATTCAATTAATTATTTTTCAGTTTGTTTTATTAATTTAAAAGGATTTAATTTTAATATAGAAGAGTGTTAGTTTAAATCGCTTGAATCCGTTGTTTGTTGTTTAAAATAGATTTAATTCGTGTTCATTTTGTTTGAAGTTCGTTTTTTCAGTAATTTAATGTGCAGTTATGTTTTGGTTTTTTTTTTGATTCAATGTATCTTTGTTATAATTTTGTTGGATTTAATTTAAAAAGATCAATTGATTATTTGAAGTATAATGATTTGAATATGTTTATTTGTTTTGTTTAAGCTTAATTCGAGTTTATTTCGAATTTGAATAAAACTTGCTTGTTATTGTTGTTGAATCTTTTCATTTATGTCCATACTTTGTTTGATTATTCTTGAATCCGAAATTAGTATAAGTTTGATTTCTTGTTTGTTGTTTATCATTTCTGATTATTTCTTCAGTTTGTTTCATGATCTTGTTTAGTTTTAATATAGAAATTGTTGGTTGTAATGTTGTTAGATTTAATTTTAAGTTCAAATGATTATTGAATTTAGAAATCTGAATATACTTGTTTGTTGTTGTTGTTGTTGAATCTAAAAATAGGTTTGTTTGTTGTTAAAAAATATTGTTCAATCAAAATAATTTTAGTTGTTTCTTTGTTGTTCATCATTTAGTTTGAATTTGTTGTTGAAAATTGTTTAGAAATTGGTCATATTTGCTGTATTTTGGTTGAAATTGATTAGGTGAATTGGTTATAGCTGATGAGGGTAGTTTGGTAATTTGCAGTACGTTCAGGGGTAAAATGGTAATTTTAGTAAGGTCAAAGGGGTATTTTTGGAATTAAAATTCTGAACAATTATTTATTTTGAGTGCTTTGTCAATTAGGATTAAAATAATATTAAAATAATCAATAATGGGGGACAAGATATAATGGTGGGGAATAAAAAAATTGTTTAATATAAGCATGGGGGACAAAATATAATGGGGTATTTGTTTAATGTAGTGGGGGACAAAACATTACGTAGTGGGATTAAAAGGGGGTTGAGTGGGAAGATAGTGGGTTTTATGTTTAAAAAATGCTGAAAGATGGGGATAAATAGAGAGACTTGATCAGATTTTTAAAAGAAGAAGGAGAGATAGAGAAAAAAGAGAGCTGGATATTAAAGAGAGAAAAATTCCGAAAATACTAAGACTCCAAAAATAAAAAGAAAAACATTCTGGAAATTCAAAAGAAGAATAGTATACACCCGATATACAATTTAAATATTCTGATATACGGATTCAGAAATTAAGGGTTGAACATTAATTAGTCTTTCAAATCTGAAAAGATTCCTTTGGCTTCTGTCCGTTGATTGTTATTGGTGTTTCTGAATTTTTATCTTGATTTTAAAATCTGTCAATGGTTTCTCGTTGCTGGTTGTTACTGGTTGTTGGGGTTGCTGTTGTTGTATGCTACTGAATTTCTGCTGATCTCCCTTTTCTTTTGCTTCCAATATCAGGTACACGACTGTAACACTAGCTATTGCAAGCTAATAATGTGGAAGCATGAATACATATGAAGAATTGAATTTTGAAGTTTTAATGTCGCTTTTCTTTGTTCCTTTTATTGATTGTATTTAGGCTATTTTCATGTATTACTGAATAATAATTGGAATAAGAGAAAATAACATAAGTTAGTCTTTAATGAATCGATTTGGCAAAATGGGTTAGTTCACTAGTTATGAAGGTTTTAAGATTATCAACAGTAGGTTAATCGTGAACAAGTAGCTAAATTTAGCTAAGGTATGAATTTAAACTGAATTTCGCGAATTAGGCATTAAGGCATGATTTGAGTTCAAACAAGATTAGAAGAACGTTTAAGTTTAATAAACTTTCTAATAAGCATTAGTAATTATGGTTAAATCTAGTTTCAAATGGTTGTGAATAATTAATCTCAATAGTTTTTTTCATAACAATGCGAGTTTTAATCTAGCTATATTTGATTCTTTTGAATATTAGTTGTCGAATTTTTATTTTTATTTATAATTTCGAATTTTGTGAGTAAAATTCCTTTTCATCAATATTTATATTAATCTAGCAATTAGTATGCCATGTTTTCTTAAATAAAAAAAGAGCTCGTAATTAATTAGGATTTTCTTTCTTTATTTTAGAGACTAATTTTAATAGAAAAATGTAGTCGCTTTAAGATTTGTCCATTTAAAATAAATGAGATGAGTCTCGCCTAGTAAAATATATAGATTGCGGGGCCCTCACAAATATATGCATTAATTATTTAGAACATCGGAGTTGGCCATCTAGTGAAATTTTACGGCCTTTCCCAAAACAACAATACGCTAGTCGCTCTAGGCACGTCTTTAACAAAATTATTTTCTTAAATATGGATGTGCATTTATGTAACCCAAATCCAAATCTCAACGGAGTCGAAATGTATCGATAACCACGGGTGCATTGATTGCGACGTGCTTTGAAATACGTTTTCACAATGTTGCAATTCTCCGTAAAATAATAACAATAAATAAAAATAATAAAAGCGGCTAAAGGATAAAATTTGCACATAAGTTTATAATATGTATTATATCAAATAATCAAGCCGAATATAACAGTTGAGCGACCGTTCTAGAACCACGGAACTCGGGAATGCCTAACACCTTCTCCCGGGTTAATAGAATTCCTTATCCGGATTTCTGGTTCGCGGACTGTAATACAGAGTCATTCTTTTCCTCGATTCGAGATTAAAATTGGTGACTTGGGACACCCTAAATCTCCCAAGTGGCGACTCTGAATAAACAAACAAATCCCGTTTCGATTGTCCTTTAATTGGAAAAAACTCCTTCACCCCTCGCGGGGATGGAAAAAGGAGGTGTGACAGCTCTGGCGACTCTGCTGGGGATGATTACCCAGAACCACTGGTTCAGGGTTAGAAATTCGAGCTTAGATAAATTGTTATATTTGGTTCTATCTGATTTTGTTACATGGTTGGGCTTAATGTGCTAAATGATGCTTTTACCGCTTTGATATTATCTGAACTGTATATAAACTGTGCCGAAACCCTTCTCTTCTTACCTCCGGGGAGAAGCTCGCTGGTCGAGACTCCCTATTCTGTTAGTGTCAATACCTGAAATAAGAAAGAGGCCGGACAAGTTACAAAGCCGGACGATCTCGCGGGTCCCCGGTACGTAGCCCCCTCCTCGACTCGAGTTGTCCGCTCGAGTACACAGTCTAGAAAAAATACCCAGGTTATGAACCTAGAATAACTCAGCTTCATGTCGGATCCCTAGTAGGAACGTTTGTTTGCATCACGTGCATTTGACTTTGGAGGCTCAACACAGGGGTTGGGTCTGTCTAGGACAGGTGTACCAAAAAATGAAAATGACCATCCTGATGCATCTTACTTGCTGCTACTTGTGTATTTATTTGATTCGAACTTGTGTGTTGGCCGGTTTTTGAATATCAGGAATATTGTGAAATTGAGGAAAAGAAAAAATAATAGCGGTTAGGGAATTAATTGTTTATTTTGAAAAAAAAACCAATGCCCAAATACTGTCGAAACTCGGCCGTAATTTTGAGAAAATGGAAAAGCTGTGTTATTAGTTTGTTTTACTAAAAGCAAAGGAAAAATAGAAAAAAAAAGAGTCGTTATTCTCTATTGTTTTCAAAAAATAGAAAAGAAAAATAGTTTGAAATGAAAATGAAAAAAGAGTCTTGTTTTAAAATGGTTTTTATTTATTTATTTATTTGTTTGTTTATGAAAATGCCAAAAATGAAAATAAAAAGAGTCTTGCGTTGAACGTGGATTTATTATTTGTTGCAATATATATATATATAGTCTTGCGTTGAACGTGGATTTATTATTTGTTGCAATATATATATAAATCCAAAAAGTATTTTTCTTTATTTCCTTTCTAAAAAAAGGGTTTCTTTTAGACCCCCAATTTTTGAGAAAAATCCAAAAATATTTTCCATTATTGATGTCTTTAGAAAGTCTTTTTAATTGTTTTAAAAAATAAAAAAAATAAAAATATTTTTTTTTAATTTCTTCCAAAAAATCCGAAAATATTTTCATTCTTCTTTCAAAATTGAAAAGAAAAGTCAAAATTCAAAAATATTTTTTAGAAGCATTTCTTTCATTGAAAGTAAAATTCCAAAAATATTTTCTTTCTTCTTTAGAATTTTCTCTTTCAAAATTCAAAAAAAAAAAAAATCTTCAGAAATCCTTCTTTGAAAAAATGCCCCATTTCTTCTTTATAAGTCTTTCCTTCAATAAATAAATAATAATAATAATTAAAAAAAAGTTTATTTACTTTATTCATGATGTCCCGAACTACGCGGGTTTGATTCTCAACGGATGTGAGATACGTAGGCAACCCTCATTGGATCCAACCTCCCATTTTGCTAAAATAGCCAAAAACAAATAATAAATAATAATAAAAAAAATATCAAAATTTTAATTTTGTCATAAATAAGTTGGGTCACGCCGTTTTGTCAAAAATAGCCGAATGTTCTCGAAAGGGACGCCGGAAGGCTGATTTTGCGTAAACGACCATCTTTGGTCATTTTTTTGGGTTGCGACCAGTTATCCCGCACAACCTTAAAATCTTCGTCTCCGAAGTGCTGAAAGGTCGTGTTTGCAAAACTAGGTCTTTTATTATTTGAAAAAAAAAACAAGAAAATAGTCAGTGGTCAAGTGAATACCGTTTGGTTTTTAGTTAAAATAAGCCGGCCCGGCTTCGGTGATGTCTTAAACCGTTCTTGCCGAGATAGCCTTAGAGTATCTTTCAGTTGTCGAAAGGCTATTTTCGTGAAAGAACGGACAAGTTTGTAAAGTGTCATAAAATAATCCTTCCCGGCCTCAAAATTCATATGAAATTTGGAAGGGGCCACATTTGCAAAAAATAACCGTTTTGTTGCATTTGTCAAACGGGGAAAGGAACTGACCGTTTGTTTTTGAGTTTGTAATTCTTTGATTAGAGTATGCGAGTTATTTGATTTTCGAGGCCGTTTGTTGTCTTTTGTCAAAGTCTGTTAGTATGGTCAGTTTTAAAACTTTTGTAATCAAGTTTGTTTTAATTTGAAAATTGAAAATTCCAGAAAAAAAAAATGTTTTATTATTATTATTTATCTTTTATTGGGCCGAACTACGCAAGGTCTGATTCATGCGGGGTCATGATACGTAGGCAATCTCCATAAGATTCGACCACAACAAAAAAAAAGAGAAAAGAAAAAAATGAAAAAAAGAGAAAAGAAAAAATGAAAAAAAAATCGAAAAAAAAGAAAAGAAAAAGAAAAAAAAGATCTTAATAATGAAGACCGACTGAGTCCATTCTAACCTGTTTTGTTTTGAATCGCAAGAAAGCTAAGGTGGTTGGTTTGTGGTAAGCCGGAAACACAAGATCCAGGAAACCCTGATTGTGATCCAAGACAATGACACCCAGAATATCGCGCAGAATCCTTTACCTGCACATCATGATACACACTTTGCGGGGATAAGGCTTGATAACAGAAGCACTCGAATCCTATCGGGGACTTGTTGACTAAAGTTGATGATATTGAAGTTGGCAATGGTCTGGGCAATACTGATGCGAAGCTCAGTGGCTAAGATGCCAGTTTTGATAAAGTGGGAGGACGCTCCGTTCCTTGGTTTGCAAGAGAGAAGCTTTTGGTGGATTATTTTGTTGTCATTTCTGTTGTCCGGATTGTAATTCGGATGTTGTCTTGTGTCAAACTTTCTTATCTTTCCATTTTGTCATAGCGGTTTGTTTAAGTTTTGGCCGGGTTGTTTTAGGATTTTATTCTGGTTTGGTTTTACCATTTCACCGGTAGTCTAATGCAAAATCTGATCTTTTATTATTTCCAGTCATCTTTTTGTTTAGTCCTTTTATCATTTTTGTTCAGCGCCGATTCTGGTGACATGACATGCGCACACAGTTTGGGCCTGATCTTAAAAGATAATCATAAATCCATTGGGAGGTGATCGGAACATTTAAAAGGAATAAAAACGGTTTGAGATTATTCGGAGCTCGAGTCATGCGGAACTGGGGCAAATAAAACATAAAAAAAACCATAAAATCAAGTGAGAGTATTGCCCAACGGTGCTTTAAAAATGACAAAATAAAAAGACAAATGTATGCATATGGTTATCAAGTCCGGCACAATTAGAAGATGTGGTGAATATTTAATGGTGTTGTTTGTTCTTGGCGTGTTTTGAAGATTGGAATGACGAAGGCATTTTATTCTGCTATCTAAACACTTTCTCCTTCGTTAACCCTTTGAGCCTTATTTGTTTTCTTTCATACCCCTCTTTCGGAATCAGTAGCAAAGAGTAGAAACACAAACATAAAAAGATAAGAAAAAAAAAAGAAAAAGAAAAACACAAAAAAAGAAAGAAAAAAAAAATCAACAAAACGACAAAAGAAAAATGAAAAAAAGAAGAAAAGAAAAATGATAACAAAAAAACAAAAGATAGTCAGAAGAAAACGGAGGAATTGGGAACTACGTTCGACCTGATTCCTCAAAGAGGATACGTAGACGCCTCACGGCTCAGTCATGGTGTAATAAAAATTAAAAAAAAATATAAATAATCCCCAAGCAAGAAACTGGGGCAAGGGTTGCGATTGTTGTAAACAAATATGGTTCCGAAGGTTGTAATTTTGAACCCCAATTTGATTTGTTTTTTGAGCCTTTAATACCCTTTCTTTCTAGCCTATCCAAAATCCCACATTACGGTCCAAAGAAAGACCTTCTGATCAGTCTGCAAAAGATGCCAAACCAGACAAATGAGAGTCTTACCGGTGAACATAACACTCTGTTCCACAACAGAAGGGACTCTAATCCCCAGCAGAGAGAGTCATACCGGCAACACTCCAAATCCCCAGCTGGAAAGTGATACAAATGAGAGAGTCTTATCGGTGAAAATCTTCACGGACACCACAAGGCGATGAAAGCTGAGAAAAAAAAATGAGAGAGGCTTGATAGTGAAAACCCTTCAGGCACTACAAGTCGAATAAGATTGAGAATCAGATGGGGAATCGCCAAATGAAAATCTTGAAAGACGATTGACGGTAGAGGATAGGCCACATGCTCATGTCATGACCATTAGAGTCGGTATCTGCGTTTGATAGGTTTTTATTTATAGTTTCTCTTGTTAAAGAGTCATCTTTTTCCTTTGTCTTTTATTCGGTTCCCTTTTTGTTTATCTTTCTCCTTTCATAGAAAATTCCCCAGTAGAGTCTGTTTGGTCAGAACAAGTGAGAAATGACTTCAAAATCTGTCATCAGCTTTCCAATTAGGCAAGACCAGATCTGATTAGAAGATCCAAATGGTCTAAGTCAGGAAGGAACAAGCGCGAGGCCAATGTCAAGAAAGATATCCCCAGTAAAAGGAAATTGACAAAAGGATTGACGAGTGTCAAGAGGGATATCCTTGCCGAAATCAAAGGTTATTAAACTTCAAGGCCAAGGCCCGTGGACAAATCAAGAAGAGCAATGAGCATTATTTGGGAAATTCATACGAGAATAAAAGGTCGGGAAAATGACAGTTTTCGAACTATGCCACAAAAGAAGAGAGATATCCCCAGCAGAAAGGGATCATTCCCAGCAAATAATATCGTCCCCAGCAAGTTTTTTTTGGAACGCAGAGCAGGGAAGGAGAAAGGGAAAAGCCATCCCCGGTAGGAGTATCACAACCAACCACCACAGTCGAATCTTAAAAGGAAATGGGATTGATGGCGGAAATGCATGCCATAAGGGAGATTGTCAAACTGGGGCAGGAAATTTTCCTTTCATTTAGAAAATTTTCTAGAAGTCAAATACCAATTCGGGGAAGAATAAATATAGCACCAGTCTCAAGGAAAATGGTCTTTGAACCAGTTTTACCCCCAGCATAACAAGTTTTAATAAAGGAAGTTGTTCCCCAGCGGACAGAATAAAAGGATGAAACTTGTGCTCGGAAAAAGCAAAAGGCCAGTATCATTCCCAGCAGCCTTCAGAAGAGTGAAACACTAGTTTTGAAGGAATCAAAATCTCCCAGCAGTGTTATCCTCAACAACGTTATCCCCGGCTGATAACATTTTATCCCCAGCAATGTTGAGAGAGAAAAGTTTTGAAGGAAGTAGCTTTGGAGAAAAGGGGAAGAAAGGAGACTCCCCAATAATATTATTCCCCAACAGGTAAGTAAATAATTCCCCAGCAGTGTTATCCCCAGCAGTCTCGGGAAAAGACAACACGAGCTTTTAAAGGAGAAAATCATCCCCAGCAAGGCCACAAATCGGCCACCATTTTAAAAACTGATAAAATTTTCTTTGCTTGAGAGTTGAAACAGGAACAAAGCAACGCAAGGGAAAAAGAAAAGAAAAGAAGGAATTACAAAGGTAAGTTTCTCAAACCTCTGATCTTTACATTTTCCTACTAGGATAAAAGTCCTAGTCTGATGAAATTTTCTCCTGAGATATCAAATCTTAGTCCGATGAATCTTTCTCCAAAGCTCGAAAGGAGCTTGATTTATTTTTAAAGTATTAGAGTTGAAGTCAGGAGCCCGCCTGGAGAATGGAGGCTGAATATATTTTGAAAAGTTGAAGAAGTCAGGAACCCGCCTGGAGAATGGAGGTGTTAAAATCTGAGAAGTTGAAGAAGTCAGGAACCCGCCTGGAGAATGGAGGTGTTAAAATCTGAGAAATTGTTAAAGTCAGGAGCCCGCCTGGAGAATGGAGGTGTTAAAATTTTGAGGAAGTTGTTGAAGTCAAGAGCTCGCCTGGAGAATGGAGGCTGAATATATTTTGAAAAGTTGAAGAAGTCAGGAACCCGCCTGGAGAATGGAGGTGTTAAAATCTGAGAAGTTGAAGAAGTCAGGAACCCGCCTGGAGAATGGAGGTGTTAAAATTTAAGAAATTGTTAAGTCAGGAGCCCGCCTGGAGAATGAAGGTGTTAAAATTTAAGAAATTGTTGAAGTCAGGAGCCCGCCTGTAGAACGGAGGTTGTTAAATTTTAAGTTAAAGAAGTCAGGAGCCCACCTGTAGAATGACAATTTAAATTTCATGTTTTTAAGTTGGAATACATTTCAGTCTTTACATTTAAGTTGAAGAAATTGGGTTCATCCGCCCTCGAATAGGATATTATGGGTTCATCCGCCCTCGAATAGGATATTTTGGGTTCATCCGCCCTCGAATAGGATATTTTGAGTTCATCCGCCCTCGAATAGGATATTTTGGGTTCATCCGCCCTCAAATAGGATTTTATTTTCAAAGTTGTTGTTGAAATCAGGAGCCCGCCTGAAGAGAGGAAAGGCGTTTCATTTTTTAAAGTTGTTGAAATCTCGCCAGCCTAAAGAAAGGAAAGG
Organism: Nicotiana tabacum; assembly: GCF_000715075.1. Taxonomy (NCBI): domain Eukaryota; kingdom Viridiplantae; phylum Streptophyta; class Magnoliopsida; order Solanales; family Solanaceae; genus Nicotiana; species Nicotiana tabacum. The sequence continues at coordinate 91,843,525 of NC_134084.1, forward strand.
CATTTTATTTTTCAAAGTTGTTGTTGAAGTCAGGAGCCCGCCTGAAGAGAGGAAAGGCGTTTTATTTTTAAAAGTTGTTTAAATCTCGCCAACCTAAAAGAAGGAATGTCACTTTATTTTCAAAGTTGTTGTTGAGGTCAGGAGCCCGCCTGAAGAGAGGAATGACATTTTATTTTCAAAGTTGTTGATGAAGTCAGGAGCCCGCCTGAAGAGAGGAAAGACATTTTATTTTTAAAAGTTGTTGAAATCTCGCCAGCCTAAAGAAAGGAATGACATTTTATTTTCAAAGTTGTTGATAAAGTCAGGAGCCCTCCTGAAGAGAGGAAAGGCGTTTTATTTATTGAAATCTCGCCAGCCTAAAGAAAGGAATGACATTTTATTTTCAAAGTTGTTGTTGAAGTCAGGAGCCCCCCTGAAGAACAGAATGGTGTTTTATTTTAAAAGTTGTTGAAATCTCGCCAGCCTAAAGAAAGGAATGACATTTTATTTTCAAAGTTGTTGTTGAAGTCAGGAGCCCACCTGAAGAAAGGAATGACATTTTATTTTCAAAGTTGTTGTTGAAGTCAGGAGCCCGCCTGAAGAGAGGAAAGGCGTTTTATTTTTAAAAGTTGTTGAAATCTCGCCAGCCTAAAGAAAGGAATGACATTTTATTTTCAAAGTTGTTGTTGAAGTCAGGAGCCCGCCTGAAGAAAGGAAAGGTGTTTTATTTTTAAAAATTGTTGAAATCTCGCCAGCCTAAAGAAAGGAATGGCATTTTTATTTTTAAAGTTGTTGAAGTCAGGAGCCCGCCTGAAGAGAGGAAAGACGCGTTTTTATTTTAAAAAAAAAGTTGTTGAAATCTCGCCAGCCTAAAGAAAGGAATGACATTTTATTTTCAAAGTTGTTGATGAAGTCAGGTGCCCGCCTGAAGAGAGGAAATGCGTTTTATTTTTGAAATCTCGCCAGCCTAAAGAAAGGAATGACATTTCATTTTCGAAGTTGTTGTTGAAGTCAGGAGCCCCCCCTGAAGAACATAATGGCGTTTTATTTTAAAAGTTGTTGAAATCTCGCCAGCCTAAAGAAAGGAATGACATTTTATTTTCAAAGTTGTTGTTGAAGTCAGGAGCCCGTCTGAAGAAAGGAATGGCATTTTATCTTCAAAGTTGTTGTTGAAGTCAGGAGCCCGCCTGAAGTGAGGAAAGACGTTTTATTTTTAAAAGTTGTTGAAATCTCGTCAGCCTAAAGAAAGGAATGACATTTTATTTTCAAAGTTGTCGTTGAAGTCAGGAGCCCGCCTGAAGAAAGGAAAGGTGTTTTATTTTTTAAAAGTTTTTGAAATCTCGCCAGCCTAAAGAAAGGAATGACATTTTATTTTCAAAGTTTGATGAAGTCAGGAGCCCGCCTGAAGAGAGGAATGACGAATTTATTTTCAAAGTTGTTGGTTGAAGTTGGGAACCCACCCATATAATAGAGGAATACATTGCAAGTCAGTAAAGCAGAAGAATCCAACAGGAATCCCAAGCGGGAAACAATAAAAATCCCCAGCACCGGAAAGCGGAAGGTTGCAACAAGAGATCCCAGTGCAAAATCAAGCACATGAGTCAAAAGGAAGAAAAGACGCATCTTGAAAGAAGCGGCCTGTGAACATTGAATTATGCCCAGCATAACAAAGCTTAATGAAGAAAGCCATATCCCCAGCGGACCGAACCAGACAGTGAGAATTGGTATTCAGAGTAGCAAAATGTCGGTGTCACCCCCGTCAGTTCTCGAAAGAAAGAAGCACCGGAATCGACGCAAGCCGACAAGAAAGTAAGGCATCAAGAACAAATGGAAGATAGATGGGATCTTGTAATCCATAGTCTAGCCTAACTTCTTGATTTTTCTTTTAAGCATGGTGTAATAAGGAGGTCAGCAAACAGTAAAAGTAGCATGCAACAGCAGCAACATTGCAGTCCCACGGTAGTCCCAGCTACCAAAACTTCCCGAACTACATTAACCTGATTCACTTTTAGCTAGGGATATGTAGGAAACCTTTGAAGCAAAGGTTCGGTTAAATTTTTCTTTTTCAAAAAAATGCTTCACACGGAGTACTCGGATGGGCAAAAATCGCTCACTTTATCTTTGCACGAAAACCCTTCGTGTCTTCGGGCAAAGAGGGGCAGCTGTAAGCACGTGATTTTTGCCCTATGAAAGAATTACTCCCAAAAAATTCAAAATAAAACGATTTTCCTTGGTGTGCAATTTTGAGAATTTTTGTGACATTTTTGGATAATTATTTATATTTGTCTGTGCATGTTTATTTGTCAAATTAATAAAAAATACAAAAATATATCGCATTTTGCATGTAAGATTTAATTCTACAATTGTTAGTAATTAAGTTTGTTTTACAAAAATTAAAAATTACAAAAATAGGCATCTTTTGCATTTTTAGCATTTAATGTCCAAATGTACAATTTTATGCTTAATTATTAGTTAATTGTGCGTTAATTGTTATTGGGAGTTAATTTGCGCTTTTATAACTTAATAATAATTTAAGGATTTTTAGAATTTAGTTTTAGAAAAATAAAAGAAGAAAAGAGAGCAAAAATATAAAGAAAATCGGAATTGGGCTCTTCTTCAAATTCAAGCCACAAGTCCAAAAAAATACCCAACCTTCCCCATGACCCAGTCCATTTCAAACCGGGTCGACCCGGTCCATAACCCAAATACCCAACACACCCCCTATCTTACACAAAACAAAACAAAAAACCAAAAAACCCTAAAAAACCAAAACCTAAAACACTACCCATCCGCCACCCCCCTCTTTTTCTTTCTTCTTCTTCAAGCTCCAAACAAGCGATCCATGGTTGTCCCCGCCACCCCTGCTGCTTCGTCTTCATCGCACCACCATCCGTCGAGCTCCAGCCATCGACGACGAACAGCTCCGTCGACCACTTGAAGCAGCCCGTCAACGAACATCGTCGCCGCGTCTCAAGAAGCCATCGCTGCTGCTTCACCTTCTCAAACGACCCCTCCAGCAAACCCAAACAACCACAGTCCTCACGTCCACCACGACCATGTCGGACGACCACCTGAACTTCCAGCCCGTCGTTGCTGACCATGGACGAGTTGCAAGCTCGTCGCTGTTGCTTCTTCTGCTCCGCCACCACTGTTGCTGCGTCTTCTTCTCCTCGCTTGCTGCTACTGCTTTGTGCTACTGCTAACTGCTTCGTGCTGCTGCTGCTGCTCCATCATGCTGCCACTACTTCATCTTCTTCAGTCGTTTCCCAGCAGCTCCATCACGTCCAAACAAATCCCATGGCTGTTGGTCGATGCCCCTAGCGCCTCCCTTCCGCTGCGGTGTTGCTGCCACGACGTTGTTTCGCTTCTGCTGTTTTGCTGCCACCATTTCATTTATTCGAGCTTCCGTCGAGGTCGTCGTTTATTGTTTTGAGGTCGTCAAGGTTAAAGGGAAGGTGAGTTTGTCGTTGAATTCAAGATTCGTTAGGTCGTTGGCAGTCTTGGTGCGATAATCGCTTCCGGACGGATTTGTTTTCATTTAAGTTCTTCGTCGTTCTGATCCGGTTAGTTGGTTTAAGTTTCGTTTCTGTCCGTAATTTGTTTGATATTTTTCGGAATTGAAATCAAATATATTTGATATTAATTTCATGTTCATCGTTTTTTTTTTCCAGTTTGTTTTCATTCATTTTTCTTGTTTATTTTTAGGTAGAAATTGATTAGCTTAATTATAATGTTGCTAGATTTAAGTTGAAGATTCAATTAATTATTTTTCAATTTGTTTTATTAATTTAAAAGGATTTAATTTTAATATAGAAGAGTGTTAGTTTAAATCGCTTGAATCCGTTGTTTGTTGTTTAAAATAGATTTAATTCGTGTTCATTTTGTTTGAAGTTCGTTTTTTCAGTAATTTAATGTGCAGTTATGTTTTGGTTTTAATTTTTTTTTTGATTCAATGTATCTTTGTTATAATTTTGTTGGATTTAATTTAAAAAGATCAATTGATTATTTGAAGTATAGTGATTTGAATATGTTTATTTGTTTTGTTTAAGCTTAATTCGAGTTTAATTCGAATTTGAATAAAACTTGCTTGTTATTGTTGTTGAATCTTTTCATTTATGTCCATACTTTGTTTGATTGTTCTTGAATCCGAAATTAGTATAAGTTTGATTTTCTTGTTTGTTGTTTATCATTTCTGATTATTTCTTCAGTTTGTTTCATGATCTTGTTTAGTTTTAATATAGAAATTATTGATTGTAATGTTGTTAGATTTAATTTTAAGTTCAAATGATTATTGAATTTAGAAATCTGAATATACTTGTTTGTTGTTGTTGTTGTTGTTGAATCTAAAAATAGGTTTGTTTGTTGTTTAAAAATATTGTTCAATCAAAATAATTTTAGTTGTTTCTTTGTTGTTCATCATTTAGTTTGAATTGGTTGTTGAAAATTATTTAGAAATTGGTCATATTTGCTGTATTTTGGTTGAAATTGATTAGGTGAATTGGTTATAGCTGATGGGGGTAGTTTGGTAATTTGCAGTACGTTCAGGGGTAAAATGGTAATTTCAGTAAGGTCAAAGGAGTATTTTTGGAATTAAAATTCTGAACAATTATTTATTTTGAGTGCTCTTTCAATTAGAATTAAAATAATATTAAAATAATCAATAATGGGAGACAAGATATAATGGTGGGGAATAATGAAATTGTTTAATATAAGCATGGGGGACAAAATATAATGGGGTATTTGTTTAATGTAGTGGGGGACAAAACATTAAGTAGTGGGATTAAGAGGGGGTTGAGTGGGAAGATAGTGAGTTTTATGTTTAAAAAATGCTGAAAGATGGGGATAAATAGAGAGACTTGATCAGATTTTTAAAAGAAGAAGGAGAGATAGAGAAAAAAGAGAGCTGGATATTAAAGAGAGAGAAAAATTCCGAAAATACTAAGACTCCAAAAATAAAAAGAAAAACATTCTGGAAATTCAAAAGAAGAATAGTATACACCCGATATACAATTTAAATATTCTGATATACGGATTCAGAAATTAAGGGTTGAACATTAATTAGTCTTTCAAATCTGAAAAGATTCCTTTGGCTTCCGTCCGTTGATTGTTGTCGGTGTTTCTGGATTTTTATCTTGATTTTAAAATCTGTCACTGGTTTCTCGTTGCTGGTTGTTACTGGTTGCTGGGGTTGCTGTTGTTGTATGCTACTGAATTTCTGCTGATCTCCCTTTTCTTTTGCTTCCAATATCAGGTACACGACTGTAACACTAGCTATTGCAAGCTAATAATGTGGAAGCATGAATACATATGAAGAATTGAATTTTGAAGTTTTAATGTCGCTTTTCTTTGTTCCTTTTATTGATTATATTTAGGCTATTTTCATGTATTACTGAATAATAATTGGAATAAGAGAAAATAACATAAGTTAGTCTTTAATGAATCGGTTTGGCAAAATGGGTTAGTTCACTAGTTATGAAGGTTTTAAGATTATCAACAGTAGGTTAATCGTGAACAAGTAGCTAAATTTAGCTAAGGTATGAATTTAAACTGAATTTCGCGAATTAGGCATTAAGGCATGATTTGAGTTCAAACAAGATTAGAAGAACGTTTAAGTTTAATAAACTTTCTAATAAGCATTAGTAATTATGGTTAAATCTAGTTTCAAATGGTTGTGAATAATTAATCTCAATAGTTTTTTTCATAACAATGCGAGTTTTAATCTAGCTATATTTGATTCTTTTGAATATTAGTTGTCGAATTTTTATTTTTATTTATAATTTCGAATTTTGTGAGTAAAATTCCTTTTCATCAATATTTATATTAATCTAGCAATTAGTATGCCATGTTTTCTTAAATAAAAAAAGAGCTCGTAATTAATTAGGATTTTCTTTCTTTATTTTAGAGACTAATTTTAATAGAAAAATGTAGTCGCTTTAAGATTTGTCCATTTAAAATAAATGAGATGAGTCTCGCCTAGTAAAATATATAGATTGCGGGGCCCTCACAAATATATGCATTAATTATTTAGAACATCGGAGTTGGCCATCTAGTGAAATTTTACGGCCTTTCCCAAAACAACAATACGCTAGTCGCTCTAGGCACGTCTTTAACAAAATTATTTTCTTAAATATGGGTGTGCATTTATGTAACCCAAATCCAAATCTCAACGGAGTCGAAATGTGTCGATAACCACGGGTGCATTGATTGCGACGTGGTTTGAAATACGTTTTCACAATGTTGCAATTCTCCGTAAAATAATAACAATAAATAAAAATAATAAAAGCGGTTAAAGGATAAAATTTGCACATAAGTTTATAATATGTATTATATCAAATAATCAAGCTGAATATAACAGTTGAGTGACCGTGCTAGAACCACAGAACTCGGGAATGCCTAACACCTTCTCCCGGATTAACAGAATTCCTTATCCGGATTTCTGGTTCGCGGACTGTAATACAGAGTCATTCTTTTCCTCGATTCGGGATTAAAATTGGTGACTTGGGACACCCTAAATCTCCCAAGTGGCGACTCTGAAATAAACAAACAAATCCCGTTTCGATTGTCCTTTAATTGGAAAAAACTCCTTCACTCCTCGCGGGGACGGAAAAAAGAGGTGTGACAACAGTTACAAGGAATCTTTAGTCATAAATATTTCTGTTACGGTTAAACATGAACGGGAAATCAATACAACTAATACCATTAATGATCCCAAATTAAGTAAGGAAACTATTATAATTATATGCTCTTATATAAGAGCTGACATTTCATTTACAGGAGAAAGGAACGATGATTATTGAAATTCATACAATTATTCTTTGCTTTATTCTCCAAGCTTTGAGCCTTAATTTTTGGGAGTGATTATTAGTTCATTCCTTATTTTCTCTATCAATTATTTTCATTCTTTGATTTATTTCTTCCAAAATCGTTGGGAAAGTGAAGTAAATCTAGATTATCAGTAACCCGATTTCATCTAGATATTGACTTTGACCGAGAAATCGTTTTTTGGTTAAACAAATTATCTCTCGGCAAGAAAGTGCAAATGTGTTTTATTGCTATATTTGGTTTTTGCATCTTTTACTTGTTGAAATTCAAATGTTTTTTCTTCTCTATAGTCAAGGTTTTAACTATTCTTTCTTTTGGAATATCATCAGTGTCAACCTATTTGTCTTCTATAGACTCGATTTGCCACCGAAGAGTGGTGCAAACTTCTATGGTAGTAAGTTCCTTGATGCTAAAGAGCTATTGGGAAGTTATGTGTCATATTTAACTATAATTGTCGCCAATTTGGTAATTATTAAACATAACAAATTAAGTTTCAAAGAGAAGACATAAATCTAAATTCTGGGCAAAGACTGCAGACTATGTGATATTATTTGTAAAGTGTGGCTAAATTTAACTATTGACATATTTAGCACAAGATAACCATTGAAATTGTTTGGAACATATGCATCCAACAAAATTGTTTTAAAGTGTTTTTTCCTTATCTCTTAAGTCAGATTAAAGTGTTTTTTCTCTGGGGCTTCGGAGTGGCGAAATGGATACTGTTATACATAGATTTATTATTCTGCTATACAATACTAGGAGATTAATAAAATAGAGATCAAGCTTAATTTCTCTGGCCTGTTATATTCTATCTTATTCTTGTTTGGTGCTTATTATTGCATTGATCATGGTTATTTGATCATTACATTACTAATAGAAACTAGGGATCCACCAAACTATAGAGAACCTGGTTCTCTATCAATTCCCACAGCAAAATAACAGTAAATAAGGAACACATAATATTTATGTGGAAAACTCCCAGCTCACGAGATTAAAATTCACAATCTATACTAGTAAGATTTCAACTTTACTAACTGAGCAAACTTTAGATTACAACCTATTGCAATTTAGGAATTAAACTCTTAATCTCTCACCTCTTGCAATACCTATATTGTAAGCTCTTTATGATAACTCTACTACAAAGCTTCACACTTGACTAACTCTAGTCAAACAACCATAAGCAATAATGGTTTAAATGATGTCCTGCTAAATACTTCTAACAAGTTGTGTAGGAATTATAAGTAAATAAAATGAAACAAAACATAACAATACTTAAGGACATTAGACATATTCAATGTTGGGATCTGGTCCTTTGTTTTGTAGCTGCTTTGTTCTTCAATGCACCTAAGGAAAACATAGACGGCTGCACACATGAAGGAATGTATGTTTTACAAATGCAAGTGTTTGGTCAAATCCATGTAACATGATGTATATATGTGAGAGATCATGAGAGTAGTTATAAGGGCATTTCCAATCTCCAGCAAAATGCAGTTGTACTGTTGTAAGTGCAGTGCAGTAGCTTTAACAACTGTAGAGTTGATTTGCCCGACGACCTGAGGACCTGATCCTATTTGTTCCCCGTATTGTTCTCTTGTCTGTTTTCCTTGAAAATAAAGCCAAACAACATGGTATGTTATTATTTTATTTTACAACCAAAACTGTATTTTATCTAAATTTAATTTTTTTTATTTGAGTGTGGTTATATTGAACATGTCTATTCTGAAAGAGAAACGTCTCTTCCAAAAGGTCTGGATTTTTAGTGTATCAATAAGAGTTTTTTCCAGCAAAGTGGCATAGAAATACCAGCATATATATATTCTTGACTTCTTGTATTATAAAAAAGATCCGCAATTAAAATACGGGCAATATCTTCTTTCAAAAAAGTTTTTTTCACCCCTCAAGCCTTCTCAATTTCGTTTTCAATTTACTGATTATTTTCTGACAGGATGTTTAATCATTTTGTTTTCTTAAAATAACAAGCAATAGACTTGTGTATGTATTTCCATGGACGGTGTTTATGTACAGCGTCATTATATTGCGTGTGGGATCAATTGCATGCACGAGACTTGGGTAAGAATTCACCTGTAAGCTTGAGTATTTAGTGGCCATGTCACGTGTAAGCACGTTTAATTAATTAAATATGCCAGCTCTTTTAAAGATAGATTATCAAGTATGCTACACGTACTTTTTTGTTAATTATTACCGACAAGTTATTTTTTTGTCAATTATTACCGACAACGACCTATTATATTCTGATCAAATATTGGAAATAATATATATTTGTTACCTTTACATTGTCACAAAGATTAACAATTATACATCTGTCGACTTGAATTAAGTCATGAATTCGCCTTTAATTTTTGACAAAAGTTCTTTCCTCATTAACTAAAATGCAATCTACATCTATATATCTATATAAAGCAGGACTTAGGTAAGGTGATGCACTTTTTTGAACAAGGAAATCTCCTTATCTTTTTTCTCCTTTTTTTGCCAGTTTCCCATATATTCCTTTTTATTTTATGTGCTAATTAAAAAAAAACGAAAAGTCACGCCTAATAAATTGTCTTATTTATTCTTGCGCCTTTTCCTCCTCTTCCGCTCTTTAATACGCCTCTTCCTCTTCTTTTGTTCTTTAATTTTATGAGTTACGTCCGACTCTTTTCCTTTGGAAAAAGTAACGCCTTTTCCTAGCCTCTCTTTTCTCTTTCGACCGTCATACCTGACAATCTCACAATAGTCAATAGGTATACCTCTTTCGGCTTCAGTTATTTTAAGAGTGGGATTATTCTTATAGTGTGCATATTTTTCTCTTTGCTATTGTCAATCAGAAGGTATTCTTCTTTCATTACTTTGTGCTTACTGGACTGCAACTCTTTGTGATTTTAATTTTTGTTTATTTTTGTTTCAAATCCATGTGCTGATATTCAACATGTTCAATTGGACAAGACTAAATTTTTTGACATGTTTAAAATCATTATTTTTGTCATTCCTGACAGTATGACTATTTTTATAGTGTGCGTTTATATTTTCTTTTTGTTTTGTTAATCGACTCATAATTTACATATTTTTTCTTAGATTTTTTCTTCTTTTCTTTTGTGTAATTCTTTTGGGATTTTAGTTTTTTTTTTGTATCAAGCTGATGCTCTCAAAGAGAGGCTCGAGGTTAGCAAATACGTGTTATGTTCTTATTCCCCCTTTTCTCCATATTTTTTTCCCTTACTTTTTAGTCGGTCTACGATATTTATGCTTATTAGCGTGTTAGTTCTACTTTTTGTGTATTTATATTGTAAACTTTTATTTCCTTGGTAGAACAAAAAAATAAACTAAATATAGGGATTAATGTCTACACCTTTATTTTATTTATGTACGTCAACTTTCTTTTTTTAATTTTTATTTTTTAAATATTTTTGATTTTTGTATTTGTAAAGACGTTTCCCCCAAGCACGAATATATATAGTGATGTGCATACTCGATAGTGTTGGAATTCTATTTATCTTTCTCTTTTTTGGCCTTTTTCTCATTTTTTTTTCCATTTTTCTTATTTTAAAATGTCAGCACGTGTTGCACCTCTTCGGAAGCGTTACATCTTTTAAAGTCCATAACCCCTACTTTGTTTGTTGTTTCTTTATTTTTATACATGCATGATTCTGCCCGTTTATATGTTGTGATTTTTTGGTGGAGTTGGAAATTAGATAGAAAAAAGATGAGGTTTACTAAAAATTAGATTATCATTTATCATCACATGAGTAAGAGTCTGGGACTCTGAGGTCTAGGGGTTTTATATAAAAGTCTATTCCTTTTAATAAAATCATGATTACATATATACTGTACTAATTAGCGTGTATTTTCGTATACTTGTCCGATGCATGGATGAATATTGATTTGGGGGTTATGCTTTTTTAATTCCACTATTCGTCATCAGTTGTTAATAACGTCCCAATATTTTCACCCTCTAATTTTTTTTCTTTAATTTTCTTCTGTTCTCTCTAGCTAATACTTTTTTTTATTGAGGCTGCTCTACCTCTTCCTCTTCCCGCTCATGGACATATATTAGTTCCTCTTTTTCTTTCCTTTTTCTATTGAGACGAGAAAAAAATGCCGTTGAAGTATTTTCTACGTCCTTGCATTTTTTTTAGTGATTACGACAATTTTTAAAGCTATGTTTCATCCTTTCTCTTTTTGTAAAGTCTCTTTGCTTGTGAGCTTTTGTGTACTTCATCTCTTCTTTTTGTAAATGAGTTGGTCTTTTAGCTAACTTTTTGGAAATTTACCAGAAAATTGGGAGATGAAAACTGAAAGAGATATGTAGGGAGTTTATAAACTGTTAGGAGTAATTTTCAGAGGGTGGCTGAAGGGGATGAAATAGTAGCTGAAGTAAGAGGAGAGAGGGACAAAAGAGGAGGAAAAAAAGTGATAGGATCGAAAAAAGCAGGTGTCATGCGGAAGCTAGCAAATGAAACCTTGAATGACGATAAATCATTCAACAAAAGAGAAATATACCAAAAGAGACACAAATATTTAATGTGGTTCGGTCAACTGACGTACGTCCACGTGCTAGATGAGCAGTCCATTATATAAAAAGTGAGTACAAAATATCGAGAGAACAACCTCACGAAAAGGAAAACACAAGCAACTCACTAATACTTGTCCCGTAAAGTTCTTTCCCTAAACACGACTCTCGAACCTCATATGGCTACATTGTGGATGCCACTGAATAAGAAGGAAGGATCCTCAATTTATAGAAGTCCAAACATTTTCCTACAAGAAAAAGTACTAGCCAAACATGGAAGAATTATAATTTTCTTTTACAAAAAGGAAAATCCAATAAAAATAAATATATTGTCCTTTCTTTCATGAGATAGAAAAACCAATTAAGGTAAGAAAATATGGACAAATACCGAACAAAAAGAATACATAGGAGACTAAAGAAAGAAAAAATTGAAGAAGTAAACAATATATATGTACAACAAAAATATTATTTTAGTGGACAGAACAGAGACCTGTGATGCCAACTTTTTTTTCGTTTGTGTTTAGTTTCTTTAACTTTTATTATTTCATGTTTTTTTAAATTTCAACAGATAAAATTTTTAGAAAAATAATTATTTTATACTATATAATGAAAAAAAGAAACCAATTACTTATATTTAATATACATGAAATTCTTTTATCTCATTTGAGATGACAAAATTTATATAAAAGATTTTCTAAATTGAGTAATGCATTGCGCATTTCGTATTTCGTATCTCTTATATTGCTGTTATTTTATTATGAGTTTATTGATAATATTAATATATCGTCTCTTGTTGCTTTCTTGAGCTGAAGGTCTCCTGGAAACAACCTCTATGTCTCTCGGGGTAGGGGTAAGGTCCGCGTACATATTACCCTCCCCAGATCCCACTTGTGAGATTATACTGAGCCGTTGTTATTGTTGTAGTAGTAATGCACTGCGCAAAGCACGAATATGTTTCCTAGTTATATATTATTTCTAGTCCCTAAAGAGACAAAACAATATTTGAACTACAGTCATAGACCAGTATCAAAATATGCGTCAAAGGGTTTTCCCAAATTCCAGGAAAGATAAGGAATCCAAGTATCATAAAAGTAATAGGCCATGGTTTTAAAACTTTTCTCAGAGTAACAACCTTCTTTTTATAATCAAATTTAAGATCTTCCCGATGGCTGAAAGAATTCTTTTCTCCAAAACGGCTAGGCAGTGCATTGATAGGAGCAGCCACGAAACAAGACGTTCTAGCTACTCAAATTCTTAAAATATCCAAATTTTGGATTCAATCATCTCATGTTTGCAATACACAAGTCCGACTAATTCTGGTTCATGTCATAGAAAACTCACTATGAAAGCTTTGATATTCCTAATTAATTGCTACTGTGTAAAAGACTTTATTTTCAAGGTTCAAACTCTAGACCTCCCGTCAAGAGTTCAAAAAGAAAAAGTCAAAGCAAAATGTGTCTACATATTTTTTGCCGATCATGGCCTACGGAAAATAATAAAAAGTAAAAAAGATGCTAAAACATATAAATGTTTAATCCTTCTAATAATGAAACTAGAAAATTCGTTGAATTAATTACTTGTCTTCCTTCTCAAAATAAGATGAGAGCTTGTCTCTTAACATGTCGAGCTCAACTACCTGTATTGGGAAAAATTACATTTATATAAAGATGACGTGTCGAGACACGTGAACTGGTCAAATAGTCAAAGAATTACAATTAATCAAGATGCACGAGCAACAATAGAAACGAGCAAGGACAAAGAAAGAGGCACGGGTGGCCGTACCTGTTTAAGTCATTTATATCCAAGAATAAAAAAGAATGGATCTGACCACAGTAAAGAGCGCAGATACAGAATTTGACAGGCATTAAATACTGGATACGTTAGGGAATTTGTATTGATTATTATGATTATGTAACGTAGCATTCAATGTCTTTAATTATTCATAATAGCCTCATTATGACTTGGGGAAAACGCATATCTTTAAGATACCTATAAAAGGAAGGTATCTGATCAATTGTAGGAACAAGAGATATTATCGGAATATACTTTGATTTACTTGATTTTTCTCTTGATTACACTCTAATTACCTCAAATTACTTTCCTCTGCATATTCTTTTGATTATCAGTAACCCGTGTTCTTCTAAATTCTAGCTTTGACTGAAATTCTATTTTTTGGTTAAACAAATTGGTTCCGTTACCGAGAATTTGATAATCTATTTTCTTTTCACTTAACCTTCCTTGTTGCATCAATTATGTCGAATAACAATGACAACACCCCAGGAAACCAAGAGAACCAACAAAGTCAGGGAGGTCCACAGAATATTAACATTCAAGTTCCTACTCCTCAAGACTCTCTACGACAATCTCGTGAGGGTACTCCAGATGGGTCTCAAATAAACGAGTATGCTCAATTTGAAAATGTTGAAGCTGTTGATGAAGCTTTGCAGAAATTAATTGTTGCTCAGGTCAACAAAGTTGTTGAGGCACTCGTTAACCAGTTACCTGTTGCAACACCCACACCTACTCCAAATAATAACACTGTGGAAAACCCTCGTTCTGGACTTGTTAATTCAGTTAGCGGTGGAACTCCCAGTAAGTCACAGGAGAGAGAACCAGGTAATGTCATTAATTCTGATTTGCAAAATTTAGTACTAACCTTGCAGAAACAGCTCAAGGAGCAAAGTGAGCACATAGAGCATATACCCGGGGTGCCGCCCATAATCAAAAGGGTAGATATGGATAGATATTCGCAACAACCCTGGAAGCCAAGTACTGCTCCACTCCCAATACCAAAAAAGTTCTAAATGCCTGATATTTCAAAGTATGATGGAACAACAGACCAAAGAGATCACGTGACTGCGTTCACAATGGGTGTAAAAGGCAACGATTTGACTAAGCAGGAGATTGAATCAGTCTTAGTCAAAAAATTTGGTGAAACACTCACCAAAGGAGCGTTAACTTGGTATTCTCTTTTACCCGAAAATTCTATAAATTCTTTTGCTGAGCTTGCAGATTCTTTCATCAAAGCACACTCGGGAGCTTCAAAAATAGAGAAAAGAATGGAGGATATTTTTAAAATCAAGCAAGGGGACTTTGAACTACTTAGAGAATTCGTGGACAGATTTCAACGTGAAAGAATGACATTGCCACGCGTACCTGACAACTGGGCAGCGATAGCTTTCACAAGTAATTTAAATGAAAAGAGTTCGGAAGCTACGAGGAGACTTAAGAAAAACCTTCGAGAATTCCCAGCTACAACGTGGAATGATGTTTATAACAGGTATAGCACGAAGTTGAGGATTGAGGAAGATACTGTTCCGCAATTCCAAAAAGATGAAAAGATAAGTTCGAGACGGGCAGAGACCAAAAAAGGGTCCGGTAAAAACAAGTACGAGCCTTATATGGGACCTTCGGGAAAAGACTCACGGTCAAAGCAGGATAATCAAAGGTACGATCATAGATCAAGAAATAAAGAATTAGGTTCTTCATCAAAATTCAGGAATAAGCGAAACAACAGAGAGTCACGAGATGACGATAGAAGTTTAAAAGCAAGATTCGGTGGTTATAACTTCAATGTCAACACCTCTGAGCTCGTGGCTGTTTTGAGAAGCATGGGAGATAAGGTTCGGTGGCCACAGGAAATGAGATCGAATCCAAACAGGCGCAACCCTGACCATTGGTGCGAGTTTCATAATGACCACGGGCACAAAACAACAGATTGCAAATTCTTACAAAGTGAAGTTGATCATTTATTAAAACAAGGATATCTTACTGATTTGTTCAGTGAGAAAGGCAAGCAGGCTTACATGAAGAACAGGCAGGACCCTCCAAAACCACCTTCTCCCAAAAGAACTGTTAACGTTATAAGTGGGGGTAAAGACGTTAATGGTATATCATATACTGCAGCTAACAAAATTTCCAAAGTAACAATTACCCAAGGAAAACGGGTGCGGCATGTTTTAGAGGAAGACAATATTACATTCAATGATGCAGATACAGATGGTGTATCAACCCCCCATAACGATGTACTGGTAATTCTTTAATTGTATATGATACTAATATGAAACGAGTATTGATTGATCCAGGTAGTTCTGTCAACATTATTTTGCTAAGAGTATTACATGAGATGCAAGCTAATGATAGAGTAATACCAAAGGCGCATACTCTATCTGGATTTGATAATTCCAGTGTTGTCACGAAAGGAGAGGTAATACTTACCACATTTGCTGAAGGGGTCGTCAAAGATACAAAGTTCCAGGTAGTAGACATAGAGATGGCTTACAACATGATTCTTGGAAGACCCTGGATCCACGAAATGGATGTTGTTCCTTCGACCTTGCATCAAGTTATTAAATTTCCATCGCTATGGGGAATCTGTCAAATTCGTGGAGATCAACATATTTCTAGGGCTATCAACTCTGTTGCAAATACAAGTATGAGAAGTGAAGGTAAATAGCAATCACAGAAGGCAGTTGAGGACTTCGCAGCACAAGCCTCGACTGAACAAGGGCAAACAGACGTAGACTCAATGCCTGATACCATTCAAGAACCAGAAGAGAATGAAAATATCAAAACAACGATAGATGAATTAGAGCCTGTCGTGTTATTTGCTCAATGGCCTAATAAAAAAGTCTTTGTAGGAGCCAATCTTGACCAAGGGATGAAAGGTAAGTTAACTGAATTTTTGAAAACTAACATGGACTGCTTTGCTTGGTCCCACTCTGACATGACAGGAATACCACCAGAAGTTATGACTCATAAACTAAATGAAGATCCATCATACTCCCCTGTGAAGCAAAAGAAAAGAAAGCAAGGGACTTTCAAGAATCAGGTGATTCAAGAAGAAGTCTGAAAATTGCTAAAAATTGGTTCCATTCGAGAGGTAAAGTATCCTAACTGGTTAGCTAACACTGTTGTGGTTCCGAAAGAACGGTAAGTGGCGGGTTTGTGTAGATTACACAGATCTTAACAAAGCCTGCCCTAAAGATTCTTTTCCACTACCGCATAGATCAATTGATTGATGCAACTGCAGGTCACAAGCTGTTAAGTTTTTTAGATGCATATTCAGGTTATAATCAGATTAAAATGGATCCAAGAGATGAAGTAAAAATTTTATTCATAACAGAAAGGGGGACTTACTGTTATAAGGTAATGCCCTTTGGCCTAAAGAATGCAGGTGCAACGTATCAGAGGTTAGTTACCAAAATGTTTCAAGAGCATTTAGGAAAGACCATGGAGGTATATATAGATGATATGCTTGTTAAAACTCAGTACTCAAAGGATAACATATCACACTTATCTGACACATTTTCGATTTTGCGCAAATTTAATATGAAACTAAATACCGAAAAATGTGCGTTTGGCGTTGGTTCAGGTAAGTTTTTGGGTTTTCTTGTTTCTAACCGTGGTATTAAAGTGAATCCTACACATATTAAAGCCATTGAGGAAATTCCTGACATACTTTCAAACAAGAAAGAAGTTCAAAGATTAACAGGAAGAATTGCAGCCTTGGGAAGATTCATTTCTAGATCGTCAGAAAAGTGTTTCAAATTCTTCTCAGCCCTTAAGAAGCAGGATCATTTTGAATGGAATGAGGAATGTCAACAGGCACTTAGGAATTTGAAAATGTACTTATCAAATCCACCTTTGCTGGAAAAACCAAAGGCTGGGGAAAAACTACTCATCTACCTTGCTATTTCGGAAGTGGCGGTAAGCGATGTTTTGGTCCGAGAAGAACAAGGTAAACAATCCCCTATCCATTACGTAAGTAAATCTTTGTTAGGTGCGAAGAAGAGGTATCCTCAGTTAGAAAAACTTGCATTTGCGTTAATCATGGCATCTAGAAAGATAAGACCTTACTTTCAGTGTCATCCTATCGTTGTAGTAACTGCCTTCCCTTTACGTAACATATTACATAAGCATGAGTTATCAGGTAGGTTAGCTAAGTGGGCAATAGAGTTAAGTGAATATGAAATTGCATACCAACCTAGAACTGCTATAAAATCACAAGTATTAGCTGATTTCATGGCTGATTTTAGCCAGGGAATGCAGTTAGAAGCAGAAAAAGAATTGCAGGTATTCAATGGAGCTAACCCAGGGACTTGGAATTTATTCACTGACAACTCGTCTAACATAAAAGGAGCAGGTTTAGGGGTCGTATTGGTACCACCTACGGGTGAAACCATTCGGCAAGCTATCAAATGTCATTCCATAACTAACAATGAGGCAGAATATGAGGCTATGATTGCAGGTTTAGAACTGGCACGGGAACTTGCCATAAATCAGATTATAATCAAGAGTGATTCACAACTCGTAGTCAATCAGATGATGGGGACTTATACAGCCAGGGAAGCAAGGATGCAGCAGTACTTGGAAAAGGTACGGGAATTGATAAAACAATTTCAAAATTGGAAAGTTAGACAAATACCCAGGGACGAAAATCTTGAAGCAGACGCCCTAGCTAATCTCGCATATGCAGCCGACGTGGCAAATGATGCAAATGCCTCAATGATACATTTATTTCATTCAGTTCTTGATCCTGATGTGAATGAGGTAAATTTTAATAACTTAACATGAGATTGGAGGAACGAAATTGTTGCTTTTTTGCAGTATGGAACCGTCCCTGATGACAAGAAAAAGGCTTATGTGCTACGAAGAAAGGCTACTCGGTACTGCTTAAAACAAGGCAATCTATATCGTAAAATGTTCGGTGATCCCTTGGCAAGATGTCTTGGACCTTCACAAACAGAGTATGTAATGAGAGAAATACATGAGGGACATTACGGGAATCACGTAGGTGGAAGATCACTGGTAAGAACCTTAATTAGGGCAGGTTATTACTGGCCTAAAATGGAAGAAGAAGCGGAAAGTTTGGTAGCCAAATGTGATAAATGCCAAAGGTACGATAACAATATGCATAAAACTACGGAGCTATTACACCCAGTCATTGCGCCATGGCCATTTATGAAATGGGGAATGGATATCATGGGTCCATTACCACAAGCAAAAGGATAGGTAAAGTTTTTGCTTGTTCTCACTGATTATTTTACTAAATGGGTGGAGACAGGTGCATTCAAACAGGTGCGAGAAAAGGAAGTACGAGATTTTATTTGGCGGAATATCATATGTCGATTTGGTGTACCAAAGGAGATCGTATGTGATAATGGCCCTCAATTTATAGGAGCTCAGATCACGGAATTCCTTCAAAGTTGGCAAATTAAAAGAATAACGTCTACGCCTTATCATCCAGTGGGTAATGGGCAAGCAGAATCAACAAATAAAGTCATCATCAACAATTTGAAGAAACGATTAGAAGAGTCAAAAGGAAATTGGCCAGAAGTGCTACCTGGTCTTTATGGGCATATCGTACGATGACGAAAACTAGTACGGGAGAAACACCGTTTTCATTGGTTTATGGAACTGAAGCTTTGATTCCAGTCGATATAGGAGAACGGAGTACCCGATTCACGCAGGCGACACAAGAATCTAATGACGAGGAGATGCGAGTCAACCTAGATTTACTCGAAGCAAGGAGAGAAGCTGCACTAATAAGAATGGCAGCACAAAAACAGGTCATAGAACGATACTACAATAGAAAAACACGCCTCAGGTTCTTCAAAATTGGGGACTTCATGCTTAAAAAGGTTTTTCAATCTACAAAAGCAGCTAACGCAGGAAAATTAAGTCCAACATGAGAAGGACCCTACAGAGTTCGTGATGTTGCAGGAAAAGGAGCATATGAACTAGAAACAATGGATGGCAAAGTACTACCATCACATTGGAATGCTGTTCATTTGAAGAGATACTATTTCTAAGGGAAACCCACGGTCAGGTATAACCATTTTATATTTCATTTTTGAATTGTTAAAATTTTACTAACAATTTTAGATGATAGGCAAAAAGCTATACCATACTAAATGATGAGTTACGACCTGTAAGGCACACGGAGTAACCTAAAATTCCTGGCCTAGGGTTACAACTATTCTGATAGAAATAAATACGGGGTACGCAGTTTTCATCTATAATCGCCCTTCCGAGTCCCGTGTGTTTTTCCTTTTCAGGAAAACAACCAAATGAGAGGAACTATCAAGTGCTCGAGGCTTCATACTTCAACACTCAAACACTTGGGGGACTACATAATATACATAGACATGTGTATAAAGAAGGAAAAGAAGATTGAGGGAAAATCAAGCCTAAAAAAGTCAAGTGCAGAGTAAATAGCCTAAAAGAGTCAAGTGCAGAATAAAAGTTACGAGATAGAGCCACGAGCTGAGGCTAAAGAGAAACAAAAACCTCATTATATTTAGGGTATTAGGGTAAAGGCCATATACTAAAACGGGTTATAAGGAAAAACCCCGTACATATTACTCTTCTTTTGTAAAAATCTGTTACAAGAAAAATAGTTACGAGAAAGTTATAGATGTACTTCAAATACATGTAAAGAATTATAAGTTCCAATAACAACTTGTCAAAGTTATTTCAAAGAAACATGTGTGTTCCTATTTCTTTTATCGTATGTTAACACCATTATAAAGTTGAGACGTCTACTTCATTAAGTGTCGAAATATAAAAGGGCCCTCTTTTATAAAACTCATGTTCAAATTAATTAGTCATGAGGATAACAGAAGCATTTTCGAAGAATAAAAATGCAAATTATTCTGTAAGTCCTTAAAAATTAAGGCAAGAATAAAGATAACAGAAGTTTATAATAATAACACGAGGAACTTCTTAATATGTAAAAATCTAAGACTAAGGACAAACTTAGTCATACAACTACGAGATTGTCTATATAGATTGCCTGCCCCATAAAAGACTTGGGGACTTACGACTTCAAAATCAACCCTCAAATAAAGTTAAGGGTCTGATTATAGTTTTCCAAAACAAAAGCAAAATCACTAGAACGTTCAAAACCGGTCAGTGAGAAGTTTGAGGAACCGAAGCAGGAGCATCGACAACAGTGGGTTCAATTTGGGCAGCTATATCAACAGATGCAGTTTCAGTCTGGCTTGTAGTAACAAATTTGATTGGGCTTGAAAGAATTGGGATACCCATATCAGCTTCAACATTCATGGGAGCTTCAGCCGCGGGAGAAGGGAAGTCCTGAGTTTGTTGAGCCTTTTCAATGGTTTTGGTGATCTTAGCTAACTCCAATTCCAGGTTGAAGTTTTCTTGACCAGCTTCAAGTAGGGTATCACGATGAGAATTCAAAAATGCCCAACTTGTCTCGACAACAGATTTTTCTTCAAGGATCTCATAATCCTTTTCCCAAGCAGCGATCTCATTCTTTAGCTCTTCATTTTCAGCCAAGGCGGAGTTGTGGGAAACTTGAAGAGAGTCATGGGATCATTCTAAAACACGCACTTTATCAGCTGCGATTCTGAGATCCTCTTGTGCTTGAGTCAAGTTTTGCACGAGCTCCCCAGCGTAAACTTCCTTTTGGTCCAAAAGAGCTTTTAACTCTTTGATTTCTTCACTAGCTTTAGATAGTTGCTCTGAGAAGGAGGACTCGAGATGTTCTTTGTCTTTTTCTGCTTGGCTTGAAGAAGCTTTTGCAACCGCCAATTCTGAAGTTAAAGCCCGCACTCGCTGCTCTAAGGTACTCTTGCTCTCTTGTAAGTCTTCTATATCAATCTGTGCACGCTCAAATTGCTCCTTCCGAATGAGAGTCACGTGCTATCTTCTCCAAGGGGGCGATTCTTTTCATCATTTCTATGCCAATAAGATTGGCCTGAAAAGGGGAAAAGGAAGTAAGAATCCTCAAAGATAGTCTAATTATAAAGCAAAAAAGGAAGAGAAGGAAA
Organism: Nicotiana tabacum; assembly: GCF_000715075.1. Taxonomy (NCBI): domain Eukaryota; kingdom Viridiplantae; phylum Streptophyta; class Magnoliopsida; order Solanales; family Solanaceae; genus Nicotiana; species Nicotiana tabacum. The sequence goes on from NC_134084.1 coordinate 91,864,636, forward strand.
GTACCTTCAAAGTAGCATGTACGATATCATTCATTAAAGTCAGGGAACTATGACTCTCCAACTTGGCTTTTTCAATTGTGCCGATTAAAGGCTCCAACCATGCATCTACCTGACCTGACTTTCTCAAAAGGCTGCTCTCACCAGGAACTTCAATAGTTACCCGCCTCATATCGGCACTTCTACTTGAAGAGCCCGCTTTTGTATGATGAACGATAGGAGGGGGAATAGTCAAAGGAGGAGCCGGAGAAGAGGTACAAGCAGTAGAAGAAGGAACGGAAATAGCTGGGGCCGGTAAGGAAGGAACCACAAGCATGGGAGTTGGAAAAGAAGATAAGGGTACTTCGTCTAAAATAGGTCCTACATCTTCACGGCCAAATCTGCTGATGAAAAGTTGGTCAATAGACTCACGAGTATCGTGGGGAGTGACGTCATCGTCCGGAATTATTATTGGAGTTTCAACAGGTTCGGTAAGAGAAACCGACACTTCAGCTTTGTCATCAGATACGATGCATCTCCTAACTCGAGGCCTTGTCACCAGGGAGACCTCATCTCCCTCTTCTTCAGAGTCTTCCTCTTCTGCAACTTTCCTTTTTGCAGAAGAAGAACCCAAAACTATTTCCCGGGATCTTTCTAGAGAGATACGGGTTCCTGAAGGAGTACGGGTTCCCGAGGAAATACGAGAAGTCGCAACTGCTTCAGCAGTAACTCCTCGAGTAGCAAATCCTGACGAAAGGAAGGATAGAAATTAGAGCAATAAAAGAGAATATAGATACGAAAGGCACAAAATATAAATTCTTACCATGAGTTTTTACCTTCCAACCAAAATAGTTAGAAAGTGTTTTCCAAGACCTACCGTTCATCGGTGTGATCTTCAGCAATTTATCTACCCAACCACGGAAGTTGGGAACATCCCCCACAACTCCCATGGTAGCTAAGAAAAAAATAACAAAAGCAAAATTAGAGAAGTTGGCAAACTTGAAGGAAAAAAGGTACGAGAAGGTTAAAAGACTTACGTGCAAAATTACACTTCTCAGGGAAGGGAACATTATCCTCACCCACTAAACCAACAGTGGTGGAAGCAATGAATCGGGCATACCAGTCGCGGTCTTTGTCATCTTCGGGACTCACCAAAACCCTCTTACTCCTGGCTACTAGTGTAAGAACACCATTGCGAAAAAGCCCAGGTGAGTAAAGATGAATCAAGTGGGGGAAAGTAAAAGGAACTTTGGCTTTAGTGGCTAAATGCCTTAAACAGGTAACAACCCTCCATATGATCGGACCAATTTGGCCCAAACAGACGTTGAAGAAACGGCAAAATTCGAGAATGACTGGGTCAATCGTTGGTCTGAACCCTAAAGTAAAAGGGTATATGTAAACAAAAGAAAACCCAGTTAAATAAGAAGTTATCCTCTGATTCAGATTAGGGATAATAATGGGAAAATCGTTACTCCAATGACAATCCTTACGAACCACAGGAGTCAAAATTTCTGTAATTTGAGCGGGGTAAGTATCGACACGATCCAAAGTGGCAGTCTAGTTTCTTAGAGATTCCCTATCGTGGTAAAAAGATAATTCTGTAGGGACTATCTCTTCTACTAAAGGTTTGCGTAATGGTTCAGAAGGTTCTTTACTCCTAGAAGAAGATTTGTGAGAAAGGGAACCTCTGGTTCTAGAAGAGGGACCAGAACTAGAAGAAGGCATAGACGAACCACCTCGAGTAGATCCTAAGCTACGAAGCCTACCTCCCCTTCTATGCCTAACAGGGGCATTGGGGAAATAATCGACAATGGAGATTCTGGAGAGAGAGGGTTTGTGAAGACATAGCGAAGAGGAATGATGTAAAGAAGAAGTAAACAGAGAATGGAGAAATTAAGTGTTCAGTAAAATTTTATGAGGTAAAAGACAAGGAAAGAAGTTATACTTATATTGATAATCGACCGCCAAAGATAAAAGTGCAGTGAAGGAAGGATCACAATTATGATAACTGGCACTTCGTAAATAGTGGAACCGTAAAAACCTTGAAAAAGGCTGCAAAAACTGCAGAACCAATGAAAAATTGATACGTGTACGGAGTATTAAATGGAAGTGACAATTGAAGCGTCAATTTTGTCATAACATTAATGGTGACAAAAATTCTCGTTTTAATGAAAACCACTTCCCAAATATTTAACTGATGAATAAATGGAAAATAGGGGGACTATCTGTATTTGAAAAAATTACATTTATATAAGGATGACGTGTCGAGACACGTGGACTGGTCAAATAGTCAAAGAATTACAATTAATCAAGAGGCACGAGCAACAATAGAAACGAGCAAAGACAAAGGAAGAGGCACGGGTGGCCGTACATGTTTAAGTCATTTATATCCAAGAATCAAAAGGAATGGATCTGACCACAGTAAAGAGCGCAGATACAGAATTTGACAGGTATTAAATACTGGATACGTTAGGGAATTTGTATTGATTATAATGATTATGTAACGTAGTATTCAATGTCTTTAATTATTCATAATAGCCTCATTATGATTTGGGGAAAACGCATATCTTTAAGATACCTATAAAAGGGAGGTATCTGATCAATTGTAGGAACAAGAGATATTATCGGAATATACTTTGATTTACTTGTTTTTTCTCTTGATTACACTCTAATTACCTCAAATTACTTTCCTCTATATACTCTTTTGATTATCAGTACCCCGTTTTCTTCTAAATTCTAGCTTTGACTGAAATTCTATTTTTTGATTAAACACTACCATTGTTCCTTGAACCTGCTTAATAATACACAAAAGGGGAAAACAACAATTAGGAATTAGGATAATAGAACAAACAAACTATATACGAAAAGATGCTACTCTCTCCATTTCGATTTATATGATGTATGTTATGCATCACATTAAATTCCTTATTTTGAAAAAAAAACATTCCATACCTGAAAATGCAAGGCATAGAAGACGATGTCTTCAAAAGTTTCAAAAGAAGATGAATTTGGTAGAAGAAGTCCTTCATCCTCTAAGTCTGATACAGCCTCATCAAATGAATCTTTATTGATCTTCAAAGTAGATATCTGAATCACCACTTCTTTGTCACCTATTTCTGTTGCTGAAATAACTAATGAAGAGCTCTCATTTCCTCCTCTTCTTTTTTGCTTGTTAAAATCAGCTGAATTTTCATTATTAGAGATTGTTCTTGATGTAAGATCTTCTTTCTTCTCAATTAGTCTTTCCACTTCATTTTGTAACTCTGGTATGTACTTTAGAACTCTTGATATTGTGGATGGAATGCTTAGTTTTTTCTGTGAACATAAAAAATGATCAAGTCTTGTCAGCGCAAATTTAAGTTTAAATCTTAAGCTCAGAGATTGAATTGAAAAATAGGATAGTTATTTTTTTTTGTTTTAAATAATCCATAATACCTTATGGTCAGAAGCTGGAAGTAAAGAGCGAAGAGAGGAATATAAGCTATTGATTTTTTTCTGCGATGACGCTCACTAGCATTGTGATTAAGCTTCTTTACCATCTGATCAGGTTGATTACCATTATTATTAATCTGATCAAATTTTTTGGCATCGCAGTGTTCAAGAAGTCTTGTTTGAGATGATGATGATGAATGAAGTGCAGCAGCTGAATTATCTGAAGTATCTGTGGCAGTGTTTATAAAATGATGGCTTATGGGATCCTCCAAAAGCCAGCAAAAATGGTCAGAAAACAAAGGAGAAGAAGAAATGGCTAGCATTTTGCTAATACTCTGAAAACTTAATTAATTTATGCTTTACTAATTTTTGTAAGACAATATTGCAGTCGTTACATTTGTGATGAGAATTTATGCCAATAGCTTTGATCAGGTCATACCTCAGCATAAGCCTTAAATAATAATTATCGATTGGTGGTTATACTAATGATTTGGTCTTTTCTTCTTAAGATAACAAGTAATAGACTTGTGTATTTCCATGGCCAATGTTTATCTACATAAGAAATGTATATACTTGTAGGGTGTAATTGCGTGTGGGATCCATGGCATACACAAGCCTTGGGTAAGATTAGTCGAGTATTTAGTGTCCATGGCACGTGTAAGCACGTTTAATCAAATTAAACACATCGGCGAACTGAATTACGAGTTCGATCGAATCCAGTAATTTTGTTGAAACTATGTATTGTCTTAAATGATCAATTCAATGCATACAAAATTATTAATTTAATTTAGAACCTAATTAACAAATCAAATTCAATGTATATCTAATTAAATATTTTAAATATATACTCCCTTTATTTCAATTTATGTAAACATATTTGACTGGGCACGGAGCTTAAGAAAAAAGAAAAGGCTTTTGAACTTGTGATGTAAAATAAGACACATATAATTTTTGAGGCTATAAATCTTTGCAAAAAGGAAAACTATTTCTAAATATAGAAATGAGTTATTCTTTTTGGCACGAACTAAAAAGAAAATAGGTTCACATAAATTAAAATGGATGAAGTATATTTTTATTGTGTTTGTACTCATTGTCAAAAAATTTACAATAACAACAACATATCCAGTATGATCCACATAGTAGGGTCTGGGGAGGGTAGTGTGTACGACCTTACCCTTAGCTTGTGATGATAGTGAGGTTGTTTCTAATAGACCCCCAGCTAAGGAAAGCATAGGCACCACGTTAATAAAAATAAAGACAAGAAGGAACAATACCGAGAAGCCATTTAAAAGCAGCATAAAAAACAACAAGATAGTAAGATGACCAAAATGAAAGAAACGACAGGTAGTCATGGAAACCTAATACCAACAGAATGCGAGAGTACGTACTAATACTACCAGTATGAACAATCTAGACCATCTAATCTACTACCATAATCCTAGACCTCCACACCTTCCTATCAAGGGTCATGTCCTCGGTTAGCTGCAGCTGCGCCATGTCATGCCTAATTATCTCTCCCCAATTCCTCAAGACCTCCAATATCAACCTCCCATACCTCCTTACTGACGTGTTTGTGCTTCTCCTCCTTACATGTCCAAACCACCTAAGCCTCGTTTCCCCCATCTTCTCCTCAATAGGGGCCACACCCACCTTGTCGTGAATAATCTCATTCCTAATCCTACCTAATCAGGTGTACCCGCACATCCATATCAACATCCTCATCTCTGCTACCTTCAACTTCTGGACATGGACGCTCTTTACTAGCCAACACTCAGCCCCATATGATGTTTTAACTTCAATACTACACAAGAGGAGAGGGGGATGATTTGTGTGGTGTCCAATTTTTCGCTTAAACTGATTATGGAAGGACCTGGTTCTTCTAAGTATTCCTCAACCTACTATTACTGAAATAGTAAATGCGAAATATAAAGAACACAAGTATTTTACGTGGAAAACACCTAGCTCAAAAGGTGAAAAAACCACGACCTACTTCTCTGTAGGATGTTCCCAAACTCTCCACTAAATCACCAAGCCAAAAACTGCATTTACATAACACTTTTGTCAACCTAGGATTTACTCTAATCCCGTTGTAGCAAACATCCTCTAACTATTGCGACAACTTCAAGTTAACTCTAACTTGAATACTCTAAGTACCTATTAAAATTGCCTCTAGATAAAGCTGAAAGGTACAATATGAAAATACCTACTACAATTGAACTAGAATAAAAGACAGACACTTGGAACTGATTCTTCTATCTAGTTCATGTAGCTTCAGGTTTGCACATTTAAATCACACACGAACTGCTTGCAAAATGCCTTGTTATTTTGCTTTCAATTCACGTTTAACTTTTGCTTTTATGCATCACCTGTAAAGTGAGAACATCTTGCGATTTATAGAGTTAGTAGAGTAGAAAATAACTAGAGTTGTAATGCTACTCTTCCTTGGTGGAAGAGTTCTAGTTAACATTAACCTCTAACTCATTCCCTGTCTTGGATAGTGTTCTCTTTGAGTAAGGAGTCATTCTCCTTGTCAATTATGCAACATTTTCGATCAGGAGATATCAATTATACCAAGTTAAGCTCATCTCCTTCACGTACATCCCACATGCTCGAATCTACCTATGTCTACGCATACAAGGGATGGACCGGGTTCATGCCTGAGCTCCCTTTGTCAATCTTCAAAACAAACCTTCACTTGGGCCAACAAATTTCCCCTTTTTGATGATGACAAACTCGGTGCTTTTCATAAGCTTAGGCCCTGCTTCAACTTAGCTCAACATCAACACAATGTTAGAAACATTTTTTCTTTTTATCACTTATCATCAAGGACCAGGTACATTAGGTTATAAATACCACTGTTCAAAGTGTAAAGCACAACCTTTTCCCCTTTTGGCATCATCGAAAATTTGCATAAATATTTAAGATAACTAGATTTTAAAACTTATTCATGGCCACTAGGACTACTTTAAATGCAATCATGAATTAATCATCATTGATCAAGCTAAGAATTTTAACCATTAAATAAATATAAACAAATAGTTAGAGCAAAAGTTAGTGAATTTCATTGATGATTGATAAGATTTTACCACAAAGCATAAGAAGAAATAAAAATACTGAAAACATGAGCAAAAGCAAAAAAAATCCCGAACTGGGCCACTGGTTGATCTAAACTAGGCTAGGAGGTTTAAGGTTGGGAAGGACCAGATGCTTGGTTTTTGGCTTGGAGTAGTTTCAACATATCCTGAAGAATGCCATCATTCTACTCCTTTTCTCTTGCCAGCTCAGTTCTTAGAGCATCTCTCTTCGTCTCCACCTTTGCCAATCTCTTCTTCAGCCTCTCAATCTCAGCATCCTTAGCCCTACTTTCTTGCACCAAGACTCGCACCTTGCTATTCATTGGTACCTTCTTGGATGAACCAGGTTCTTTAGTAGTGGCATGGATTTCATAGTCACAAGCAAGCAGAGTATTTGCCTCAAAATGATCCTTGCTTGTACCAACCTCCCACTTCTTCATAGGTACCTTGAAATGTGCAAGCACAGTTGTGAGAATAAAGCCATAGGTAATGGTATGAGTCTTGGTGTCATTTAGAACCCTATCAAGAAGCTGGATAATAAATCCATACTAGTTAATCTGCCTCCCACTATCCAAACACTCCATCAAGACCAAGTCCATGAAGTTTGAAATGTGCCTCTTTTCCTACCTTGGCATAACATATTTGTTGACAAATTCGAACAACACTTTGTAAGATGGCTTCATCTCACTCTTGTACACAGTCTTGGGCTCAATTTCCTCCTTATTGTCAACTGAATTTTCAGGTAATGGCAAGGTCAATAGGAAGATTGTTTAGGCTTGTCCACTTGAGCTTTGTATAGTCATTGTACCCCTCAGTAGGTACACCCAGAATTTCTCCCAACTCCTTCACATCGAAAGAGACTTGCACTTCTTTCACCATAATGGTAACCCTTCCATTTTTCACCTCAGAATTTTCCATAAACTCAACAACTTCATTCCTGGCCAACCTACCATCCATCTGAAAGGCTATGTCCTTCCATCCTTGCAATTCCAACTTCTCCAATAGCAACACCATTCTTTGCTCCTCCAAGTCTCTGAGGAGTCTTCCTTTCAAAATAGTCCTTTTGCCAAACTTGGTCATCTTGTCTTTTTCATCATCAGAGTCATCTTCTTCTTCCTCCCCACTCCATTCTTCTTCATCTACAAGTTTCACTTTTCTTGATTTTACAGCAAATTTTGACTCTGAAATAGACTTCTTAGTGGAAGTCTTGGCTTTCTTGGGTTTGGGAGTCAAAACCTCCACTTTATCAGTCTCCTCTTCATCTTGAAGGACCAGGTCCGTCTCACCAACATCAGCAGCCTCAATAGGCTCACTCATCTTCTTCTTTCCCTTAGCAACTGCTTTTCTTCTGCTTTCCTCCAAGGTTTTCTCCAATTTTTCCTCATTCTGCCTTTTCTGGCTTCTTGTGGCTCTACCTTTTGTGGGAGAAATTTCAACAGTAACAAAAGGGACAGAAGGGGCAGCCTTCCTTTTCTTATTTGTCCTAGCAGTGCCAGGAGTTTTAGCCTTTGAACTTCCCTTCTTTTTGGGTTATAACTCTCATTCACCTTTTTAGTAGGTCTGCTAGGGTTTCCTATTCAGATGGAACAGGTTCATCTACATTTTTCCTAAGTTGAACTAGCCCTTTAGCAGCTTCACCAGACCCACTTACCCCTATTTTGTATACACTCTCCTCTATTCCAGCAGATTCCTCTCCCAAAACAACTATTGCACCTGTTTCATTGGTTAGACTAACAATAGTGGGTGAAGAATCAACCACTCTTTTACCCTTTCCCCTCACAACACTCCTAGCACCCTTGCTCTCTTTTTCTTTTCCCTTTTCATTATTACCACCAACTTCTCTAGATTCTGTAGTCTCAACACCTGCTGTAAACCCTACCAGTACAAACTTATTCTCCAAATTTTGAAGCAACTTGAGAATTTGTCTCAGGAGTAACTTTAGGACCAGAAGATACCTGTTCAGTTTTGGAAGAACCACTTTCTTCTCCCTCAGTAGCAGACTTAAGTGTATCTTCAGATTTCCGGGATTCTTCTTCCCTACCTGCTTTAAATTGTTTGTTTATTTTCTCGATCTGCTCTCCTCTAGTGACAATCTTACGAGCCATCATTTTTACTATACTTTTCTTAGAGATTGGTGTGGTTGCAGGAGTTGTGGTTGCAGGAGTGGTAGTGGGTGTGGAAGTGGTTTCTTATGGTGGTGATGATGAAGGGCTTTTAGGAGTGTTAGCCATTTCTTTGCTTGGTTCTGGAAGAAAATAGAAGTAAAATGTATTTGGAGGATTAGAGAAGTGGAGAGTGGTTGACGGCTTGAAAAGTAGTGGAGTGAAGAAAGCAATAATGTTGATCAATATAAAAGGAGGTAATTAATGGGTAATGACAGGCTTTTAAGACTTTTAAAAGTCTAATAAAACTGAATTTCAGGTTTGAAAAGACATTGGAGTTTATCCCTAATATCTAGGTAGTTTAATTCGGTTAGAAGTCTTTGAACGGAACTGATTCACTTATAACGGATAAGTTCAAAAGAACTTTGGAATTAGGTAGGACTCTGCTCATGATCCAAATATTATTATTTTAAGTTATATAGTGTGTAGCAAATATACCGTGTAATCTTGATGAACCAGGTTCTTCATCGAGAATACTCTTGTGTAAGTCTAAATTTGTCAAAATAGAGAAATATCATTCAAGATTAATGAATTATTTTAACACATGACACAAGAGTATACTATTGAAAGTATGAGATTGAGCAAATCTAATCTACTTATGTACAAAATTTACAGATTTTCTAAACAATTTATTTTTTTTCGATTGTGAAATTTTGAACTTGTCCTTTTAGGTGATCTTAATCATCCCTAATTCTAACTTGTTCCTTTCAAAGTGATATCTACTTAGAGCTTTTGTTAAGATGTCATCTATTTGTTTGTTAGTAGCACAAAACTCCACAGTGATCAAACCTTTCTCATAGTTGTCCCTAAAAAAATGGTACCTAATATCTATGTGCTTAGTTCTCTTATGATAAACCAGGTTCTTTGTCATACTAATGGCACTAATGTTATTACAAAACATAGGGATACAACTAACATCAATTCCAAAGTCCATTAATTGTTGTTTGATCCACAACATGAAGCAGCAACAACATACTCAGCTTCAGCAGTAGATAAGGCTACATAATTTTGCTTTTTAGTAGCCCAAGACACAAGATATGAGCCAAGAAAGTGTGCAATACCTTAAGTGCTCTTTATATCCACAATAAACCTGCATAATCAGCATATCCCACTAGATTAAAATTACTACCTTTTGGATACCAGAGGCGAAGGTCAGTGGTGCCTTTTAGGTATCTCGAAATCTTCTTGACAGCAGTCAAGTGAGACTCTTTTGGATTCGCCTGAAATCCTGCACAAAAGCCTACACTGAGAATAATGTCAGGTCTTCTATCAGTGAGATACAACAATGAGCCAATCATTTCCCTATACAACTTCTGATCAACAGATGAACCGGGTTCATTTTTATCCAACTTTGTAGCTGTTGCAATAGAAGTGTCAATTTCTTTGGAATCTTCCATTTTAAACCTTTTAAGCAGCTTTTTTACATACTTGTTGATGGATCATAGTTCTATTTGAATTTTGTTTAATCTATAAGCCTAAAGAGAAATTAAGCTCACTCATCATGCTCATTTCAAATTCACTCCCCATTAATTTAGCAAATTCTTTACTTAACTTATCAGTGGTTGCTCCAAAGATTATATCATCAATATATATTTGAACTACCAAGAGATCTTTAGCTTTTTCTTTCAAGAACAAAGTATTGTCAATTTTACCTCTCTTGTAGTCATGCTCAAGCAAAAATTTTGATAATCTTTCATACCATGCTCCTGGAGCCTGCTCGAGCCCATAAAGTACCTTGTCAAGTTTGTATACATGATCAGGATGTTCCTTGCTTTCAAACCCCGAAGGTTGCTTGACAAACACTTCTTCCTTGAGATAGCCATTGAGGAAGGTACTCTTGACATCCATTTGATGGAGTAAATTCCATGTAAGCAGCAAAAGCTATCAGGAGTCTAATAGCTTCCAATCTTACAACTGGAGCAAAAGTCTCATCATATTCTATGCCCTCCTCTTAACTATACCATTGAACCACCAATCATGCCTTGTTCCTTGTAAATGTTCCATCTTTATCAAGTTTATTTCTGAAGACACATTTAGTGCCAATCACTTATCTGCCCCTAGGTCTTGGTACCAGATGCCAAACTTGACTTCTCTTAAATTGGTTGAGTTCATCATGCATTGCATTCACTCATTCTGCATCCTACAAAGCCTCAACAACATTTTTAGGTTCAATAAGAGATAGAAAAGCATCAAAAGCACAAAAATTCTTCAAAGAAGATCTGGTTTTGATTCCAGAGGTTGGATCAGTAATTATGTTCTTAATGGGATGAGAACTTTGGTACTTGTAAGGTTTCACAACCAGCTGATTTCCTCTTGATGTTCCTCCAATGTTTTGTTTCTGAGGAACAAGTTCATGGACAGGTTCCATTGAGGTTTGAGATTCAGCTCCTCTTTGTTTAGTTCCCCCTATCACGTTGCCCTGAGTAGAAGAACCTGTTCCATCACTTGTTCCTTCCTCTGGTGCATCTTTAGTCTAGTCTATGGTTTCATTTGAATTTTTTACCAGCCTAATTGCTTCATCTTCATGTTCCTATCTCTCAGAAAGAATGTTAGTTTCATCAAAAACCACATGTACACTTTCTTCTACACACATAGTTCTTTTGTTATAGATCTTATAAGCTTTACTATGTGAAAAATATCCCAAGATTACTCCCTCATCACTTCTGGGATCAAATTTACCTAGGGAGTCTTTGCCATTATTGTGCACAAAGCACTTGCATCCAAATGACCTAAGATGGGATATATTTGGCTTTCTCCCTTTAAGTAACTCATAAGGAGTCTTCTCAATAAGAGGTCTAGTCATGCACCTACTTATGATGTAACATGCAGTGTTCCCAGCTTCTACCCAGAAACTATGAGGCAATTTACTAGAAAGAAGCATAGTCCTAGCCATTTCTTCCAATGACCTATTCTTTCTTTCAACTACACCATTTTATTGTGGAGCCGTAGGTGCATAAAAGTTATGATCTACGCCATACACATCATAAAATTCAGCAAATTTATCATTTTCAAATTTAGTACCATGATCAGACCTAATTGATGCAAGTTGATTACCTAGTTGTTTTTGAGTTTTTTTAACAAAGGAAGTGAACATGTCGAATGCTTCATCTTTTGATGTCAGAAACAATGTCCAAGTAAACCTAGAGTAATTATCAACAAGCACCATAACATATCTCTTACCACATCTGCTCAGTGTTCTCATTGGTCCACAAAAATCCATATGGACCAGTTCCATCGTTCTGGTGGTACTTACCATTTTCTTGTTTTTGAAAGAGGATCTTACCTGCTTCCCTCATGCACTCACAAACTTTGTCTTCCTTGAACTTAATGTTAGGCAGTCCTATCACCAAGGCCTTGGATACTAGTTTGTTGAGTTCACTTAGACTGGGATGGTTCACTCTTTTGTGCCAATGGAGGGGATCATTATCCAACCCACTTAAGCAAGTGAGTTTATTTTCTGAAAGTGTGGACATATCTATAATATATATATATTGTTCACTCTTTTTCCCTGCAAAACAATCTTGTGAGTGGTAAGATTTATCACAAAACATTTGGTAGAGGTGAATGCTACCAAGTTACCTCTATCACACAATTGTGATACACTGATTAGGCTGCATTTTAGGCCATCTATCAAGTAGACATTCTCAATAGAGTGAGAATCAGTCTTACCTACCTTTCCAACCCCAATGATCTCATTTTTCTTCCCATTTCCAAAGGAGACATTACCTCATTTGAGGTCCTCAAGTGAAAGGAACTAGTTCTTTCTTCCTGGCATATGCTTTGAACAGCTACTATCCATGTACCATTTGGCTGCTCCCCTTCACTTGAACCTGCAAAAGGAAATCAGGGGTTAGTCTTAGGAACCCAAACTAGTTTGGGTCCCTTTTTATAGGAAAAAAGGGTAAATCGGATTCTTTTTAGCCCAACCTGGCAGCCTATTTTTCCCTTGACAAATTCTTTATTCTTTTGACTAGCCTTTTCTTTTGAAATGCATTCACTTTTATAGTGATCAGTTTTACCATAGTGTGTGCAAGTTTTATTACTAGGAAGTGTGAGGTACTTGCTTTTGGGATCGCACTTAGGTGCAGGGGTCCCATAGCCAAGTCCTCTCTTGTTGCTACTATGGTATTCGTATAGCCATGAACGTGCATCAGAGGACCTCTTCCATTTATGTATTCTATATAGCTCATGCTTTACCTTGCTTAGATCTTCATTTAGGACTCTTATCTGCTCATCCCTTTTGTACAACTCATCCTTCATTTTTCCTAAATTTTCTTCTAAAGTAAGTTGTGTGTGATCGGATTTCTTTTAACATGTTCCTAATTACAATCTTAGATTTTTAGATCTAAGCTCTAGGACAGTGGTGTCAAATTCATGAACCTGGTTCTTTAACTCAGCTTTTTTACTTTAACTTTCACTAACCCTAAGTTCCAGATTTTTGCACTTAGCTTTCCAAATCACAAATTCCTTAGACAACTGTTCCTTTTCATTGTTTACATCCTCAGATTCATCAATGAAATCTATAAATAACTCATATAGCCTTTCTTTAAACAAAAATTTAATCTTGTCTTTGAGATGAATTACACTTACCTTAGATTCCTCATCAGATTCTCCAGTGGCCATAAATACTTGTTTATTTGCATCTTCATCATCTAAGCCTTCATCTGAGCTTTTTTCCCAAGCAACAACCATAGCCTTTGTTGATCCTTTGTTCTTCTTGGGTTGAACCAGTTCCTTCTTCCTATTTCTTCGTTCAACTCTTTCCTTTTTCCATTCAATTTCCCATTGAGGGCAATTTTTGATGTGGTGATCAGTCTTCCCACACTTGTAGCACCCCTCATTGGTTTGCTTTTTAGGAACTTTTGGTTTACTGTAGCTTCCACTTCTTGAAAGACCCTTTCCTCTCATTAGATACTTCTTGAAGTCCTTTGTGATCATGACTATTTCATCATCTTCTAGTTCAGAACCGTCAGTGATTCTAAGTGCCAGGCTCCTTTCATTCTTGGGTACATCCATCTTCATGGTTTGCCTTCTAAGTTCATAAACAGTGAGATTTCCAATTAGCTCATCAAACTTAAGAGTGACAATGTTCTTTGATTCCTGAATGACAGTGATTTTGCTCTCCCAAGTGACTGGCAGAACCCTTGTCAAAATCTTCTCAACTTTGTCTTCTTCGGGAATAATCCTTCTAAGAGACTTAAGTTCATTTGTCAGTGTGGTGAACCTTGTATACATCTCTTGGATGGTTTCCCCTTCCTTCATGATAAAGTTATCATATTGGGAATACAGTAAAGTTCCTCTAGACCTCTTCACTTGAGGTGTTCCTTCATGGGCCACTTGCAGAGTGTCTCATATTTGCTTAGCAGTGGTACAACTTTGGATTCTACTGTACTCATCTGGATCAAGTCCATAAATAAGCCATTTTTTAGCTTTGGCATTCTTATCACATTTCCTCAGTCTTCAGTAGTGCAGTCAACTCTTGTCTTTGGCACATCTACTCCTTCAGAATTTTTCTCCAAGGTAGCCAATGGTCCATTGGTGACAATGTCCCAAAGCTCATAGTCCTCTCCGATGATGTGAACTCTCATCCTGGTTTTCCACCAAGAGTAGTACTGGCCATTAAAGGGTTGTGGCCTATCAGTGGATTGTCTTTCCCAATTGCCAGATGGTGCACTCATCTTCATCTATTCCTAAGGTGTTAGCCTCTTCAAAGATAACATGCTCTGATACTAGTTGATGTTTTAACGTCAATACCACACAAGAGGGGGTGGTTTATGTGGTGTTTAATTTTTCGCTTAAACTGATTATGGAACGACCTAGTTCTTCTAAGTGTTCTTTAACCTACTGTAGGCATATAAAATTTGTACGAATTAAATTCATAAATTAACTTGGACTTATTTTAAATTCAAGATATATTGGTCCGAATAAATATTATGGGCTAACACAATTGGATTAATCCAATATATATATGGATTAAATAAGTCTTAATCCATTGGGCTAGCCTATTTAACTAGGCTAAAGTGATGAACCCACTTCATTAAGCCCAAGATATCATCTTCCTAGAGGACCAGTTTGGTGCCATGTGTCATATGACGTGGCACGCCAAGTCAAGCGAAAGAGCCAACAGGATTATGCCACCTGTCAAAATAACAAGGCGTGCCAAGTCACATTAAAAAACTAATGAAATTGCGCCACGTGTGCAAGTGACATGTTCTCGCCAATCAAATGCGGCCTTTTCACACTTGGTCGGAAAGAGTTTGTTCTTATCATAACTCTTCCTTTCCACAACTATAAATAGGGGTCTTCATAACCAGAAAATACACCCGAAGTTATAACAAGAAGCAAGAAAGAGCTAGTAGATCAAACACTGCAAATTCCTCCACAATTTTCAAGCTTCAAGCAATCAAGTTCAAGCTCAAGAATGAAGAACAAATCAACGTCAAGTTCAAGCAATCAAGCTAAAGCTCAAGAACAAGATTATTGTTCGTGGCAACAACTACATATTCAAGATCAAGCTCAAAGGCACTTGAATTTATTTACTATTGAAAAGAAGAACTAGAGGATTCATAGAGACTGTACACTCATATTATTTGAAATCAAATACTATGATTGTTGCAATATTTTTCGGTCTTGATTTTATTTCTCGATGCAAATTTTATTGTCTACAAATTCTGGCACGCTTGGTGGGATAATCTCTACCTCTCATCTCAGCTTTTCAATCACCAAAGTTTCAGAACCTCAAAATGGATTCAAAGAAAATCAACCCCGAATCAACTTCCACCAAGGCTGCTAACTCCAGGTTCTATGTTGATGTGGAAAGCATCCTCGATGTTACCTTTGGGAGCTTCGGACCGGTTACGAGGAGCAAAGCAAGCTCTTTAGGACAACAAGCACTCTAAGTGCCGTCCGCATCAACCTCTGTTTTCAGATCTTTTTCCTCAAAAGGAGCAAGATCTTCCATAAACGCACCCAAATGAGGAAGCGGTGTTGCTGAAAAGATCAAGAAAACACTTGCTCTGCTTAACTTCTCTGGATCCAAGAACTCTGCTGTGAAGGACGATGATGATGCTTCAAATGATGGATCCTCCCCACTTACACTGCATAGCGTGAGCCATTCAAGAATCAATCTGTGTGACAATCCATGCTACTCCCCATCATCTACAACAATCATGCAAGCCATGGTGACAAACACTTCATCTATGGAAGAGCAGTTGGCAAACTTGACGAAAGTAATCGCTGGCTTGACTAAGTGCATGCAAACTCAAGATGCTAGAATTGACAAGCTAACAGACAAGGTGGGAATCTTGGTGGAAGAAGAATCTACCCATGCACTTGGAAAGCTCCCAGAAGTTCTAGAGATTGATTCTCCCCCAAGACGAGCAACATCCGCTAAGGCTATCCCTATCTCATCGAAAGGGGTGATTCACATTGATCAATTGAAGGAATTCTTTGAAGGAACTATTAAGAATAAGTATGAAGTTGCTGCAAGTCTTCCCTTAGATATGCAAAGCTATACACTGCAATGATCGATATGTTAAAGATGCCCGCTGGCTATCAACCTCTGAAGTTTCAATAGTTTGATGGTAAAGGCAATCCAAAGCAACATGTGGCGCACTTTATTGAGACATGCAACAATGCTGGACATATGGAGATTACCTCGTCAAACAGTTTGTACGCTCACTAAAAGGAAATACTTTTGATTGGTATACAGACCTCGAGGTGGGATCTATTGATAGCTGGGATCAACTAGAGCAAGAGTTCCTCAATAGCTTTTATAGCACAAGGCGCACTATAAGCATGGTGGTACTCACAAGTACTCTTCAACAGAAGGGTGAACAAGTTATTGACTTTATCAATCGTTTGAGGAATGCAAGCCTCAACTGTAAAGATAGACTTAGTGAAGCTTCTGGCATAGAGATGTGCATCCAAGGCATGCATGGGGGATTGCGCTACATCTTTCAAGGTATCAAGCCTAGCACATTTGAAGAACTTGCAACTCGTGACCATGACATGGAATTGAGCATGATCGCCGCTGGAAATAAAAGGCTGCCTATTTATGAGCCTCGCAAAGGGAGTGGCAAGCAAGAAGTAAGGAAATGGAGCAAATTTGTACCCAGATCTGAAAACAAAGAAGCTATGAATGTCAACACATCACCTGTGAAGTTCACAACGAAGGTGAGCAAGAAGCAGAGTACGAAATTCACTTTTTTTCAAGATAAACTAAGTGGGAAGTTGACTCTAAAAGAAATGCAAGAAAAGGAGTACCCATTTCTGGATTCTGATGTGCCAGCAATTTTTGAAGAACTCCTTGAGTTAAATCTTATTGAGCTTACGGAGATGAAGCGGCTGAATAAAGCTGGTAAAACGAATGGCCCAAATTACTGCAAATACCATCGACTTGTGAGCCACCCTCTAGAGAAGTGCTTTGTCTTCAAGGAAAAAGTTATGGACTTGGATCGTGAAAAGAAGTCGTGTTTGAAGATGAGAAAGCAAGCGCAAACCAAGTCTCTATCACCTTTGGCTCATTCAGTTCGGATGAATTATGTGGTTTTAAAGAAAGTAAAGATGAAGGATTACTGTAGAACAACAAAGTTAAAATCGATCAACCTGATGATGATGAAGGTTGGACGTTGGTGACCCGTTGTAGGCGCCATAAAAGGAGCCCACAGAAAGAATCGATAGAACAACCAACAAGGAAAATGATGGTAAAAAGACCAGTGAAATAGAATCCAGGTAGGCATTTGGGGAAAGCAAAAGTGGAGGTTCACCACCCTTAAAATCCACGACATCTAGTGACCTTGGAGGATTATTTTCCATGTTGGTTTCGCATGAAGATCTCCCGTGATGGTATTGAGGCCTCTTTTTGCAATGCTGGTAAAGGGGAAGAAAAGAGTGATGACCTACCATTGGCACCATCTTCAGAAAAGCTCATCAAGTCTATTCCTCAAGAAGTTAATGCGTGCGAGGACAAAGTTACGTTCACAAATGACGATCTTCTACTAGGTGACACTCTTCATAACCACATGTTGTACTTGATTGGCTACATGCGTGATGAAAGGGTAAATCAAATTTTGGTTGATGGAGGATCCTCAATGAACATCTTGCCAATTCGCACTGTGAAAAAAGTTGGTATTCCCATGAACGAACTCTCAAAAAGTCGTGTAATGATCCAAGGATTCAACCAAGGGGGGAAAAGAGCCATAGGCACGATCAGGCTGGGAATCACCATTGAAGATATGCAATCAAGTGCATGGCTGCATGTGATTGATGCAAAGACTTCATACAACGTTTTGCTTGGAAGGCCTTGGATACATGAGAATAAAGTAGTTCCATCTACCTACCATCAATGTTTAAAATACTATGAGGGTGAAGTTGGGAAGAAGATAGTTGCTGATGATGAACCATTTACCGAAGGTGAGTCACACTTCGCCGATGCAAAGTTCTACTTGAAGAACCGCATTGTGAAGGAGCTAAAAGCTGATGATGGCATGAAAAGCAAAAATAATGAGCCCACAGCTAAAAGAGTTGAGGTGAATACTGGTGAAGCAAAAACTGTTACTGAGGAGGTACAACCCAACGCGAATAATTCTTATAGAGCGAATATTGCGTCTTATTGCAAGAAAGTAAGTCATGCGCTCCATTATATCCCTAAAAGGAAGAAAGATGAATGTGAATCATCTAATCTCCAAACTAACATGCTTAAGGAGTTAACTCTTCTGGTAAAATGAATTGAGGCAGTAAAGTTGTCCTCAAAGCCACTTGTAGGGTTTGTGGCCCAAAATCATTTGCAGAATATGGCACTCCCTACAAAGCGAATAGATGAAGGTTTTGATCTTAACGTTTACAGGCTATTTGCAAAAGCTGGATACAATCCCAATGAGCCATCAAAGTTAGGGAATAACCCATCAAAAGCTGCGACGAGGCAACCATGGGAAGGTTTAGGATACAAACAACCGTCACCAGTGCGTATCTCCATAATAAGGGCAAGCAACAATTATATCACTGTAGAAGACGAATCTGCCGCTTCTAACAGGCCTTCTATCTTTGATCGACTTGGAAAATCAACTGCGAGAACTTCCATATTTTAGAGATTGGGTCCATTAAAGAAGGGGAATAAGTTCCAGAGAAATTATCGAAATACAAGAACACCCACTTCGCCCAAAATCCAGAAGATCTCTAAGGATTTCCAAAGTTTGGTTCCTTTTAGAATGAAGCAACACACAAAAGCCATGGTTTCATGTGATAAGGTACTGAAGGTGAAGCCATACACTGTGGTCTACACTAAAGAACATGATGAAGATGAAGAAAGTGTGGGTTCTTCGTATCATGTTACTGCACACGGCGAGCACGGTGTTTTATCTCTAATAGAGGATGATGAGAAATTGGACGATGTTCCACTGTGTTATCACATATTCTTCAACGATGTAGACCCTCCCCAAGATAAAGATGCAAAAGATGCTCCACCTGAACTTGAAGAAGAGGTAAAAACGACAGTGGACGCTTTGAAAGAAGTAAACCTTGGCACTGATGAAGAATTAAGGCCCACTTATCTGAGTGCTTTACTAGCAGCCGATGAAGAAAGTACTTATATGGAGTTACTCAAGGAGTTTAAAGATGTATTTTCTTGGAGTTATAAAGAGATGCCTGGCTTGGACCCAAAAGTAGCAGTATATCACCTTGTAGTCAAGAATGCGCTCGTCCTGTTAAGCACGCTCAAAGGTTCTTTAGGTCGGACTTGTTACCTTAATTGAAAGTGAAGTTAACAAAATCATCAAAGCTGGTTTTATTCGTGAAGTTAAATACCCAACATGGGTTTCGAGTATTGTCCCTGTAAGGAAGAAAAATTGTCAGATTCGAGTGTGCGTTGACTCTAGAGATCTCAACAATGCGTGTCCGAAAGATGAATTCCCACTTTCTATTCCAGAGCTAATGATAGTTATGAGGAAATGTCTTTCATGGACGGTTCGGCGGGCTATAACCAAATTTGCATGGAACCAAAAGATGAAGAGCTCACTGCATTCTGTACCCCAAAGGGTATTTATTGCTATAAGGTAATTCCTTTTGGCTTGAAGAATGCTGGTGCTACTTACCAAAGAGCTCTGCAGAATATCTTTGATGACCTTCTCCACAAGAATATCGAATGCTATGTTGACGAATTGGTCGTAAAATCAAGAAAGAAGAGCGACCACTTGAAGGACTTGAGAATGGTGTTTGAGTTGCTCCGGAGGTACCAACTTAGGATGAATCCATTGAAATGTGCCTTTGGAGTTACTTCTGAATAGTTCCTTGGTTTCATTGTCCGGCATCGAGGGATCAAAATTGATCAAGCCAAAGTAGATGCAATTTTGAAAATTCATGAGCCTCGGAGGCGCCAGCCATTCAGTCGCCTTATGTAGAAGGGTGTTCCTTTCAAGCGGGACCAAGCTTATAACAGTGCCTTTGAAAGTATCAAAACTTACTTGATGAAGCCTCCAGTTTTGGCAGCCCCTATACTTGGAAAGCCGCTGATACTATACATTTCAGCACAAGAAAGGTCTGTTGGTCTGTTGGCCCAAGAAAATAGTGAAAAGAAAACTCCCTTTACTACTTGAGCAGGATGATGACACTAAATGAGCTGAATTATTCACCAATCGAAAAGTTATGTTTGGTGCTAGTCTTCTCAATCCAAAATTTGAAGCACTATTTTCAAGCTCATGTCTTTCATTTGGTTTCTAGAGCAAATCCAGTCAAGTTCGTTATGTCAAAACCTGTCCTTAATGATCGACTAGCAAGGTGGTACCTCTAATTTCAACAATCTGAAATTGTGTACATCCCTCATAAGGCTATAAAAAGACAAGTGTTAGCGGACTTCTTGGCAGATCACCCCATACCTGAAGATTGGGAGCTAACTAATGAACTACCTGATGAGGACACAATGGTCATTAAAGTTCAACCTCCATGGAAGATGTACTTTGCTAGTGTTGCACATCGCGGAGGAGCTGGTGCTAGTGTAGTATTTGTCACTTCTCAAGGTGAAGTTTTGCCCTACTCTTTTATGTTGACGCAATTCTGTTCCAACAATGTTGTTGAGTATAGAGCATTAGTACTTGGTCTTGAAATAGCTGTCGATATGAAGCAGTTGCAATTGCAAGTTTTTGGTGACTCCCAGTTAGTGTTCAATCAGCTTTAGGCAGTTACGAGGTCAAAAAATCTGAATTACGCCCTTATCATAATTATGCTAAGAAATTAATAGGATGGGTCGGCGACGTGACTATTCAACATGTGCCAAGGAAAGAAAATAAGAAGGCGGATGTTTTAGCTGCCCTAGCTTCATCGTTAACCCTGCCTGATCAAGCGCAAGTTAATGTCTGTCAAAAATGGTAGTACTGCTACCAAATGAGGTTGAAGGTGAAGAAAATGAACTCAAGCATCTTGTCGCTATTTCTGAAGCTGAGAAAGAAGAATGGCGACAACCCATTATCGACTATTTAAGCTATGGGATACTGCAAGATAATCTGAGGAGAAGGACTGAAATCCGTCGACGTGCACCTCGCTTCCTTTACTACAAAGATACTCTATACAGAAGGTCATTCGAGGGAGTACTCTTGCGATGCTTGGGGAAAGAAGAAACACTCCAAGATTTGCAAGAGGCATATTCTAGGGTGTGTGGATCACACCAGTCTAGAGCAAAGATTCACTTCCATATAAAAATGATGGGATATTATTGGCCAACGATGGTAAAGGATTGCTTGGACTACGTTCGAAAATGCAAGACTTGCCAATTCCATGCGAATTTTATTCATCAACCTTCTGAAGTGTTGCACCCAACTGTTGCATCCTGCCCTTTTGACGCTTGGGGATTGGATGTTGTTGGACCACTACCAAAGTTCTCTGGTGGGCACCTATACATCTTCGCTGCAACTGACTACTTCTCAAAATGGGCTGAAGTTGTTGCTCTTAAGGAAGTAAAAAAGGAAAATGTTGCAAGTTTCATCCGAATAAACATTACCTATAGCTTTGGCATTCCTCATTACATAATAAAGGATAATGACAAGCCGTTCGACAATAGGTTGATGAACAAGATTTGTGAACTCTTTGGCTTCAAGCAACATAACTCTTCTATGCACAATGCTTCCGCCAATGGTCTAGCCGAGGCATTCAACAAAACTCTATGCAACCTGTTAAAGAAAGTCGTCTCCAAATCCAAAAGGGATTGGCATGACTGTATGGAAGAATCTCTATGGGAATATAGGACAACTCACCGCACGCCAACACAAATGACCCATTATGCACTCATTTATGGAGTCGAAGTCGTCTTGCCACTCGAGCATCAAATACTTTCATTACGATTAGCTATTCAAGAAGGGATCACTGATGAAGAAAATGCTCGACTTCGATTAGTAGAGTTGGAGGCTCTTGATGAGAAGAGGTTGCAAGCTCAACAGAGTCTTGAATGTTATCAAGCTCGATTGTCTCGCGCCTTCAATAAAAGAGTTCGCCCAAGATCCTTTCAAGTAGGAGATCAAGTCCTTTCCGTACGAAGACCCATAATTACTTCCTATAAACTTATAAGGAAGTTCACTTCAAAATGGGATGGGCCATATGTCGTACAAGAAGCTTACTCAAGTGGGGCTTACAAGCTAGCAAATGCAGATGGCATGAGAATCGGCCCTATCAATGGCAAGTTTTTGAATAATTATTATCCTTGAAGTTGTAACACTCCTTGATACACAAGCCTAAACTGGATGTTCCTACACTGCTGGCCCGCATGAGTCTAAACTGTGTACGGCCCACCAAAAAAAATGTCCGCTAGGTTGAAAACCTCGAAAGAGGCAGCCTAGGCAAAAGTTAGAACATGTAAAAAAAGAAAAAGAAAATCACCCATTCTGAACTATGGTATGACTTGATCCTCTTCACCGAGGTAAGTAGGAAACTTAGAGTTTCATTCTATGTTCAGTCGCATAAGTTCAACACATACATAATCCCAATCGTTGTCCGAATGAAGTACGATGGAAAGTAATCCATTCAATCGGCACTTGAAAATCGAGCTGAGATACCATTCTTCTGTTAAACTTTGGATCCCATTTGATTTAAAGGGGGCAAGCCGCTATGGTAAATTGGTGTCTTCAATAAAATAATTAATCTCTTTTAGGAGGCTGCCAAGCATTTGCATTGAAGTCTGGTAAAGTGAGAATGAAGCTCTTTAATTTCAATTTCAATCAGTTAAAGGGGTCTTACAATCTCAAGGCTTCCACACCAAGAAATAAAAATTTTGCTGAAGTCGCGCTAATTTGGAACTGTCAGCATATCAGAAACCCAAGTCGGCTTCAAACTATCATCTGAAACTCTCCTTAAGGAATTAAATTTTAAATTTTTGATATGTTTTAGATTTTGAAGTTTAGTTTCCAAGAAATCGAGTAGGTCGTGATTTTGACGCCCCTACTTCAAGATACAAAACTTTTACTGAAGTCGCGCAAATCTGAAGTCGTCAGTGTGTCAGAATTTAGTATTGACTTCAAAATATTATCTGAAACTATCCTTAAGGAATTAAATTTTAAATTTTGGATATATTATAAATTTTGAAGTTTAGTTTCTAATAGATCAAACGGTTCATGATTTTGACGTCCCTATTTCAATATACAAAACTTTTGGCGAAGTCGCGCAAATCTAAAATCCTCGGTGTGTCAGAATTTAGTATTGAATACAAAATATTATCTGAAACTATCCTTCAGGCATTAAATTTTGTATTTTGGGTATGTTATAGATTTGGAAGTTAGTTTCCAATAGATCAAACAGTTCGTGATTTTGACTTTTCTACACCAAGATATAATATTTTTGGTGACACTATGCAAATCTAAAAATTTTAATGTTGTGGAATCTAAAGTTGGTGTTAAAAAATATTATCTGGGGCGATTCTGAAGGTGTTTGATTCTAAGTTTTGGATATACTTTAGATATTAAGTCTAATTTTCGAGAAATGAAACGGTTCATTATTTGGTCTCTCCCTCGACAAGATATGAATCTTTTGTTACAAGCGCGTAAAGCTGAAAATTATACGACTAAGATAAAAGTCGAACAATATAAAGCAAAAGAGAAGCTAAAATATTTAAGCCCTCGAAGTCACCAAGTTGAAGTCTTCAAGTCCGTCGATCTTCAAGTTGATGTCTCCAGGTTGAAATCTTCAAGTCCGTCGGTCTTCAAGTTAAAGTCTTCACGTTCGCCACTCTTCAAGTTGAAATATTTAAGCCCTCCAAGTCTCCAAGTTGAAGTCTTCACGTCCGTCCGTCTTCATGTTTCAGTCTTGAAATTCGCCGGTTTTAAAGTTGAATTGTTTAAGCCCTCCAAATCTTCAAGTTGAAGTCTTCAAGTTTGCTAATTTTTCAAATTGAATTTTAAAAGTCAACCGCTCTTCGAGTTGAAGTCTGCAATGTCTACCAAATCTTCAAAGTTTTCCAAGTGTTCAAGTCGATGTCGTCGAGTCGATGTCATCTTCGAGTTGAAGCTTTATAACTTTCCAATCTTAAGGTGGACATATAAGTCCCTTTGTACCTTAAGTTGGCCTCTTCGTGGGTTTGTCCTTAAAAGGAACTATAATTTTTATTGAGAGTAATCTCTCCGATAATCAAGCCACATTGAGAGTAATCTCTCCGATAGTCGGGCCACCTTGAGAGTAATCTCTCCGATAGTCGGGCCACCTTGAGAGTAATATCTTCGATAATCGGGCCACCTTGAGAGTAATCTCTCCGATAGTCGGGTCATTTTGAGAGTAACCTCTCCAATAGTCGGGTCATTTTGAGAGTAATCTCTCCGATAGTTGGGTCATTTTGAGAATAATCTCTCCGATAGTCGAGCAACATTGAGAGTAACCTCTCCGATAATCGGGGTACATTGAGAATAATCTCTCCAATAGTCGTTCCACATTGAGAGTAATCTCTCCGATAGTTGGGTCATCTTGAGAGTAATCTCTCTAATAATTGGACCATGAGAGTAATCTCTCCGATATTCGGGCGAGGATGAGTCCCCATCCCCACACCCCAAGATCGTCTTCTTCACGCATGGATCATCTCGTTAAACAAGAATACATCCTTATTGTTTGACCTAAAAAAATCCAAAAAGCATAACAAAGGAAGAAAATCAAAATAAAAAAAATTACTTTCGCGTCAATGCTTCCGAGTCTACGAAATTAGACTAGAATGGCTTGCAAAATACTGCGAATTGATATTCCACAAATACGAGCAAGCGGGTTTATATAGATGGCAGAAGAGAAAATTGAGAAGCCTGTTTCTCGATGTGGGAACCAGTACCAGGCGGCAGCAACAATTTGACTCCGACATGGACTTGGTTGTGGACTGTTCCGTATCAAAATAGAAGTAAACCAAAGTTATTTGGCTTAGAGACGGATTTGAAAATATTCGGCATCCAATTCTGTGGTAAAATAGTAGGCATACATATTCATTATGAAGTAGTGCTTGCTTGTATGACTTTTCAATAGAATTCCAAATGCAAAAAAGTGGTCACGTGCTTTCATTCTTTCGGTAACCAAAAGTGAAAGTCATTGGCAAAATGCCAAAGTTTCAAGCTTACGTGGTCTATCATTTGTCTTCACGGGAAGATGAATTTCTATTTTAAGCAAATTGCAAGCAAATGACAAGTTTTTCCATTACAAATAAATCGCCTAAGTTAATAAATTGGGGGTTCAAAATTATTCCATTTGATGTCTTCATAATACTTCAATCCTTGTCTTATTGTTTGTGACAGTCAAGTCTCGAAGCAGGGGTATTTGTAAGCATATGAAATTTGTACCAATTAAATTCATAAATTAATTTGAACTTATTTTAAATTCAAGATATATTGGTCCGAATAAATATTATGGGCTAATATAATTGGATTAATCCAATATATATGGATTAAATAAATAAGTCTTAATTTATTGGGCTAGCCTATTTAGCTAGGCTAAAGTGATGAGCCCACTTCATTAAGCCCCAAGATGTCATCTTCCTATAGACCCAGTTTGGTGTCATGTGTCATATGACGTGGCACGCAAGTCAAGTGGAAGAGCCAACATGATCATGCCACGTGTCAAAATGACAAGGCATGCCAAGTCACATTAAAAGACTAATGAAATCCGCCATGTGTGCAAGTGGCATGTTCTGGCAAATCAAATGTGGTCTTGTCACACTTCAATTTGATTGGTCGGAAAGAGTTTGTTCTTATCATAACTCTTCCTTTCCACAATTATAAATATGGGTCTTCATAACCAGAAAAGACATCAGAAGTTATAACAAGAAGCAAGAAAGAGCTCCTGGATCAAACACTGCGAATTCCTCCACAAATTTCAAGCTTCAAGCAATCAAGTTCATGCTCAAGAATGAAGAACAAATCAAGGTCAAGTTCGAGCAATCAAGCTAAAGCTTAAGAACAAAATCATCGTTCGTGGCGATAACTACATATTCAAGATCAAGCTCAAAGGCCTTTGAATTTATTTACTATTGAAAAGAAGAATCAGAGGATTCATAGAGATTGTACACTCATATTATTTGAAATCAAATACTACGATTGTTGCAATATTTTTCGGTCTTAATTTTATTTCTCGACGCAAATTTTATTGTCTACACCTACTATTGCTGAAATAGTAAATGCGAAAAGTAAAGAACACAAGTATTTTATGTGAAAAATACCTAGCTCAAAAGGTGGAAAAACTACGACCAACTTCTCAGTAGGATTTTTCCAAACTCTCCACTAAATCACTGAGCCAAAACTTCATTTACAAAACACTTTTGTAAACCTAGAATTAACTCTAATCCTGTTATAGTAAATAACCTCTAGCTGTTGCGACAACTTCAAGTTAACTCCAACTTGAATACTCTGAGTACCTATTACAATTGCCTCTAGATAAAGCTGAAAGGTACAATATGAAAATACCTACTACAATTGAATTAGAATAAAATACAGACACATGGAACTGGTTCTTCAATCTGGTTCATGTAGCTTCAGGTTTGCATACTTGAATCACACACGAACTGCTTGCAAAATGCCTTGCTATTTGCTCTCAATTCACATTTTACTTCTACTTTTGTGCATCACATGTAAAGTGAGAACATCCTGCGATTTATAGAGTTAGTAGAGTAGAAAATAACTAGAGTTGTAATGCTACTCTTCTTTGGTGGAAGAGTTATAGTTAATTTCAACCTCTAATTCCTTCCCTATCTTGGATAGTGTGCTCTTTGAGTAAGGAGTTCTTCTCCTTGTCAATTATGCAACCTTTTCGATCAGGAGATATCAATTATACCAAGTTAAGCTCATCTCTTTCACGTGCATCTCACATGCTCGTATCTGCCCGTGTCTATACACACAAGGGATGGACCTGGTTCATGCATGAGTTTCCTTTGTCAATCTTCAAAACAAACCTTCACTTGGGCAAACATCATACAACATTGTCGGTCTGACCACCACTCTATAGAACTTACTTTTATGTTTTGGTGGCACCTTCTTGTCACACAAAATAACAGAATTGAGTCTGCATTTCATCCATCCTGCCCAAATACGACGTGTGACATCTTCATCAATCTCCCATCCTCCTGAATAATAGACCCAAGGTACTTAAAACTTCCTCTCCTAGGGATGACTTGTGAATCCAGCCTCACCTCCCCTTCATCTCCCTGAATCTCACCACTGAACTTACACTCCAAGTATTCTGTCATGGTCATGCTCAACTTGAAATCTTTAGACTCCAGGGTGTTCCTCCAACCCTTAATCTCGCGTTAATACTACCTCGTGTCTCGTCATTCAATACAATATCATCTGCAATTAACATGCACCACGACACCTCCCCTTGTATGTGGCACGTCAGCACATCCATCGTCAGGGCAAAAACAATAAAGGGCTGAGTGCCGACCCCTGGTGCAACCCCATCATTACTGGAAAGTAGTTCGAGTCCCTTCCCACTGTTCCTACTTGGGTCTTCGCTCCATCATAGTCCTTAATTGCCCTAAAGTAGGCAACATGTACACCTTTAGCCTCCAAACATTTTTATAAAACCTCCATCAAAATTTATTGTAGGCCTTTTCTAAGTCGATGAACACACTTAAATTAAGTCATGAATCCGTCTTTAAATTTCGACTGAAGTACTTTTCTCAACTTGATTACAACTATTGTTTAGTTCTTTTTTTTCTGCAAAATATAGAGTTGTGACAATCATTAACTGCCATTATATTTCATTTCTAGTCCCTAAAGAGACAAAATATTTGAACTACAGTCACAGACCAGTATCAAGTTATGCGTCAAAGGGTCTTCCCAAATTCCACTAAAGATAAGGAATCCAAATATCACAAAAGTAAAGTCCATGGTCTTAAAACTTTTTTCATGAGTGACAACCTTCTTTGTATAATCAAATTTAAGATCCATCTCTTCGTCTGAGTTACTTGATAGAGCTGAATATGATACAGTGAAAAGAAACATGATATACCCTATCAAAAAAGACTTTATACTTAAGGTTCGGATCCTAGACCTATGGTCAAGAGTTCATGATAGAGAAAGTAAAAGCCAAAGCAAAAGAAATCTACAACATGGCAAATAAAAACAACGGAAAGAAAATAAAAAGAACTAAAGTCCAAAGCGTTTGGTCTTGTTAATTAATATTAATAGTCACCATGTCAATGATTACAAGATATTGCCTCTCTTGAAAATGAAGGCGTTCACAATTACAAGGGAAAATGAAAAGACATTTACATTTTTTGCTGATTCTATCCTATGGTAAAACAACAAAAAGGAAAACTACGAATACAGTATTTCTATGTAAGCTAAATCCGGCTAATAATTAAACTAGAAACTCATTGTGGTAATTATAATTTGTCTTCCTTCTGAAAATACGATGATAGCTTGTCTCGTAACGTATCAAGCTCAACTACCATTGTTCCTTGAACCTGGTTAACAATACACAAAAGGGAAAAAAACAGTAATTAGGAATTAGGATAATAGAAAGAAAAAAATCTCTATACGAAAAGATACCATTCCATCCGTTGTAGTCTGTTCATCACTATATGTTTCTTATTTAAAAAGAACATTATCTCACTTTATCCCTCTGTTCATTTTTTTTCCTTCTATGATGTCAATAAAACATGCCCTTTTGCCATCAAAAGACCAGGTGGCAATAAGAAAACAAAAGGCTATTTTAGTAATACCTGAAAATGCAAGGTATGGAAGACTCTATCTTCAAAAGTTTCAAAAGAAGATGAATTTAGTAGAAGAAGTCCTTCATCCTCTAAGTCTGATACAGCCTCAGCAAATGAACCTTTATTGATCTTCAAAGTAGATATCTGAATAACTACCTCTTTATCACCAACTTCACTTGCTGAAATAACTAATGAAGAGCTGTCATTTCCTCCTCTTCTTTTTTGCTTGTTAAAATCAGCTGAATTTTCTTTATTAGAGATGGTTCTCGATGTAAGATCTTCTTTCTTCTCAATTAGTTTTTCCACTTCATTTTGTAACTCTGGTATGTATTTTAGCACTCTTGATATTGTCGATGGAATGCTTAGTTTTTTCTGTGAACATAAAAATTGATCAAGTCTCGTTAGCATAATATGAATATAAACTATTTACAATTGATTATAAATGGTGTGCATCGGTTTAATCAAGGACTATCTTAAAAAGAAAAAAAGGAACAAAGCAATAGGATTAATTGCAAAAAAGAAATCACACCGCATGATCAGAAGCTGGAAGCAAAGAACGAAGAGAGGAATATAAGCTATTGATTTTTTTTCTGCGATCGCGCTCACTAGCATTGTGATTGAGCTTCTTCACCATCTGATCAGGTTGATCATCATTATTAATCTGATCAAATTTCTTGGAATCACAGTGTTCAAGAAGTCTTGTTTGAGATGATGGATGAAGGGCAGCAACTGAATCTGATGAAGTAGTCATGTTTAGTTCATAGCTTATGGGATCCTCCAAAAGCCAGCCAAAGTTATTTGAAGAAGAAACAGCTAGCATTTTGATAATACTCTCAAGACTCGATCAATTTCTGCTTTGCTAATTTGTAGTTAAGACAATGTTGTCAACACTTTTTTAGTATATATATACACTAATGACTTTCGTTTAGATCATACCTGATCAGCATATATAATACTCAAATAAATGAATGTTTAATCACTTTAATTATATGAGATTATTTAAAAAAAAAGCATAATACTCAAATAAATAAATGTTTAATCACTTAAATTATATGAGATTATTAAAAAAAGTTCCGAATTAAAGTAATCTTGCGTGTGGGGATCCATGCCATGCTCGAGCCTTGGGTAGATATCACTTATAAGCTCGAGTAATTAGGAGCTGTGTCACGGGTAAACACGTTTAATTAATTAAATATGCCACCTCAGCTTTTTAATGTTATAAGATTATGCGAGGTTCATTAATATAATTGAAGAACTAATAAAATCAAGAATATGCTACAAGCTCTTTTCTCTTTCCTACATATATAGAAAGGAGAATGTGAAGTTGCTTATAATGGAGATGCTTTGGAGTTCGTATTTACACTTTACATATCTTTAGAAAACTATTTGGAACGGTTTTCGCCTAAGCTATTTCCAATTTACGCCTAAGCTATTTACAATTTAGGATCTTTTAAAATGCATACATATCTTTGTTTGAATCTCTACTCAAAACTCATTGTCACAAAAAAAAAAAAAAAAAAAAAAAAAAAACTTATAGTGATACTCTATAGTTACTATTTTATTTATTTTTTATTCTACCAAAAGATTCCACGACACCAACTTGTCTATATCTAAAATAACAATAACACATAAGAAGACACAAATCTTAATTCTTAGCCTCCATTACATGGTATCGTTGGTTTTGGGGTCGTGACAGAGTCGATCTTCAATCCATTAAGTTTCAATCCCGTTCTGTCACGCAGTAGATGAACCCGATTTCGACCATATACAGTATCAAATAACCACTATTATCGTTAGTCCCACGGTGGGTGCCAAACTATTTACCCTCAAAATCGGATAACAATTGAATTTGTAAGTGGTTTTAAAGATATGTGAATTAAATTGATACAAAGCGATAAATTAAATTGCAATTGAAGTGAAATATGATAAAGTATATTCAAGCCACACGAATTGAACAGTAACATCCCTGAGGATGTGAACCACCCTTGAACAGAATACACTTTGATCAGTATTAAAACACAGTTGAATAAGAACTTTAAAGAGAAAATAACAGTATATTGCTTTGGGATGTGTGTTACAATGTGTTTTTACAAGTAATCGGACCCCATTTATATAGTAGGGGAGTCCTACTTTAGATGCAATTCTATAAAAGGTAAAAATCTCCTGATTTGCTGATTTGCCAGTTCCCTATTGATACATGCCGAGATTTCCGCCGTGATACCCGATCGGTTATGAATATTTCAACCTTCCGTTATTCGGTCTGGTACTGTTTTCTCGAACTCATTTGGGGTCAGGGTCAATTTCGGGGTCGTGAACTCAATGTTCTCGAGGACGAACATTCTAACCTCGTATCCTGGCTCGATGGAACCAGAGATCGATCTTCAATCCATTGAATCCTAATTTTACAATCATATTTTTCCTGAAAAAAATGCTCTACATCCCTAAAATGTAGTATAGCCAAATCGCCACAATTCAAATGTAATGAATCATTTTCTGAAAATTCTCCTTCGGCTACAATTAAAGAATAGGTGAGACGTGTAATCTATATAATATAGGAGTCCTATATAATATATGTATGAAATCTGTTACATCATATTCATCATATATAAAATATTATATTTAAATAATTAATATAATATACTATATAATGTATATGAGAAATATGTTTTAGCATATCCACCATATACTAATATATGGGTATTAAGTATATTAATATAATATATTATTCGAAGTATATTTATTTTTTGTATAGATTAGTTTAATGTATAGAAGAAATACAACAAAAATAAAAAGAAGTCAAATATTGATATACTGTAATAAAAAATGGAATAATATAATATAAAATATATGTAATCATTCTCATTCTATTTATATTATACCATTATATGAATATGAGAAAAAAAATCTTTTCTTCTTTTCCTAAAGGTATACAAAATATGTAATAACTAATACGGAAAATGGCCAAATATATCCCTGTACTATAAGAAATTGTTTAAATATACCATTCGTTATAGTTTGGTCCAAATATACCGCTGCCGTAATACTATTGATTCAAATATACTCCTTTTTTGTTAAATTTGTATAAGGTGGACATCCAATCCTACGTGGCACTGATATTTGATGAGGTGGATGCCACATGACATGCCGCCTCAGCGCCTAATTCATTTATAAAAGACTAAAATTTGAAATACAATATTTTATTTTTCATGATAGCGGTAATGGTGGCAATAATGGTGGGAGAGAAGGAAATTTTAGTAGTGAAAAAATATAGAAGGGAGCAGTAAAATGGGTTAGGGGCACTGAGGTGGCAAGCCATGTGGCATCCACCTCATCAAATGTTAGTGTCATGTAGGATTGGATGTCCACTTTGGACAAACTTAATGAAAAAGAGGTATATTTGAACTAATAGTATAACGACAGGGGGTATATTTGAACTCAAAGTATAACGAGGGGTACATTTAAACCTTTTCTAATAGTACAAAGGTATATTTGGCCATTTCCGTAACACCAATATCCCGTTGATTAATGGAATATCAACATACTAGTATAATATATGGGTATTTGAGTATACTATTATATTGTATTTATTATATTATAGTTCTATATATATATATAAAATGGCTTGGTATCAAAAGAGGTCCTATGGAATGGAGGGAGGAGATCAACTGCGCAAGAGTATAAGTTAATAGAAGGAACTCCCTTGCAGAGATCTATAGAATGAGCTTGTCTGGTACAACATATCATGTGTGACATCCAACAGAAAAAGGCACCAGAAGAAATAGCAAGTTTGATCGCGCAAAAAGTCCATTGTCTAAAAAGTATGAAGCCAAAATTGACAAATCAACTAAAGAGCTTAAATTTCTATCCTAGCCTATAAACTGCTTTGTTAGAGAGGAACAATGGAGAATGTAATTTTTTTAAAAGTGATTGTATATAAACAACTCTTTAAATTTTATATTCCAGGTAAATCTCTCTTGATGGGTGGCATAATCCCTATTTTTGAGTTCCATAAAAAGATATTTTAAGGATATCAAAACTGTATCTGATTTAATTAAAAAGTTGTAATAAATTATATGTATTTTTTTTAAAGTGATTGTATTTCTTATAAATAACTCTTTTAATTTTGTATTCCAGGTAAATTTCTCTTGATGGGTGGCATTTCAAGTTCCATAATAAGATATTTTAGGGATATCAAAAGTTGTATATAATTTAATTAAATAATTGTAATAAGTTGTATGTTATGTTTTCTTTTAGAGTAATTTTATTTCTTATAAATAACTCTTCAAATGTTGTATTCCAGATAAATTTCTCTTGATTTTTAAGGTGGACTCAGTGGCCCAACTAGCCCAATATCTCATTTTTAAGAAGGAATTTTTACCTTCCTATGCCACATATGAAACCTTATTACCCTTAATATTTAAGGTTAAAGATAATTACAGTTAGTATACTAGTCGTTTTGTAGTTATATTGTCGTTAGCTTTTAAATTTTGAAACAGAGCTGTAGTTACTTTTTTCTTCCTACATTTTTGTAGATAATGTTTATATCTATAGATGTCTTGTAGTGTTTTGTAGTTATATGTGTGGGTAGGCTGTATTTTTTTGAAGCAGATTTGTATGTATTTTTTCTTCCTGATTTGTTTTTAGCTATTTGTGTAGTGATTGTGTAGTTATATGTAGATAATATGCAGATTAATGCTTCATTTTTATGCAGTTTACTAATGTGAAATAATTTATCATTTTGTGCAGAATGGACATTATTTTGCCCCACATAATGTGGATTATGGGGTGCTTAGATTCCACACTTTGTGTGATCCTAGCATTCCTAGCCAGATAAAAGAGTTATTGTCTCCAAGTGCTTTAAAACTTTTTAAAAACACTTGTTTTGGTTACTTACTGTCTTTCCCCTCCATTTGCATGCAAAACCAAGCTATTCATCTTCTGATGAAGTATGAACTGTCTAAGTCTAATGAATCATTTTTTTCAGTCCACTTGAAGGGGGGAAATTGAATTTTTCATTGAGAGAGTTTGGTTTAATTACCGGTTTAAATTGTGTGAATCAGTTTACAGATTATGTATATACTTCTAGTTATGTTAGCAAGTTAATGAATAGCTATTTTCCTAACAAAAAAGAGAGTAGAAAAGTGGTATTTGAAAAACATAGTAACAAATAGATCTTGGGTAAACGATGAGGATGCAGTCAAGTTGTGTATTCTTTATCTTTTGGAATTTTTTGTTTGCCCTTATGACAAAGACCATGTGTCTTATATAGACCACTTTAGGTTCGATTTGGTAGAGTCTGGTCAGTTTGAGTCATACCCATGGGGTATTAAATCGTTCAATCAGGTTATGGAATCCGTTAGGCATCGTCTAAATCCTCGTGTACATTCTTATCTCATACGGGGATGCTCATTAGCCTTGCAAGTGTGGCTTTATGAGTGTTGCTCGACTATCAGCACGGAGCTTACTACGAGGTATTCTGACTCAATACCTCGCATATTAAAATGGTCAGCTACTAAGGGGCAGATTTGGTTAACTGCCTTTGAAGAGAAGATGATCAAGTCTGAGTGGATTAAGGTATTTTTTTCAGTTTTATATGTTGCTACATTTACCTTCATAATATCTATAATTAGTCTACATTTTCTGCCTTAGTGGAACTAACTGTTTTTTTCATCATTCAGTTCACAAGCATGACTGAATCTGGAGAAGAGATTGGAGTGCTTACTCTGCCAAACAAGATTGAGTATGAAGATGAACAAGGTGCACAATCATCAGAGGTTCCAAATGTTGATTCTCCAACATTGGAACCCAAACATAC
Organism: Nicotiana tabacum; assembly: GCF_000715075.1. Taxonomy (NCBI): domain Eukaryota; kingdom Viridiplantae; phylum Streptophyta; class Magnoliopsida; order Solanales; family Solanaceae; genus Nicotiana; species Nicotiana tabacum. The sequence goes on from NC_134084.1 coordinate 91,899,244, forward strand.
AGATTGTCAAGAGGACAAGGAATCTGTTGCTAAGAAGCTCAGGAAGCTAGAAAAGGGAATTGAGCAGGTAATATTATTAACTACAATATATTTACATATTTGCTACAATTTATCTATATTTCATAATAATTTATGTAGTATACATTATAGTTAAATTGTAGTATAATTCTATAGTCAGCCTTGTTGGGATTGCACACATTGTAGTTAAATTGTAGTATAATTGTAGCAATTTGTAGACAATTGTGAAAACAATACTGCCTCGTACATAATTAAACTGATTTGTAATTTATTTGAATAAAATTACCAACTAACTATATTTTTAACTTTTAGGTTGATGGAAAGTTAGAGGATTTTAGGAAGGCTGTATTTGAGGAACTCCATGACCTTCAAGTGTTTATAGATGATTCTGTGAAGAGTGTTTTGAATTTGATAAACAGGAGATATGATGTGGATGAGGCAAAGGTAAGAGTTGACATATATTTATATACCAAAAGAAATTATGACATATGAAACAATATACTCAAACTAACATAAAATCTTTAGTTTGCTGGTAGTTCAACCAAAAACAATGACCAACAACAAGGAGTGAACAACCAGCAATTTCAGTTCAATATTGGTGATCAAGTGCATGTAAGCACAAGCAACACAGGTATCTACAAAATACCTACAAATATATACACTTAGTATAAAACTTTATAGAGCATAGTTTTATTATTCACATTTTATCTACAACTTCCTACATATATCTACAACTTTCAAGGCAACATTATCTAGTATTATTTACCTTTTTTTAATTATAAATTGAAGCTGCAGTTTGTCAAGAACATGTTCCAGCACATGTTGACTTATATTCAGAATTTCAAGAAGCAGCCGAGGTAGAACAAGCAGGTATAATATCATACTGTCATTCAGAATAAATAATTATTGTTTATACAATTTTACATTCCTGTTAAGTAAGTTATGTTTTATGTAACAAATATTGAAGATATCAATGCACAGTCCCCAATTCACGGAGTGACTGTAGCAGCTCAGACAGAACAAGTCATTGAGAAACAGCTAAATGAAGGTGAAGATGCACAACATGTGGATGAAGTTATTTCTGAAGGATCAAGCATTGATAATAAGGGTGTGATATTGGATGACTTTGAGTTGCCAGACAACTTAACACAATTGGTTAAATATGGCGAGCCCATACCAAATGAAGCAACCCCTATTCATCCGGGGAGAACCAGGCAACCGGGGAAACATGCACGATCACCTTTCATACCTCTATATAGTTCTGGAGGCAGCAGCTCTATTGGACCTAAATGTTTCTACCTCAAGCACCCCTTCACAACTCTTATAGGTAAAAATGTAGATTCTGATGTGTTAGATAAGTTCAACAAATGGTTATACCACCGTAGTGACAAAGTATATAAGAGGTATGAATGCTTAATTTGACACTTTCATTTCAGCATTTTAAAGTTTAAATATGTAATTCATTCTGTGATTTTTTTTTATTGGACATTTATTTGTTGTTACAAGAGGAAGGCTCCCTTTCCCATAAAGGATAACCAAATCAAGCCTTGGTTAGACCTTGGAGTTGAAAATGTGGATAAGAAGCACTGATTTTATTCCCTTGCTCACCCCGGATAAATCCTCAATGACTCGGTAAGTATCAAAGAATAAATCCACAAGATATATTTTGTCTTCTGTTTTGTAGTATAATTGTAGTTATATTGTAGATATGAAATATATGTGACCATGCCTTTTATTTTAAATTGTAGATATAATGTAGACATTTCTTATAAATGTTGCTCTTATTATTTATAGTGTGATTGTATTTAGGTTGGACCTTATGTATCATATTTGATGATGAATTGTATGTAAAAATTGTATATTTGGTAATTTGGACAGAATTGGTATATCTGTATTTCATGATTGTAGTTAATTTGTAGTTAAATTGTAGAGCAAATTGAAGACTTATAATATTAACTGTAGTTTGAATGTAGATATTATTGAGACCTTATGGTAGTTGTTGTGTTCTATTTGTTGTTGTGTATAGCAGCTAAAGTGTAGCTATTTGTTAGATTATTTGAATTCTGGCTTTGTAGTTTAAAGTGTAGCTGCTTTGTTTATAATTGTAGTTACACTGTAGCTTATAGTAGATTTTATTTTATTTTGCAGCACATTGATGTTATTATGTATTACCTGAGAAAAAGAGGCAAATATGGCCCCAACAACAATAATACTAGGTTTACAACAACCGATTGCTTGTTCAAGTCAAAGATTGAACAAATCTATGAGAAGTTCATAAGTTCTCCGCCAGAAAAAAGTATTCGGTTGTTAAACCCGATGATGATGTTGCAGAATATATTCTTGGGTATAGACTTCTTGCTAATGTTGCCTGGGATGAAGTTGACTATGTCATCATGCCCGTGAACATTGTAGAGAATTTCCATTGGTTGTTGGTCGTTTTTGACATAGCGGACAGACAACTTTATGTGTATGATTCCATGGTGTCTTCACACCATCATAATGTTGTTGAATCATGTGTTGATAAGCTTTCAATCATTATCCCTCTGTATTTGTCTTGCACTGGTTTCTACGGGAAGCGTAAAGACATTGACTTCAAGACCACAAAGGCATACATTGAGAAACCAGTTATAGAGCCTCTCAACATACTGTGGATGGTTGCGGAGATTCCACAGCAAAAGGAAGGATCACTGTAAAAAAACTATTCTCTCTTTTTAGATGTTTAATTATTATTTTTTTATAATCATTTGTTAAATAATTAATTTTTTTTGTCTTATGCAGCGATTGTGGTGTATTTGTGGCTGCTTTTGCGGAGTATGTTAGCCTTGGAGATTTGTCAATCCCTTCAGAAGACCTTTCGAATATCGACCAACACCGTAGACGCTATGGAGCTCTCCTATGGGACTATGCTACAAAGAAGCAAGAAGATGGGTCAATCAGTGAAAGTGAGGTTACAGGCAGGCTAGCAAGGAGGAAGGGTGTTGCTGCTTTGAATGAGAAGACTAAAGTCGAGAGAAAGAAGAAATAGTATCTTGTTTTCCTAGTTTAGTTGATGCCAATTTGTAGTTGAAGGAGAATACACTACTTTATGAACAAAATTTTATTTTTTTATTGCAGTATACCTTTTTGTTTTGTTATTTTATCTTTCATTATTAGTTGTTCACTTGAATATAAATTGGTTGTTTACATCACTGTATCTTCATTATATTAAACATGAGTATTTTGATGTTAGAATACAATTTGCCTACAAATAATCTTCACAATATCTACATTTTGGAAACACTCAATGTAGTTATTGTATATAATTTTGTAGTTGTATATGTTCATAATTTTTACGAAATACCTTTAAGTTCTAGGTAATATCTGTATATAACTGTCAGTTGAAGTTAAATTACGCAATAAACAGAAGAAATAAATACTCCAATCCTAGAAATATATTATCCATAATTTATCTACAAATTATTACAAAGACTACAATTTAACTACATTTAATCTATATTTTACCTACAATCTGGAAACACTTTACATTAAAATTACTTTTTTGATATCAGTTGTATTGTAGATAATAAATATTAAAATTTAATTACATTATATCAAAGACAAATTTAGATGCCTGACACAATACATAAAAGCATATTAAGCATACATAAACAAATTGTAGTCTACTTCATAATGATCTTTAAAAACTTAAACGATTACACAAAAAATCTGCTAACTTTAACTCACTAACAGTTAGTTTGAATAACTATTCTAACTACATGATATTCATTTCTTCTTGGGCGCATTCTTGCAAGATCTTTTGTTATGCCCTTCACCTCCACAATTTCCACATGACACCTTGTATTTCTTTGACTTTATTTCATCATATGTTTTATATCTTTCCTTTCGATGTCTCCCTGGCTGCCTTTTATCTCCCATCGGTGGATTTACTACCTCATCCAAAATATGTTGTGGCACATTCCATTTGCTTTCATCAGGAAGAGGATTTACTGGTATTTCATACGTACGCAGAAGGCTCTCCCTTGTGTAATACGGAGAGCAATAGTTTTCATATGTTTCATTCCTGTGCATTAATGCTGCCAAATCATGCGTACATGGAAGTTCTTTAAGTTGGAATTGGCCACAGCTACATTTTTTGTTTTCTAGACACACAATGTACCGCTTCACACCATCTAACACAGTATGTATATGATCTGTTGAAGCCCTCACCTACAATTGCAGAACAAACAGAAAAAATATTATCTCAATCATAAAAATAGATTATCTACAACCTATCTACAAATCATCTACAAATATTCTACACCTTATCTACAACCTACAATTATCTACAATTTATCTACAATCTGGAAACACTGCATATTAAGTAATTTATTTTTTCTGCACCAAATAAACAGATCTTACCCTAAGCTTCTGAGATAATGTTCTGTTGTTCTCTAATTCTTTGTTGAATTTGGACCCAAGAAATGTGAAAGTACCCTTCGCCTTCAATAACTTCTCGTTGGTCCAACGTTCTAGCAGTGTTCGCATATACTCTAAAAGGTCAAATATCGGCAGCTCTCTTGCATCTTTTGTTACAGCTTTCAACGACTCTGCAATATTTGATGTCATTGTCCACGTTCTATTCACTGTTGCATGTACTCTTGACCATCTATGATAGCCAATATCATATAAGTAAGATTTCACACGCGGGTCTACCTCTTCAATCTTCGACATCCTTTCATTAAATTCATCCAGAGTGTATGATCGTGCTGTAGCAAAGTACAATTCATATAATTGTAGATGACCCTTCTTGAATTTTGACCTTATATTTGTCCAAATATGCCACATGCAAGAGTAGTGTGTCATGCCCGGATAGACAATTGATGTTGCCTTCAGTATACTCTTATTCTTATCTGAAACAACACACATTAAAGGTCTTTCACCATATGCCTGCTTGAATTGCTCAAAGAACCACTTTCAAGATGCGTCGTTTTCAGAATTAACCACAGCATATGTCAAGAGCAATATTGTACCTACATTATTAATTCATAAAATATTAATTGGCAACTTTGAAAATGTATATAAAAATATAAATACATAACAACTACAATATATCTTCATAATATAGACAATGTATCTACATTTCATGTAATAGCTATAAAATAACTACAAAATTACTACAATGTATCTACATTTTATAGACTGCCTACAAAATAACTACAAAATTTTTACACTTTTTACCTGCTGCATCTATGGTGCTTGCTGTCAGCATAATCCCCCTGTAGGCTGACTTTAAGAATGTCCCATCAACCACTACTACTGGCCTACAATGTTGCCAACCACTTATTGATGTACAAATAGCAACAAATGCGTATAAGAAGTATTCATCTGTTGTCTTCTTCAATTTAACAACCGAACCATGATAAGTCTCCTCAAGAATATAAAAATATTTGGGTAATTTGCTGTAGGAGTCAGCCAGATTCCCTCTCAAAAACTGTAAAGCCTTTTCCTTTGCTCTCCATGCTTGCATGTAGCTTAGGTTCACTCCGTGTTCAGATAACATGTCAGTTTGTATGTCCTTTGGTGTGTAAACAGTCTTAGGATCATAATACTTTGGAATGGCCATACTACCAACTACAGCTGCAGTACGTTTGCGCTGTATGAATGTTTCATCCATTAAGGAGCATGTGTGTTGTCGGTTGAAACTCCTTATCTTAAACATTGCGGAATCATTAATTGACAATGCCTTGAAGTGTCATTTACAATTTTCACCAACGCATACAAGCCAGTAGCTACAAAAAAATACAACATTTAATACAGATTATAAATGTAGATGCAACAAAAGGACTGTTTTAACATAAAGTAACATAAACTACAATTTAACTACAATGTAACTACAATTTATCTACAATGTTTAAAAACACATATCTTGAGTAAAACACTGCTTTTAATGATCTTTTCTCCACAAATATCTCTATGCCTTCTATGACTAGATCTTTTAACTCTGAACTGGAACTTGTGCATCACAGAAAAGTGCTTCATTGTAGTAGCTGCAGTTTGCCTGTCCTGATACACTTGTCCTTCTTCAATAGCAGTTTGTGTAGATTCTGTTATTATTTCACTTTGATATTCCTCTATAGCTGGAGAGGATGTCATATTAAGTAACTTTAGGGATCCAGACGAACCTGCATCAAAATAAAGATAAACAGTGTCATTATAATTTTGTAAAATCTTTGTAGATAATTTGTAGATATAGTGAAAATTTTGTAGTCGTCCATTTTAGGATGTCAGGCATTGTAGTTAAATTGTACTATAACTATTGTAATTTATAGAAATTTGTGAGAACAATACTGCTTCGTACATAATAAACTGATTTGTATTTTATTTGACTAGATTTTGTTCTAAACATAGATTGTAGTTTTATTTGAAGACAACATTTTGAAATCAACAATTTCTAATCATAGATTGTAGTTTATTTTGTCGTATAAATGTAGTAACTTTGTAGATAATTTTGAAAACAACATTGCTTTATTCTTTCATTAAACTGATTTGTAGTTTAATTGTAGGTAAATATAGTAATTTTGTAGATAATACCGTAAAACCATAATTCTATGGAATTTTGAACTATACAAACCTGCACTTGTGTTATCGTTGGTGATTTCCAATTCCATATTGAAATCTCGTACACTTATACATAACGGATATGAACCTAAGTTTTTATTCTCCTTTTTGGTCTCCATATACACACGAACCCCCATATCATTCCTAATCTTTATTGGGGGACAATTGTCGTTCACCATGTATTTGATTTCTATAATTTTTTCTGAAGTATCAATCGATAGTTGTTCTGCAATTGTAGAAATCAGAATACTGTAGCTTGCATTCTCATCTAACAAAATGGCATCAACTTCAAAATTTCTAAATCTGCCATAGTTATCCCAATTCTCATTCAATTGTAGCATGATTGCGATTTTGGACATGATTGCGTGTTGTTGCTGATGTATTATTCTAATTTTTTTCGTTTTTTGGATTTCTAGATTGAGAAAAAAAAGATGAAGAACAGATATATGATCGCCAATTTGATTTCTGAAAACGACGAAGAACAGAATATAGCAATGTTGAGTTGTTGAATCTCGAAGATTTGAATTCTACAATTTGAATTCAGTTTGTTGAATCTCGAAGATATGTTCTGCAATTGTTGCGAAATCTCCTTTCCGTTTCAAAACTTGAATTTAATGCAGAATCAATCAATCCCAAGATTCGTTCCTGATTTTTCTCGCGTTATTAGGGGAAGATTCTGCCCTATTAATTCCTAATAAACGAATGGTACATAAATTGTAGGAAAAATGTGGACTAGACGGGTAATTTAGATACTATGCACATATTTGGTAATAAAATTCATATATGGTATAAGAAAGGAAAAAATCCCTTTTAAGAGCCTCCAATTAAGCCCAATATCTCATTTGTCGGAGAAGCCTCCAACTAGGCCCAATTATCCATTAGCTGACGAATTGATTTTGAAGTTCCTCAATTATAACAAAAAGTGAAAAGGTTCCTCTAGTGAAGGCTTACCCATCTTGGCCTTGGAATCCAGAAGCTATCGTATTGAATTAACGTCTCTTGGTTCATAGTATTCAGTTTTTTTCTTCAGAAAACGGTGGTATTATGGCCAACTTGCACACAAATTGACTATTCCATAAGACCACCAGCTCACGAATTGAGTAACTTTGGCCACGAAGGCGTAAGTAGAAATTACCTAACTTTTTTGTGCCTAGAATTTGAATATTGATCTCACATAATTTTTATTTAATTCATTAGTCACTAGCCGTACTCTTGGTGCATATTGAAGTTCAACTTTTAAATACTCTAGTCTCCATAATTCATCACAATTTTTCATAACCAAACATGACATCCGTTGCTTATTTCAAACTAAGCCTACGCCACGCCCATGAAAAAATCTTATTTACACTTTGTATTTATACCAAGTTAAATTATCTGTTCATGATTAAGTAATAAATTAAAGTGAAAATACACATCAAATAAATGCATATAAAACAATGTTATCATCGTTCTGCCGTCCAACACTAGATGTCAGTAATCCACTCCTCGTTTAAGTCATGTAGGGACATAATTTTCTTAAGCTTTAATGATGGTAAGCTTGATAAACACCTAGTTCAAATTGCATCACTACAATACTATTTCGTAAGCTCTAATGATGGTTAACTTAACACACACCATCTATTGCATCACTAGAAGAAATATATCATCTGCTGACTTTTAAAACTGCATTAAATGTCTTTAAAGGGCACTAATTATTCATGATTTGATTATCATTTAAATGTCTAGGGATATGGAGTGTCACATGACTTTCATTTAACCAACCGAAAAAAGGAAGAGTATCCCGTCCCGCCTCATTTACATTCCTATTATCTTATCTCCAACTTTCTTTCTCTAACTAGAGAATTGATCCGCGCTTCGCGCAATTATATTTGATATTATAATAGAATTTAAAATAATTATTTATAAAATTAATCCAAATAGTAGAGATAACTTCTTTCTACTTAAAAATGCATATAAGAAACAATTCTATGTATTTATCTAGTCACAAAATACAATATTCTTATCAGAAGTTAGAGCTTAAATGTTGCATTTTCTATCACCAGAACATTTTCATAGGGAAAAAAAAAAGTAAGGAGATTTGTATTTTTGTGTGGGGGAGAGGCATGTGCGTATGGTTTTAATACGCGATTCTTAGTTTAGTTAATATATTAGAAACATGAATGTATTATATGCATTTAATTTGTTCTTTCCACTAAAATAGTAAAAATTTAATAAAAATAAAGTGAAAAGTAAAGAAACCAAAAATAGAAAAGAAAATCTCTTTACAATCTTTTCTTTTATTGATCTTCTTTTTCCTTCCATTTTAATTGCCTAATCTTCCTAGTATTTTTTTCTTTCCTTTTTCTCTCTACTCCTATCTTACACTGCTCTATAAACTATTTTGTCTTTCTTTCCTATTTATTTCTCTTTCCTACAAATGCTCTTTCAATTTACCTCATTAAATTTAATATTTTGGCAATATACTATTCAAAAATCTTAAAGAGGGAAGAAATTTTATATTTTTACCACATTCAATTTAATACTTGGAGTTACTATATATGCAAAACCTTAAATAAAAGAATTGAAAATAATTAAAATTGTTACACTTCTAATTAGGTAGAAGAGAAAGATACCAAAGAGTACCATTGCAGCACAATATTCGATATACAACACACAAAAGCAAAAAAAACAACAATGACTTGAAGATGGAAGTTGCATACGAACTACAAAAATAATGGACAGATAGAAAAACTTGCCAAAATTAATCGTCTATCATTGAACAAATGCTTGCCAAACTTCTTCATCGGCTCCTGAAAATTGATAGAAAAATATTTTTAATATCACCATCAGCATCACCTTAGTCTTCTCCATATCTATATACATAAATATAATCTAATATGTATACGTGTGGATATATCAATATTTGCTGAAATATTTGGTTTCACAACATTTGCTGAAATATTTGGTTTCACTATAACTTTTACAACATTTAATACGAATACTGTTAAAGTGAAAAAGAATTTGAAAACTCACCAGCCATGTTGAAATGAAACCACAGACCATAATATATAGTTGAATAAGAAATTGGGTGGTCAAGTAGAATGAGAAAGATCAAAAGATAAATAACCGATTAAATCCAATTTACTACTCATAATTGTATAATTACTTCTACTAACAATTGAAAAAATGAAACGAAGAGCTTTCATCGGATTTGTGAAGAAAAATAGGAGAAGTGGGGAGAGCCGTTTCTGATTTAATTGCTAATACTCCTTACAAGCTTTATTTTACACCTTTTCTTCTTTAAGTCACTAAAGCTACTTATTTTACCCAATTAAATTGAATCTCTTCATCTCCCTTATTTAATATTCATAATTAATGTATATAAAGAAAGATGTAATTCAATTCTAAAATTTTCTCCTCTTTCTTTATTTAAAGTCGTAGCAATAATTTATTTATACTATATTAAAAGCACGAAGGCCCTTAGTGAAATGTCGTTCGCCTTTTTTACCCTTTAAAAATTAATTTCATGTTGGACAAAATTGTAATTTTAATTATTTGCCAGATATTTAGAACCTTAAAATCAAATTAAAAAAATATTAAATTTTTCCTTATTTGAACTAGGTAGAAATTCCTACTGTTTAGGACTTTAAAGTTCATTATCGAAGCATTATTTTAAAGAAATGACTCTAGATTTCGGTTATATCTCCTTGTTGGAATCGAATTGTCTATGTTATCCCTTCAAAAGAACAAGTAAATGAGTCCGAGTCAAGATCTAACATTGTAATTTCTTCAGTTAAAAATGAATATTCCTACAAATCTTCAGTATGTTTACAAATTCTTAAATTAGAAAGAACGCACCAATTACACAATTAGGTCGCCCTCCTTGCCAATTCAATTTCTCTTATTTGCCCGTCAATTTTAATAATTTATATTTATATTTATATTTATCTATACTCTATATTATATTAAATGCACGAAAATCCTTAGTTAAATGTCGTTTGTCTTTTTTATCCTTTAAAAATAGATTTCATACTAGACAAAATAGTCATTTTAATTTATTTTCTCATATTAAAGAATAATTATTTAATAGAAAATAACTGTTCTAACAGTTACAAAATAAAAAATAAACAAATACTAACAAGGAAGTAATATTCTTCAAATTTAGAGTTACGTGTAAATTAAATGTCATTCATTTAAAAAGTAAATAATTTATGGAAAGCACATTTTACTTGAATTTAAAGTCCTAAATATTAGGACTTTTTATAAAGTTCAAATAAGAAAAGATTTACTACTAATAATAAAGTTATAGGATATTTTATAATTTTAAATATTAGGCAAATAATTAAATGGCTTTTTTGTTTAGTGTGAACTCTATTTCTAAAGGGTAAAAAAGATATTCAATTTGTTCGCCAGTTTCATTGATCAAAGAGTTGATAGCAAAGATTGGTCTCAGTGTGAATACGCATAGAATCTTCACACTATCGAAGAAATTTTAAAACGAGGCTCTGATTTTACAAAAAAATTATACTTTATTGAGATGGGGTACAAGCGCAACGCGCGTACCAAAAAATTAGTTATGAGGAAAAGCATTAATTCAATTCCAAATTTCCTCCTCTTTCCTTATTTAAACTCGTAACAATAGTTATGAGGAAAAGCATTTTAATAATGGAGATTCTACTAAAATTAGGATGAAATTTCAAAAAAAGAAAAAAGAAAAAAGATAAACAAGAATGATGCCTTTAGAGGACCGTCACATCATCTTGTCAATTCTTAGTTTTATATTTATATATTGTGTATACGTAGGTTTATATGATGTATTTGTGTGCGTGTGTGCAAATATTAATCAGGGGCGGACCCAAGTGGTGAGAAGTGGGTTCAACTGAACCTGCTTCGTCAAAAAATAATACTGTGTATATGTATAAATTATGGCTAAAGCAATATAAATTTTGCATAGAAATTATTTTTGAACCCGCTTATACGGCTTATACCGCTTATGTTAGTTATGGACTTCTCTGATTGAACCCACTTGCACAAAATCCTGAGTCCGCTATCGAAACGTGGAGTAACTGATCGAAAAAGATCAAGCTCCACTAAAAGGGGATAAGTTAGATTTAAAAATCTCTTTTCTGCTTTGAAATTATAATTTTGTTGACTGAATAAAAACAACCATTGCCATTAAGCATGAAATTCAAAACTATTATAATTATATTCTTCCAGTCCTAAATCACTTTGGTAAAAGAGTAGTCCGGTGTACGAAGCATCTCGCATTCACGTAGGATTCAAAAAAATATTGCATTCCAAGAAATATGATGTAGGTAATCAACTCTAATACAATCGTTAGTAGCTAATTCCATAGCTCAAACCCTAACATATAGGTCATACAGTGGCTCCCCATTACCGTCACAAAAAATTCGTCGTCCACAAAGTAATTTTGAAACAATCCCTCGCTCCTATGTAGGTCACTTGCTTAGTTAATTATTTTTTTCCAAATGTCATATTCTTATAATTTTTTAAATTTCTGATTTTGCCATTATCCAGCGGTATTGACCTCTGATTTAATCAAACGTGGTCGGTGAGTAACTTTCCTTTAGCTTCTGCTACTGTTCTTCCTGGTCACTGCAATATCCCTATTGGATTGTTAGTTGTAGTTATTGATAGAAAAAGAAAGAAAATAAGAGGGTGTTTGGCTAAGATTATAAGCTATTCAAACTGGCTTATAAGCATTTTTTGACTTATCTACACGTTTGGAAAATTAAAAGTGCTTATAAGTTAAGTGCTTATAAGCCAAAAATAAGCCAAAAGTCATAAGTTGGTCTCCCCCAACTTATCGAATTCAGCTTATAGGCACTTTAGGTTTGACCAAAATATTTATTATTATATCCCTAAAATACTTCTTTTTAAAACAAAACTCTTCGTATACCTAATTCTTTAGTTGCTTATTATTAATTTCAGCACTTTTATCCAAACACATAACTGCTTATTTATTAAATCAGCTTCAGCACTTAAAAATATTTTTCAATACCTAATGTTTATCAGCTACTTCAAATCAGATAAGCCAAACGGGATCTAAATCTAAATTCTAATAAACAAAAACAATGACTTTTTAATTGTCTATTAAGAGAATTTGTGTCTGTTAAGAATAACTATCTTAACAAATCTATATATATATATATAAAAATCTGGGCAATTGAAATCTAATGTGGTATGCCTATCAATCAAGGAACCTATTTTTCTTTTATCTCAAAATTTTGTCTTTTCTTTCATTTTATAATTTATTGTGCTCAATTAAAATTTCCAAAAGGCACTTTATTAACCTCTTAATCACACCCATTTCAAAAGACACTTTCTTCCTCCTAATTGTACTTTCTCCTCTTCCATCCGTTATGCCTTTCACACTTAATGCTATCATTAAGTTACTCCTGCTCACACCTTTTTATGTTCCCAAGTTTAGGCTTCAACGTACGTTTGAGGATTTGAAAGTAGGGGAGGCTGGTAACAAGAAGTTTATTCTTATTGCCGAATTGTAAAATCAGATTTATGCCAATATGTCTTATTTCTTGTATTTATTATTGGTGTTAAGAAATGTAGAATTTCTATTAACGGATTTTTATTGCACTATTAGGGTTGCAGTTTTTTGTTTTCCTTTCTACTATATCAATTTATTTACTATTTAACTCTTTCTTGGTTTTACTTGGTCTTATACGTTAACACCTTTCCATTGTTTGGAGCGTTATGGATCCTTTTCCATGGAAAGAGATCTTTTAAAAACTCCTTCCGAAATGGGTCTGTATATTGTTATTCTCTATTTCTTATTTCATGTTCGTTTACATCCTAAATTATTATCTTAGTTTTTTTTCTCTTTTTTTTTTTTTTTTGCAGTTTTTCTATTGGTCATTGTAATCGTGACCTGATCTTAAACAAAAGGCAAAAGATGGTAGATTCAGATGTTACCAAGACTTGCATCTTCTTAAATGGTCATGAAGCTTCTCCTTGAAAAATAATGTCTTCAACTTTACTCACTTTACCCGTACTCATGAACTTCTGCAATTATTATATATCTTTTATTTTTCTATTTTGTTTTTCATATGTATTTGGGACATTTTCCAACTATAAATTCTAAAAATTATATCAAATGTTATTACTCTTTCCTATTTACATTGATTATAGTTGGAAATATTGTGCTTTTGACCTTCGTTTGAGGTTTTTTTAGTTTATGGAGTTTCTTTGTCCCTTCTTTGGTTTATAATTGTTCATATTTATTGATTTTAAGTTTGTTGGTTTTCGCAAGTTGGTTGGTGTATGAATTTACTAGATTTGGATTGTTTTATTTTTTGCAGATATTATTAAAGTTGTTTCTCACGTGATTCCTCTTTTCCTTTTCCCCTCTTCTTTCATTGTTCGTTTCTTTCAATTTTATTCTTTACTTTTCAAATTAAAAAATGTAGATCACGTTTTTCACAAAATTAAAATTATTTTATCAATGGACTATTAAAGGGGAATAATTGGTAGAAAAGTGCATGACAAACATAGTTAAATTCTTCATACATTATTCTCCACTTGCATTTATAACAAAAGAGAAAGAGATTTTTTTTCCTTTCTAAATTACAAAAAATGACCAAATTCATACCAAATTCCTATGCTGGCGACTCATTTTCATTTTATTTCCTTTTTTTTTAATTGTTTCGTTAGCAGCGTGTGACGACCCGGTCGGTCGTCTTAAGAATTTAGGCCTCGATCCTCTATTAACTATTTTCCCCAAGTTTATTTCTGCTATTTTGATTTCTCGGGATGTTCGGTTTTGAGTTTCGGAGAATTTGGGACACTTAGTCCCTAAATGAGAGCTTAAGTATTGGAAAGTTGACCGTAGTCCGAACAGTATGAAGACGGCCTCGGAATGGAAATATCATGGTTCCGTTAGCTTCGTTGGGTGATTTTGGGCTTAGGGGCGTGTTCGGATTGTGTTTTGGAGGTCCGTAGCTAATTTAGGCTTGAAATGCCGAAAGTTGAATTTTTGAAGTTTTCGATTCGATAGTGAGATTTTGATCTGAGGGTCAGAATGAAATTCCGGAAGTTGGAGTAACTCCGCAATGTTTAATGTGACGTATGTGCAAAATTTCAGGTCATTCGGACGAGATTTGATAGACTTTTTGATTGAAAGAGTATTTTTAGAGTTTTTGAAATTCTTAGGCTTGAATCCGATGAAAAATAGGTGTTTTGATATTGTTTTGACCGTTCCGAAGTTTGGAACAAGTTTGAATGATGCTTTAGGACTGGTGGCCTGTTTGGTTGAGGTCCCGGGGGCCTCGGGTGTGTTTCGGATGCTCAACGGGTCATTTTTGGACTTAGAGAATTGCAGAAAAATGTTGCAGCAGTCATTCTGGTTTCCTTCTTCGCGTTCGCGAGTGGGGTCTTGCGTTCGCGAAGAGGAGCTGGGGCTGGTGAGGAATTAACGCTTCACGTTCACGAGGCTGTGGGACTTTGTGCCTACGCGTTCGTGAAGGCAGTCTCGTGTTCGCGTAGAAGAAGAGAAAGATCATCGTGTTCGCGGCTCAGGCATCGCGTTCGCGAAGAGGGAGACTAGCTAGTGGAACTTTAGTGTATCATGTTCGTGACCGTAGCCTCGTGTTCGTGAAGAAGAACGCGCCTGGGCAGAATGTTTAAGTTCAAAATCGAGGGTTTAGCCATTTTTATCAAAACTTAAGCTTGAGAGCTCGGATTTGAGCGAGATTTGTGGGAATTTTAGAGATACCGATTGGGTAACGATTCTTAACTCCTTTTTGCTTGTAACCCATTAATCCAAATATGAATTCATTATTTAATTTCGGATTGGAGATGAAAATTGCTGAAAAGTTGGAAGAAAGTTCTTAGACATAGAATTCGACTTTTGATTGGGAATTTAACCTTAAATTTGGATAATTTTGGTATGCATGAACTCGGGATAGTGTGAGAATTCTGAAAATATAAATTTTACCCGATTCCGAGATGTGGGCCCGAGGGGCGTTTTGGTCATTTTACCTAATTTCACGTATTAGCTTAGAATTTCTTTGTAGAATCAGTTACTTGAAGTGTTATTTATGTTATGAAATTGAATTGAATAGATTTGGGCCATTTGGAGTCGAGTACTCGGGGCAAGAGTGTGGTTTCAGATTGATTATTGAGTCGGTTCGAGGTAAGTGGCTTGTCTAACCTTGTGTGTGCGACCTTCCCCATAGGATTGATATATTTGGTAATTGAAATGCCTTGTACGTGAGGTGACGAGTGCGTACTTGTGCTAATTTTTGAAAATTCAGTTTTCATTAAGTAATCACTAGTATGTTCCTTTCCGATTTTTATTACTTGCATTATTAAGTTTGTTGTTAGCTTAGGAAAGTATGTCTAAGTGACTTAATTGATTTATCTGCTCAACCTACCTTACTTGAATTCTATGCAGCATGCTAGGCTAGAATCACTTGTTGCCTTAACATGAAATTTTACCATTTCTGTATATTTTCTTGTTGCTGCTATGTATTTATTTTGGGACTACGGATGTGGGATTCCAGTAGCTCCCCATTGTCTGTTTATTTTGGGACTACGGATGGGGAATTTCGGTAGCTCCCCCTTGTCTGTTTATTTTGGGACTACGGATGTGGGATTCCGGTAGATCCCCCTGCACAATTATATAGAACTACGGGAATGCACCCAGTAGATTCCTCCAGTACTGGATATTTACATTTGGGACTACGGAACGAGATTCCGGTAGATCCCCGTGCACTATGAGTTGGACTACGGGACTGAATCCTGGGAGATTCACTGGATATGTATATATGGGACTATAGGACAGTATCCTGGGAGATCCCCGGTTATTATTTTGGTGCTAAGTCGCATTTCTTTACGTGTTTTGCCTTTTCTCTATAATAGTTGTTGTTGCCCCTTTTTATATCCTGTGTTACTTTCACTGTTGTATTTATTTATATTGTTCTATTCTACACTGTCAAATTTTATACTTTATTTAACCTTAGTATGGCCCTGACCTTCCTCGTCACTACCCGACCGAGGTTAAGCTTGGCGCTTACTGAGTACCGTTGTGGTGTACTCATGCTCCTTCTGCACATGTTTTTCATATGTAGATCCAGGTACTGCGACTCAGTCCTATCACCCGTGAGGCGAGGCGATTGCTCTAGAGACTTCAAGGTACATCTGCCGCGTCCGCAGACCGAGGAGTCCCTTTTTATTCTAGCTTTTAACATTTGCCCTTCTGTATTTCTTTCCCTTGTTAGATATTTTGGAGTTAGACATTGTAGATATCCAAAGGCTTATGGTTCTGTGAGTTTTCGGGTTTTGGGATAGTGTACTTGATTCTGAGAATGTTGTGTTGTATATGCCGAGCGGCATTTTAACTATTGTTTTCATTCGGTTATTTTGGCTTTTGATTATTTCTTCCACAAGTTTTGTTTATGTTCTGCATTTGGTAGGCTTACCTAGTCGTAGAGGACTAGGTGCCGTCACGATGGTTCACGGAGGGCGAACTGGGATCGTGACAAGTTGGTATCAGAGCTCTAGATTCATATGAGTCATGGATCACAAGCCGGTTTATTAGAGTCTCGCTGATCAGTACGGAGATATTTGTACTTATCTACGAGAGGCTATGTAACTGTTAGGAAAATTTCACCTCATTTGATTTCCTTGTCGTGCGATATTTTGACATCACAATTCTAAACTTCTGTCTTCTATTCTCTCACAGATGGTGATGACACGTGCTACCCGAGATGATCATGCACCCGCGCCCCCTACTATAGCCGTTAGAGGCCGGGGTCGGGGTAGAGGCCGAGGACGCACACGTGGTGCAGCCAGAGCACCTGCGCGAGCTGCCGTTGAGGTACTATCAGCAGCTTTCGCCGGAGTCTAGGCACCTGACACGCCTACTGCTACTACTACTCCAGTTCTTCAGAAGACTCTGGCATAGTTCATGAGCATCTACACGCTCAGGCAGGGTTGCTTCACCTTGCTACAGCTACATCTCAGGCCGGGGGAGGAGCACAGACTCCCGCCGCCCGCACTTCTGAGCAGCGAGTGCATGTTGAGCAGGTCCTTGAGATTATTTATGTACTGCCTGCAGTGCCAGTTCAGCCTGAGGGCAGGGCAGCTACTTCCGAGGAGGAACAACTGAGGCTTGAGAGGTTCAAGAGGTACAAGCCTCCTATATTCAGCGGTCTAGCATCAGAGTATGCTCTGGGATTTCTAGATGAGAGTTACCGCATTCTCCGTACCATGGGTATATCAGGATCGAGTGGGGTTTCCTTCACTACCTTCCAACTTCGAGGGACCGCCTATGAGTGGTGGCGCACCTATGAGTTAGACAGTCCGAATGAGGCTGCTTCGCTGACTTGGACTCAGCTTTCAGATCTGTTTCTGAGAGAGTATGTTCCTCAGAGCCTCAGGAACGCATGGCGCGGAGAGTGTGACATTTGCGCCAGGGTACTATGACTGTCTCAGAGTATGCAGTCTGTTACACTAGTTTGGCTAAGCATGCACCAACCTTGGCTTCTACTGTTCGTGGGAGTGTTCGCTGGTTTATTGAGGGCTTTATTCCCAGCATCAGGTCTAGCATGGCTCGTGAGTTGGAGATGGATATTTCTTATCAGCAAGTGGTGAGCATTGCTAGGAGGATTGAGGGTATGCATGTTAGGGAGAGAGAGGAGAGGGAGGCCAAGAGGTCTCGAGAGTCGGGCCATTTCTCTGGTGCCCGTGCCCCAGCTGCAGGTCTTCATGGTAGGGGTTGTATGAGTCGTCCTATACATTCAGCTCTTCCAGCAGCTAGTGGTATTCCCGCTCCTCCTAAACCTCAAGAGCCTTCTTATGCACCACCGGTATCTAGCACGCGTCCTGCGCGGAGTGCTTTCACGGGTCAGTCCAGCAGACCTGGCCCGAGCCAGTCATAACCACCACGTCCTCCCAGAGCTTGTTTTGAGTATGGTGACACATATCATATGGTGAGGGATTTCCCCAGACTTGGGAGGGGTGCACCTCCACGGACTTCTCAGCCACAGCGTGCCCCGTAGAGTTCTCAGGCTATGGTTATAGCTCCAGTTGCTACCCTACCTGCTCAGCCAGCCAGAGGTAGATGTCGCCCTAGAGGGGGAGGCCAGGCCCCATATACTATGCCTTTTATGCCCGTACCGAGGTTGTTGCCTCTGATTTTGTCATCACAAGTATTATACTGGTTTGTCACAGAGATGCATCGGTTCTATTCGATCCAGGCTCCATTTATTCTTATGTGTCTTCTTATTTTGCCCCGTATTTGGGTGTATCTCGGGATTCTTTGAGTTCCCCTGCTTATGTTTCTACTAATGTGGGATATTCTCTTATTGTGGATCGTGTTTATCGATCATGTTTGGTTGCTCTTAGTGGTTTTGAGACTAGAGCCGATCTATTGTTGCTCAGCATGATAGATTTTGACATTATCTTGGGCATGGACTGGTTGTCACCCCATTATGCTATTCTTGATTGACACGCCAAAATTATGACGCTGGCAATGCCAGGTGTACCGCGTGTTGAGTGGAGGGGTACTTTAGATCACACTCCCAATAGAGTTATTTCTTTTCTTAAAGCTCAGCGTATGGTTGAGAAGGGGTGTGACGCGTATTTAGCTTATGTGAGAGATGTCAGTATTGATACCCCTTCAGTTGATTCAGTTCCAGTAGTATGGGATTTTCCCGATGTGTTTCCAGCTGATCTTCTAGGCATGCCGCCTAATAGAGATATTGATTTTGGCATTGATCTATTGCCGGGCACTGAGCCCAATCTATTCCTCTATATCGTATGGCTCCTCCTAAGTTGAAGGAGTTGAAGGATCAGTTACAGGAATTGCTTGACAAGGGTTTTATTCGGCCCAGTGTATCATCTTGGGGTGCTCCTGTATTGTTTGTGAAGAAAAAGGATGGTTCTATGCGTATGTGTATTGATTATCGCCAGTTAAATAAGGTTACAGTGAAGAACTGTTATCGTTTGCCTCGTATTAATGATCTATTTGACCAGCTTCAGGGCACACAGGTGTTTTCTAAGATTGATTTGCACTCAGGTTACCATCAGTTGAAGATTCGGGAGCCAGATATCACGAGGACTACTTTCAGGACTCGGTATGGTCATTACGAGTTATTTGTTATGTCATTTGGATTGACTAATGCCACAACAACCTTTATGCATTTGATACACAGTGTGTTTCGTCCGTATCTTGACTCATTCGTCATTGTCTTTATTGATGATATTCTGGTGTATTCCCGGAGTCGGGAAGATCATGAGCAACACTTAAGGACTGTGCTTCAGACTCTGAGAGAGAAGAAGTTATATGCTAAGTTCTCAAAATGTGAGTTTTGGTTGGATTCAGTGGCATTCTTAGGCCATGTTGTATCGAGTGAGGGTATTCAGGTGGATCCGAAGAAGATACATGCCGTGCAGAGTTGGCCCAGACCATCCTCAGCTACCGAGATCTGTAGTTTCCTTGGCCTGGCGGGTTACTACCGTCATTTTGTGGAAGTTTTTCATCGATTGCAGCCCCTATGACCAGGTTGACCTAGAAGGGTGCTCCGTTTCAGTAAACGGAGGAGTGTGAGGCGAGCTTTTAGAAGCTCAAGACAGCTTTGACTACAGCCCCAGTTTTGATATTGCCTACAGGTTTGGGGTCTTATACGGTCTATTGTGATGCCTCGAGGATTGACCTCGGAGCGTTGTTGATGCAGGACGGTAGGGTGATTTTCTACGTGTCTAGATAGTTGAAGATACATGAGAAGAACTACCCTATTCACGACCTTGAGTTAGCTGCCATTGTTCACACCCTGAAGATTTGGCGCCATTATTTATACGGGGTTCCCTGTGAGATTTATACTGACCATCGGAGCTAGAAGCACTTGTTCAAGCAAAAGGATCTAAATTTGTGCTAGAAGAGGTGGTTAGAGTTGCTGAAGAACTATGATATCACTATTTTGTATCACTTGGGCAAGGCCAATATGGTGGTCGATGCCTTGAGTCATCGGGCAGAGAGTTTGGGGAGTTTGGCTTATTTACCAGCATCGGAGAGGCCCATGGCGATGGATGTTTAGGCCTAGCCA
Organism: Nicotiana tabacum; assembly: GCF_000715075.1. Taxonomy (NCBI): domain Eukaryota; kingdom Viridiplantae; phylum Streptophyta; class Magnoliopsida; order Solanales; family Solanaceae; genus Nicotiana; species Nicotiana tabacum. Next base: position 91,919,922 of record NC_134084.1, read on the forward strand.
GCCAGTTTGTGAGATTGGATCTTTCAGAGCCCAGTCAGGTTCTAGCTTGCGTGGTTTCTCGGTCTTCCTTATTTGATCGTATTAGGGAGCGGCAGTATGATGATCCTCATTTGCTTGTCCTCAAGGACAAGGTTCAGCACGATGATGTCAGAGATGTGACTATTGGTGATGATGGGGTGTTGAGGATACAGGGTCTGATTTGTTACCTAATGTTGATGGGCTTCAGGAGTTGATTCTGGAGGAGGCCCATAGCTCGCGGTATTCCATTCATCCGGGTGCCGCGAAGATGTATCAGGATTTGAGGCAGCACTATTGGTGGAGGCAGATGAAGAAAGATATAGTTGGATTTGTAGCTTGGTGCCTTAACTGTCAGCAGGTGAAGTATGAGCACCAAAGACCGGGTGGGTTGCTTCAGCAGATAGAGATTCTGGAGTGGAAGTGGGAGCGGATCACCATGGACTTTGTAGTTGGGCTCCCACAGGCTTTGAGAAAGTTCGACGCAATTTGGGTGATTGTGGATCGGCTGACCAAGTCTGCTCATTTTATTCATGTGTGTACTACTTATTCTTCGGAGCGGTTCGCGAAGATTTATATTTGGGAGATTGTTCGTCTGCATGGTATTCCAGTGTCCATCATTTCAGATAGAGGTACTCAGTTCACATCACGGTTCTGGAGAGTCGTTGAGCATGAGTTGGGTACTCGGGTGGAGTTGAGTACAACATTTCATCCTCAGACGGACGGACAGTCCGAGCGCACTATTCAGATTCTTGAGGATATGCTCTGTGCGTGTGTGATTGAGTTTGGAGGGTCTTGGGATCATTTCTTGCCATTGGCAAAGTTTTCTTACAACAACAGCTATCAGTCCAGCATTCAGATGGCACCGTATGAGGCTTTATATGGTATGCGGTGTAGATCCCCGGTGGGTTAGTTTGAGCCGGGTGAGGCTAGATTATTGGGCATAGGCTTAGTTCAGGATGCCTTGTAGAAGGTTAAGGTGATTCAGGATAGACTCCGTACAGCCCAGTCCAGACAGAAGAGTTACGCGGATTGGAAGATTCGTGATGTTTCCTATATGGTTGGAGAGCGGGTTCTGCTTCGGATTTCGCCTATGAAGGGCGTTAGGAAATTTGGGAAGAAAGGGAAGTTGAGTCCGAGGTTTATTGGCCCTTTTGAGATATTGAGGCGTGTTGGGGAGGTTGCTTTACCTCCCAGCTTGGCAGGAGTTCATCCGGTATTTCATGTTTTGATGCTCCGGAGGTATCACGGTGATCCGTCGCACGTGTTGGATTTCAGTTCAGTCCAGGTGGATAAGGATCTATCCTATGTTGAGGAGTCAGTGGCAATATTGGATAGGCAGGTTAGAAAGCTGAGGTCAAAGACCATTGCATCAGTAAAGGTTCAGTGGCGGGGCCAGCCAGTCGAGAAGGCGACCTGGGAGATCGAGCAGGATATGCACAGCCGTTACCCTCATCTTTTCACTACTTCAGGTATGCTTCTATGCTCGTTCGAGGACGAACGAATGTTTAAGTGTAGGAGGATGTGACGACCTGACCGGTCGTCTTAAGAATTTACGCCCTGATCCCCTATTAACTATTTTCCCCAAGTTTATTTCTGCTATTTTGATTCGCCGGGATGTTCGGTTTTGAGTTTCGGAGAGTTTTGGGACACTTAATCCTTAAATGAGAGCTTACGTATTGGAAATTTGACCATAGTCGGAACAATGTAAATACGACCTCGAAATGGAAATACGATGGTTTCGTTATCTCCGTTGGGTGATTTCGGGCTTAGGGGCATGTTCGGATTGTGTTTTGGAGGTTCGTAGCTAATTTAGGCTTGAAATACCGAAAGTTGAATTTTTGAAGTTTCTGGTTCGATAGTGAGATTTTGATCCGGGGGTCAGAATAGAATTCCGGAAGTTGGAGTAGCTCCGTAGTGTTTAATGTGACATGTGTGCAAAATTTTAGGTCATTCGGACGAGGTTTGATAGACTTTTTTGATCGAAAGAATATTTTTAGAGTTTTTGGAATTCTTAGGCTTGAATCCGATGAAAAATAGTTGTTTTGATGTTGTTTTGACCGTTACGAAGGTTGGAACAAGTTTGAATGATGTTTTAGGATTGGTTGACATGTTTGGTTGAGGTCCTAGGGGCCTCAGGTATGTTTCGGATGCTCAACGGGTCATTTTTGGACTTAGAGAATTGCAGAAAAATGTTGCAGCAGTCATTCTGGTTTCCTTCTTCGCGTTCGCGAGTGGGGTCTCGCGTTCGCGAAGAGGAACTGGGGCTGGTGAGGAATTAACGCTTCGCGTTCACGAGGCTGTGAGACTTTGTGCCTACGCGTTCGCGAAGGCAGTCCCCTGTTCGCGTAGGAGAAGAGAAATGATCATCGCTTTCGTGGCTCAGGCATCGCGTTCGCGAAGAGGGAGATTGGCCAGTGGAACTTTAGTGCATCGCATTCGCGATTGTAGCCTCACGTTCGCGAAGAAGAATGCGCATGGGCAGAATGTTTATGTTCGAAATCGAGGGTTTAGCCATTTTTATCAAAACTTAAGCTTGGAAGGTCGGATTTGAGCGAGATTTTGAGGGAATTTTAGAGATACCGATTGGGTAACGATTCTTAACTCCTTTTTGATTGTAACCCATTAATCCAAATATGAATTCATCATTTAATTTCGGATTGGAGATGAAAATTGGGGAAAAGTTGGAAGAAAGTTCTTAGACCTAGAATTCGACTTTTGATTGAGAATTTGACCTTAGATTTGGATAATTTTGGTGCATGAACTCGGGAGAGTGTGAGGATTCGGAAAATATAAATTTTACCCGATTTTGAGACGTGGGCCCAAGGGACGTTTTGATCATTTTACCTAATTTCGCGTATTAGCTTAGAATTTCTTTGTAGAATCAGTTACTTGAAATCTTATTTATGTTATGAAATAGAATTGAATAGATTAGGGCCATTTGGAGTCGAGTACTCATGGCAAGAGTGTAGTTTCAGATTGATCTTTGAGCCGGTTCGAGGTAAGTGGCTTGTCTAACCTTGTGTGGGGGACCTTCCCCTTAGGATTGGTATATTTGGTAATTGAAATGCCTTGTATGTGAGGTGACGAGTGCGTACTTGTGCTAATTGTTGGAAATCCGATTTTCATTAAGTAATCACTAGTATGTTCATTTCCTGTTTTTATTACTTGCATTATTAAGCATGTTGTTAGCTTAGGAAAGTATGTCTAAGTGACTTAATTGCTTTATCTGCTCAACCTGCCTTACTTGAATTTTGTGCAGCATGCTAGGCTAGAATCACTTATTGCCTTAATATGAAATTTTTGTCATTTCTGTATATTTTCCTATTGCTGCTGTGTATTTATTTTGGGACTACGGATGTGGGATTCCGGTAGCTCCCCCTTGTTTGTTTATTTTGGAACTGCGGTTGTGGGATTCCAGTAGACCCCCCTGCACAGTTATATGGAACTACGAGAATGCACCCAGTAGATTCCCACAGTACTGGGTATTTATATTTGGGACTACGGAACGGGATTCCGGTAGATCCCCGCGCACTATGAGTTGGACTACGGGACGGGATCCCGGGAGATCCACTGGATATGTATATATGGGACTACAGGACGGTATCTTGGGAGATCCCCGGTTGTTATTTTGGTGCTAAGTCGCATTTCTTTCCGTATTTTGCCTTGTCTCTATAATAGTTGTTGTTGCCCCTTTTTATATCCTCTATTACTTTCACTGTTGTATTTATTTATAATGTTCTGTCCTAGACTGTCAAACTTTATATTTTATTTAACCTTAGTAGGGCCCTGACCTTCCTCGTCACTACCCGACCGAGGTTAGGCTTGGCACTTACTGAGTACCGCTGTGGTGTACTTATGCCCCTTCTGCGCATATTTTTCTTATGCAGATCCAGGTACTGCGACTCAGTCCTACCATCCGTGAGGCGAGACGACTGCTCTAGACACTTCGAGGTACATCTGCCGCGTCCGCAGACCGAGGAGTCCCTTTCTATTCTAGCTTTTAACATTTGCCCTTCTGTGGTTCCGTGAGTTTTCGGGTTTTGGGATAGTGTACTTGATTCTGAGAATGTTGTGTTGTATATGGCGAGCGGCATTTTAACTATTGTTTTCATTCGGTTATTTTGGCTTTTGATTATTTTGTTCCGCAAGTTTCATTTATGTTCCGTATTTGTTAGGCTTACCTAGTCGTAGAGGACTAGGTGCCGTCATGATGGTTCACGGAGGGCGAACCGGCGTCGTGACATAGCGAAAAAACATAGTTTTAATTAAACAAAAAATTATCTCTATCACGACTTGATTTATAAGGTCATTCTAAATTTCCTATTATACCGTGCGAAGCACGGACAAATTCACTAGTATCTTATATTACAAGTACCCGTTTTGCCTCCTGAACATACACATATCGAACTGGATTTTGCCAACAGTTTACTTCTCTTTCCCTCTCAAAATATTCATATCGTGTTCTTAGGATGATTAAAATTTATAACTGCACTTGGATTACATTTACCTTTGTAAAAATTCCGGAGAAATTCTATCACAAACCCAAAAGCAAGAGAATGAAGACTTAGCTAGCGTTAGGACATAGATTTGGTTGAAACTTGAAAAAAGAGTTTTTGAAGTCGTGTTGAAAAATAATTTTTGGAAGTTGAAGTTGTGTTTGGATATGCATTTTATTTGAAAAGAACTTGAATTTTTGTGAGTGAAAGAAAAAATATCGCCCAAAAACTGCCCTAAACCAATTTTTGGGAACTTGAAAATTTTTGAATTTTTTTTCTAAAACAAGATCATATTTCATAAACAAAAAATTTGAAAAAATAAAGTCAAAATCTATGGCCAAACGAGAGCTTAAATTCCTTAGTATATAAATTACTCCGTCAAAGCCACCAATCTTCCTTTTCACAAATTTTTCTAACATGGACTATTATGAACATTGCTTAGGTTGCCTAGGTCGTCAACTAGCTATCTTGAAGAGTTGGTTTAGATAGTGGTCTGGGACTGGTCTTCACTTAGAAAGCCCTGATGCTAAAACGGTTCACCAATTAACACACTCATCATGGGTAGTCGGAGCAAAGTAGAGAAAGCAGAGAACGTTGCAGTTGATCTCTAGTGGAATGTTGACACATTTCAAGTCCAAGAACGTCCAAGAAATATATGCTAGGGAGTTGCATGATCTTCAACAGTTGGCTAAAAGATATTTGGATAGTTGCTTTGACGATTCTTGTAAACCAAAAATTTACATTTTGAGGCTTGTCGATTGCGAGAAACAAGTACTGGAGAGTGTTGAGTGTTGTATTAAGGATATATTTACAAGGGTAGTTAAGTAGTTAGAGTGTAGAGGGTAATTATGTAATTTGTGGATTAGTTAGTTTAGGCGGTTAGAACAGTGTATTAATATCATGTACTGTAGCTTCCTTCTTCAATACGACAGTTCCCCTTTTTCTCAATCTCTCTTCTCTGTTCTGACTATGCCTAATCTTAGCTTAAGCACATCCATGGCAGTCTCCGACATGGTATCAGAGCTAGCAGAGAAGATCTAAACACGCCACTTCGTCACTCGATTGCAGAAGCTAGAGCTCAGTTAGAAGATAGATGATTTCTCAAAACTCTGATATTTTTCTTCGATTTAGAAATGGGGGAAAACAAATTGACCATATGTATTCGCTGTTCGTGCATCCATCAGACACCCCGAGCTCAGTGCTAATTCCGTTTCAGCTCAAAGGATCCGAGAACTATGTCTTATGGCAGAGATCGATGAAGATTGCAATTCAAGCTAAGCGAAAGCTAGGGTTTGTTGATGGTAAACACACCAAGGCCTCATTTCCGGTAGCATTGCATGAGGATTGGGAAACTTGTAACGCTATAGTTCTTTCATGGATTATAAATATTGTATCGCCAGATCTACTTAGTGGGATATTGTATGCATCGAATGCCCGAGCTGTGTGGGAGGATCTTCGTGAAAGATTTGACAAGGTCAATCGAATGAGGATCTATCAGCTACATAGGGAAATTGCAAAAATATCTCAAGGTACCCACTCTGTTTCTATATATTTTACAAAATTAAAGGAATTATAGGGTGAATTTGATGCAGTTGTGCCGCCTCCTAGATCTGTGAAGGAATATGTTGAGCTCTTGAATCAATAGAGGTTACTTTAATTTTTAGGAGGTCTAAATGACTTATATAGTTAGGCAAGATGTCAAAGTCTTATGAAATCCACTGAATCTAGTCTAAATCAAGCATATGCCATGGTTATCGAGAATGAGACTCGGAAAGGATCGTCAGGGAGTAGCTCTATAGGTCTCAACCCACTAATGGAGGTCAATGATATTACTACACTTTGGAGTGCTAAAGGACCTCATATGTAGAAACCTAGAAAGAATTTCAATACATAGTGTGAATTCTGTAGAATGAAAGGACACAACAAAGAGAATTGTTATCAATTAATTGGATATCCAACAAATTTCAAGGCAGAAGAAAGCTAGTGGATAATTCAGCATATTTTGGTAACTCTGCACAATTAGGGAATCATGGACAACATCAAGGAGTGAGAAATAATTCAGGAATGGTCACACAGGTTATGGAGTTACACGACCATTAGGTCCAAATATTGATTACACCTATGCATGTTATATAGGATCAATAGGTAGTTTTGCGGGTGTGGAGAAAGATGCAGGACTGAGCATGCAGATGCCAATGCCATTCACTCTAGAACAATATGACCAAATTCTGAAGATGCTACAAAAGGACAATACACCTGAATCAACAGCTAATGCAGCAGGTATAACTGGACCTCTAATGCTTGCAAATGCAGTTAGTGTAACTTATTCTACTAATAGTAAAACAAAGGATGATAAGTGGATAGTAGATACAGGGGTAACAAATCACATGATTAGTAATGGATCTGTCTTGAAAAATGAGTAGTCTAAAAGTATAGGTGAAAAAGTTCATTTGCCAAATAGAGATAGCTTAGCCACTCCTTGTGTAGGAAGTTTTGAATTAGATCAAGGGATTATATCCAATGTGCTTTGCATTTCAGCTTTTAAATATAATTTACTGTCAGTGTCAAAACTAACTAGGGAGATAAACTGCTGTATGTTGTTCTTTCCGGATTTTTGCCTAATGCAGGACCTTCACACTGGGAAGGCGAAGGGGACTGGTAGGCTTAAAGGAGATTTATATTATTGGCCTCACAGTGATAGAGATAGGGTTCAAGCCTTAACAACACTGTGTGACCAGTGAAGAAGAGCTATAGCACAGAAGACTTGGGAACATTCCACACAAGGTTCTACAGCAGATGCACATAATAAAACATGGTAGTTTGCATAGTAATAATGTATGTCCTATTTGTCCTTTGGCTAAATAGACAAGATTTCCTTTTCCACAAAGTACTAGTAGGGCTTCTAAAACATTTGATTTGATACATTGTGATGTATGGGGTCCTTATAAAACCCCTACCTATGATGGGAATAGATTTTTTTCTCACTTTAGTAGATGACTATAGTAGAATGGTTTGGATATTTCTGCTCAAACTTAAAAGTGATATACCTACTATAATAAAAGGCTTCATGACTCTTGTGAAGACTGAGTTTAACAGTGCAATAAAGATGTTCAGGACAGACAATGGAATAAAATTCTTTAATTCACATTGTGCAGATATATTTAGGAATGTAGGTGTGGTTCATCAAAGTTCTTGTGTCTACACACCCCAGCATAATGGAGTGGTGGAAAGGAAGCACAGACAGATTCTTAAGGTTGCTAGGGCCATCAAGTTTTAGGGAAGCATTCCACTAAGATTTTGGGGATTTTGCATACAAAATGTAGTATATCTGATTAATAGAATACCATCTACAACATTAGCAGGAAAGTCTCCCTTTGAAAAGTTCTATGGTCGACCACCTAGACTACAATATCTCAGGGTTTTGGGAATAATCCTATTCTACGCTATTGTCACTGATAGAAGTGACAAATTTGGAGCTAGAGCAGAACCAGCAGTGCATATGGGATATTCATCCACTCAAAAGGGTTATAGGCTATACAGTCTCAATAACAAGCATTTTTTTGTAAGCAGGGATGTCTCTTTTAAGGAATACAGTTTTCCATTCAACACCATAACTTCCACAGGCAGGAGGACTAATGTTGAACAGTTTGCTGATACAGATGATGCTTTCATCATTGATCCTACCTCTAAATTCTCAGAGATAGCTCTAGTTTCAGTAGTAGCACCTCCACATTCTCCTGAGACTTCCTCAGCTCTTAATCCTGAGGCTTCCTCAGTTTCTACTCCTTCTGATCCATCTTCTGAGACTCTACAACAACCTCACCTCACATCACCTCCTGAAGCAGTGATGCCACACCCAACTATGGTTCCATTACATGATTTGCCAGAAGAGGAACTAAAGAAGTCTACTAGGACTTCTAAACTACTTGGCTGGCTCAATGACTTTGTTCATGGAATGCCAAAAGTTGGTCATTCTACTGCTTTGGGTTCCAGTTATCCCTTGTTTGCATACATATCTTATGCTTTATTGTATCCACCTTACTTCAAGTCACTTTGCTCTTTCTCAGATGTTACAGAACCAACTTTCTACGCTGATGCCCTTCGAGATCCCAAGTGGATATGGATGTAGAGTTACCGGCCCTACAGGACAACCACACCTGGAAGTTAGTTCCATTTCCAACTGATAAGAGAGCTATAGGGTGTAAATGGGTATTTAAGGTGAAGTATAATGCCAAAGGTGAGGTAGAAAGGTATAAAGCTCGCTTAGTGGACAAAGGTTACACACACCAAGAGGGTCCTGATTATCAAGAGACCTTCTCACCTATGGTAAAAATGTTCACAGTCCTTACTGTTCTATCTTTAGCTGCTAAGCAAGGATGGAAGTTGTACCAAATGGATGTCTTCAATGCCTTTCTTCAAGGTGATTTTTTCGAAGAAGTGTATATGACTCCACCCCCTGGTCTTCTAGGTGAGGGGGAGCCTCCTAGAGTTGGCAAGCTTTAGAAGTCCTTGTATGGGCTCAAGCAGGCCTCTAGACAATGGAACTTAAAGCTTAGTGAGGCCAACTCATCCTCAGGTTTTGTATAGAGTCATCATGACTATTCCCTCTTCTGTAAGAGGTCTGGTTCTCATTTGATCATTATTCTGATCTATGTGGATGGTCTCTTAATCGCTGGATCATCTTCTCAGTTAATTTAGGATGCCAAAGCTGTGCTTCAACTTCACTTCAAGATCAAGGACCTAGAGGAGATGAGATACTTCCTTGGCCTTGAAGTTGCAAGAAGCATACATGGCATTTTGGTTTGTCAAAGGAAGTTCACACTTGATCTCATTGCCCCACTTAGGTTTGCAGGTTCTAAACCAGCCTGCACATCTCTAGACACAAGCCATAAGCTCACCAGTGCAGAGTATGATCAATCCAATGCACATGGAACTCTAGATGCTGATGAATTACTTAGTGATCCAAGCAACTATCAAAAATTAGTTGGGAAGCTGTTGTATCTTACCATGACAAGGCTAGACATATGTTGTGTAGAATTTAAGAAAATTCATGCACAAGCCAAAGAAGTCACATATGGAAGGAGCACTGAGGGTGGTAAGGTACCTAAAGAATGCACTTGGGCTAGGGATTCTGCTATCATCTCAATCTTCTGACCAACTCACAGTATATTGTGATGCAGATTGGGCCACTTGCCCAATGACTAGAAGGTCAGTGAGTGGGTTTGTATAAAGCTGGGTGACTCTCTTATCTCCTGGAGTCCAAGAAACAAAATACAGTGTCAAGGAGCTCTGCAGAAGCTGAGTACAGAAGTATGGCCAATGCAATAGCAAAAGTAGTCTGGTTAACATGGTTGTTTAAAGAATTGAATGTGGACTTAAAGCTTTTAGTGAAGCTTTATTGTGATAGTAAAGTGGCTATTCAAATTGCTGCAAATCCCATCTATCATGAAAGAACCAAACATATCGAGATTGACTGCCATTTTATTTGAGAAAAGATTCAACAGGGCCTAATTCAGATTGCACGTGTTTCTACAAACCTCTAGCTAGGAGATGTACTAACCAAAGGACTGGGGAAGGCACAACATGATTTTCTATTGTCCAAGCTGGGAGTGTACAACTTATTCACACTACACAGCTTGAGGGGGAGTATTGAGGATATAGACACAAGGGTAGTTAAGTAGTTACAGTGTAGAGGGTAATTATGTAATTTGTGGATTAGTTTGTTTAGAACAATGTATTAATAGTGTATTAATACCGTGTACTGTAGCTTTCTTCTTCAATACAACAGTTCCCCTTTTTCTCAATCTCTCTTCTCTCTTCTGACTATGTCTAAGCTTAGCTCAAGCACATCCATGGCAGTCTCCAACATGTTGCATTGCAACGCAACTTGATAGAGAGCGAGACAGATTGACTGGAGTCTCTACACACCCTGTTTCATGCCCTAGGTGCCAGGTGTGCTACAGCGCACGTCCATGACGAGTTTTCTTTAAAGAGTTAAGTTCAAGACTTTTCCTATTTTCCCATTGAGTCTTTTAATAGCCTAGGGTTTATTTCATTGAGGCAACTAGCGTATTTTGAGAGTAGAAACTCCTTTGAGAGAGAATTTGGACCTTTTGATTCTTGTTTGACTTTGGATTGTCTATTTTAAAAAATTGAGATTATTGAGGGTAATCTTCTTTTCCTTCATTTCTATCTAGGATTCGTTTTTGTCATTCTTTGGAAGCGATCGAAGTTGTCCAATATTGTTTGAGACGTTCATCTAGGGTTTTAAAAAAAATTCATTGCTTGATTGTTTCAGATTACTTTAATTGAAATGTATTGCTATAAAACAATAAAAGAAGAAGAAGAGCATTGCAGAGAAAAGTACATAGAGGAATTCTTATTGATTTGTGATGAATTACAATGGAATTGAACCCCTATATTTATAGGGTAAATGTAACAACCCGAATTTCCGATCCTCGGGAATCGTGATGGCGCCTACTCATGAAAGCTAGGCAAGTCGAGTATTATAGATTTTATTACCCTTTTTCTAACCTTTAGCATTTATGAATTAACATGTGATCAACAACGGAATAATCATAATAAACAGAAATGCGGAAGACGAAATTTAATAGTTTAACCAAATACTAATACAGAATCCAACGTACAACTCCACCCAAAATTGGTGTCACAATGTCACGGACCATCTACGAATACTACAAACAATGGTCTGAATGGAAAATACAAGTCTGTCTCTGACATACATAAAAACAGAATGGAAAAGATAGAAGGGGATGCCAAGGCATGCAGACGTCTACAGGACTACCTCGGGTCTCCGCTGGACTGAAAGCAACAACCTCTCTATGGCCCAAATACTCCAGAATCGGGATCTGCACATAGTGCAGAGTGTAGTATCAGCACAACCGACCGCATGTGCTAGTAGGTGTCGAGCTTAACCTCAGTGAAGTAGTGACGAGTCTAGAACAAGACTACCAAATAAACCTGTACAGTTATAACATATACAACAAATAATAACAACAGAAACTAGTAGTTAGAGATGGGAAGGGGGAACATGCCGCGGGGATACCAAGTACTAACAGAAATTCAGTAGAAAAGCACAAAGAACACCATAATTCAATTATGAGAAAGAATACAAAAAACAGTAACAAGTGCACGACATCACCCTTCGTGCTTTTGCTCTCGTTCTCACTATAAAAATCAATAGATTCGGCACGGCATCACCCTTCGTGCTTTTACCTCAGATAATTATGGCACATCATTATCCTTCGTGCATTATCACTCGTATCATGGCACGGCATCACCCTTCGTGCTTTTACATTTACAATATCGGCACGACATTACCCTTCGTGCATTAACACTCACTCACCAGTATCATGCACGACATCACCCTTCGTGCCTTTCACTCTTCCTTACCCAAGCAACAATCACAAGCAATTCAGGCAAGGGAATCAATAAATCATAATAGAATCCCGGAAAGGGAGCAATGGTACCACAATAATATCCCGGCAAGGGAAAGCAATATCAGAGGCAATAACATCCCGGCAAGGGAAACAATATCATAAGCCTCTTCTCATTTCCACAATCACTTCACAACACGAATCTCAACTTGAGCCAATGCTCTACAATGTTCAATTACGAAGAATACTTCCACACGCCTAGTTCAACATTAGAAATCATCATATTAAGCATGGACAATACATAACAGAGTCACAACAATCATAGTATAAGACTCACGGGCATGCTTGACACTAACGTATAAGTACTCATCACCACACCTATATGACGTACTCAACAATTAACACATAGCAGTTAAGACTACAACTCATATTCCCTCAAGCTAAGGTTAGACCAAACACTTACTCAATGTACGAACATAATCAAGCCTCAACTACCGCTTTACCTCTTGGTTCCACTTCCAATTCGTTTGTATCTAGTCACAATTTACTTAATAACGTTAATAATCGCTAAATAAACCAATTCCAATGCATGAAAATATATTTCCCACTGTTTCTCCAACAAATCAAAAATTGACCCCGGGCCTGCTTAGTCCAAACCCAAAATTCAAACCAAAACCCGATTACCCATTCACCCCCGAGCCCGAATATACAATTGGTTTTAGAATCCGACCTCAATTTGAGGTCTAAATTCTCAAATCTTGATATTCCTGAGTTCTACCCAAAATTCCCAATTCCACCATGTAAACCCTAGATTCTAGGATGAAATCTTGTAAAAAGAAGTTAAGGAGTGAAAGAAATGAGTTAAAAATCACTTACTTGTGTTTTGGGGAAGAAAGAGTGTTTTGAAAAATTTCCTATTATGTTTTAGAGTTTTGAAAAATGAAAAATGGCTGAAAAGTCTCGTTTATATATACCTCTCTCATACCCTTACCACTGACCACAGAAAAAGGAAAGCGGCAGCGGAGCTCCACCGCGGACCGTGAAATGTAGAGCGCGACCGCGGAGATTTGGCCTTGCCTACCGCTGACCGCGAAAACCCCACTGCAGCAGCGAAGACCCTACCGCGGTCGCGAGGATTCACCGCGGATCGCACAGCTCAGTTCAAAGACTAGCAACTTCTCTAAACCTGCAACAGTTATTTTCTAAGTCTAAATTCACTCCGTAGCCTATCCAAAACTTACCCGAACCCTCTAGGCTCCAAACTAAACATGCATGCAAGTCTAAAAACATCATACAGACTTGCTCGTGCGATCAAATCATCAAAATGACATCACAACTACGAATTCAACCTCAAATTCATACAAATACTCAAGAACATTGAAATTTCTATTTTCTCTCAACTATAGGTTCGTTTTATACCAAATCACTTCCGATTCTTACCAAATTCCACAGATTCAATCAAATTATTATTTTAAACTTGTACCGGACTCCGGAACCAAGATACGTGCCCAATACCATCAAGAAATTGCATTAATTTACTTCTAAAAGCCTTTACATTTTCCAGCAAATAAATTTTCTTTAAAAAAAATTTTCTCGGGCTTGGGACCTCGGAATTCGATTCTGGGCATATGCCCAAGTTCCATATTTTACTACGGACCCTACGAGAGTGTCAGATCACAGGTCCGGGTCTGTTTATCAAGGATGTTGACAAAGTCAACTTTAATCAATTTTAAAGGCCAATTTTCTTATTTTACTTAGTTTTCACACAAAAGCTTTCCGGAAACGCGCCCGGACTATGCACGCAAATCAAGATAAGATAAAAAGAGGTTTTTAAGGCCTCAGAGCACAGAATTTAAAAGGTTATCACAATAAAAGTGACTTAGCTACCAAGTAACAAACCCTAAAATCTCTCTAGAATATAGACATTCACCTTAAATACAATTCTATTTATAACACTCCCCCTTGAATATCTATTTAACAAATAATCTTTCTCGTTAAAATCTTAACTAAAATAAAACTCAGTGGGAAAAAAATTCTAGAGAAGGAAAAAGGGTACACATATCTAACAATACGCCTTTTGGTTGCCTCGTTAAAAACCTTGTAAGGAAAAACCAGTGGGACAAAACCTTGTAAAGTAAAAAGAGTACAACGCGCATTAACTTCCCTTGATGAGAGCATCAATTCACATCTTTGAGCCTTCGCATTCCAATTTTGTGCACTAGATTCTTGAAGGTTGACATCGGTGAAGATTTGATGAATAAATCAGCCATATTAACTCCAATGAATATGTTGCACCTTGAAAATCCTCGCTATCATATTATCATTCTTATAGCTATAGCAAGATACATATGTGTGCAAATAGCACTTAGGATATGCACTACAAAAAACTGGAATTAGCTACGAACGTCATCGCTAATCTATCGCTAAATCGCCCGTCGCTAGCAGAATTTCTTGATAATATGTCGCTAAATGAGATTAGCACAGGATTTTTCTGTTTAGCTACAGAATTGGTCTGTCGCTAAAACCAGATTTTTTAGTAGTGATGGTCATTCATGACCAAGAATTTTATATGCTTTAATCAATTTAAATCCTTCAAGGATTGTCATATAAGCCATATATAAAGACTTTAGATGCATATCAAGTTTTCATATCATACTCGACATATAAGATAGATAAAAGTGATTGTACACACCATTGACTACTTTCAAGTGTTTGAACTACATGTATTTCATATGAAACCAATTCTATTTGAATTGTGTCTCTTCTATTTGGCCAATATTTTTGTATCTGTTTTCGATAAACTTATGATCCTCATCTATACTTAGCGCTATGATAGATGTCGTCTACGAACATTTTATATCGGTTCCAACCTTCTTGTTTTCGTATAGACATAACATAGAGATCTCTTCATTCATATATTTAGGTACTTGAATCTCTCATGAGATTTTATGAAGTGTTATGTCATGTAATCTTCTAGATTACTTGTCTCCTTTATTATGATCATTTTGATCATTTGCTCATCTTCTTTATCGAGAAGTTTATTTGAAACCGGTTTGTCTATACACTTTAAGTGTACCATAGATTTTGTCCTTCTAGGACTTATTCTAATAATAGCATTTGCATTTAGAATATAGTTACTTTTTTGGGTCAGCAAATACGTCTGGAATGCTTTGCAATATATTGCAGATGAATTATCTTTTATGAACTTCTAGTTCATATTATCTTATTTGAGGATCTAGATGTAGAAATTATTATTCATTCCACGTAATGTTTTCTTAGCTATTTATTCTATCTCCCCCTCAGGTTAGAAAAACTAACTTACTTTTTCAACTTTTGAAAATCCATCTTTATGTGTTATGGTGTTAATTAAAATATACACAGCACATTAATAATAATAAGATGAAATTATTTGGTTCCTGACCCTGAACTACTTGTGACGGGAGAATGTAATATACTTTCGTATCTAATGTATATCAAACTGATATACATAACTTTGTTCTCATAAGCAATAGTTTAGCTATTAAGTGGAGACAATCAATAACTAACCATGATGTAAACCAACTTATCAAGATAAACTATCTTGAATAGAAAATATAGAAATTATGCTCTAAATTAAATTATTGAGCAAGTTACCTCACAAACACCAGGTTGCGGGTTAATAATAATCGCACATGTAATCATCTCATAGATGCATCTTATGTGGTATACATGGCAAGTGAATGAGCCCATATTCACCTTTGATATTTCAGTATTCATAGGATTCAATCCCAATATTAGTTGGCCTATTAATTAACAAGAACAAGCAACATAAGAGAATTCGTAAAGAACTTTCTAGTTCTTTAATATATACCCATGTGAATTCTCTTTTATTTTGCACATTATACTTAAATTAATGGCTAAACCAATTATGCCAATTGGAGAAATTATCAATATTGATAAACTTCAGATTTACACCATGACATGTGCAATTATGAATAAACTCCAAGTGCATTATGATATGAGTTTTTATATCAATAAACCTCTACTTTATTGTGATATTCTTTTGTGTGGTACAACTGGAGAATAAAGCGGGTAGCTTTTCACATATATATTACCCCTACAAGTTGTAGTAATATAAGATATTAAATCTTTCCTTTATTTATATTCTCAATATAACCAATCGCTTTCGGGAATACTTTAGAAACTCACTAAATTTCTTTGAGACTTACTACGCCACCATACCTTATTGATAATCAATTTTATTTCTCCAAAGTAGTATAATTGGCTCTTCTAGAGCTTTCAATTAATTTTGTACTGCCACATATTCATCAACATCTATATGGTAAATATTTCTTTCAAGGAAAAAAGTTATACTATTATGGTCATGGTCAAAATTATTATAGGCAAGATATATTGCTTATATTGCTTTTGCCCTGTAATAATCATATTGCCATAATATTTTGGCATAATTACATTAGGTACACGATCAATGACCATTCATTCCATAATAATGAAATAATTTTCTTATTTCATCTCATATCTTTTTCTAGAGATTAATATGGTATATCCACTACCACTAGCACGTTCATATTCTTCTAAGAATGAATATGTATTCATAAATCACATGTTGTCACATTCACATCATGAATGGACCATAAATATCTATATGTATTTTACAAAATCTCATGTCAAATCGATGACAAATATTACTTTCACACAGTGAAGGATTATTTTGAGAATCCTAATTGTTTTCATTACTCTAATGATGATGATTATAATTTCGTCTATTGCCACGTCCTCATCCATTGATACCTTCACGTTAATAATTTTGTCTTCTTTCAGACTTATCACATACTGTTATCATATTCTCTTAAGGGAATAAGAATGAAGCAAAATCAATGGGACGGATTTTCACTTCTTGTGCCCATAATCATACATGAATTTGATCACGACAAGACATAGAAATTTTACCACTTTGGGTGGTTATAATTTCGTTCAAACTCCATTAGAGTTACAATCAAAATTAATCATCTTTGCTTATTTAAAATTAAATATAGAATTTCAAGAATTTAAAAGAGAAAAATAAAGTAAAATACTTACCTTAAATCCAGAATTTAATCATGAAGGAAGTTCATGTAACAATTGACAATCATTATGCTCAATATTATGTACAAGTTGAACACTATGCACGTATCTCAAAGCCTCTACTCAATTGGTTAGAGTCTCATACTGATAACGTATTATAAAACAATAAAAGAAGAAGAAGATCATTGCAGAGAAAAGCAGAGAGAGAGAATTCTTATTGATTTGTGATGAATTACAAATGGAATAGAACCCCTCTATTTATAGGTGAAAAGTGACTTAGTCCTGAAGTAACAAACCCTAGAGTCTCTCTAGAATATAGATATTCATCTTAAATACAATTCTATTTATAACAAGTTGGTTTATGTTTCAATTGTTATTATTTTTCATATTCCGTTGCCTTTTTTTTTAAATCTCAAATCATATCACCTTCTGCTCTTTTGCTTTTCAAACTGCCATTATTAATGATTATAATGTTGATGTTGAAAAGATAGATGAATCATAGTTATAATTATATGTTTTTTTGGTCTAGACATTTAAAACATGTTATACTTAGGTGCAATATATGTGAAAAAATAATAATTAATTATTTTCACTCCTTCTCATGCCTATTTCCATCTATTATATATAGTCTCTCTTATAGTTCGAGGTTAAGATTTTGAAGTATCTTCAAGGTTTGGTTATTTTATGTGTTCAAAATTTACTTCCACCGACATCACTAGTCAAAATAATAGTTATATTTTTATGCATATTTTGATATGTCGTTTTTTGTTTATCGAGGCATCTTAATTTCATACCTAAAGGTATAGTTTAATGGCTAATGAACTAGGATGAGAACCATAAAGTCTTAGATTTAACCCCAATAGAAGCAAAAATCACTAGGTACCCTAACACCATTGTTATTAAAAAGTGCATTTTAACTCATACTCCCTCCGGTCCATTTTATTTAATTTTTTGGCCTCTTTTACGTGGTTCATAATATTTTTTTCTTCTTCAGATATTAAGAAGGAATTAATTTCTTTTTTTCAAAGTTGCCTTTGGAATAAAAAGCTTAGGAGTATCTATTATATTTTTAATGAACAAATTAAGATTAATACGGTCAATTTTATTGTAATTAATGTTAACTTATGAATTTTTAATACGTGTGAAAATATCCAAAAGAATCAATTAAACCGGACCGGAGGAAGTATTTTTCTTAAAAGGGAGAGTTGTGTGGTTTTCGAAGTAACGAGAACTCTATGATTTCGGACCAATCCAATGACAAGTTTGTAAATTCACATCAAAACTTTGTATTTTGATGAATTAATCGTTGCCTTTCTGAATATGCCACATATGGAGGGAGTATCAAGAAGATATTTTAGCGTTAGGAGAGGATGTTTGACTAAAGGTAAAGAGGGTCCTTGGTTTTCCCTTGTTAAATTGTGCCGAAGATGAGTCTACTTTATTGAAACAACAGCATTTGCACAGACACCCTACTCTATAGTCTATATCGCATTATTTCAACACGTGGTCTACTTTGTGTTAGTAAAAGCTCAACTTCGACAATAACAAACTGTACATTCACCTACTACTCCTGTTGTTTTGTTTTACGTGGTAGTTTTGATTGGACACAAAAAATGAAGAAAAAAATGGATATTTTAATCTAAAAAAACTATAAATATTTGTATAATTATAAATCATTTCGTTAAACATAAAATGAAAAATTTAAGATATAAAAATATACTACTCCCTCCGTTTCATATTAGATGAGGTAGTTTGACTTGACACGAGGTTTGAAAAAAAGAAAGAAGACTTTCAAAACTTGTGATCTTAAAAACTTAAAGGGTAAAAGGTTTGTGGGGCCAGACATTTGTGTGACTATAAAAATATCTCATTAAATGTAAATGAGTAAAATGAAAGAGTTTGAAGTTGAATTATTTCTAAATTTAAAAATGTGTCATTTGTTTTGAAACAGACTAAAAAGAAAAGTAGCTCATCTAATATGAAACGGATGGAGTATTAGTTTTTGGAGTACAAACTGAAAAAAATCATACGAACTAATGTATATAATTCGATCGATTAGACAACTACAACAAGATAATTCTCGGCTGTATTCTTTTCCCCTCCCGTGTAAAATTAACAGGAGCAATTAAAGAATTGTCCTCTTCTGGTATACTCTTATTAATTTCCATTTTAATAGGACAGGTCAAAAGGAAGTGTAGAATATCGTTTTTAAGACCCCTATTAAAAGAATAGACGGAAAAAAGAAAAAAAAAACACTCGTGGATGGTCGGAGGCCGATGGAAATATCTTCTTCTCTGCTTTCTACATTAGCAATGATAAACCTTCCTCGAACTGTCCACCAATCCTTTCAATCCCCCCAAAATCTCCGACTATTAATCATGAGCATGAAGGTAATAACCCTCCTATTACAAATTCAACCAATACACTTTATCCGCATGAAGGTAATGATTCTAATTATGCTCCAAATTCAACCACTAACATTCATACTATCACATCATCGTTCAAAGACGTCCTCCTTCTGGATTCTATCAATAAACACATCTCCCAACCACCACTAGACTCAGCCGCTACTAAAGACTCCTTCATGCAACTTGGTGACCCCCTACAAGATATATCCAACCTCAAGATTTGCTCTCAATATACCCAAGGCATCAATGAAAACCTACAAATTCACATATCCGTAGATGACCTCCATAGGATATACCAACCTTGGAAATACTCTCTCATAATTAAACTAATAGGTAAAAGAATCCTCCACCAATATCTAAAAAGAAAACTCTGCCAATTAAGAAAACCATGTGAAAATTTTAACCTAATAGACCTTGGGGAAGATTACTTCATTGTTAAATTCACCAAGGAGGAAAATATGGCCAAAGTTCTCAGTAATGTGCCTTGGTTTATTAATGGCTTCCACCTGTTGGTTCAGAAATGGGAACCTCTCTTTATAGCCAGTGAAGCCAAACAACTAAAGTTTGCTGTATGGGTTCGTCTCCCTCAACTCCCCGCTGAATTTAATGACTCTACCATATTACAAAAGATTGGCAACAAAATAGGCAAATTACTTAAAAATTGATGCATGTACCTCCTTTACACTAAGAGGTCGTTATGCTAGACTCTATGTGGAAGTCTCAATGGAATCGCCAGTTAAACCATTTCTATATATTGGAAATTACAAGCAACATATACAATATGAATGAGAAAATTTCCTATGTAAAAATTGTGGTAGGCTAGGCCACAACCAATTATAATGCCTGGTCACTCTCCAAAATACCACTTCCCAAAGGCCACAGGTAAATCAAATCACTAATACTCAACAAGTAGTCCAAAGTGATTATGTCACAAACACACAACAAAGAATCCAAACCGATTGGGTGACTATCACGTTCAACAAGAAAAGGCAGGCTGGCTCAAAGGCAATCCCAATAGCAAAAGCATCCAATTCAGGTAAAAGTTTAAAACTCAATGATCCAGCCCCAGGTATGTCCTTTATTTCTCATAAATATACTTCTCAAAAGTTTAAATATATGGCAAAAAATGTAGTTGCTTCCTCATCTCCTGACACAAAGGTCAGTTACTCATCTGAAAATAAAATCGATATTAAAACATCTTCCACAAATATTGGCATTAAATCTACCAATTCTTTTGAGATGTTAGAAAATGAGCCCCTGGTTTTTGAAACTAGCTCAATACCAAATCTACCCAAAAACCCCAACACCCACTGCATGCAAAGCTCATTACACGTGGATGAGGTTGAGGAGACATTGGTTTCTCCACACCAATCATTAGATGAACCTTCCACAAAAAATAAAAATATAGAATACTCGGTTACCCCTATATTAAAAGAAACAACCAGTACCAATTTACCCTCTAATCACAACTAAGCCCTCCCTCCTAACACGTCCAAATTACACATAGGCTTGCATGCAAAGGTAGATTGCCAAATGGCTGAACCCTCAAAGCACTTGGCATCATCCAAATCCAACCTTGATATTCTTTATTCCCACACGCCAAGTTATGAATCCATCGAACAAACTACAAATTTTGTAGAGATCATTAAACCTACTCACCCTAATACTACCACTAATATATTATCTCAATTCCAAGAAGAAGATGCCAAGACTTCCGTTACCAACAAAGAGAAGATTCTGCCTTGTCCACATTCCAAACCACCACAGAATAGCAATGACGGACAATCTTCCTCCTATGCCACCCCACTTCCCAAATCAACCACTGTTCTTCACATCTCCTCCACAACCTCAAAACTAACAACCAACCTCTTGGTTGGAAGCAGGCATTCTAGGCCATGCAATAACGTTCAACATCCAAATCAATGGCCAAGAGATGGTCATCATAATTCAAAACACTCGTTATCTAGCCCAACTAATAGCGAAAGGCATACACTTAGTAGTGAACAATTACACAAATCAAGCCTGAATCAACAATATTCTTTATTCCCTACCTCCCCATATGAACCACACACTGATCCAAGTCATGTAGGAGCAGTGGAACCTTCCACAAACTCCCAAAAATCCCTCCGAAGGAGTCGTGATGGCACCTAAACTCTAAACTAGGTAAGCCTAACATTTACTGAAATAACATTGATATTTGCCAACTTGAAGTTCAATAACTCTTAACAATTTACAAATCCCAAAATCGGTGGTACAAGTCACAAGCCTTTCTAAGAGTAGTTATACAAATAAATACATCTTGCTCCGAAACAAAAAAGAATAAGCCTTTCTAAGAGTAGTTATACAAATAAATACATCTTGCTCCAAAACAAAAAGGAACAAATGGAAATATGTACAAATGAAGGTGACTCTGAGGCTCGCGAACGCTGTAGCAGGTTTACCTTGAGTCTCCACCACAACAACCCGCACAACTACTACCGATCAAATCCCTAGATCTGTACACAAAAATGTACAGAATTGTAGTATGAGCACACCACGGCGGTGCCCAGTAAGTATCAAGACTAACCTTGGTAGGGTAGTGACGAGGAACAGTCCAGACACCTACTGGTCAAATAAATTGAACATGATATAACGATAAACAATCGGGATAGGATAACAAGGTAATATCAGCAACAGGGAGAAAACTCAACCACAAACAGTAGAAACAATAAGGGAAACACAGATGGAAACGAAGTTAACCAAGTAAATTAACACCAACATAGCTGGGACACAGACAAGTCAAAAATGTACTCAATTATGAAAGGCGTCGTCAACTCAATAAATCATATCATTTCTGATTCACAATTCCAGCCATCTCAAACTCAATGTCTTATATCATAACCTTAACTATCAAACCTTTAGCACACCCGGCACCTCGTGCCCACATATTTCTATCTCACTTTGCGCAACAACGTTCTCATGCTACCCAGTACATAGGGCCATAATCAATACAATTAAGATGTTCAAGGAGTCTCATTCACATAACATAAAGTAGGGTACAATGTATAAACCAACTAGGAACTCAACGAGAAAAGATAAAGTACTTATTAGAAATCATTTGAATAAAGAAGGTACCATTTTCAATTGAAATACAACATCAGATGATTTTCACCTTTAACAAGGGATTTAATAAATTAACTTAGTAGAAATTCCTTTTCAAGTAAAATACAACCTCAAACGTTATAAGGAAAATTTAATTGAGAAATCAATTGAGTTAAAAATATAACAATTGTTGAAATTTGAAGTATTGAAATATACATAAAAATAAGGCAAGATATTGTAAACACTATGGGTTCCAACACAAAGGATCACATCAGTAGAGGAATCTAAACCGTTAAAACACTTGAATTAATAACAGCAATTACAACGGAGACAAAATGATAACAGTAGGAGTACAACTCAACGCAGAGATAACAACCGGGGATCTCCTAGAATACCGTCCTGTAGTCCCAAATATAAATACTCTGGGATCTCTCAGTATCCTCCGTATACGAGCTAGGGATCTCTTGGTATCTTCAATATATATGCTGGGGATCTCTTGGTATCCCGAGGATCTCTTAGTATCCTCAATATATGTGCTGGGATCTCCTTGTATCCCGAGGATCTCTTGGTATCCTCAATATAAATTTCGGGAGCTCTTGGTATCCTAAGGATCTCTTGGTATCCTCAATATATATGCTGGGGATCTCTTGGTATCCCGAAGATCTCTTGGTATCCTCAATATATGTGCTGGGATCTCTTGGTATCCCGAGAATCTCTTGGTATCCTCAATATATGTGTTGGGGATCTCTTGGTATCCTGAGGATCTCTTGGTATCCTCAATATATGTGCTGGGATCTTTTGGTATCCCAAGGATTTCTTGGTATCCTCAATATATGCGTTGGGGATCTCTTGGTATCCCGAGGATCTCTTGGTATCCTCAATATAAATGCTAGAGGTCTCTTGGTATCCCGCGGATCTCTTGGTATCCTCAATATATGTGTTGGGGATCTCTTGGTATCCTCAATATAAATGTCAGGGATCTCTCGGTATCCCGAGGATCTTTTGGTATCCTCAATATATGTGTTGGGGATCTCTTGGTATCCTCAATATAAATGCCAGGGAACTCTTGGTATCCTGAGGATCTCTTGGTATCCTCAATATATATGTTGGGGATCTCTTGGTATCCTCAATATATGTGTTGGGGATCTCTTGGTAGCCTCAATATATATGCTAGGGATCTCCCGGAATATCGTCTCGTAGTCTCAAAGTAAACACACAGCAGAAACACGAAGAATACTCAAAAACACTCCAACAACCCAATCACAAGGAATTCCACCACCAGGAGTATGAATGCACGGCAACAAGAGAATCACAGGAAAACCAAGAAGCGCAATAACCTTAACAAAACAATAAGACATAACAGGCACGTGATAACTACACCGATAACCATAACAATTTGGACATGTACTCTAGCCAAATCTGAGGTAATTTAACCAATTAGAAAACCCAACCATAATGGGATACTTTTCACATAATGAGCATAAGGACCTAAGAATCTTAAAGGGCAATTCTCCCATAGATAAAACCGAGCACATGCTCGTCACCTCGCATGCACGGACTACAAATAGCATAGAGGACTCAAATCCTAAGGGGTAGTCCCCCACACAAGGTTAGGCAAGATACTTACCTCAATCTGGCCAATTAAATACTCAATTTAGCTTTTCCTTTTTCCAGTTCATCAATGCTCGGCTCAATCTAGACAAAAGCGATTAAATACATCTAACAATGCAAGAGAAAATAATTCCAATTAACAAAGCTATGATTCTTATGCAATTTACGAAAATTCAATAAAAGTCAACTCCCCGGGTCTGAACCTCAAAATCTGATAAAATTTACAAAAACCGAATATCCATTCCGATACGAGTTCACCCATACAAAAATTATCCAATTCCGATACCATTTGGTCCTTCATATCATCATTTTACATTTTTAAAAGATTTCACAATTTTTCCCAAATTCTTTCCCAAATCATGAACTAAATGATGAATTCAATGATAGATTCATGTACTCTAGCCAAATCTGAGTTAGAATCACTTACCCCGATGAATTTCTTGAAAAACTTTCGAAATAATCGCCAAAATCCGAGCTCTTTAGGTCAAACTATTAAATAAAACCAAAAACCACGTATTTATAGAGCACCCCTGGGATTTCCACCACTGCGGACTGCACAAAAACGAGTGTTGTCCGCACAAAACCAGTGCGGTCCGCACAAAAACGACTGCTGTCCGCACAGGTTTTGTCTGCAGTGACATGCTTTAGTATGTTGGCCATAACTTTCTCTACAGATGTCCAAATGCCTATTATAATATATTTCTGAAAACTAGATTCAAAGATCTACAATTTTGTTTTTGAATCATCCCCTAATTATTTGTAGATCAACATATATGAGATTACGAAGTCAGACCAGTGATCCTGCGGACCATTTTTGGTGTGCAGCCGCACTCCCCTCTGTGGTATGCAAAATTTTGGTGCGGTCCGCACTCCCAAAAGTGCCAGAGCCATCTCTGAGTTTCGAAACATCCAGACTCGCTCAAAATTCACTCCGAAACTCATCTGAGGCCTCAGAGACCTCAACCAAATGTACTAATACATCCCATAACATCATACAAATTTAGTCGAGTTTTCGAATTACTCAAAACAACACCAAAACACCAAATCCACCTCGATTTCAAGCCTAAGGATTTAGGAACTTTCAAATTCCAAAAACAACGTCGAAATCTATCAAATCAAGTCCGATTGACTGATAAGTCGGGATTTTAACGTGTTTTATCTCCCTACTTACCTATGCTGTGATTATAAAGTTTTACAAAATAGTCCCAAAATGCTCACAAATTGTGCTTGATTGCAGGTTTGAGCGATGTGACGACCCGGCTGGTCGTCTTAAGAATTAATGCCCCGATCCCCTATTAACTGCTTTCCCCAAGTTTATTTCTGCTAATGTGATTCGCCGGGATGCTCGATTTTGAGTTTTGAAGAGTTTTGGGACACTTAGTCCCTAAATGAGAGCTTAAGTGTTAGAAAGTTGACCGAAGTCGGAACAGTGGGGAGACAGCCTTAGAATGGAAATACGACTGTTCCGTTAGCTCCGTTAGGTGAATTTGGGGCTGGGAGCGTGTTCAGAATGTGTTTTGGAGGTCCGTAGCTAATTTAGGCTTGAAATGCCGAAGTTTGAATTTTTGAAGTTTCCGGTCCGATAGTGAGATTTTGATCCGAGGGTTGGAATGGAATTCCGGAAGTTTCAGTAGCTCCATTATGTCATTTGGGATGTGTGTGCAAAATTTCAAGTCATTCGGAAGGGGTTTTATATAGGTTTTGATCGAAAACATAATTTAAGAGATTCTTGGAGTTCTTAGGCTTGAATCCTATGTGAAATTGGTGATTTGATGTTGTGATAAGCGTTCCGAAGTGTTGATCAAGTTTGAGCGATGTCACGGGATGTGTTGGTATAATTGGTTTGAAGTTCCGGAAGTTCCGGGTAGGTTCCAGGATGTTTCAGTGCAAAAATCATAACTGTAGCAGGTCTACAGGGGTTGCAGGCCCCATAACTCACTCACGCGGTCCGCACAAAAATTAGTGCGCCCGCATTGAGTGCTGTGCGGACCGCACAAAAGCGGGCACGGCCACAGTAGGCGTCGCACGGACCGCACAAAGTGGGGTGCGGCCGCGGTGAAGGGCCCTCCCGCTGGTCCTACTTCGGAAGCTCATATCTAGTTTCTAGAAAGGTAAAGACATTGCCATTTGGACATTTGTAGCAAAAGTTATGGCCAAAATACTAAAGCCTGTCACTGCAGAGGGAGGCCTGTGCGGCCGCATGTTGCCTTTGTGCGGACCGCGTGAGTTTTGGTGCGGCCCGCAGTAGCTGGAAACCTAAGGGGTACCTATAAATACGAGGTTTTGGGTTTTATTTAATATTTTGACCTACAGAGCTCGGATTTTGGCGATTTTTCGAAAGTTTTTCAAGAAATTCATCGGGGTAAGTGATTTTAACTCAGATTTGGCTAGAATACATGAATCTAACACTGAATTCATCATCTAATTCGTGATTTGAGAGAGAATTTGGGAAGAAAATTGTGAAACCTTTCAAAAATGTAAAATGATAATTTAAAGGACCAAATAGTGTCGGAATTGTATAAATTTCGTATGGTTAGACTCGTGAGAGTGCGAGGTTTCTGGGAATATTAATTTTTACCGATCTCGAGACGTGGGCCCGAGGGGCGTTTTGGTCATTTTCCATAATTTCGCGTATTAGCTTTGAATTAAAACATAGGATCATTTGTTTGAGATGATATTTACGATATGCAATTGAATTGATTAGATTTGGGCCATTTGGAGTCGGATACTCGTGGCAAAAGCGTGGTTTCTAGTTGATTTTGAGCCGGTTCGAGGTAAGTGGCTTGTCTAACCTTGTGTGGGGACCTTTCCCCTTAGGATGTGCTATATTTGATAATTGAAATGCCCTATACGTGAGGTGACGAACGCGTACTTGAGCTAATTGTTGAAAATCCGGGTTTTCCTTAAGTATTTCAATTGTGTTCTTTTCTTGTTTTATTCTACTTGTGAATTTAGCATGTTGCTAGTCTAGAAAGGCATGTTTAGTTGACTTAATTGCCTATTTGCTTAAATTGCCTAAATTGCATTACGTGAAGCATGTTAGGCTAGAAGTAAATGTTTACTTGGTACGAAATTATCATTTAATTTAATATTCTTGTGTTGCTGCTCTGTGTTTTAAATTGGGACTACGGGTTAGATTTCCGGGAGATTCCCCCTGCACATTTACTTTGGGACTACGGGTTAGATTCCCGGGAGATTCCCCCTGCACATTTACTTTGGGACTAAGGGTTAGATTCCCGGGAGATTCCCCCTACACATTCACTTTGGGACTACGGGTTAGATTCCCGGGAGATTCCCCCTGCACATTTACTTTGGGACTACGGGTTAGATTCCCGGGAGATCCCCCGCACATATATTGAGGATACCGAGAGATCCTCGGGATACCAAGAGATTCCTAGTACATATTGAGGATACCAAGAGATCCTCGCGATACCAAGAGATCCCTGGCTTATATTGAGGATACCGAGAGATCCTCGGGATACAAAGAGATCCCTAGTACATGTCGAGGATACTAAGAGATCCTCGGGATACTTAGAGATCCCCGGTTACTTTCCTTATGGTTTGCTTTCATCATTATTTCCGTTATTGTACTCTTACTATCCTGTATAGATTCTTACTGTAGGTTCTCAATTGCACTGCTTATCTTATCCTGCCATATTTATATTTTATATAACCTCAGTAGGGCCCTGACCTTCCTCGTCACTACCCAACCGAGGTTAGGCTTGGTACTTACTGAGTACCGCTGTGGTGTACTCACGCCTCTTCTGTGCATGTTTTTCATGTGCAGATCCAGGTACCTCTACTCAGGTGCACTATCAGTGAGGCAGGAGGACTACAGATACTTCGAGGTAGATTTGCTGCGTCCGCAGACCGACGAGTTTCCCTCTTTATTCTATCTTTAGTACTTAGTTCTCTTTCCTTCCGTTTGTTAGATATTCTGGAGTTTGGAGCCTCACTATACATTTCTGTAGCCTGTGTTTTCCCGTGAGTTTCCGGGTTTTGGGATTGTTTTAGTCTTGAGATATTGAGTCGTATATGCCGAGCGGCATTCAGTACAATTTCCTTTTTAGATAATTAAATATGGTATTCTATTTTTCCGCAATTATTATGTTTCCGCAAGTGTTAGGCTTACCTGGTCACGGAGACTAGGTGCCGTCATGACATGTTCACGGTTGGTGAACTAGGGTCGTGACAAGTTGGTATCAGAGCTCTAGGTTCATAGGAGTCACGGAACACAGGCCGGTTTATTAGAGTCTCGCTGATCAGTACGAAGACGTCTGTACTTATCTACGAAAGGCTATATTTCTGTTTAGGAAAATTCTTCACTTTATTGATCTCCTTGTCATGCGATATTTTTGACATCAATTCTAAACTTCTGTCTCCTATTCTCTCACGATCCGCGGAGCAGAGGTTCAGAGAAGTGCACTTTTGGTCACGCGGTTCGCGGTCACGCCTGCGCGGACCGTGCCTGTTGCCATCGCGGCCACGGTACCCTTTCACGCGGTCCGCATCCCCCAGTTCAAGTTATCAAACAGTTGAAGTCCAAGAGCCAGTGCAGTCGCGGTCCATTTTGTGCGGCCCGCACTGACCCTGCAGGGGTATATTTGTCCAATATTTCCAGCCTAGTATAAATAGAACATTTTACTATTTTTGAGGGCTCTCTTTTATCGGGGAACTTCAGACGATAGCTGTGCTCGGTGTTGTAGCCATTTTTGGCATATTTTGCTTTACATTAACAATAGATTATTGTAGTTTCTTCTAGTAATCAATTATTATGTTTAGTTCTTCATCTATTTCGTCAATTTTTATATTTAGCATGAGTAGCTAAACCCATTAGCTAGGGTTGTGGCTCAACCTTAGTGTGAGTAATTGATGGGTGTTGCCATCTAGGGTTAGATTGATATTGGGTGTTTGCTATTTGGGTTGATTTTATGTTTTTATTCAAGAATTGGTGGTTGCAAACACTGATTCAAGCTTAGTGGGTTTAACTCTTCTTGAGAAAGAGAGTCTATGACCCCAAAATTGACCCAACAAGGAATTGGGATGGACCCATGAGAAATGGTAGTCCCAATTAACGGGGTAAATCTCGAGAGAGTAATCACCCTACTTGAACCTTACTTGCTTGGTCTTATTGGCCTACCCAATTGGTCTCGAGAGAGTCAATTGGGCAAAATCACTCTCTCTACTGAGAGGTGTGAGAGTGGGTGAAATTGTGCAACAGTTATAGCATAATCCCCAAATATGTCAATTTTTCCTTAGCAACATCTACCCGTCAACTAGCCACCTAGGTGATGCTACGACCCTAGTGCTCTTCTTCCCATTAATTACAACTTAGTAATATTCTCTTAGCGTAATTTATCTTTAATCCTTAGTTTTATAATAGTAGTTATAAATACAAAAACTCAAAAAATATTTGAAGTGACATTAGAAGCACAACCGCAACTCTAGGCTAGACAGAAAATACAACTCCACTACTAGCTCACTGTGGAAATTCGATCCCGGACCTCTATTCGGGTAAAAGCTATTGCGACCCGCTCTTCCTACCATAGCGTAGTGTCGAGTTGGCAGCGATAACGTTTTTGTGCAGTTGCTGGGGAGCTTACGGTGTTGACTATCTGTTTAGTTAGTTTTGTGTTTTGCTTCTCTATCCTTCTTGTTTACTAATTTGTTTGTGTCGATCAATCAGGTACAATGGATCTTAATACAAATGGCCCTCTCAGCAATGTGATAGGGGGGAGGAGGTAGAGGATCTAAAACAAGATGAGGTCTTACCTCAAGTTCCACGGAGAGGCCGAAATGCCAATGTAAATGCAAATGAGAACAACAATATTCCAGACCCTCCTCCGGCACCGCCGAGAGTGGCTCCCAGAGGTTTACCAAATCAAGGATATGCCAGTGCTATTGTTCCTCCCCGAATCCAGGCGGGGAACTTTCAAATCACAAATGTTATGTTGACCTTGCTCGAGCAAAGAGGGTATTTCACGGGTGCCTCTGATTAAAATGCCTACAAGCACTTGAAGGGGTTCGTGGATACATGTTGGGGTAGCAAGCAGACAAACGTGTCCGAGGATGCGTTGAGATTGAGGCTTTTCCCGTTTTCTCTTCGAGGTAAAGCATTGGATTGGTTAGAAAGGCTCCCCAATCATTCTATTACAACATGAGATGAATTGGCGGACAAATTTATTGCCAAGTTCTTTTCTCCAAGTCATATGGCAGCTCTTCGGGATGAAATTCTAGCTTTCAATCAAGAGCCAACAGAACCTTTGCACGAGATATGGGAAAGATATAGAACAATGGTGAAAGAGTGCCCTAATAACGACATGATCTAGGCTATGATTCAACAAACCTTTTATCGGGGCATCAACACCACAAATCAATGCATTGTGAACCAATTGGCCGGAGGGAACTTTATGAAACTTTCTTACCAAGAGGTATGTGATGTACTTGATGAAATGGCCGACACCTCTTCGGCATGGCAAAGCCGAGAAAATGTGCCCCAAGGTGACCCCACGATCATCTATTTGCACAAGGAATTTAACGATTATGGCCAAGCCATCGCCGAGCTTACAACAACTATGAATCAATTGTCAAAGGCGCAATTTCAACAAGTCCAAAACCCGCGCCAAGTCAATGCAATGGAAGGTGTTTCTATGTTGAAAAGGAGGCAAAGAGGACAACAACCTCAAAGTAATTGTGAACAATATGACAACAACAATGATGATGGTGGTTATTCAAATGAGTGTTATGATGATCAAAGCGAAGAGGTCCAATATGTCAATAACTACCAAGGGAATGGAGGCAACTCTTCGAATCAATAGTGGCGTCCTCAAGGAAATTGGGGCAATCAACAACAAGGCGGAGGTAATTGGAATAACAACAATCAACAACAAGGCGGAGGTAATTGGAATAACAATAACCAAAACAACAATTGGGGTAATCAAAGCAACCAAGGGAATTGGAATGGTAGTAACAATAATTGGGGCAACAACAACAATCAAGGAGGGTGGAACAATAGCGGGAACCAAGGCAACCGGGGGCAAGGCTTTCAAAGGCTCCCCATGTACCAACAATCGAACAATCCACCCCCTTTCCTTCTCAAGGTCTGAGTTCGTCCGGAAGTGATATGGGGAGAATTGAAAGCATGTTCGAGCAAATGATGAAAAAGAACCAAGATTCCAAGGCCCAATTAGCTTCGCATAACATATCTATCCGGAACTTGGAGGTGCAATTAGGCCAAATCTCTCAAGCATTGAATACTCGTCCCAAGGGTGCTCTACCAAGTGATACGGTGGTGAACCCGAAGGGTGGGAATAATAATCATGTGATTGCGGTTACAACAAGAAGTGGGAGAGGCAGTGATGTGAATGACTCAATGCAAAAAGCAAGTTATGGATGAAGATGTTGAGTTGCGGGATGATGATGTACCTTTGATTGTTGATGATGTGGTTAATCAAAATGTGAACAATGATGTGCGGATTGATATTGATGATGAAGCCGAGGTAGAGACTCAAGATGCCGTGAACCCGTCTAGGGAACACGTGATTGACATGCCCGAGCCGGTTGTACAAAAGGCCAAAGCACCTTTGCCTAGGCCACCTCCACCTTATCCTTAACGGTTAGCAAAGCAAAAGAGTGATAATCAATTCAAAAAATTCATTATCATGATGAAGAGCCTCACAATCAATGTCCCTTTGGTTGAGGCACTTGAGCAAATGCCGGGGTATGCGAAGTTCATGAAAGATTTGGTTACAAAGAAAAGGTAGATGGAGTGTGAAACAATTAAGATGACTCATCAAGTGAGTGACATAGTGCATTCAATGGCACCCAAGCTTGAGGATCCCGAAGCTTTTACTATCCCTTGTACTATCGAAAGTGCGGATTTTGCCAAGGCCCTTTGTGACTTGGGGGCTAGCATTAATTTGATGCCGTACTCGGTCTTCAAGACTTTGGGAATTGGGCAACCTTGACCTACCTCAATGAGACTTCAAATGGCGGATCGATCGATGAAGCGACCTTTGGGCATAATTGATGATGTTCTTGTCCGTGTTGATAAATTCATATTGCCGTCCGACTTTGTCATATTAGATTGTGAGGTAGACTTTGAAGTGCCAATTATTCTTGGGAGACCTTTCCTAGTTACGGGGAAGGCATTGGTTGATGTTGAAGCGGGTGAGTTGACATTCCGAGTGGGAGATGAGAAGGTGGTATTCCATGTTTGCAAATCAATGAGACAACCCAATAGCACGGAGGTGTGTTCATTTGTGGACATTGTCACAGCTGTGATAGTGGATGACACAAGTTCCATGATCCATGTCGAAGATCCCCTTGAGGCCGTGCTTCTTAATATGGATGTCAATGATGATGCTAGTAGAGTGGAGTGCGTGAATGCATTGCATGGTATGGGTTCATATTCTTATGAGCCTAGAAGGCTATCTCTAGATCTTGAAAACCGCAAAACTCCACCTACAAAGCCATCGATTGAGGAGCCACCAGTGTTGGAGTTGAATCCACTTCCTCCACACCTTAGGTATGAATTCTTGGGTTCAAATTCTACTTTACCTATTATTCTTTCTTCTTGCCTTACTAACATGCAGGTTGAGGCCACCTTGGCGGTTCTTCAAAAGCGAAAAAGGGCAGTCAAATGCACTCTAGCTGATATTCGGGGTATAAGCCCCACTTTTTGCATGCATAAAATCATATTGGAGAAGGATGCGAGGCCTTCACTTGAGCATCAAAGAAGACTAAATGAGGCTATGCAAGAAGTAGTAAAGAAAGAGGTTATCAAGTGGCTAGATGCTGGGGTGGTTTATCTTATTTCTGACAGTTCGTGGACTTCTCCGGTGCAGTGTGTGCCGAAGAAGGGTGGTATGACCGTGGTGACCAATGACAACAATGAGCTCATTCCCACTAGAACGGTCACCGGGTGGAGAGTTTGTATGGATTACCGGAAGCTGAACAAGGTGACTAGAAAAGATCATTTCCCATTGCCATTCCTTGACCAAATGCTTGATCGTCTTGCGGGCCGGGCTTTCTATTGCTTTCTGGATGGTTACTCGGGGTACAATCAAATTCTAATTGCCCCGGAGGACCAAGAGAAGACCACCTTTACATGTCCTTATGGCACATTCGCTTTCTCTAGAATGCCATTTGGATTGTGTAATGCTCCGGCGACCTTCCAACGTTGCATGATGGCTATTTTCACCGACATGGTGGAGGATATCTTGGAGGTCTTCATGGATGATTTCAGCGTGGTTGGGGATTCTTTTGAGGAATGCTTGGTAAACTTGGATAGAGTGTTGGCTCGGTGTGAAGATACCAACCTTGTTCTAAACTGGGAAAAGTGCCATTTTATGGTAGAAGAAGGTATAGTGTTGGGTCACAAGATCTCGAAGCGAGGAATTGAAGTTGATAAGGCCAAGATTGAGGTTATTTCGAGGCTCCCTCCCCTTACTTCTGTCAAAGGGGTGAGGAGTTTCCTTGGGCATGTGGGTTTCTATCGGAGGTTCATAAAGGATTTTTCTAAAGTGGTACATCCATTGTGCAAGTTGCTAGAGAAAGATGCAACGTTCTTGTTCGATGAGAATTGTATGCAAGCATTCGAGCTTCTCAAGCTCAAGTTGACTTCTACCCCTATCATTACCGCACCAAATTGGAGCTTGCCTTTTGAGCTCATGTGTGATGCTAGTGACGTTGCGGTTAGTGCTGTTCTGGGCCATAGAGTCAACAAAATGTTTCATCCGGTGTACTACGCAAGCAAAACCATGAATGAGGCTCAAAGAAATTATACAGTCACCGAGAAAGAATTGTTGGCTATTGTGTTTGCTGTGGAAAAGTTTCAACCTTACCTTTTGGGGGCCAAAGTTATAGTGCACACCAATCACGTCGCCCTTAGGTATTTGATGACCAAGAAAGATTCCAAGGCGAGATTGATCAGATGGGTGTTACTTCTTCAAGAGTTTGATTTAGAAATTGTTGACCGGAAGGATAGTGAGAATCAAGTGGCGGACCACTTGTCCGTTTGGAGGAGGAGGGGAGGCCTTGTGATGGCCTTGAGATTAATGATTCATTTCCCGACGAGCAACTCCTTGCGGTATCAATGAATGTGATGCCATGGTTTGCCGATGTTGCCAATTACCTTGTGACCGGAATAATCCCGTGTGAGCTCTCTTCTAACCAAAGGAAAAAGCTCAAGTGGGATAGTTTGGATTTCTATTGGGATGAGCCATACTTGTTCAAGATTTGCACGGATGGTGTGATTCGTAGATGTGTCCCGGAGGAAGAACAATTGAGTATCTTAGAGGCTTTCCATTCTTCACCCTATGGTGGCCATCATGGCGGGGAGAGGACGACCTCAAAGGTACTCAGTTGCGAATTTTATTGGCCTACCTTGTTTAAAGATGCCGGTGATGTGGTCAAAAGATGTGATGAATGCCAACGAGCCCGCGGAATTTCAAAAAGGGATGAGATGCCCCTCAATACGATTCTCGAGGTAGATATTTTTGATGTTTGGGGTATCGACTTCATGGGTCCTTTTTTGAGCTCTTATGGAAACACTTACATTCTTGTAGCGGTAGATTATGTCTCCAAGTGGGTTGAAGCCGTGGCTTTGCCCAACAATGAAGCCCAGAGTGTGGTAGCATTTTTGAAAAAGAGTATTTTCACAAGGTTTGGCACTCCTCGTGCTATCATCAGTGATGGGGGGTCTCACTTTTGCAACAAGGCTTTCGACACGTTGCTCTCTAAGTACGGAGTCAATCATAAGGTTTCGACCCCCTATCATCCTCAAGCTAGTGGCCAAGTGGAAGTCTCCAACAGAGAAATTAAGAGTGTCTTGTCTAAAATGGTCAATGCTAATAGGACCGATTGGTCGAAAAAGTTGGATGATGCTCGCTCTTTGGGCTTATCAGATGGCTTAAAAAACTCTGATCGGTATGTCTCCATATCGGTTGGTGTTTGGGAAAGCTTGCCATCTTCCGGTGGAATTAGAGCACAAGGCCATGTGGGCCTTGAAGAAGTTGAACTTAGAATGGGATGTTGCTGCAAATCTGAGGGTTGAACAACTTAATGAGCTCGATGAGTTTAGATTCCATGCATACTCCAGCTCGTCCTTGTACAAGGACAAAATGAAGTACCTTCACGACAAATATGCTCGGGGCAAGGAGTTCAAAGTTGGGGATATAGTTCTCTTGTTTAATTCCCGGTTACGTCTGTTTCCGGGTAAGCTCAAGTCAACGTGGAGTGGGCCATTTGAAGTTGTGTTCGTGACCCCATTTGGTGCTCTTGATCTAAGGAACAAGAATAACGAAGTGTTCAGAGTCAATGGGCATCGTGTCAAGCATTATTTGGGAAAGTTCGATGATAGCCACGTGGTGGCACTCATTCATCTAAAGTGATGTGGTGGTAGCATGCGTCATGCCGTGACGTTAAATCAGGAGCTTCTTGGGAGGCAACCCATGTCTTTTTTTTTCTCTTTCTCTTTGATTTTCTTTGTAGCTTAGGATTTTTGAGCTAATTGTTTGTGAGATGTTGCAGGGATTGTGTTGAAGCAGTGCAAAAGAAAGTAGAAAAATTGCAGTCTCTGAAGTTAGCCAGTGCGGCCGCGGTGCACTTTGTGCGGTCCGCACTGGCATGAGCTGAATAAGATATTCTCGGAAGTTTTCCAATGCGTCCGCAGTACTATTTACGCGGCCCGCAATGGGCCTCCATGGCCGCGATGTGCTTTTGCGCAGTCCGAGTAAGGCTGTCTGCTGATGCTCAACTTGACGATACCCAGCACGGTCTGCGATCACTTTCGCGCGGCCGCGCTGGTAGGTGAGTATGGGGGCCCTAGCCTTTTCTATAAATAGAACCCACGGGCCTCATTTTACATTTTTCGAACTTTGAATCCTCAGAGACCTAAAACTACTGTTCATACTATCCCTACTCGTAATTCTTGATTGCTTGGATTAATTGAACACAATCTTCACACACCTGGTAAATGTTTCATGCATTTTGATTGATTTAATTCATATTTTCATCTTATTGGCTTGCCAAGTAATTGTTATCTTCTTCTTTCTTCTCATAATTTCTTCCTTTTTATTTAATTATTAGCGTAGAGTAGTGTTTATTGCTGGGTTTATGTTCTTGTCATGCCTAATAGATGGGTAAATTGTGTAGGGACAAATTAGGTAAAAAATTTGAACTATGTTTAGCAAAGAATGAAACCCTACCTGAATGCTTGTAAAAAAAATTGACCTAGCGCGGCCCGTGGTCGCCTTAGCGCGATCCGCAGTGCCCTAACGCGGTCCACGTTACACTTCCACGCGGTCCGCGATGCTTAATTGACTAAGGAAATACTTGTGCCCAGCGCGGCCGCAGTAACTTTTGTGCGGTCTGCGGCACCCCTAACACGGCCGCGTACCCATTTTATGCGGACCGCGGTGCTTAGATTCAGAGAAGTCTTTTTCTGGGGCTTTGTTCAGTGTGGTCCGCGGTCGCCTTAGCGCGGTCCGCGGTGCCTCCAATGCGGCCGCACTCCTGATGGTGCGGTCCGCGGTGCCTGTTTCTGCAGCAGTGTCTGCAATAATTATTTTGGCTGTCTGCAACTTTAATTCATTCACCTGCTTCACTGCCTGTGCTTAAACTAACAATGTTAGATGCATTTGCTTGCAGACAATGGTAAAACAACAAGGAAGAAGTGCCAAACAACCTGGCCGAGGTGACTCCTCTCGGGAGGAAAAGGGAAACAAGTTAAACTCACTCCCCTACCTAAACTGAAAAAAAGGCAACAAGTTGTTATAGATGATGACCAATCGGGGAGTGAGTACGTACCCTCTCAAGACCTCTCTTCTGACTCAGGGCCAGATCCCTCAGTCCCAGCTTCACATACTGTCCAAGCTCCACAACGTGTACCTTCTGAGTCGTCTCATGGCTCAGCAGGAGGCAGCGGTGGATACTCCACCTCCCCCACAACTTTAGTATCTGGGGAGAGTGCAGAAGGTGGAACTAATAGTGATAATGAGGTAACAGACAGTGGTGTGCCCCAGGTTGGGGGGTGTTGAACGAACTAGAAAACCTGAAGTTTGGGAAGATCGATTTGTCAGCCAGGTGGCGTTCCACAAGTTTAGGGAATGGTGGCCGTCACGGAAGTTGATTCTTGAGAGGAGCTTCATTGACAAAGACCTTCTACCTCTACACCCCAATGTGCAAAGACGGTTTTAGGCTCGAATGGGTTGGGAGTTCTTTAAAGACAATTATGTGAAGGTGAATGAGCATATGGTCAAGGAGTTTTATAGCAATGTGGCCCATATCTTGAAGGGCACTAAGGTGACCAAAGTGAGAAACAAAAATGTGGTATTCACTGGGAAGGTACTGAATGAATATTTGGGGTTCAATGATGAAGATGAGTCCCTTTACAATGAAAAGCTAGCAATGGGCGAGGAGGTTCATCCGTGGTTAGCTTCATACCTGGCAATCCCGGGTACGTTTCCAGAGTGGTTACAAGCAGGGGACAAAATACTTCAGAAAACTTTCAACTTCGAGGCTAGAGGGTGGTTGACCTTTGTGTGCAGTCGGCTCGACCCAACTACCCATGATCAGACTATTCCACTTGCCCGGGCGGTTCTTATTGCTTCTATTATGGCAGGATATCCTATCAACGTGGGCAATGTGATGTCCCGCACCATTTCTGTAGTGGGGGTTGAGCATGACCGGAACTACCCTTTTCCCAGCACCCTCACTATGTATTTCCGGGACTTGGAGGTGGAGAAGAGACCGTTTGACGTCAAGGTCAAACTTGTGGCTCCGTTCTCCTAGTACAGTTTGAAGGGGTCAGACAACCCCAAGGACAAAAATTACAAGCCGCCTGCTTCTACCCCAACTGGCCAGTCTGAGGAGCCAGTTGCGGTAGAGTCTTCTGTTGAGCCCTCCACAGAGCCTTCCACCATGCCTGCTGCCACCACTGTTGATGATTTGCCTCCAGGACCCCCCTCTTCTACTGGCCCCAGTACTTCAGCTGGCCCGGGGGTTCCTTCTTCTCGGACACATCCTTTCACGACCCATCAGTTAAGCTAGACACTAACCAGTTTGAACAACTAGATGTCAGCTGCGACATCCAAGTTGTCTACATTGTCTGCTACAGTTGAGGCCCACTCAGCATCTTCCACTGCTCGGATTCCTCAGTCCATTGAGGATACACTGAAGAAGCTCTTGGACAACGAGGAGAAGATTATGAGAACTCAGGATGCCTTGACTAAGGCGGTGGATTCACATAGCAAGGCTTTGACGGAGCTTGCCAAGGAGCACAAGAAGATGAGGAAGTCAAGGGCTTCCAAGGAGTCGGTGAAAGTTCTAAGGACTGATGTGGACAAGCTATTGGTAGACCAGATGCCTTTAGACTTGCTATTCGGGGATCCAGCCCCAGCAGCAGCACCAGTGCCACAGCCACAGCAGGAGCAGGAGCAGGTACCCAGGCCTCCAAGAAAGAAGAGGAAGCTCC
The DNA here is from genome assembly GCF_000715075.1 of Nicotiana tabacum. Taxonomy (NCBI): domain Eukaryota; kingdom Viridiplantae; phylum Streptophyta; class Magnoliopsida; order Solanales; family Solanaceae; genus Nicotiana; species Nicotiana tabacum. The sequence continues at coordinate 91,958,473 of NC_134084.1, forward strand.
CCAGTTTAGTTGGTGTAGTTATTGAGCTAGCAGACCCACAAGAGACCTCTTCCAGTGATGCACCTATCATCCAGTCGGTCTAGGAGCAGGCCCCAGTCCCAGCAGCTGAGCAGCAGGAGATCGGGAACCAGTCTGAGGTTCCCGTACATACAGAGGACTTGGGGACCACTGATGATCCTATGCAGTCGGACCAGGCCTAGGGAGCTCCTATATCCTTTACTTTGTTTTTGATGATTATTTTGTTAGTTGGCATTGAGGACAATGCCAGCTTTTATTCGTGGGGGTGCGCCCTACTTTTATCTTGATGACTGTATATGTAGATTCTTTGTCTATCTTTTTGTTGATTTTCTATTTTGGGCTGTATATAACTTTACATTTAGCTACTTTTATCATACTTTCTACTTTTTATTCTCTCTTTTGATCTGTATATAAAGTTACATTTCTGTATATATTTATCCCCCGTTGTATATTCTACTCTCCTATTGTACTTATTCATTCTATTTTCTATTTTCGCAATTTCTTTTTCGTTTTTAGCTTTGTAGTTAGGCTCGTAGCCTCTTGTTTTGTTTTTGACGCTTCCAATAAGCCCTTGTGTGAACCGGGTGGCTCTTCCCAATGATAGATGGCGTGACAACCTTCTTAAGGGTTTGAGTCCGTTTCTTTGATTTTTCTTTTATTTTTGATAATTGTAGTTAAGGGTACCTCAAGCAAAGCTTCACTTGGGCCTAGTACATCTGCCTTTGATCCCATGGTCAAAGACATAATGTTGTGTTCAGGGTGGTGAAAGTCGTGGCTTTGAGACTCTTGCGTTGACCAAACAATCATCATGTGATCTTTTCGGACCATTGTGTGCTTGAATTGTAACTAAGGTCGTTGTGAGCCCTCGACTCGATGTCTTTAGCAATCCCCTAGCATGTGTGGTAAGGAATCGAAATGTGAGTCCAAGTCCCGAGCCAATGGTCTAGAACTTGCCCTGAATGTTTGTTGAGGCGAAATCCTAGGTGAAATTTGACTTGAGAAGTGATTATAGGCTCTCCTTGATCCAAATGTTAAGTTGAACAATTCCATAGCCTACCAATGAGATGATCCCTAGTTAACCTTTTTGAGCCTTAAACCTTTTTCTTTCAAGAACCAATGCTACAAGCCTATACCCGTTCTAAATGATTACCCTCTCTTGGCACCCAAATCTTCCCTTGAGTAATGGCAAATGTCTAAGTTTGGGGGGAGAGACATGAAAGGAAGCAAAGTGGTAAAAAGGTACAAAAGCAAAAGAAAAGGAAGGCAATGAAAAAGCAAGAAAAGAAAAAGACAAAAAGAAAGTCCAATGTGAACAAGAATAAAAAGGGATTCAAGGAAAACAAAAAGTGAAAAAGGTGTGGAAAAAGTAGAAAAAGGAGAAATGTTTTGAATTACATAAGAAAGAGTGACAATGTGTCTCTCTAACCCCTTGTAAAAAAGTGAAATACTCAAAAGAGTCAAAAGAGTTGTGCCAAAATGAATCAAAAGAAGTGCTTAAGGGAATATTGAACCCACTTGAATAAAAATATGTCCTACCCTTACCCAAAAGCCTTCACAATGACTCCACAAAAGCCCTATTTGATCTTGAGTTGAAGGGAGCCTACATTAGTGGATACTCACATAAGGGGAAAGCATATGGTACTTAGAGCCGGACTTGTGACCTTCTTCTTGAGAGAGATGAGATAAATTCCATTAACCTCTGTTTGTGTGTCAATACTTAAAAGGTGAGGTTCGCGTAGGGAGAGTTGAGGATATGGGAGTTTGGGTTCCACAATGGCCAAAGTAGTTGAGAGAAATTCTTTGATGAAATGTGTCAACTCTTGATGCTCTTGTGTCACACTTGATCCATAGTTTTCAAAGTTTAAATGTGTTAATGATGCATTCGTATTGAGGGCAATTGTTAGTCCCAATTGATACTTGTTGAGGTTACTTTAGGATAACTGGAATTAATTGGATTTTTCGTTAAGGGGTGGATCTTATTTTGTTTGCTTGAGGACAAGCAAAGGTTTAGTTTTGGGGGAGTTGATAAGTCGGGATTTCAACGTGTTTTATCCCCCTACTTACCTATGCTGTGATTATAAATTGCTACAAAATAGTCCCAAAATGCTCACAAATTGTGCTTGATTGCAGGTTTGAGCGACAAATTGACAAAAGGTCAAATATCGGCTCAAAAAGGAGTGAAACCTACTCCAGTATCAAGACCAAGTGAATGGAGGAAAATGGGCCTAGTGCGGACCGCGCAAAAGCAGCCACGGCCGCACTAGGAAGTTCAGAGAAGGGAACAATCAGGCTAAGAGCTACGCGTCCGCGATACCATATACGACGGTCCGCGTTTAGGCTTCGCGGCCGCGGTACCATTTACGCGGTCCGCGGAGCAGAGGTTCAGAGAAGTGCACTTTTGGTCACGCAATCCGCGGAGCAGAGGTTCAGAGAAGTGCACTTTTGGTCACGCGGTCTGCGATTACGCCTGCGCGGACCGCGCCAGTTGCCATCGCAACCGCGGTACCCTTCCACGCGATTCGCGTCCCCTAGTTCAAGTTATCAAACAGTTGAAGTCCAAGAGCCAGTGCGGCCGCGGTCCATTTTGTGCGGCCCGCACTGACCCCGCAGGGTATTTTTGTCCAGTTTTTCCATCCTAGTATAAATAGAACATTTTACTATTTTTGAGGGCTATCTTTTATCGGGGAACTTTAGACGATAGCTGCGCTCGGTGTTGTAGCCATTTTTTTGGCATATTTTGCTTTACATTAACAATAGATTATTGTAGTTTCTTCTAGTAATCAATTATTATGTTTATTTCTTCATCTATTTCGTCAATTTCTATATTTAGAATGAGTAGCTAAACCCATTAGCTAGGGTTGTGGCTCAACCTTAGTGTGGGTAATTGATGGGTGTTGCCATCTAGGGTTAGATTGATATTGGGTGTTTGCTATTTGGGTTGATTTTATGTTTTTATTCAAGAATTGGTGGTTGCAAACACTGATTCAAGCTTAGTGGGTTTAACTCTTCTTGAGAAAGAGAGTCTATGACCCCAAAATTGACCCAACAAGGAATTGGGATGGACCCATGAGAAATGGTAGTCCCAATTAACGGGGTAAATCTCGAGAGAGTAATCACCCTACTTGAACCCTACTTGCTTGGTCTCATTGGCCTACCCAATTTGTCTCGAGAGAGTCAATTGGGCAAAATCACTCTCTCTACCGAGAGGTGTGAGAGTGGGTGCAATTGTGCAACAGTTATAGCATAATCCCCAAATATGTCAATCTGTCCTTAGTAACATCTACCCGTCAATTAGCCACCTAGGTGATGCTACGACCCTAGTGCCCTTCTTCCCTCATCACCATATTCATAACAACCAATCTGCGGTCAAATTGCTCATACAGAATCTGTGCCGGATAACTAGGATATCCATTATAGGAAATCCCATACCAGTGGTGCATTTAAAGATTACTGCCCCACGCGAGTGCCCTGATTAACTGGAGCACTATGAGTATACTGAATATGTTTCCATGACCCCGCTGATACAGAAATGTAGAATTATTAAGGACGCGGGAATATCACAAGTCTCATCATCATCCCATTCAAATCTCAGCTCTTGATCATATACAAGTTTTGGAAAACCTTTCAATACCACATAAATACATCTCGGGCCAAAATTGGTATAATACATGACCCCGCAATTTGATCGTTAATAGTGGTCTCCCCTCACTTGGCACGAATCCATAGGTCACAACATCCGATAATCCACAATGTTAACCTTCACAGCTCATATAAGTCAACCAGACGCCAGGGTCCATTGCACCCCTACATGATTCACTAGGTGATCTATCCATACTTCCGCATCTTCAATCTTGGCAACACTTGGTAACAACGATTGAGCAATCCTGGCTCCCTCATAACCCCTCTGTGGTTCCACTGACCGTTAGCCCATAGTTATTACCGAGTGCGCAATTTCATACACGAGTGGATGTAAAACAACATAAGTTATATGCTTCAAGTTGAATAAATGTCGCACGATAAGGAATGAAAGAAGTGAGGTTATCCTAATAGTTCTGTAGCCTCTCAAAAATAAGTACAAACGTCTCCGTACCGATCCGTAAGACTCTACTAAACTCGCTTACGACTCATAGCACCTATGAACCTAGAGCTCTTATACCAACTTGTCATGGCCCAATTTTTCCCTCTGAAGGAGTCGTGATAGCACCTAGGCTCTAAACTAGGTAAGCCTAACATTAACTGAAATAACATTGATATTTGCCAACTTTAAGTTCAATAACTCTTAACAATTTACAAATTCCAAAATCGGTGGTACAAGTCACAAGCCTTTCTAAGAGTAGTTATACAAAATAAATACATCACTGCTCCGAAACAAAAAGGAACAAATGGAAATAAGTACAAATGAAGGTGACTCTAAGGCCCGCGAACGCTATAGCAGGTTTACCTTGAGTCTCCACTACAACAACCCGCACAACTACTACCGATCAAATACCTGGATCTGTACACAAAAAATGTACAAAAGTGTAGTATGAGCACCCCACGGCGGCGCCCAGTAAGTATCAAGACTAACCTTGGTGGGGTAGTGACGAGAAACAGTCCAGACACCTACTGGTCAAATAAATTGAACATGATATAACAATAAACAATCGGGATATGATAACAAGGTAATATCAGCAACAGGGAGAAAACTCAACCACAAACAGTAGAAACAATAAGGGAAACCCAGATGGAAATGAAGTTAACCAAGTAAATTAACACCAACATAGCTGGGACACAGACAAGTCAAAAATGTACTCAATTAAGAAAGGCGACGTCAACTCAATAAATCATATCATTTCTGATGCACAATTCCAGCCATCTCAAACTCAATGTCTTATATCATAACCTTAACTATCAAACCTTTAGTACACCCGACACCTCGTGCCCACATATTTCTATCTCACTTTGTGCAACGACGTTCTCGTGCTACTCAGTACATAGGGCAATAATCAATACAATTAAGATGTTCAAGTAGTCTCATTTACATAACATAAAGTAGGGTACAATGTATAAACCAACTAGGAATTCAACAAGAAAAGATAAAGTTCTTATTAGAAATCATTTGAATAAAGAAGGTACCATTTTCAATTGAAATACAACATCAGATGATTTTCACCTTTAACAAGGGATTTAATAAATTAACTTAGTAGAAATTCCTTTTCAAGTAAAATACAACCTCAAACGCTTTAAGAAAAATTTAATTGAGAAATCAATTGAGTTAAAAATAAAACAATTGTTGAAATTTGAAGTATTGAAATATACATAAAAATAAGGCGAAGTATTGTAAACACTATGGGTTCCAACACAAAGGATTACATCAGTAGAGGAATCTAAACCGTTAAAACACTTGAATTAATAACAACAATTACAACAGAGACAAAATGATAACAGTAGGAGTAGAACTCAATGCAGAGATAACAACCAGGGATCTCCCAAGATACCGTCTTGTAGTCCCAAATGTAAATACTCGGGGATCTCTTAGTATCCTCCATATACGAGCTAGGGATCTCTTGGTATCCCGAGGATCTCTTGGTATCCTCAATATATATGCTGGGGATCTCTTGGTATCCCGAGGATCTCTTGGTATCCTCAATATATGTGCTGGGATCTCTTGGTATCCCGACGATCTCTTGGTATCCTCAATATAAATGTTGGGATCTCTTGGTATCCTCAATATATGTGTTGGGGGATCTCTTGGTATCCCAAGGATCTCTTAGTATCCTCAATATATGTGCTAGGATCTCTTGGTATCCCGAGGATCTCTTGGTATCCTCAATATAAATGCAGGGATCTCTTAGTATCCCGATGATCTTTTGGTATCCTCAATATATGTGTTGGGGATCTCTTGGTATCCCGAGGATCACTTGGTATCCTCAATATAAATGCCAGGGATCTCTTGGTATCCCGAGGATCTCTTGGTATCCTTAATATATGTGTTCGGGATCTTTTGGTATCCTCAATATATATGCTGCGGATCTCCCGGAATATCGTCTCGTAGCCCCAAAGTAAGCACACAACAGCAATACGAAGAATACTCAAAAACAATCCAATAACCCAATCACAAGGAATTCAACCACCAGGAGTATGAATGCACGGCAACAAGAGAATCACAGGAAAACCAAGAAGCGCAATAACCTTAACCAAAAAAGTAAGACATAACAGGCACGTGATAACTACACCGACAACCATAACAATTTGGACACCTAGCATATATACACAGAGTCATAGAGGAATTTACAATTCAGAGATAACAAAATGATAAGAAGCTTCAATTAAGGCAATTAAGGGTTAAGTAACACGTACGAATTAGAGAAAAACTAATAACATCATATGGAGCATATATAGGTAATTTAAGCAATTAGAAAACCCAACCATAACGGGATACTTTCCACATAATGAGCATAAGGACCTAAGAATCTTAAAGGACAATTCTCCCACAGAGAAGACCGAGCACACGCTTGTCACCTCGCGTGTACGGACTACAATTAGCATAGAGGACTCAAATCCTAAGGGGTAGTCCCCCACACAAGGTTAGGCAAGATACTTACCTCAATCCAGCCAATTCAATACTCAATTTAGCTTTTCCTTTTTCCAATTCATCAATGCTCGACTCAATCTAACCAAAAACGACTTGAATACATCTAACAATGCAAGAGAAAATCATTCCAATTAATAAAGCTATGATTCTTATACAATTTGCGAAAAGTCAATAAAAGTTAACTCCCCGGGCCCGCACCTCGAAATTCTACAAAATTTACAAAAACCGAATACCCATTCCGATACGAGTTCACCCATACAAAAATTATCCAATTCCAATACCATTTGGTCCTTCAAATCATCATTTTATCTTTTTGAAAGATTTCACAATTTTTCCCAAATTCTATCCCAAATCATGAACTAAATGATGAATTCAATGATAGATTCATGTACTCTAGCCAAATCTGAGTTAGAATCACTTACCCCAATGAAATTCTTGAAAAACCTTCGAAAAATCACCAAAATTCGACCTCTCTAGGTCAAAATATTAAATAAAACCCAAAACCTCATATTTATAGAGCACCCCCGGATTTCCACCACTGCGGACCGCACAAAAACAAGTGCTGTCCGCACAAAACCAGTGCGGTCCGCACAAAAACGACTGATGTCCGCACATGTTTTGACTGCAGTAATAGGCTTTCTTATTTTGGCCATAAATTTCTCTACAGATGTCCAAATGGCTATTATAATATGTTTCTGAAAACTAGATTCAAAGATCTACAACTTTCATTTTTAAATCACCCCAAATTCCTTGTAGATCAAAGGATATGAGCTTACGAAGTCGGACCAGCGATTCTGCGGACCATTTTTGGTGTGTGGCCGCACACCATTTTGTGTGGTCTGCACTGAGGTACGCACAAAATGATGTGCGGTCCGCACTCCCCTCCGTGGTATGCAAAATTTTGGTGCGGTCTGCACTCCCAAAAGTGCCAGAACCATCTCAGAGTTCCGAAACGTCCAGACTCGCTCAAAATTCACTCTGAAACTCATCCGAGGCCTCCGGGACCTCAACCAAATGTACCAACACATCCCATAATATCATAAAAATTTAGTCAAGTCTTTGAATTACTCAAAACAACACCAAAACACCAAATCCACCTCGGGTTCAAGCCTAAGGATTTAGGAACTTTCAAATTCCACAAACAACGTCGAAATCTATCAAATCAAGTCCGATTCACCCCAAATTTTACACACAAGTCATAAATGACATAATGGAGCTATTCCAACTTCTTGAATCGGATTTTGATCACGATATCAAAAAGTCAACCCCTCGGTCAAACTCCCAAATTATGACTTCTCGTTTTCGCCATTTCAAGCCTAATTAAACTACAAACTTCCAAATATTTTTTCAGGCATGCTCCTAAATCCAAAATCACCATACAGAGCTAATGGAATCATCAAAAATCCATTATGGATTCGTTTACTCATATTTCACCTTTCGGTCAATTTAATTCAACATAAAATCTCTTCTTGGATACTAAGTGTCTCAATTCCTTTCAAAACCCTTTTTGAACCCGAACCCATTTCCCCAGCAAGTTACATAATAACCGTGAAGCATGAATTTAGCAGTATATAGGGAGATGAGGTTGTACTTATTCAAAAGGACCGGTTGGGTCATTACAATATGGACCTTGCACTGTCCCAATAAAATATAATTCTTCCTGTGGCTTTGTAACCATAATAAATTACCCTGCCATAGTTATCTATCTCGTATAGGTATTAACATTGACGAGCAATGCACAATATTTTGTAAGGAGCCAGAAACTATCTCACACATTTTCATCACATGCCCGTTGCTCCAACCTCTTTGGAAGGAATTAGGTGTTGATGTAAGTAATTTTCATACAAACAACCAAAATTGGCTTATGTACCTCAAGGAAAAAAACCCACACCTACCCAACAAACTCCTTACCTGGAGCTCATTGTTTCCTTTCATAATTTGGAACATTTGGTTATCTAGGAACAACAACAATGTTAATAAAACATCCGTGCCTATCTCCTTAAAAAGGATTTCCAACCAGTCCATTGAGTTTAACTTACTTACTGATCATGAATCCCACTGGGATAAAAAATTAACATATCAATTAGTTGGACTAAACCACCTACTGGCTGGTATAAATTAAATATAGATGGAGCTTTTGACAAGGCTAAAGCATCTGGTGGTTGTCACGACCTGGATTTTCCATCCTTGGGAGTCGTGATGGTGCATACTAGTGAAAGCCAGGCAAGCCAATTATTCAATTATTTTACCCTTATCATTTTTAATCCCTTAACAATTGCGAGTTAACATTTTATATACAGCGGAAATATTAAAGCGAAAGAATGAAATTTAACAATTTAAGCTAATACCGATACAAATCCATAACATAAACCAACCAGAATTGGTGTCAGAATCTCACAAAACTATCTAAGGATACTACAAATAGGGTCCAGACAAAATAGATACATGTCTGTCTATGAAAAAGTAAAGAATAGAAGAAAACTAGATAGGAAGGGGATGACAAGGCCTGCGGACGCCTGCAGGACTACCTCGGGTCTCCTGATGAACTGAAGGTAACAACCTCACCGTGGTCCAAATTCTCCAACACCGGGATCTGCACACTGTGCAGAGTGTAGTATTAGCACAACCGACCCTATGTACTGGTAAGTGTCGAGCCTAACCTCGACGAAGTAGTGATGAGGCTAGAACAAGACTACCAAATAAACCTGTGCAGTTATATCATACACAGCAAGTAATAATGACATAAACTAGCAGATAAATATGGGAAAGGGAACATGCTGCGGGGAATATCATGTACAAACAAAATTTCAGTAAAGAAGTGAAAAGAACACAAAAATTCAACTGTAGGTAAGAATAAGGAAATCAATGATAAGTGCACGACATCACCCTTCGTGCTTTTACTCTTGTCCTCACCATAAGAATCAATATAATCGACACGGCATCACCCTTCGTGCTTTTACCTCACATAATCATTGTATGGCATTATCCTTCGTGCATTATCACTTATATCATAGCACAACATCACCCTTCATGCTTTTACATTTACAATATCAGCACGGCATCACCCTTTTGCATTAACACTCACTCACCAATATCGTGCACGGCATTACCCTTCGTGCTTTTACACTATTCCTTACACAAGCAACAATCACAAAGCAATACGGGCAAGGGAATCATTAAAATCACAATAGAATCCCGGCAAGGAAACAATAGTATATCAATAATATCCCGGCAAGGGAAACAATATCATGAGTAATAACATCCCGACAAGGGAGATAATATCAAAAGCAATAACATCCTAGCAAGGGAGACAAAATCATAAACCTCTTCTCTTTTCCACAAATTACTTCACAACTCAATTTTCAACTTGACCAATGCTCTACAACATTCAATTACCAAGAATACTTCCATAAACCTTGTTCAACATTAGAAATCATCATATTAAGCATGAACAATACAAAACAAAGTCGCATCAATCATAGTATAAGACTCACGGCATGCTTGACACCGACGTATAGATACTCGTTACCACACCTATACGTCGTTGTCACACCTCCTTTTTTCGTACCCGAGAGGGTACAAGGGAGTTTTTTCCAATTAAAGGACAATCGAAACGGGATTTGTTTATTTATTTCAGAGTCGCCACTTGGGAGATTTAGGGTATCCCAAGTCACCAATTTTAATCCCGAATCGAGGAAAAGAATGACTCCATATTACAGTCTGCGCACCAGAAATCCGGATAAGGAATTCTGTTAACCCGGGAGAAGGTGTTAGGCATTCCCGAGTTCCGTGGTTCTAGCACGGTCGCTCAACTGTCATATTTGGCTTGATTATCTGATTTAATACATGTTGAACCTATGCGCAAAATTTAACTTTTAACCGCTTTTATCATTTGCTGTTATTTTTATCAAGAATTGCAACGTTGTGAAAATGTATCTCAAACCGCGTTACAATCAATGTACCCGTGGTCGTCGATACACTTTGACTCCGTTGAGATTTGGATTTGGGTCACATCAATGTGCACCCGAGTTTAAGGAAATTAAATTATTAAAGGCGCGCCTAAAGCGACTAGCGTATCATCTACTTTGGGTAGGGCCGTGGAATTTTGCTAAACGGTCCATCCCGAAGTCTAAGCAATTTTAAAGCAAATATTTACTGAGGGCCCCACAACTTTGTATTTTCATTTGGCGAGGCTCGTCTCATTTTTATTTTTAAAGGAATTTGCAACGTCGTGGACATGCGTCTTGGACCACGTCACAATCAATGTACCCGTGGCTAGAGCCGCATTTCGACTTCGTTGAGATTTGGATTTGGGTCACATAAATGTGCACCCGGATTTAAGAAGGTAGGATTTATTACAGCATGTCCTAAAGAGACTAACGTATTGTTATTTTAGAAAGAGGCCGTGAAGGTTCATTAAACGGCCTAATCCAAAGTCTAGTCAATTGTTATGTATTTATTGAGGGCCCCAGCGATGTGTGATTTATTTGGCGAGACTCGTCTCATTTTATTTAAAAGGATAAACCTATAGTGACTACGTTTCTTCTATTAAGTTCGTCTCTAAAATTAAAGAAAAACTCTAAATTAATTACATGCTGAAAAAACGTAACTTATTAGTTATTAGTTTACGGCTAATGCGAATGGAAAATTGCGATCGAGTTTGTACAAAGAAAAACTGCTTTCATTCTATATTTTATTATTCAATAATACGAGAACATGAGATTGGCATACCACAATATCAAAACAGAATAACTATTCTTTGATTAATTTAAACTAACATTATTAGATGAAGAAGTTATACATATGTAACCTCATTACTCATTAATCAATCAACTACATTTTTATATAACGAAAGGAAAATTAATTCAAACACAAATCTAAACAAAAGGAATTCAACAGGAACAAGAGCCTAATTAATATTTCATTTCGCTTCAAGCTGAGAGTGTACAAATATGTACCTGGAAACGGTAGTACAAGAACGAAAGAAGGAGAAGTCAGCAGCAATAATAACACAGCAACAGTAGGTTCAGCAACCCTGCAAACCAGTAACAACCAGTAGAATAACCCAGCAACGGATTGAAAAATCAGCAATACCAAAGTGCAATCGCAGTCAAAGCAGAAGAGAGACAGATATAAGATGCAGTAGTTTACTGATTTTGAATAACACTCGAGAAAAGCAAACGGAAATTATTCGAGTGAAAGTTCAAATTGCATTTCTCTTTTACTCTCAAAATGTTTCAAGTCTGTCCGCTCTCAAGTGTAAAAATCTGTTTAAATGTTCAAGTCCTAAGTCTTGTTCTACTCTTCTCTAATTCTCTATCTCAAATCTTCTTCTCTAATTTTTCCGGTCCTCTTTCAATGTTTTTTCGTCCTCTTTTAATGTCAAGAATGACTCTATATATAGCAAGACAAGTCTTGAATCCCTAACCCGAAATTATTCCCCCAAGGGCATGCTTTTCCCCACTACTTAATGTTTTCTTTATTTTAAACCTTGTCCACCATGCCTACATTAAATAAATACATCAACCCCCAACCCATTACAATTTGTCCCCCATGCCTAACATAAACAAATGCAATATTCCCCTCCACTACATTATGTTTTGTCCCCCATTATGTTAAATAATTATATCAAACACCACCCCATTATATTTTGTCCCCCATGCTTAACATAAAGAATTAATCAAAATGTTCAATTACCAAACTACCCCTCCATCCTTATTGCAATTACCATTCTACCCCTGAATGTAATACAATTTACCAAACTACCCCCATCAACTCTAAACAAACAATTAATCATAACTTAACCAAAATATAGCCAAGATGACCAATTTCTCAACAATCTTCAACAACAAATCATATGAACACGATGAACAACACAACTCCAAATTAATGGAAGTAAATTAACCATATCGGGAACCAATCCTGGTTAACTTAGACCAAAAATGAATGAACAAAGAGACAACAATACAAACAACAAAATACATGATTCAAACTAAATCAACAAAACAAAAACAAACATAAACTCACATTAAATCACTGGATTAAACATGAACTTCAAACAAAGATGAACATGAACTAAATCTATTTTTAAACAACAACCATGACGGATTAAATGACTCAAACAACATTAATAATTTCTGGAAAATACATAACAATATGAAACAAATTGAAGAAATAATTAATTAAATTCCAATCTGAATCTAACAAACATTAAACTAACAAATTTTTACCTAAACAATAAAACAAACATGAAATAAACATGAAAAACAACTAATTAAATTTTCCATTTGAAATCTGAAAATTATTTCAACAAAACATATGAACATGAACAAAACCAAAAATCAAATATCTACGGATTTTAGATTCGAGAAACGTCAAAACGAAATACAGACAAAAATAAGACTCAAAAATCTACTAACTGGATCGAAACGACGGACGACTAACCAACGACGAACTCGAATTTAAGAAGTTGACTGAAGAAGCTGGGGTGCGATTTACGTGAAGAAGCTGAAAGCAGAAGAAGCAGCGCCGGAAACAGCTTGGCCATGGTGAGCTCAAGCTCGAAGAAGATTAAGTGAAGCAGCAGCACGGCTGGGTCCGTTTGGACGATGAAGCAGTAGCAACTAACGATGATGCTGCCATGGCCAGCAGATTAACTCCCAGAAACGTGAGCAGCAGCAGTCCGTCGAGGGCAGTGGCAACAGTAGTAGCTGCGTGAGCTTGGCCGTGACGAAGCAGCGGCGATGGGGGGCTTCGAACAACGGAAGGAGCAAACAGTGGGCTGGTCGATGCAGCGAACAAAAGCAATTGGTGGTGACGGGTTGTTCGATGGTTAGGTGGTCATGGTCAACGAGGATTGAAGAAGGAGAAGAACGCAGCGAAGGAGGGAGCTGCTTGGTTCGAACGTGGGGGGGGGGGGGGGGGGTTTGCTTGGAAGCTGGCCGGCGTGGCTGGTTTGTGAGGATGATGAAGACGTGAGGCGAGCAAGAGTTGGTCATCGATGGGGCTGGTGAAGGGCAGCCATGGACGTTGGGGTGTTTGGAAAGTTTGGAGAAGAAGAAGCCAAGGGAGGGGGGCGGATCCTTTTCTTAGTTTTAGGGTTTTTGGTTTTTTTTTTTTTTTGTGTTTTGAAAAATGAAGAAGGGTGTTGGGTATTTGGGTTAATGGGGCGGACCGGGTCGACCCGGTTTGAAGTGGACCGGGTCATGGGGAAGGTTGGGCAATTATTTGGGCCTGTGGTTGAAAATTGAAGAAGTGGCCCAATCCGATTTTTCTTTGTATTTTTGTTCTCTTTTCTTCTTTTATTTTTCTGAAACTAAATTATAAAAGTACTTAAATTATTATTAAGAACTAAACTAAGTTATAAAAGTGCAAATTAACTCCCAATAACAATTAACGCACAATTAAGTAATAATTAAGCATAAAATTGTATATTTGGACATTAAATGCTAAAAATGCAAAGATGCCTATTTTTGTAATTTTCCTTTTTTTGTAAACAAACTTAATTACTAACAAATTGTAGAATTAAATCCTACATGCAAAATGCGACATATTTTTGTATTTTTTTATTAATTTAACAAATAAACATGCACAGACAAATACAAATAATTATCCAAAATGTCACAAAATTCTCAAAATTGCACACCAAGGAAATTCATTTTATTTTGAATTTTTTGGGAGTAATTCTCATATAGGGCAAAAATCACGTGCTTACAGTTGCCCCTCTTTGCCCGGAGACACGAAGGGTTTTCGTGCAAAGATAAAGCGAGCGATTTTTGCCCATCCGAGTACTCCGTGTGAAGCATTTTTTGAAAAAGATTTAACCGAACCTTTGCTTCAAAGGTTTCCTACATATCCCTGGCTAAAGGGGAATCAGGTTAATGTAGTTCGGGAAGTTTTGGTAGCTGGGACTACCGTGGGACTGCAATGTTACTGCTGTTGCATGCTGTTATCACTGCTTACCGATCTCCTTGTTACACCGTGCTTAAAAGAAAACAAGAAGCTAGGCTAGACTGAAATTTGTTCTTGTTGCCTTGCTTTCTTGTCGGCTTGTGTTTCCTCCGGTGCTTTTCTTCCGTGAATTTGGGAATGACATTGGCCCTTTGCTTTTCTGAATACCAGTTTTCATCATTTTTCTTGGTCCGCTGGGGACATGGCTTTCTTCATTAAGATTGACATCTTATGCTGGGCATGCCACTTCTTTCAAAACGCGTCCTTTCTTCCTTTTAACTCAGGCGCTTGAATTTGTGCTGGGACCTCTTGTTGCAACCGTCTGTTTCCCGGTGCTGGGGATTTTTATTGTTTCCTGCTGGGGATTCCTGTTGTAACCCTCTGTTTTATTGTCTTCTGACTTGATCTTGAAATGTATTCCTCTGTTCTATGGGAGGGCTCCCAACTTCAACACTTGAAATGTAATACTGAAATGTATGCCTCTGTTATATGGGCGGGCTCCCAACTTCAACACTTGAAATCTAAAGACTGAAATGTATGCCTCTGTTATATGGGCGGGCTCCCAACTTCAACACTTGAAATATAAAGACTGAAATGTATGCCTCTGTTATATGGGCGGACTCCCAACTTCAACACTTGAAATGAAAAGACTGAATGTATGCCTCTGTTATATGGGCGGGCTCCCAACTTCAACACTTGAAATGAAAAGACTGAATGTATGCCTCTGTTATATGGGCGGGCTCCCAACTTCAACACTTGAAATGAAAAGACTGAAATGTATGCCTCTGTTATATGGGCGGGCTCCCAACTTCAACACTTGAAATGAAAAGACTGAATGCATGCCTCTGTTATATGGGTGGGCTCCCAACTTTAACACTTGAAATGTAAAGACTGAAATGTATGCCTCTGTTCTATGGGCGGGCTCCCAACTTCAACACTTGAAATGTAAAGACTGAAATGCATGCCTCTGTTATATGGGCGGGCTCCCAACTTCAATACTTGAAATGAAAAGACTGAATGTATGCCTCTGTTATATGGGCGGGCTCCCAACTTCAAATCTGGAAATATAAAGACTGAATGTATGCCTCTGTTCTATGGGCGGGCTCCCAACTTCAATACTGGAAATATAAAGACTGAATGTATGCCTCTGTTATATGGGCGGGCTCCCTACTTCAACTCTGGAAATATAAAGACTGAATGTATGCCTCTGTTATATGGGCGGACTCCCAACTTCAATACTGGAAATATAAAGACTGAAATGTATGCCTCTATTATATGGGCGGGCTCCCAACTTCAACACTTGAAATGAAAAGACTGAAATGCATGCCTCTGTTCTATGGGCGGGCTCCCAACTTCAACACTTGAAATGAAAAGACAGAAAAGTATTCCTCTCGTTATGTAGGTGGGCGCCTGACATGAAATGTAAAGACTGAAAAGTATTCCTCTCGTTATGTAGGTGGGCGCCTGACATGAAATTTAAAGACTGAAAAGTATTCCTCTCGTTATGTAGGTGGGCGCCTGACTTCAACAACAACTTTGAAAATAAAGGCTATTCCTCTCTTCAGGCGGGCTCCTGATTTCAACAACAACTTTGAAAATAAACGCCATTCCTCTCTTCAGGCGGGCTCCTGATTTCAACAACTTTGAAAATAAAATGCCATTCCTTTCTTTAGGTTGGCGAGATTTCAACAACTTTTAAAAATAAAACGCCTTTCCTCTCTTCAGGCGGGCTCCTGATTTCAACAACAATTTTGAAAATAAACGCCATTCCTCTCTTCAGGCGGGCTCCTAATTTCAACAACAACTTTGAAAATAAACGCCATTCATCTCTTCAGGCGGGCTCCTGATTTCAACAACAACTTTGAAAATAAACGCCATTCCTCTCTTCAGGCGGGCTCCTGATTTCAACAACTTTGAAAATAAAATGCCATTCCTTTCTTTAGGTTGGCGAGATTTCAACAACTTTTAAAAATAAAACGCCTTTCCTCTCTTCAGGCGGGCTCCTGATTTCAACAACAACTTTGAAAATAAACGCAATTCCTCTCTTCAGGCGGGCTCCTGACTTCAACAATCTTTGAAAATAAAATGCCATTCCTTTCTTTAGGTTGGCGAGATTTCAACAACTTTTAAAAATAAAACGCCTTTCCTCTCTTCAGGCGGGCTCCTGATTTCAACAACTTAGGAGGAAATGCCTCTCCTATGGGTAAAACTAAACTTAGGAGGAAATGCCTCTCCTATGGGTAAAATAAACTTAGGAGGAAATGCGTCTCCTATGGGTAAAACTAAACTTAGGAGGAAATGCATCTCCTATGGGTAAAACTAAACTTAGGAGGAAATGCGTCTCCTATGGGTAAAAGTAAACTTAGGAGGAAATGCATCTCCTATGGGTAAAATAACTTAGGAAGTGCTTCTCCTATCGGTAAAACTAAACTTAGGAAGTGCGTCTCCTATTAATGAAATCTTTAACTTAGCAAGTGCGTCTCCTATGCGTGAAATCTTAATTCAGGAAGTGCGTCTCCTCTGGGGTAAAAGTAACTTAGGAAGTGCGTCTCCTATGGGTAAAATAAACTTAGGAAATGCGTCTCCTATGGGTAAAACTTAGGAAGTGCGTCTCCTATTGGCAAAACTAGACCTAGGAAGTGCGTCTCCTATTGGTAAAGGCGTGGAATGTATTCCCTTGTTATACAGGTGGGCGCCTAAAATATGAAATGGACAGACAAAAAAGTATTCCTCTCGTTATTCAGGTGGGCGCCTGTCTTTAACAACATCTTTGAAAATAAAATGCTATTTGAGGGCGGATGAACCCGACATATCCTATTTGAGGGCGGATGAACCCAAAATATCCTATTCGAGGGCGGATGAACCCAAAATATCCTATTCGAGGGCGGATGAACCCAAAATATCCTATTCGAGGGCGGATGAACCCAAAATATCCTATTCGAGGGCGGATGAACCCAAAATATCTTTGAGACTTGAAAATGTCTTACCTCGAAAACTTGCTGGGGATTATTTTGCGGGGGATGAATTTTCACTTTTCCTTACCCACTCTGGGTTGCCCAAAACTCTGTCGAGGATGCTTCTACATCTCGATGATCCGCTGAGGATAACACTGCGAATTGCTGAGTAACCCTATTGGGGCTAACACTGCTGAAGATAACTCTGCTGAGTAAATATGTTATCTTACTCCTTCCAAAATTACTTCCCTTTGAGTAGGATGTTTCATTCCTCTGCAAACTACTTCCCCCTTTTTTCTCTTTTTTTTTTTATTTTATATATTCTTCTATTTCATTCCTATGCAAACTACTTCCCTTTTTTTTTATATATATTTTTTATTATTATTTATTATTATTGTTAGCTTCTTCCTTTGAAGACTAACTCCCTTAAGACTCGTTTTGCCTTTCCCCGAAAGGAACCGCTGAGGATACCGATTTTCACCAAACTTGTGTTGGACTCCTCAAAACTGCTAGGGATAACACTGTTGGGGAATTATTTACTTACCTGTTGGGGGGTAAAATGTTATCAGCTGGGGATAACGCTGTCGAGGATAACACTGATGGGGGATTCTGATTCCTTCAGAACTAGTGCTTCACTCTTCGGAAGGCTGTTGGGAATGATGCTGGCCTCTTGCTTTTTCTGAGCTCAAGTTTCTTCCATTTGCTGGGGAACGACTTCCTCCATTGAAACTTATTATGTTGGGGGCAACACTGGTTCAAAGACCACTTCCCTTGAGACTGGCGTTATCTTTATTCTTCCCCGAATGGGTACCTGACTTCCAGAAAATTTTCTAAATAGAAGGAAAATTTTCTGCCCCAGTTTGATAATATCCCTTGTGGCATGCATTTCTGGCCTCAATGCCATTTCCTTTACCTGCTTCAAATCAAATAGAATTTGTTAGTTTAAAACATGGTGGTTGGTTGTGATACTCCTACTGGGATGGCTTTTCCCTTTTCTCATTCCTTGCTCTGCGTTCCACAACTTGTTGGAGATGATATTATTTGCTGGGGATAATCCCTTCCTGCTGAGGATATCCCTCTTCTTTTGTGACATAGCCTGGAAACTTGCACTTCACCGATCTTTTAGTATCGTATGAATTTCCCAAATCATGCTCACTGCTCTCCTTGCTTTGTCCACGGGCCTTGGTCTTGAGGTTTAACAACCTTTGATTTCGGCTGGGATATCCCTCTTGACACTCGTCAATCCTTTTGTCAACTCCCTTTTGCTGGGGATATTTTTTTTGACACTGGCCTCGCGCTTGTTCCTTGCTGACTATACCACTTGGATGTACTAGTCAGATCTCATCTTGCATGATTGGAGAGTTGATGGCCCATTTTGAAGTCATTTCCCACTAGTTTTGACCAAACAGGCTCTACTGGAGAATTTTTCTATGAAAGGAAAAAGATAAAAGGAACAGAATAAAAGACAAAGGAAAATGATGACTCTTTAACAAAAGAAACTATAAATAAAAACCTATCAAGCGCAGATACCGACTCTAATGGTCATGACATGCACATATGGCCTATCCTCCGCTGTCAGTCATATTTCAAGACCTTCAATTGGCAATTCCTCATCTGGTTCTCAATCTTATTCGACTTGTAGTGCCCGAAGGGTTTTCACTATCAAGCCTATCTCATTTTGGTTTTTCTCTCAGCTTTCATCGCCTTATGGTGCCTGTGAAGGTTTTCACCCATAAGACTCTCTCATTTGTATCACTTTTCAGCTGGGGATTTGGAGTGTTGCCGGTATGACTCTTTCTTTTGGAGATTAGAGTCCTTTCTGCTGTGGAACAGAATGTTATGTTCGCCGGTAAGACTCTCGTTTGTCTGACTTGGCATCTTTTGAAAACTGATCAGAAGGTCTTTCTTTGGACCGTAATGTAGGTTTTTGGATAGGGCTAGAAAGAAAGGGTATAAAAGGCTCAAAAATACAAAATAAATTCTGGGTTCAAAATTACAACTTTCGGAAACTAGATTTATTTGCAACCTTTGCCCCAGTTTCTTGCTTGGGGATATTTTAATTGATTTTTCATTTTTCAAAACTATGACCGAGCCGTGAAGCGCCTACGTATCCTCTTTGAGGAATTAGGTCAAACGTAGTTCCCAATTCCTCTGCTTTCATTTGACTTTCCTTTGTTTTTTTTTGTTATCATTTTTCTTTTCTTTTATTTTTCCCTTTTTTTGTTGTTTTCTTTCTTTCTTTTTTTTTTCGTTGCTACTGATTCCGAACGGGGGATATGAAAGAAAATAAATAAGGCTCAAAAGGGGTAACGAAGGATAAAGTGTTTAGGTAGCAGAACAAAATGCCTTCGTCATTCCAGTCTTCAAAACATGCCAAGTGCAAACAACACAATTGAACATAGATTTATAGTCTCTTCCGATGGTGCTGGACTTTGACAATTATGTTAAACATTTTATTTTTCCTTTGTCATTTCTAAAGCACCGTTGGGCGACACTCTCATTATCACGAACGACCCTCATGCCAATTTGGCGAATCTTGCTTTTAATGATTTTCTTTGTGTTTAACTTGCCCCAGTTCCACATGACTCGGGCTTCAAATAATCCCAAACCGTTCTTATTTCCTTTAAATGCTTTGATCACCTTCCCAGGGTTTTATGATTAACTTTTAAGATTAGGCCCAAACTGTGTGCGCATGTCATGTCACTAGAATCGGCGTTGAATAAAAATGATAAAAGGATTAAACAAAAGAAAATTGGAAATAATAAAAGACCGGATTTTGCATTAGACTACCGGTGAAATGGTTTGAATAACAAAACAAAACAAACAAGAACAAAACCCAAAAAAACAAACGGGACAAAACTTAAACAAACCGCTATGACAAAATGGAAAGATAAGAAGGTTTGACACAAGACAATATCCGGATTACAACCCTAAGAATAATCTGGACAACAGAAATGACAACAAAAATAAGCCACCAACAGCTTCTCTCTTGCTAACCAAGGAACGGAGCGGCCTCCCACTTTATCAAAAACTGACATCTTAGCCAATGAGCTTTGCATCAATACTGCCAAGACCATTACCAGCTTCAATATCATCAACCTCCGTCAACAAGTTCCCAATAGGATTCTGCGCGATGTTCTGGGTGTCATTGTCCGGCTTACCACAAACCAACCACATTAACTTTCTTTGTGATTCAAAGCGAAACAGGTTAGAATGGACTCCGTCGGTCCCCATTATTAATAACATTTTTTTTCTTTTCTTTTTTTTTCTTTTTTTTTTCTTTCTTTTTTCGATTTTTTTTTCATTTTTTCTTCATTTTTTTTCGATTTGTTTTCTCATTTTTTCTTTTCTTTTCCCTTTTTTCATTTCTTTTTTTTTGCTTTTCTTTTTGTTGTGGTCGAATCTTATGGAGATTGCCTACGTATCATGACCCCGCATAAATCAGACCGAGCGTAGTTCGTGACCAATAAAAGATAAACAATAATAAACATTTTTTTTATCAATTTTCATAATAAAACAAACTGGGTTTCAGAGGTTTAAGGATGACTTAAAAACTCGAAAATCAAACAAACTCAAAAACAAAAGGCCAACTCCCTTTCTCCGTTTGACAAATGCAACCAAACAGTTATTTTTACAAATGTGGCCCCTTCCCAATTTCACATGAATTTTGAGGCCGGGGAGGATTAGTTTATGACACTTTACAAACTTGTTCGTTCTTTTACGAAAATAGCCTTTCGACAACTAAAAGATACTCTAAGGCTATTTCGGCAAGAACGGTTTAAGACACTGCCGAAGCTGGCTCGGCTTATTTTGACCAAAAGCCCAAACGGTATTCACCTGACCGCTGACTCTTTGTTTTTTTTCTTTTTCCAAATTATAATAAAAACCTGGTGTTGCAAACACGGCCCTTCAGCGTCTCGAGGACGAAGATTTTTTAAAGCTGTGTGGGTAACTGGACCAAATCTTAGACATGTCCCAAAAGGTGGCTGTTTATGCAAAGTCAGCCTTCCGGCGTCCCTTTCGGGAACATTCGGCTATGTCTTGACAAAACAGCATCACCCGACTTAATCATGACAAAATTAAAATTTTGACATTTTTTTTTGCTTATTTATTTGTTTTTGGCTATTTTAGCAAAAGAAGGGGTTGGACCCGATGAGGGTTGCTTACGTATCTCACATCCGGTGAGAATCAAACCCGCGTAGTTCGGGTAGTTTTGAATAAAGTAAATGAACTAACTTTTTATTTTATTATTATTATTATTTTTTTGAATTTGTGAAAGAACTACTTTAAAAGAAGAAAGGAAGTATTTTTTTTTTTGGATTAAAAGAAAGACTTCTAAGATATTTTTTTCTGAATTTTCATTTGTTTTTTTTTTGTTTTTTTTATTCTAAAGAAAAAGAAAATATTTTTCGGAATTTTACCTTTAATAAAAGAAATGCTTCTAAAAATATTTTTTTGAATTTTGAATTTTCTTTTCAATTTTGAAAAAAGAAGGAAAATATTTTCGGATATTTTCTTATTATATATATATTTTTTTAAAAATAATTAAAAAGACTTTCTAAAGAAGTCAAATAATGGAAAATATTTTTGGATTTTTTGTTTTGAAAATTGGGGGTCTAAAAATTTTTCTAGACTTTTTGGCAAGACAAATATTTTTGCAACAAATAAAGATATATATATATATATATATATATTTGCGACAAATAATGAAACCATTTCAACGCCCGACTCTTTTTATTTTTGAACGACCGACTCTTTTTATTTTATTTTTTATTTTGGCATTTTCGTAAACAAATAAATAAATAAAAAACCATTTTAAAAACAAGACTCTTTTGCATTTTCATTTTCATGGCAAGACAAACTATTTTTTTTTTGAAGAGCAACGACTTTTTTTTTTCTATTTTTCCTTTGCTTTTAATAAAACCAACTAATAAGATATATTTTTTTTCAAAATTTCGGCAGAGTTTTGACAGTATTTGGGCATTGGATTTTTTTCAAAAATATACAATCGATTCCCTAACCGCTATTTCTTTTTTTCAATTTCAAAATATCATTCCTGATATTCAAAAGTCGGTCAACACACAAGTCCGAATCAAATAAATGCGCAAGTAGCAGCAAGTAAGATGCATCAGGATGGTCATTTTCATTTTTGGTGCACCTGTCCTAGACGGACTCAACCCCTGTGTTGAGTCCCCTAAGTCAAATGCACATGATGCAAATAAGCGTTCCTACTAGGGATCCGGCATGAGGCTTTGTTATACTAAGCTTTAAAGCCTAGGTGTTTGTTCTAGACTTGGCTTACCCGAGCGGACAACTCGAGCCGAGGATGGGAGCTGTGTACCGGTAACCAAAAGGCCATCCGGTTTTGCAACTCCTCTGAATCCTCGTTCTATTTTGGTATATGACACTAACAGAAAGAAGTCACGACCAGCGTGCACTCCTCAAGAGAGAGAAGAGAGGGGGTTCGGCACATTTTATATATACAGTTAAATAATATCAAAGCGGTAAAAACAACATTTAGCACATTAGGCTCAAACATGTAAAAATCAGATAAAGCCAAATATAACAATTTATCTAAGCTCGAATTTCTAACCCTGAACCAGTGGTTCTGGGTTTTCATCCCCAACAGAGTCGCCAGAGCTGTCACACCTCCTTTTTCCATACCCGAGAGGGTACAAGGGAGTTTTTTCCAATTAAAGGATAATCGAAACGGGATTTGTTTATTTATTTCAGAGTCGCCACTTGGGAGATTTAGGGTGTCCCAAGTCACCAATTTTAATCCCGAATCGAGGAAAAGAATGACTCCATATTACAGTCTGCGCACCAGAAATCCGGATAAGGAATTCTGTTAACCCGGGAGAAGGTGTTAGGCATTCCCGAGTTCCGTGGTTCTAGCACGGTCACTCAACTGTCATATTTGGCTTGATTATCTGATTTAATACATGTTGAACCTATGCGCAAAATTTAACTTTTAATCGCTTTTATCATTTGCTGTTATTTTTATCAAGAATTGCAACGTTGTGAAAATGTATCTCAAACCGCGTTACAATCAATATACCCGTGGTCGTCGATACACTATGACTCCGTTGAGATTTGGATTTGGGTCACATCAATGTGCACCCGAGTTTAAGGAAATTAAATTATTAAAGGCGCGCCTAAAGCGACTAGCGTATCATCAACTTTGGGTAGGGCCGTGGAATTTTGCTAAACGGTCCATCCCGAAGTCTAAGCAATTTTAAAGCAAGTATTTACTGAGGGCCCCGCAACTTTGTATTTTCATTTGGCGAGGCTCGTCTCATTTTTATTTTTAAAGGAATTTGCAACGTCGTGGACATGCATCTTGGACCACGTCACAATCAATGTACCCGTGGTTAGAGCCGCATTTCGACTTCGTTGAGATTTGGATTTGGGTCACATAAATGTGCACCCGGATTTAAGAAGGTAGGATTTATTACAGCATGTCCTAAAGAGACTACGTATTGTTATTTTAGAAAGAGGCCGTGAAGGTTCATTAAACGGCCTAATCCAAAGTCTAGTCAATTGTTATGTATTTATTGAGGGCCCCAGCGATGTGTGATTTATTTGGCGAGGCTCGTCTCATTTTATTTAAAAGGATAAACCTATAGTGGCTACGTTTCTTCTATTAAGTTCGTCTCTAAAATAAAAGAAAAACTCTAAATTAATTACATGCTGAAAAAAACGTAACTTATTAGTTATTAGTTTACGGCTAATGCGAATGGAAAATTGCGATCGAGTTTGTACAAAGAAAAACTGCTTTCATTCTATATTTTATTATTCAATAATACGAGAACATGAGATTGGCATACCACAATATCAAAACAGATTAACTATTCTTTGATTAATTTAAACTAACATTATTAGATGAAGAAGTTATACATATGTAACCTCATTACTCATTAATCAAGTAACTACATTTTTATACAACGAAAGGAAAATTAATTCAAACACAAATCTAAACAAAAGGAATTCAACAGGAACAAGAGCCTGATTAATATTTCATTTCGCTTCAAGCCGAGAGTGTACAAATATGTACCTGGAAACGGCAGTACAAGAACGAAAGAAGGAGAAGTCAGCAGCAATAATAACACAGCAACAGTAGGTTCAGCAACCCCGCAAACCAGTAACAACCAGTACAATAACCCAGCAACGGATTGAAAAATCAGCAATACCAAAGTGCAATCGCAGTCAAAGCAGAAGAGAGACAGATACAAGATGCAGTAGTTTACTGATTTTGAATAACACTCGAGAAAAGCAAACGGAAATTATTCGAGTGAAAGTTCAAATTGCATTTCTCTTTTACTCTCAAAATGTTTCAAGTCTGTCTGCTCTCAAGTGTAAAAATCTGTTTAAATGTTCAAGTCCTAAGTCTTGTTCTACTCTTCTCTAATTCTCTATCTCAAATCTTCTTCTCTAATTTTTCCGGTCCTCTTTCAATGTTTTTTCGTCCTCTTTTATTGTCAAGAATGACTCTATATATAGCAAGACAAGTCTTGAATCCCTAACCCGAAATTATTCCCCCAAGGGCATGCTTTTCCCCACTACTTAATGTTTTCTTTATTTTAAACCTTGTCCCCCATGCCTACATTAAATAAATACATCAACCCCCAACCCATTACAATTTGTCCCCCATGCCTAACATAAACAAATGCAATATTCCCCTCCACTACATTATGTTTTGTCCCCCATTATGTTAAACAATTATATCAAACACCACCCCATTAAATTTTGTCCCCCATGCTTAACATAAAGAATTAATCAAAATGTTCAATTACCAAACTACCCCTCCGTCCTTATTGCAATTACCATTCTACCCCTGAATGTAATGCAATTTACCAAACTACCCCCATCAGCTCTAAACAAACAATTAATCATAACTTAACCAAAATATAGCCAAGATGACCAATTTCTCAACAATCTTCAACAACAAATCATATGAACACGATGAACAACACAACTCCAAATTAATGGAAGTAAATTAACCATATCGGGAACCAATCCTGGTTAACTTAGACCAAAAATGAATGAACAAAGAGACAACAATACAAACAACAAAATACATGATTCAAACTAAATCAACAAATCAAAAACAAACAGAAACTCACATTAAATCACTGGATTAAACATGAACTTCAAACAAAGATGAACATGAACTAAATCTATTTTTAAACAACAACCATGACGGATTAAATGACTCAAACAACATTAATATTTTCTGGAAAATACATAACAATATGAAACAAATTGAAGAAATAATTAATTAAATTCCAATCTGAATTTAACAAACATTAAACTAACAAATTTTTACCTAAACAATAAAACAAACATGAAATAAACATGAAAAACAACTAATTAAATTTTCCATTTGAAATCTGAAAATTATTTCAACAAAACATATGAACATGAACAAAACCAAAAATCAAATATCTACGGATTTTAGATTCGAGAAACGTCAAAACGAAATACGGACAAAAATAAGACTCAAAAATCTACTAACCGGATCGAAACGACGGACGACTAACCAACGACGAACTCGAATTTAAGAAGTTGACTGAAGAAGCTGGGGTGCGATTTACGTGAAGAAGCTGAAAGCAGAAGAAGCAGCGCCGGAAACAGCTTGGCCATGGTGAGCTTAAGCTCAAAGAAGATGAAGTGAAGCAGCAGCGCGGCTGGGTCCGTTTGGACGATGAAGCAGTAGCAACTAACGATGATGCTGCCATGGCCAGCAGATTAACTCCCAGAAACGTGAGCAGCAGCAGTCCGTCGAGGGCAGTGACAGCAGTAGTAGCTGCGTGAGCTTGGCCGTGACGAAGCAGCGGCGATGGGGGGCTTCAAACAACGGAAGGAGCAAACAGTGGGTTGGTCGACGCAGTGAACAGAAGCAACTAGTGGTGATGGGTTGG
Organism: Nicotiana tabacum; assembly: GCF_000715075.1. Taxonomy (NCBI): domain Eukaryota; kingdom Viridiplantae; phylum Streptophyta; class Magnoliopsida; order Solanales; family Solanaceae; genus Nicotiana; species Nicotiana tabacum. The sequence goes on from NC_134084.1 coordinate 91,984,890, forward strand.
TCGATGGTTAGGTGGTCATAGTCGACGAGGCTTGAAGAAGGAGAAGAACGCAGCGAAGGAGGGAGCTGTTTGGTTCGACCATGGGGGGGGGGGGGGGTTTGCTTGGAAGCTGGCCGGCGTGGCTGGTTTGTGAGGATGAGGAAGACGTGAGGCGAGCAGGAGTTGGTCGTCGATGGGGCTGGTGAAGGGCAGCCATGGACGTTGGCGTGTTTGGAAAGTTTGGAGAAGAAGAAGCCAAGGGAGGGGGGCGGATCCTTTTCTTAGTTTTAGGGTTTTTGTTTTTTTTTTTATTTTTTGTTTTTGTTTTGTGTTTTGAAAAATGAAGAAGGGTGTTGGGTATTTGGGTTAATGGGGCGGACCGGGTCGACCCGGTTTGAAGTGGACCGGGTCATGGGGAAGGTTGGGCAATTATTTGGGCCTGTGGTTGAAAATTGAAGAAGTGGCCCAATCCGATTTTTCTTTGTATTTTTGTTCTCTTTTCTTCTTTTATTTTTCTGAAACTAAATTATAAAAGTACTTAAATTATTATTAAGAACTAAACTAAGTTATAAAAGTGCAAATTAACTCCCAATAACAATTAACGCACAATTAAGTAATAATTAAGCATAAAATTGTATATTTGGACATTAAATGCTAAAAATGCAAAGATGCCTATTTTTGTAATTTTCCTTTTTTTGTAAACAAACTTAATTACTAACAAATTGTAGAATTAAATCCTACATGCAAAATGCGACATATTTTTGTATTTTTTTATTAATTTAACAAATAAACATGCACAGACAAATACAAATAATTATCCAAAATGTCACAAAATTCTCAAAATTGCACACCAAGGAAAATCATTTTATTTTGAATTTTTTGGGAGTAATTCTCATATAGGGCAAAAATCACGTGCTTACAGTCGTACTCAACAATTAACACATAGCAAATAAGACCAAGACTCCTATTCCCTCAAGCTAAGGTTAGACCAAACACTTACCTAAATGCCACGAACACGATCAAGCCTCAACTACTACTTTACCCCTAGATTTCACCACCAATTCGCTTGTATCTAGCCACAATTTACTTAGCGATATCAATAAATGTTAAATGAATCAATTCTAATGCATGGAAATTCGTTTTCTAATGATTTCCCCAAAAAGTCAAAATATAATTTGTTTGCTACTTCCATGTGACCGGACTCACATGGTCAAAACCCGAGGTTCGAACTAAAACCCTATTATCCATTCACTGACAAACTCAAATATATAATTTGTTTTGAAATCGGACCTCAAATCAAGGTCCAAATTCCCAAAATTGAAAATCCTAAGTTCTACCCAAAAATACCCAATTCCCCCATGAAAACCCTTGATTTTGAATTGAAATCATGTAAAAAGATGTTGTAGATTGAAGAAACTGAGTTAAAAATGACTTACAATTGATTTGGAGAAGAACTTTTCTTTAGAAAATCTCCCAAGAGAGCTTAAGGTTTGAGAGAGTTTGAAAAATGAAGAAAATTTCGTCTAAATCCCAATTAACTGGTCGTAGATGTCGCAATTGCGACAGGAGGTTTGCTATTGTGAAGCTCGCATTTGTGCAAATGCGAACCAGGCCTCACATTTGTGAACCTGTGCATGGTCTGCTTACCTCGCAATTGCAAACAAATTGTCGCAATTGCGATACTGGCCCTCCCTTGATGACTTCTCATTTGCGAATGAAGGTTCGCAATTGCGAACACTGGCAGGCTTGGACTTTTTTCGCAAATGCGATCAAGCCCTCGCAATTGCCAAGCCTGTTGGGCTCGCAATTGCGAAGCCTGACCTCGCAATTACGAGATCAGAGCCTGCAACACAACTGAACCTGCAACAACCATTTCTCTAAGTCCAAATTTACTCCGTGGCCTATCCAAAACTCACCCGAGCCCTCAGGGATCTAAACCAAACATGCACGCAAGTCCAAAAACATCATACGGACTTACTCGTGCAGTCAAATAATCAAAATAATATCAATAATTATGAAATAATCCTCAAATTCATGAAATCACTCAAGAATATCAAAATTTCTATATTTCTCAAATAAAGATTCTATTTACACTAAAAAAACTCCTATTCTTACCAAACTTCACAAATTCAACTTAATTATTATTTTAAACTTGTACCGGGCCCCGGAACCAAGATACGAGCCCGATACTATAACGAAATTACATAAATTCTCTTCTAAAAGCCTTTATATTTTCCAGCAAATAAATTTCTTTAAAAATATATTTCTCGGGCTTGGGACCTCGGAATTTGATGCCGGGCATATGCCCAAGTCCCAAATTTTACTACGGACCCTATGAGACTGTCGGATCATGGGTCTAGGTTCGTTTACTAAGAATGTTGACCAATGTCAACTTTAATCAATTTTAAAAGCCAATTTCCTTATTTTACTGTACACGCAAATCGAGGTGAGACAAAAAGAGGGTTTTACGGCCTCGAAACACAGAATTTACTTTCAAAACGAGTGATCATCACATTCTCTACCTCTAAAACAAACGTTCGTCCTCAAACATACATAAGAAAAGTACCTGAGTCGGAGTAAAGATGAGGATATCAGCTCCGCATATCGGACTCGGACTCCCAGGTAGCTGCCTCGGCAGGCTGACCTCTCCACTGAACACGTATAGAAGGGAAACTCTTCAATCTTCACTAACGAACCTGTCGGTGTAATAGCTACCGGCTCCTCCTCATAGGAAAAGTCCTTGTCCAACTGGACGATGCTAAAGTCTAATACGTGGGATGGATCGCCATGATACTTCTGAAGCATGGACACATGGAACACTGGATGCACGACTGATAAACTCGGCGGCAATGCAAGTTTGTAAGCCACCTCTCCCACTCAAACAAGAATCTCAAACGGGCCAATAAATCTAGGGCTTAGATTGACCTTCTTTCCAAATCTCATCACGCCCTTCATAGGCGACACCCGAAGCAACACCTGCTCGCCGACCATGAATGCCACATCATGAACCTTACGGTCGGCATAACTCTTTTTCCTGGACTGAGCTATACGAAGCCTATCCTGAATGATTTTATCCTTGTCTAAGGCATCCTAAACTAGATCCATACCCAACAACCGAGCCTCTCCCGGCTCAAACCACCCAATCGGCGACCGACACTGCCTACCATATAAAGCCTCATAGGGAGTCATCTGGATGCTCGACTGGTAGCTGTTGTTGTAGGAAAACTCCGCTAAAGGCAAAAACTGATCCCACGAGCCTCCAAAATCAATGACACAAAGTCGGAGCATATCCTCCAAAATCTGAATAGTATGCTCGGACTGCCCTCCGTCTGAGGATGAAATGCTGTGCTCAAATCGACCCATGTGCCTAACTCTCGCTGAACTGTCCTCCAGAAATGTGAGGTAAACTGCGTACCTCGGTCAAAAATGATAGACACGGGCACACCATGAAGACGAACAATCTCCCAGATATAGATCTCTGCCAACCGCTCAGAAGAATAGAAAACCGCCACAGGAATGAAATGCGTTGACTTGGTCAGCCTATCAACAATAACCCACACTACATCAAACTTCCTCTAAGTCCGTGAGAGTCCAACAACAAAGTCCATAGTGATGCGCTCCCACTTCCACTCAGGAATCTCAATCTTCTGGAACAAACCACCAGGTCTCTGATGCTCTTACTTTACCTGATGACAATTCAAACACCAAGCCACATGTGCAACAATATCCTTCTTCATCCTCCTCCACCAATAATGCTGCCGCAAATCCTGATACATCTTCGGCGCCCAGATGAATAGAGTATCGAGAACTATGGGCCTCCTCAAACTGTAACCTACTTGGCACCCCCGTGACGCACCGTGTATCTGAGGACAAGCAAGTGAGGATCATCATAGTGCCGATCTCTAATACGCTCAGATAATGAAGAACGAGCGACTGTGCAAGCTAACACATGGCTGGGCTCAGAAACATCCAACCTCATGAACTGATTGGCCAAAGCCTGAACTATCCAAAGCAAGCAGTCTCTCACCGACCGGAATATACGCAAGGCTGCTCATACTGGCTGACTTTCTACTCAAAGCATTGTCCACCACATTGGCCTTATCCAGATGATATAAGATGATGATATCATAGTCTTTCAATAGCTCCAACCACCTTCTCTGCCTCAAATTTAGCTCCTTCTGCTTGAACAAATACTGTAGACTCTTGTGATCCATGTATACCTCACATGACACGCCATATAGATAGTGCCTCCAAATCTTCAGTGCGTGAACAATGATTGCTAACTCCAAATCATGAACTAGATAATTCTTCTCATGAATCTTCAACTATCGCGAAGCATAAGCAATGGCCTTGCCATCCTGCATCAATACCGCACCATGTACAATACGAGATGTGTCAAAATAAACTTTATATGGCCCTAAACCTGTGGGCAAAACCAACACCGGCGTCGTAGTCAAAGCTGTCTTGAGATTTTGAAAGCTCGCCTCACACTCGTCCGACCACCTGAACTGGGCACCCTTCTGGGTCAACCTGGTCATCGGGGCTGCAATAGAAGAGAACCCCTCCACAAACCAACGGTAATAGCCTGCCAAACCCAAGAAACTCCTGATCTCTATAGCTGACACGGGTCTAGGCCAGTTCTTGACTGCCTCTATCTACTTCGGATCCACCTGAATACCCTCTGTTGAAACAATGTAACCCAAGAATGCAACTGAACTCAACCAGAACTCGCACTTCGAAAACTTAGCATACAACTGACTATCTCTCAAAGTTTGAAGAACAACCCTCAGATGCTGCTCATGCTCCTCCCGACTGCGGGAATAGATCAAAATATCATCAATGAAGACTATCACGAATGAATCCAAGTAAGGCTTGAACACTCAGTTCATCAAATCCATGAAAGTTGTTGGGGCATTTGTCAACCCGAATGACATCACCAAGAACTCGTAATGCCCGTACCGAGTGCGAAAAGCTATCTTAGGGACATTGGATGCCCTAATCCTCAACTGATGGTAGCTAGATCTCAAGTCAATCTTCGAAAATACCTTGGCACCCTGAAGCTGATCAAACAAATCATCAATCCTAGGCAATAAATACTTGTTCTTGATTGTAACCTTGTTTAACTACCGATAATCTATACACATCCTCATCGATCCATCCTTCTTCTTAACAAACAACACCGGCGAACCCCAAGGCAAGACACTAGGTCTAATAAAGCCCTTATCAAGCAAGTCTTACAACTGCTCCTTCAATTCTTTCAACTCAGGCAGGGCCATACAATACGACAGAATAGAAATGGTTGAGTGCCCGGAGCCAGATTAATGCAAAAGTCAATATCCCTATTGGGTGGCATACCCGACAGGTCTGAAGGGAATACATCAGGAAACCAAGCACAGAATGCATAGAAGGAACCTCGGCACTAGAATCACGAACATATGCCAAATAGGTCAAACACCCCTTATCGACCATACGCCAAGCCTTCACATACGAGATAACACTGCGGGTGGAATGACCAGGAGTCCTTCTCCACTTTAAACGAGGTAAACCCAACAAGGCTAAGGTCACAGTCTTGGCATGACAGTCTAAGATAGCGTGGTAAGGTGATAACCAGTCCATCCCCAATATGACATCAAAATCAACCATGTCCAAAAGTAACAAATCTACTCGAGTCTCAAGACCCCCAATCACAACTATACATGAACGATGGACACGATCTACCACAATAAAATCACCCACCGGTGTAGACACATATACAGGAGCACTTGTCACACTAGGCATGACCAAATACGGTGCAAAATAAGATGACACATAGGAGTATGTAGATCCTGCATCAAATAGAACTGAAGCATCTCTACTACAAGCCAGAACAATACCTATGATGACTGCATCGTAGGCCTCAGCCTCAGGCCTGGCTGGAAGAGCATAACATTGGGCCCGGGCTCCACCACTCTAAACTACATCTCTGGGACGGTCTCCTACTGGCTGGCCTCCACCTCTAGCGGCCTGACCTCTACCTCTAATATCTCTACCTCCACCTCTAGCACCTCTACCTCCACCTCTAGCTGGCTGAGCGGGCGATGGAACACTCAGTGCCTGAACCATGGCACGGGAACCCTGATGCTGAGAGTTGCTCGGTGCACGAGGGAAAAATACAGCAATATGCCTCGTGTCGCCACAAGTATAACAAGCCCTCGACTACTGAGATAGCTGACCTTGATGGCCTGAATAACCACTCTACAAATGCTGGAGCGGCGGTGCACTGATAGGAGCTAGCGGTGCACTATAGGGAAACTGATCAAAATACTGCATATGAGAACCACAACCACCTAGAGCACCGTGAGAAGCCTGAAGTGCTGAATGAAACATCCTGGAAGAATGGCCCCTACCAAAAGAATCTCTGCCTCTAGATAAGGCACCACTGAACCTACCCGAATGACGAGGCCTCTTGTTAGACCCCTGACCACTCCCCTGTGATAGAACCATCTCAACTCTCCTGGCCACATTGGCCGCATCCTGAAAAGAAATCTCACTCCCCGTCTCCTTATCCATTTGCAATCGAATAGGCTGAACGAGTCCCTCAATGAACCTCCTCACTCTCACTCTCTCTCAGTGGGAAGTATAAGAAGAACATGACAGGCCAAGTCAATAAATCTAGTCTCGTACTGAGTAACAATCATAGAACCCTGATGGAGACGCTCGAACTGCCTCCGATAGTTCTCCCTCTGAGTGATATGAAGCAACTTCTCCAGAAATAGCTGGGAAAACTGATCCCAAGTCAAAGCCGACGACCCAGCTGGTCTAGCCAAACAATAATCTCTCCACCAAGTCTTGGCGAATCCATACAAACAAAAAGAAGCAAATTCGACCCCATTGGTCTCCAATATCCCCATGTTCCGTAGAACCTCATGACAGCTGTCCAAATAATCCTAGAGATCCTCAAAAGATATACCACCAAAAGTAGTAGTGAAAAGCTCGGTGAACTTGTCCAACCTCCACAAGGCATCAATAGACATAGCTGGCCCCTCACCGGTCTGTGCCACATCATCAGGCTGAACTACCCCAACTGGCTGAGCTGCTAGAGTCTGAAACTGGGGAGCCACCTGCTCCAGAGTGCGAGTAGTTGGAGTCTGGGCTCCTCCTCCAGCCTGAGAGACGGCTGGTGCTATAGGAAGCAAGACTGCCTAGGCGACACTCTCCATAAGGCCCACTAGACGGACCAGAGCATCCTGAAGTACTGGGGTGGCGATGAACCCCTCGGGAACCTGAGCTGGTACTGCTAGAACTGTCTGGGTTGGAACCTCATCGTCATACTCAACCTGAGGCTCCACCGCTGGTGTTGCTGCTCGAGCTCTGGGCTAAGCTCTGCCTCTACCTCGGGCCCTAGCATGGCCTCTGCCCCTCGCATGAGCTGCTACTGGGGGCTCGGGCTACTGGTCAGCTGATGAAGCAGTACGTGTTCTCACCATCTGCGAAAGAACAGAGTGGAAGTTCAATTAGCATTGAGAAATCAAGTCGTACGACATGAGAGAATAGATGTGAAGTTTTTCCTAATTCTGTAGCCTCTAGAAGATAAATATAGACGTCTCCGTACCGATCCCTCAGACTCTACTAAGCTTGTCCGTGAATTGTAAGACCTAAGCAACCTAGAGCTCTGAAACCAACTTTTCACAACCTAGATTTTCCATCCTCGGGAGTCGTGATAGAGCCTACTAGTGAAAGCTAGGAAAGCAAATTATTCCAATTATTTTACCCTTATCATTTTTAATCCCTTAACAATTGCGAGTTAACATTTTATATACAACGAAAATATTAAAGCGGAAGAATGAAATTTATTAATTTAAGCTAATACCAATACAAATCCATAACATAAACCACTCAGAACTGGTGTCACAATCTCACAGACTATCTAAGGATAAGGGTGTATTGTGGGCCGGGCCTAGCCCGGGCTCGCATGCCAAACGGGCCAAATGGGCTGGTTCAAATGGGCCGGTCTCTAGTGGTGCAAAAGCACATAGCGGGCCGGTCCTGACCAAATAGCCCGTGAGCCCGGGACAAGCGGTTCAACTAGACCAAACGGGCCCCAACGACTATTTTTAATTTTTTTTTAAAAAGGGCCAATGGTCAGATTTTTAAAATCTAGCAGTTGGCCTTCAATTTTCAGCCGTTTGGAACTTTAAAAAATAGTCATCTGGCCTCCAAACTTTGTTTTAACCCCAAACTTTTTATAATTACACTTTTCCCTATTGTCAACTATAAATACCACCTCATTATTTCATTTTTACTCACAAATTCATCAATCTCTCTCTAATTTTCTTCTATAATTTCTTACTTTATTATTGCAATTTCGTGAAAAATTGTGAAGTTGGTGAATTGAAGTATTCAAGTCTTTAACGATATTCAATTTTCAAGAAGTTGTTCGTCAATTCGGTAAACTCGTTCCAACTCTTAAGTTTTAATATTATAGTTTTGTTTGTTTTATTTAGTATAATTATAATTAATATGGAATTTTCTTTGAAAAAAATATTTGGTGGTAATGGTAAGGGAAAATCTAAAATTGGTGAATCTAGTCGCCAAGATACTAATCTTCCCCCGGCTCCCCGACCCAGACCTGTTACCCGTCCTCCTCTACCTATAATTCTTGATAGTGATAACCCTTGTTTTCAATTTTTTGATAGTCCATTTTGCCATGATGTTGCACCTGGTCAACAATTAAATGAAGAAGTTATGAATGCTCTTTATCCTAATCAAATTATCTTTGAAAATGATGAGGAAAATGATGATTTAGATGAAACGCAACCGGATTTTGATGATACACCTACTAGTCCTGTTAATAACCCAACTGATGCCCCGCCTGACCCTCCTGTAGTAACCCCTACATTTAATAGAAAACCTTCTAAACGGCCCGAAACATCTCTTGTTTGGCACTTTTTTACTCAACTAAGAGAACAAAATAAGGCTAAGTGTAAAACTTGTGGGTCTTTGATGGCTCATAAATATACTGGAGACCGTAGCAATATGGGTAGTTTGACTAGACACATATTGAAACACCCTAGAGATAAAGCTAGATATTTACAAATGAAAGCTGCGCAAGAGGGGACAAGTGTAGATACTACGGTTAACCCTAGTACAGGTTCAAATGTAGTTCAACCGGGAATTAACACTGTTACCGGTGACATTTTATATTATGATCCAAATAAAGATCGTGAAGAATTGGCAAAAATGGTTACTGTTATGTGCTTACCCTATAGTTTTCCTTCTAACCTCATTTTGTGCATTATATTAGAAGAGTTTTTAATCCTACTTATAAAGGATGGCCTTGCACAACCGTAAAGAGTGATATTTATAAATATAAACATGAATATGAACAATATTTGCGCTATTTATTTACTTATAGCATTGCTATTACTACTGATATTGGTAGAAGTGGTAATGACTGTGATTATCTAACTGTTACAAGTCATTGGATATATGAGGAGTGGATAATGCAAAAGCGCATTATTGCGTATAGAATAATTAATTCACGCCACACAGGTAAGTTTATTGCTAACACAGTTGCAGATATTTGTAGATATTTTTGCATTAGAGATAAAATAATGTTGGTTTCAATGGATAATGCTTCTAGTAACACTAATGCTATAGGCTTTCTTACAACTACACTAAATCCTGCATTTAGTAATATTTTTCATATTAGATGTATTTGTCATATTTACCATTTAATCGTCGGTGATGGTATGAAAGTTTTAAATGTAGAAATTGAAAAGGTTAAAATAGCTCTTAATTGGCCTTTTTATTCAAACCGTAGAAGTAGACTTAGAGATTATTTTAAAAAATGTGATGAATTTGACATTTGAGAAAAAAAAGTTCCTAAACCTTGTCCGACTAGATGGAATTACATGTATGAAAGTTTAGTTATTGCATATGAATATAGAAACCCAATAAGAGCAACATATAATGCTCGTGTAGGTGATGATGATGATGATGATGATGATGATGACAAGCACCTTACAAATCAAGATTGACTAATGTTAAAATGCTTGTAGACTTTTTAGAATAATTTCATGTTGCTACATATGAATTATCTGGGCAATATTATCCTACTATTTATAACTGTTTAGTTTATATTGCAGCACTTGCAGATTTATTTACTCAATTTTCAGAGGGTGGGGTAATTTATCAACAAGCTATTAATTCTATGAAAGCTAAGTTTAAAAAATATTTTTTCCCTATGCCCCCTATTTTTGGTGTTGCTGCAGTGTTAAATCCTACAATGAAATTAGGAGGTCCTCACTTTTGGTACTCAAAAATTTATAACGCTTTATCACTTTAAGCTGAGGAATTTGCTACACTTGGAGATGCAAAAGCCTCAATTAAAATAAACGCTCAAACAATTTATAATGCTTCTCAACTTGCCTTAGATAATGCTAGACCAAATGTTTCAACTCCTACTTCGTCTAGTTCACAATCATCTAAAAGAACTGCGGGCCTAAAAATCCTTAGTTCTTGGACGGAGTTTCGGGGTTCTCAAGGTGATAATATTGGTGATAGTTCACAACTAAATGAGCTTCAAGTTTATTTGTTGCAGGGACTTGAATCAGAATCTCGACGGCTCCTTCGATGTTTTGGAATGGTGGAAGGACAAACAAAAACACTTTCCGATTCTTTTAAGGATGGCTCGAGATATTTTAAGTGTTCAAGCTTCAACAGTGGCATCAGAGAGTACTTTCAGTCAAGTGAGACTTTAAATCGGTGATCATAGGGCGTCTATGAGGGAGAGCTTGGAAAAATTAGTACTCTTCAGAGATTGGATCCGTTCGGAAAGAAAAAATTTTGGACTTGCAGAATCACAACCGGAGATAGACGAAGCTTATGAAGAAATGCTAGTGGAACTTGCGCAGGATGATGCTTCGCCCGGAAGTGGTGATGAACAAGCTTCTTTTCTACCACCACCACCGGAAATTCCTCCGGACCTTGAAGGATTTATGAGATTTGTTTGAGATAATACATAAACTAATATGTAACTTGTATTTTGGCATACTTCCTTAGTTTTTTTTTCTTTTAATGGTGGTATTAGTACCTTGTTGTGCTCATTCCATTGGGGGAGGAAGACTAAGAAAGATATTGCCATTTTTTGTTAATGTCGTAATAATAAAAATTATAAGACATTCCCTTGAATATTTCTTTGCAATTTATTTTGTGTTTAAATTTGATATAGTATATATATATATATGCCTAAACGGGTTTACGAGCACCACTGGTTAGGTTGGCCTAATCAAGGTTTACTGTCGAGACTAGTAACTACCTGGTCTATATCGTTCTTAACCAAAACCCCATCGGGTTGACACAGTACACTCCTAACTACCAAACATGTATAGTAAATAACCTTCGAGAACCAAGTTTAACACTTACCTGTTTAGCCTATCATTTAGGCTAACAATACTGCAAAAATGGAAGAGGGAAAGAAAAGAACAATACCGGACCAGAGACCCTTAGTTATAGCCAAGCGACCTTTTTGATTTTATTTCAAAATGAAAAATATTACAGAAGGGGTTCTTTACAAGTGGAGAGAGAAAATAGAGAGAAGGTAGATGTAACGACCCGAACCGTTGTTTCCTGTATTTTCATCTCGTATTTCCCGTTAAATGCTTATTCATGTTTCAATATGTGTACTTGGTGAATTTGAGTCAATTCGGATCGAGTTTGGTATGAAATGGGACAATTAGGCTCTTTAAGGAAGAATTAGTTTGGAAAAGTCAACTGGACGTTGACTTATGAGTTAGAGGGCTAGGAATTGAATTCCGATGATTCGGTTAGTTTCGGGGGATGATTTAAGGCCTAGGAGCACAATCGGAATTAATTTTGGAGGTCCGGTGAAGAAATTAGCTCATTTTGGCGAAGTTAGTATTTTGGCGATTTCCGGTTGATAGGTGAAATTTTGATCCGACGGTCGGAATGGAATTCCGAGAATTAATGTAACTTCGTTATGCCATTTTGGATATGTGTGAAAAATTTCAAGTCATTCTGACATATTTTGGTCGAGTTTTTGATCGAATGCTCGTTTTGGAAGTTTTAAAGGAACTTAGACTTGAATTCGATGTAATTCGATAATTTTGGTGTTAGTCGAGGTGTTTTGATAATTGGAACAAGTTTGAATAATATTATAAGATTTATTGGTATTTTTGGTTGAGGTCCCGAGGACCTCGGGGTGATTTCGGATGGCTAATGGGAACTTTTGAAGTTGAGAAATTTCATAATAGACGAAATTGTAAATGAGTGTGCACAAGACCTCACTTTAAACGACCATATATCCAGTTATATATGGAGTTGCGTGAGGATCTACCTATCAAACTAAAGCCCTATGAGTGTAGTTTCCAACACAATAAACCGTTCTTAATTTGGAGGTGTATACAGAAATGTATGATCATTTTACTGGGCATGTATCAGTAGCGCGGCCTTAGCGCGGAGCGCGTAGCCAGCTCTAATTGAGTATTCTTCTGCCTCACTAGCACGGGATTAGCGCGGGTGTGCTAGTGTCAGGCCTCTAAATACACCTAAGGACGGGAAATGATGGACTTTGAGTCATTTCTCAAGCCTAGGGCTTCCCCAACACCCCCAATTCGACCAAGACACCCAATTGCACTCCTAAGGTAAGATTTTTGGAGTATTTTGAGTTGATTACTACTCCCAAACACTTATATTAACATGGATTGATCTTAAAAATCCTTAGATTTTCAAGAAATTCCTTCAAGAACTCAAAGGAGGGTTTTGCAAGATTTCTTCCAAAAGGTAATCCTACACCCTTAGACTTACATATATGAATATATTATGGGAATATGAGTATGAATCAAGTATTACAACTTATTGTATGGTGGTTGGAAGCCATAAATTCCCAATTTAAATACATGAACATGGTAGGGATTTAAAGGTGTTTATTTGATGGAATTTTTGTTGGTTTGGGTGTGAATGGTTGATCACACATGTGATGTTAGGAGTATAAATTGTTAAAGAATAATAGTGGGATGAATTGTTGGTTAATGGTGATAGTTGGGGGAACCAATGCTATAGTTAAGAGGTGTAAATATTTATGCCTACAAGATGTTTGATAATATGCCTAAATGGCATAATTTATAGGATCTAGTACTAATATTGGCCCTATTGAGTGTTGTATTATAGATTGAAGTTACATAACTGTATGGGATCATTATAGTATCATTAAGGGGCGAATTTCAAATATGTATGGTTAAAATCCCGTCTTTTAGAAATCGAACTTCATCGATGTTTGTGTGATTTTTGGCAGATTCGTCACACGAGGAGGCCAATTAGAGAGGCAAGGGCATAGCGAGCTAGAGGTGAGTAATGATTTTAAATGATGCACTGAGGGTTTGAAACCCCGGATTGCACAACATACAACTATGTTGAGATGAGACACGCGTTGTATGACGAGCGCGAGGTCATTTACTATTGGGTATTGTGACTTGGTCCATCCCAGTTGATATTTTCACCGCGTAATTGATAAAGATTTATTGTTTTTCACTATGATTGGGCTTATTGCCATATTTGGACTTCGTGCCAATTATCTGAAATCTTTTGTGAATTTACATCACTATTTTCCTCACGAATTGAAATATTATTTGAACTCAGTCCAATTGAATTATATTATTTTGTGAAATATTATTGCCATATTCAGTCCAATTTACTGATGCCCAAGAGCCTTATGATTATTTTCTGGACTGATTGAGGCCGAGGGCCATACGTGAGGATATGTTGAGTGATATGAGGAGGCTTTCAGGCCTCGAGTGTTATTTGAGGAGGCTTTCAGGCCTCGAGTGTTATATGAGGAGGCTCTCAGGCCTCGAGTGTTATATGAGGAGGCTCTCAGGCCTCGAGTGTTATATGAGGAGGCTCTCAGGACTCGAGTGTTATATGAGGAGGCTTTCAGGCCTCGAGTGTTATATGAGGAGGCTTTCAGGCCTCGTGTGTGATGTGTGAAGGCTTTCAGGCCTATTGATATTGTGCTTGGGCTGTAGAAGCCCCTCCGGAGTCTGTACACACCCCCAGTGAGCGCAGGGTACCCAGGTGAGTTGGGAGTGGGCCCGAGAGGCCGATGTTTGTGTTCTGGTGAGTTGGGAGTGAGCCCGAGGGGCTGATATTGTGTGCTGGTGAGTTGGGAGTGAGCCCGCGGGGCTGATACTGTATTGAGAATTTGATATTGAGCCCGAGGGGCAAGTTTCTGATTATTCCTTACTTGTTGAAATTTAATTGTCTTCACTGTTTTAAAAGAGAATTATCTGATATTCCACGGTTTTATTGTATAATTGATTTTACTGCTTGAGATAGCATTATATTGTGCCTTTATGAGATTTCATGCTTTCAGTAGTTATTTATTTTTATTACTCACTGAGTTGGAGTACTCACATTACTCCCTGCACCATGTGTGCAGGTACAGGTATTCCTGAGGCATAGAGCGAGTTTTCTACTGTTCAGTTTTCAGCGGAGTTATCGAGGTAGCTGCATGGCATTCGCAGCTTCGTTTTCTCCCTTATCTTTTTTATTTATGATAATTCCAGACTTTGTAAAATATTAGTAAACTCTGTAGTATCTCATGACTTGTGACACCCCGAGTTCGGGCTGAGTTGGGAGGGTTTTCCTTGTTCTATCACGTTTATTTCGCATTTAAGATTATATTGCCCATGATTTAGACTTATTCCTGCTAAGTAATTATAAAGAGATGTACTGTTTTGTTGATTGGCTAGCCTTGTCCTCACGAGAGGCGCCATCACGACCGGGTTGGGATTTTGGGTCGTGACAGCAGAGCTAATGCTTTGCCTAAACAGGCCAAATGATAGGCTAAACATGTAAGTGTTAAACTTGGTTCTCGAAGGTTATTTACTATATATGTTTGGCAGTTAGGAGTGTACTGTGTCAACCCAATGGGGTTTTTGTTAAGAACTATATAGACCAGGCAGTTACTAGTCTCGATAGTAAACCTTGATTAGGCCAACCTAACCGGTGGTGCTCGTAAACCCATTTAGGCAGGTGGCCGTTGAAGGGTTATGAGGAGCCTCGTGGTTTAAAGTTTACTGTAGAAGTTAGTAGCTGGCCAGGACTGGTGTTCTTATAATTCATTCCTGAGCCCTATTCGGAAGTGATCCTGTACCCCATTTGGTATCAGAGCCATGTTAGTAAAAAAACCTTAGAAGCTAATTTTAACGCTATTTTCTTGATAAATATCATTAGGAAGAAAACTATTGTTAAAAACAATAGAAAAGAAGAATATGAATTGCCTCAACAATTAGATCTGCTTAATAGGTAGACGATACCATTAGTCAAGCTTAAGGTAATATACCAACTAGGCACCTTTGAAAGAATAGGTTTAAAACAAGTAGTTAAAACTACTGAAGAGACTATCACTGTAGATAGTGACCATGCTACGTTCAGATTATTATCTGAAAGTGATTTAGCCCCTTTATAGGGATTCACATAGATTTATACATATAGGCTTGACACAAGTAGCCTTTAAGCCACTTACGCTAAGAGGCTTACCTGAAAGCTTTATAGCAGCTCTCAGAGATGGCATAAATCTGAACTGGAAAAAGTCTCTTATAGGGACAATGCAACTAGTTTGGCCAATACTGAGGCTACAGAAATAGAACAAACCTCAGATGGCACTGTTAAAATCAAGTTCAATAAACCCGATCAAACTGATAATATCAGTTTATCATCTAAACTGACTAGATCAAATTCTTCATATATTTCTCCCATTGATTATGTGGTAGATTTTTCATCTAGAGCATCCACATCTAAAATTAGAGAAAATAATATAGTTTATGATGTTAGTAGAAGTAGGGATAATATTGTCAAGATAAATAATACTACAGATCTTGGACCAACTGCGTCCGAAATGGATTTTTCAAAGGGGTTTAAAAATGACTGAAAACCAAATAGATTTTAGTCCGGGTTCACCGGCAAGAAAAATAATTTTAGAAGAATTTCTAAAACCCTGTCACGACCCGGATTTCCCACCATCGGGTGTCGTGATGGAGCCTACTATCGGAGCTAGGCAAGCCAAATTTCTAAAACACCGTTCCTGCTTTCTTTCAAACAATATAATAAACGAGACAAAATTTAAGCGGAAGACTTTAAATCTAAAGCAACTGAAAACCAAAAGTGCGGAAGTTTAATACACATCACTACCCAAGGTCTGGTGTCATTAGTTCACGGACTACTACAGAATACTACAAACAATGTCTGAAAGGAAATACATAATGTTTGTCTGATACAAGATGAACAAACGAAAAACATGGAAAGGGACTTCGGCCTGCAAATGCCAGCTAGGCTACCTCGAGAGTCCCTGGACTGAAGACAGCTCCCAGAAATCCTACTGTTGTGGTCCGCAAGCTGCTCCCTGATCTGTGCACAAAAATGCACAGAGTGTAGCATCAGCACAACCGACCCCATGTGCTGGTAAGTGCCTGGCCTAACCCCGGCGAAGTAGTGATGAGGCTAGACAGTACCTACCACAATTAACATGTACAGATATATATACAACAAGTGCAAGAAAACAATAACAAGATAATACAAAGTAAAACTGGGAGGGGACATGCTATCGGGGAGTAACAGATAAAAATGAAATATCGGAAATAAGCAGAAGAGACTCCGGTTCCCATGATATATATATATATATAAGTGGACGGCGTGCCACACGATCCCATAATATCATATATAAGTGGACGGCGTGCCACACGATCCCATAATATCATATATAAGTGGACGGCGTGCCACACGATCCCATAATATCATATATAAGTGGACGGCGTGCCACACGATCCCATAATATCATATATAAGTGGACGGCGTGCCACACGATCCCATAATATCATATATAAGTGGACGGCGTGCCACACGATCCCATAATATCATATATAAGTGGACGGCGTGCCACACGATCCCATAATATCATATATAAGTGGACGGCGTGCCACACGATCCCATAATATAGTTCATAATATCTGACTTCATATAGTAGACCCCTTCAGGGGAGAATAACAACTCAATACCTTTAACCCGACAAGGGTACAACTAACTGCCCAAAATATCCCGACAAGGGAGAGTATATATATCAGTCTACACATCTCGGCAAGGGAGTATTCACAACACATTCTCCTTTTTAAATCCATTCTTCCTCAACTAACACATTCATGTTCGAGCTAATGCTCCAAAAGTACACCAATCACAATTTTACCTCAACCGTTCATATTATATGAAACTCATCAAATAAACAAGGAGCTTGTGTCAAATTATTCGAACTAAAAGCAATCAAGACCCACGGTCATGCTAGACTCCGGTGCATAGATAACCGTCACCATGCCTATACACCGTACTCCACATTAGCAAGTAGCAAATATCATCCTAATCCTATTCCCTCAAGCCAAAGTTAGAACAAACACTTACCTCGAATGCTCCAAACTCAACTCACGCTTCTAGTATAGCTTTACCACTTGATTGCACCACCAATCCGTTCGAATCTAGTCATAAGTTACTTAATCACATTAATAATTACTAAATGAATCATCCCTAATGCATGAAAATAGATTTTTCAAGGTTTTTCCCAAAAAGGTCAAAAATACCCCCGGACCCACGTGGTCGAAACTCGAGGTTCGGACCAAAACCCGGTTACCCATTCCCCCATGAATCCAAATATATGTTTTGTTTTTAAATCGGACCCCAAATTAAGGTCCAACTTCTCAATTTGTAGAAAACCTAGGTTCTACCCAAAACACCCAATTTTCCCCATGAAAATCTTTGATTTGAAGTTGAAATTATGTTAAAAGATATTAAGGAATAAAGAAATTAAGTTAGAAATCACTTACCATTCGTTTTGAAGAAGAAAAGTTGTTTAGAAAATCGCCTCTTAGGTTTTGGGTTTTTGAAAAGTGGAAAAATGACTAAAAATCCCGAATTTATACATTTTTCTGGGGGCTGGCGCGGACCGCACAGAAATGCACCGCGACCACGCCGAGGGAGGGGAGAAGTGGGCTCTATCTGAACCCACCCGGCACGGACCACACTGATTTGGTGCGCGGCCGCGCTGGTCCACCCTCTGAACCCCACCACACGGACCGCACAGAAAAGCACCGTGGCCGCGTGGCTGCCAGCGCAGACTGCGCGGAAATGGCCGCGGACGCGCTGGGCCTGCAACATCTGAATCTGTATATTTTTTCTAAGTCTAAGACCTCCCGGGCCCCATTCAAAACTCACCCGAGCCCTCGGGGCTCCAAACCAAACATGCACACAACCTTAAAAATATCTTACGGACTTACTCGTGCGATCAAATCGCCAAAATAACATCATATACATAGGATCAAGCCTCAAACACATGATTTTCTTTCTTCAACTTTCATAACTCAAATTCTCCATTTTTGGTCCGAAACACGTCATATGACGTCTGTTTTTAGCCAAACTTTACATATAGTGCTTAACACATATTTAAGACTTGTACCGGGCGTCGGAACCAAAATACGAGCCCGATACCTATATGTTCTAACCCCTTTTTCATTCCAAATTTTCATATCAAATTTCAGAAAAACAATTTCTTTCAAAAATTCATTTCTCGGGCTTGGGACCTCAGAATTTGATTCTGGGCACACGCCCAAGTCCCATATTTTTCTACGGACCCTCCGGGACCGTCGAATCACAAGTCCGGGTTCGTTTACCCAAAATGTTTACCGAAGTCAACATTATGCATATTAATACCAAAATTCATCAAATGTTTCACATAATTCACATATTCTAACATCAAAACTTTCCGGCTACGCGCCCGAACTGCGCACGCCAATCGAAGCAACTAAAAGCGAGGTTTTCAAGTCCTCGAAAGCGCGGAACAAGGAAGAACTATGGTGATGACCCTTCGGGTCGTCACATTCTCCACCTCTAAAACAACCGTTCGTCCTCGAACGGACAAAAGAAAGAAGTACCTGAGTCGGGAAATAAATGAGGATAACGGCTCCGCATATCGGACTCGGACTCCCAGGTCGATGCCTCAGGAGGCTGACCTCTCCACTGAACACGCACTGAAGGAAAACTCTTCGACCTCAACTGTCGAACCTGCCGGTCTAGAATAGCCACCGGCTCCTCCTCATATGACAGATCCTTGTCCAATTGGACAGTGCTGAAATCCAACACGTGCGATGGATCTCCGCGATACTTCCGGATCATAGATACATGAAACACGGGATGCACAACTGACAAGCTAGGTGGCAAGGCAAGTCTATAAACCACCTCTCCCACACGATCAAGAATCTCAAATGGACCGATGAACCTAGGGCTGAGCTTGCCCTTCTTCCCAAATCTTATCACGCCCTTCATAGGCGATAGACGGAGCAATACCCGCTCACCGACCATGAAAGCAACATCTCTGACCTTGCGGTCTGCATAACTCTTCTGTCTGGACTGAGCTGTACGAAGTCTATCCTGAATAATCCTGACCTTGTCCAAGGCTTCCTGAACCAGATCCGTACCCAATAATCGAGCCTCTCCCGGCTCAAACCATCCAACTGGAGACCGACATCACCTACCATACAACGCCTCATACAGATCCATCCGAATGCTGGACTGGTAGCTGTTGTTGTAGGCGAACTCTTCTAAAGGCAAAAACTGGTCCCACGAGCCTCCAAAATCAATGACACAGGCTCGGAGCATGTCCTCAAGAATCTGAATAGTCCTTTCGGACTGACCGTCCGTCTGGGGATGAAATGCTGTACTCAACTCAACCTCAGTGCCCAACTCTCGCTGAACCGCTCTCCAGAAATGTGAGGTAAACTGCATACCCCGATCCGAAATGATAGATAACGGCACCCCATGAAGGCGAACAATCTCCCTGATATAAATCTCGGCTAACCTTTCGGACGAATAGGTGGCTGCAACAGGAACAAAATGCATTGACTTGGTCAGCCTATCAACAATGACCTAAACTGCATCAAACTTTTTCCGAGTCATCGGAAGTCCATTAACGAAATCCATCGTAATCCTCTCCCACTTCCACTCGGGAAGTGCAATCCTCTGAAATAGACCACCGGGTCTTTGATGCTCGTACTTAACCTGCTGACAATTCAAACACCGAGCCACGTGCACAACGATGTCTTTCTTCATCTTACGCCACCAATAGTGCTGCCTCAGATCCTGATATATCTTCACGGCGCCCGGGTGAATAGAATACCGAGAACTGTGGGCCTCCGCTAAGATCAGCTCTCGAATCCCATCAACATTGGGCACACAAACTCGCCCCTGCAATCTCAATACACCATCATCATCTAAGGTTACTTTCTTGGCACCTCCACGCTGCACCGTGTCTCTCAAGACACACAAATGGGGATCCTCAAACTGCCGCTCGCGGATACGCTCTAATAGTGAAGAACGAGCAACCGTGCAAGCTAACACTCTGCTAGGCTCAGAAATATCCAACCTCACAAGATGATTGGCCAAGGCCTGAACATCCAAAGCAAGCGATCTCTGGCTGACTGGAATATAAGCAAGACTACCCATGCTGGTGGACTTCCTGCTCAATGCATCGGCCACAACATTGGCCTTCCCCAGGTGGTATAAGATAGTAACATCATAATCCTTTAGTAACTCTAACCACCCCCTCTGCCTAAAATTCAACTCTTTCTACTTGAACAGATACTGAAGACTCTTGTGATCAGTGTAAACCTCACACGTCACGCCATATAAGTAATGCCTCCAAATCTTCAAGGCATGAACAATGGCTGCCAACTCGAGATCATGAACCGGATAATTCTTCTCGTGGATCTTCAACTGCCTCGAAGCATAAGCAATGACTTTGCCTTCCTGCATCAACACTGCACCAAGCCCAATACGAGACGCATCACAATAGACCGTATATGGCCCTGAACCTGTGGGCAAAACCAATACTGGTGCCGTAGTCAGAGCCGTCTTGAGCTTCTGAAAGCTCGCCTCACACTCGTCCGACCACCTGAACTGGACACCCTTTTGGGTCAATCTGGTCATAGGGGCTGCAATGGATGAAAACCCCTCCACGAACGGACGGTAGTAACCTGCTAACCCCAGGAAACTCCGAATATCCGTAGCTGAAACTGGTCGAGGCCAGTTCTTGACTGCCTCTATCTTCTTCGGGTCTACCTGAATACCTGCTGCTGATACGACATGACCCAGGAATGCAACCGAACTCAACCAAAACTCGCACTTTGAGAACTTAGCATACAACTGACTATCCTTTAGGGTCTGAAGGAACACTCTGAGGTGTTGCTCATGCTTCTCCTGACTGCGGGAGTATATAAGAATATCGTCAATGAAGACTATCACGAACAAGTCCAAATAAGGTCTGAACACTCGGTTCATCAACTCCATGAACGCTGCTGGGGCATTAGTCAATCCAAATGACATGATCAAAAACTCAGAGTCCCCATACCGAGTGCGAAATGCTGTCTTGGGGACATCAGACGCCCTAATCCTCAGTTGATGATAACCAGATCTCAAATCTATCTTTGAGAACACCCTCGCACCCTGAAGCTGGTCAAATAAATCATCAATCTTCAGCAATGGATACTTATTCTTAATTGTAACCTTGTTCAATTGCCGGTAATCGATGCACATTCTCATCGAACCATCCTTTTTCTCAACAAACAACACCGGCGCACCCCAAGGTAAAACACTGGGTCTAATGAAACCTTTCTCAAGCAAATCCTGCAGCTGTTCCTTTAACTCTTTCAACTCCAGCGGGGCCATACGATATGGCGGGATAGAAATGGGTTGAGTGCCCGGGGCCAAATCAATACAAAAGTCGATATCCCTGTCGGGCGGCATACCCGGCAAGTCTGAAGGGAAAACCTCAGGAAACTCCCGAACAACGGGCACAGAATCAATAGAAGGGGCCTCCGCACTAGAATCGTGAACATACGCCAAGTAGGCCAAACATCCCTTCTCGACCATACGCCGAGCTTTCACCTACGAGATAACACTGCGGGTACAATGACCAGAAGTCCCTCTCTACTCTAAACGGGGTAAACCCGGTAAGGCTAAGGTCACGGCCTTGGCATGATAATTCAAGATCGCATGATACGGGGATAACCAATCCATCCCCAATATGACGTCGAAATCCACCATATCCAAGAGCAACAAGTCAACACGGGTCTCAAGACCCCTGAATACCACAACACATGAATGATGAACCCGGTCCACCACTATAGAATTCCCCACTGGCGTAGACACATATACAGGAATACTCAAGGCCTCGCTAGGCATAACCAAATAGGGTGCAAAATAGGACGACACATATGAATACGTAGATCTGGGATCAAATAGCACAGAAGCATCCCTATCATAGACCAGAATAGTACCTGTAATCACAGCATCTGATGACTCAGCCTCTGGCCTGGCTGGCAAGGCATAACAACGGGGTTGGGCCCCACCTTCTTGAATCATATCCCTGGGACGATCTGCTGCTGGCTGACCCCTACCTCTAGCGGTCTCAGCTCCACCTCTAAGACCTCTACCTCCACCTCTATGTCCTCTACCCCCGCCTCTAGCTGGCTGGGCAGGCTGTGGGGCAACTGGTGCCTGGATCATCGGGCGAGGACCCTACTGCTGCGAGCTACTAGAAACTCGAGGGCAATATCTGGCAATGTGACTCACATCGCTGCAAGTATAACAAGCCCTCGGCTGCTGAGAATAACGAAGTGGTGGTGCACTGATAGGTGCTGATGGTGAACTGAAGAGCTGCTGGTCAGAATACTGTGGCTGAGAACCACGACCACCTGGTGTACCATGAGAAGCCTGGAGAGCTGACTGAAAGGGCCTCAAAGGATGGCCTCTACCATAAGAATCCCTACCTCCAGAGGAGGTACCACTGAATCTACCCGAATGACGGGGCCTCTTATCAGACCCATGACCACCTCCCTAAGCATGTGCCATCTCTATCCGACGGGCACCATCTACCGCCTCCTGAAATGAAATCTCACTACCGGCACTCATGGCCATCTGAACACGGATCGGCTGGGCCAACCCATCAATAAACCTCCGCACCCTCTCTCTATCGGTGGGGAGTATCACAATGGCATGACGAGCAAGATCAATGAACCGGGTCTCATACTGGGTGACCGTCATAGGACCCTGCTGTAGACGCTCAAACTGCTTGCGAAGAGCATCTCGCTGAGTAACTGGAAGAAACTTCCCCAGAAATAACTCCGAAAACTGATCCCAGGTCAATGATGGCGACCCTGTTGGCCTGGCTAAACAAAAATCCCTCCACCAAGTCTTGGCGGATCCTGCCAGGCGAAAAGTGGCGAAATCGACCCCATTGGTCTCTACAATGCCCATAGTCCGTAGAACCTCATGACAACTGAATATGAAATCCTGAGCATCCTCTGAGGGAGTGCCACTATATGTAGTAGTGAAGAGCTTGGTGAAACGATCAAGCCTCCACAAAGCATCCGCGGACATAGCCGCACCATCACTGGACTGAGCCACAATACCTGGCTGGGCTGCCACAGCTGGCTGAACTGCCACGGCTGGCTGAACTGCTGGAACCTGAGCCTGAGGAGCTACTGGCTATAGAGTATGAGTATCGGGAGTCTGAACTCCTCCCCCAGCCTGAGATGTGGCTGGAGCTACGGGAAGCAAACCCGCTCTAGAAATGCCCTCCATAAAGCCTACCAATCGGACCAAAGCGTCCTGAAGCACTGGAGTGGCTATGAAACCCTCTGGGACCTGAGCTGGGCCCACTGGAACAGCTGGGGCCGGAACCTCCTCCTCAAAATCGACCTGAGGCTCTGTCGCTGGAAATGCTGCTCGGGGCTGAGCTCTGCCCCGGCCTCGGCCTCTGGCACGGCCTCGGCCTCACCTTCTGCCCCTAATAGGGGCTGCTGCTGGGGGCTTAGGCTGTTGCGCGGTAGAAAAGGAAGCACGTGTCCTCGCCATCTGCGAAAGAACAGAGTGTAAGGACAATTAGTACTTGAGAAACAGAATCGCACGACAAGAATGAACAAGGTGAAGTTTTCCTAACTCAGTAGCCTCTGCGGGATAAATACAGACGTCTCCGTACCGATCCCTCAGACTCTACTGAGCTTGTCTGTGAGTTGTGAGACCTAAGTAACCTAGTGCTCTGATACCAACTTGTCACGACCCGAATTTCCCACCATCAGGTGTCGTGATGGCGCCTACTATGGGAGCTAGGCAAGCCAAATATTTAAAACACCTTTCCTGCTTTCTTTCAAACAATATAATAAACGAGACAAAATTTAAGCGGAAGACTTTAAATCTAAAGCAACTGAAAACCAAAAGTGCGGAAGTTTAATACACATCACTACCCAAGGTCTGGTGTCACTAGCTCACGGACTACTATATAATACTACAAACAATGTCTGAAAGGAAATACATCATGTTTGTCTGATACAAGATGAACAAACGAAAACATGGAAAGGGACTTCGGCCTGCGAACGCCATCTAGGCTACCTCGAGAGTCCCTGGACTGAAGATAGCTCCCAGAAATTCTGCTACTGTGGTCCGCAAGCTGCTCCCTGATCTGTTCATGTAAATGCACAGAGTGTAGCATCAGCACAACCGACCCCATGTGCTGGTAAGTGCCTGGCCTAACCCCGGTGAAGTAGTGATGAGGGTAGACAGTACCTACCACGATTAACCTGTACAGATATATATACAACAAGTGCAAGAAAACAATAACAAGATAATACAAATTAAAACTGGGAGGGGACATGCTATCAGGGAGTAACAGATAAAAATGAAATATCGGAAATAAGCAGAAGAGACTCCGGTTCCCATGATATATATATATATATATATATATATATATATATATATATATATATATATATATATATATATATATATATATATAAGTGGACGGCGTGCCACACGATCCCATAATATCATATTTAAGTGGACGGTGTGCCACACGATCCCATAATATCATATATAAGTGGACGGCATAATATTTGACTTCATATAGTAGACCCCTTTAGGGGAGAATAACAACTCAATACCTTTAACCCGGCAAGGGTACGACTAACAGCCCAAAATATCTCGACAAAGGAGAATATATATATCAGTCTACACATCCCGGCAAGGGAGTATTCACAACACATTCTCCTTTTTAAATCCATTCTTCCTCAACTAACACATTCATGTTCGAGCTAACGCTCCAAAAGTACACCAATCGCAATTTTACCTCAACCATTCATATTATATGAAACTCATCAAATAAACAAGGAGCTTGTGTCACATTATTCGAATTAAAAGCAATCAAGACCCACGGTCATGCTAGACTCCGGTGCATAGATAACCGTCACCATGCCTATACACCGTACTCCACATTAGCAAGTAGCAAATATCATCCTAATCTTATTCCCTCAAGCCAAAGTTAGAACAAACACTTACCTCGAATGCTCCAAACTCAACTCACGCTTCTAGTATAGCTTTACCTCTTGATTCCACCACCAATCCGCTCGAATCTAGTCATAAGTTACTTAATCACATTAATAATTACTAAATGAATCATCCCCAATGCATGAAAATAGATTTTTCAAGGTTTTTCCCAAAAAGGTCAAAAATACCCCCGGTCCACGTGGTCGAAACTCGAGGTTCGGACCAAAACCTGGTTACCCATTCCCCCATGAATCCAAATATATGATTTGTTTTTAAATCGGACCCCAAATTGAGGTCCAACTTCTCAATTTGTAGAAAACCTAGGTTCTACCCAAAACACCCAATTTTTCCCATGAAAATCTTTGATTTGAAGTTGAAATTATGTTAAAAGATATTAAGGAATAAAGAAATTAAGTTAGAAATCACTTACCAATCGTTCTGAAGAAGAAAAGTTGTTTGGAAAATCGCCTCTTAGGTTTTGGGTTTTTGAAAAGTGGAAAAATGACTAAAAATCCCGAATTTATACATTTTTCTGGGGGCTGGCGCGGACCGCATAGAAATGCACCGCGGCCGCGCCGAGGGAGGGGAGAAGTGGGCTCTCTCTGAACCCACCCGGCGCGATCGCACTGATTTGGTGCGCGGCCGCGCTGGTCGACCCTCTGAACCCCACCACACGGACCGCACAGAAAAGCACTGTGGCAGCGTGGCTGCCAGCGCGGACCGCGCGGAAATGGCCGCGGCCGCGCTGGGCCTGCAACATCTGAATCTGTATATTTTTTCTAAGTCTAAGACCTCCCGGGCCCCATTCAAAACTCACCCGAGCACTCGGGGCTCCAAACCAAACATGCACACAACCTTAAAAACATCTTACAGACTTACTCGTGCGATCAAATCGCCAAAATAACATCATATATATAGGATCAAGCCTCAAACACATGATTTTCTTTCTTCAACTTTCATAACTCAAATTCTCCATTTTTAGTCCGAAACACGTCATATGACGTCCGTTTTTAGCCAAACTTTACAGATAGTGCTTAACACATATTTAAGACTTGTACCGGGCGTCGGAACCAAAATACGATCCCGATACCTATATTTTCTAACCCCTTTTCATTCCAAATTTTCATATCAAATTTCAGAAAAACAATTTCTTTCAAAAATGCATTTCTCGGGCTTGGGACCTCAGAATTTGATTCCGGGCACACGCCCAAGTCCTATATTTTTCTACGGACCCTCCGGAACAGTCGAATCATAGGTCCGGGTCCGTTTACCCAAAATGTTGACCGAAGTCAACATTATGCATATTAATACCAAAATTCATCAAATGTTTCACATAATTCACATATTCTAACATCAAAACTTTCCGGCTACGCGCCCGAACTGTGCACACCAATCGAGGCAACTAAAAGCGAGGTTTTCAAGGCCTCGAAAGCACAGAACAAGGAAGAACTTCGGTGATGACCCTTCGGTTGTCACAAACCCAGATGGGTTGTTTTCAAAAAATGGTTTCATGAAAATATGACTCCTGAATTAGTACAATTTTTTGACATGACTTTTATACAGACATTAGCAAGAAAAATAAAATTATTGCTTTTGTTCCATGGTTTATGTCTAAGCATGTTTATAACTATATTTCTGTGTTAGAAAGAGATTATACACTTACATATTAAAATATTGTTAATTCTATTTTGCCACCCCAACAATCTTTCCATATAGGGGAAAAAGATAAAATCATTTACTGCACTGCTTTTTCAAAAATATTTGAAAACGATGTTGCTACTATAACTGCTAAGAATTTGAATACCATGCTTACTCAGAACAATTATACTAATATATATGTGAGTATTCTGGGTGAACAAGTTATTAAGATCCATGAGAAATTGGACAAGCTTATAGCTGAGGTCCAAAAAATCCAACAGAAGGATACAAAAGGTAAAGAGAAAATCGCTACTGCTAGTATCCAACCATCTCCTGAAATAAAAGACTTTAAATAGAAAAGTTTGGATGACGTAAGTCTAGAAAATATTGAAGAACTTCTTGCTAAGAAGTTAGGTGAATTTAGAGTTGGTCCTCTAAGTTTAGAGCATGCATCTACTAGCAATCTGAAAGTAGATGACAAGATTAATAAAATCTCTGAAAAGTATGCTCGGAAGCCATACCAAAGAATGTTTTATTATCCAAGACCAACCCCTCAAGATGTCTTAATAGAAGAACAGAATAATGACCACTACCACCAGGGTTACAGTGGGTCAGATATCTATGAATGGAACATATATGGTCTTGCTGAAAGACAGATCTATACGACAATACATAGAATGCTTATGTACAGTACTATCTGTAAGGTTAATAAGAATACAGATAGGGCAATTGAAGAAATGATTATTGCCGGGTTTACTGGTCAGCTAAAAGGCTGGTGGGATAATTATCTCACTCATGACCAGCGTTTTCAAATAATGAATGCAACCAAGACTGAAGATGATAAGAGTGTTCAAAATTCAGTCTATTCTTTAGTCATGAATATTATCGAACACTTTTCTGGAAGATGGTCTGATAATAGTGAGACCATTAGAACAATGCTCCAGAACTAAATACATGATTATATTGTGAAATCATCCTTAAAATTGATGGAAATATAGCCAAATTGTAAGAAAATAAGGCTTGAAGTTGAAATTCTAAATTTGGGATTTGAAGGGCCATTTGTGGTTCGATTTGAGAGATTTTTGTATGTATAGACTCGTGTAGAGATAAGGAACCCGATGACGTAAAAATTTCTGAATTTTGAGACGTGGGCCCGGGGCTCGGATTTTGTCAAATTCGTGAATTTTGATATTTTTCGAGTGTTTTCGATTGGGTATTATCCCTTTAGCATAATGCGACATATTCGTTGTGATTTTAGGCAGATTCGTCGCACAAGGAGGCTAATTTGAGAAGCAAGGGCATAGCGAGCTAGAGCTTTGGCCGGTTTAAGGTGAGTAATTGATGTAAATGATGTCTTGAGGGTTTGAAACCCCGGAATTTCACATCGTAACGCTATATTAAGGTGACTTGCACGCCGGATAACGGGCGTGGGGTAGAGCACCATTGGGGATTGTGACATGGTCCGTCCCGAGAGATGTTTTTATCGTGTTTTCTACTTGAACTAAATTGAGAATCATCCTTACGTGGATTTAATTGTTACATTTGAGCTTCTTGCCAATTATTTGAATCCTTCAGGGATTGACATCACTGTTTTCGCATACATGCATATCATTTGATCTCAGTCCAAGGTTTTAAATAATGTTTTGCAAACTTAGCCATCTTTCTAAGAATTGAAAATTTAAATGATATTTCTAAATGATATTTCGGGCTGAGAACTACAGTTTCACAAATGCCCAAGGGGCTTATGATGATTTCTGGACTGAGCATGGATCGGGCTGCACGCCGCAGCAGTGTTATATTGATATTGAGGCCGAGAGCCTGGTTGATTACATTGATATTGAGGCCGAGGGCTTAGTTGATTACATTGATATTGAGGCCGAGAGCCTGGGTGATTATATTGATATTGATATGAGGCCGAGGGCCTAGATTTGATGCCACGAGATGGCTTGATATTGTGCTTGGGCTGTAGGAGCCCCTCTGAAGTCTGTACACACCCCCATCATATGCATTGCATTGCACTCATGCATAGAGTGTACCATCATATGCATTGCATTGCACTCATGCATTTGTTTTTATCTGTTATACCTGTCTCAGTATTTGGTACTCTAATTTAATTGACTTGTTGCTTCCTTATTTGTTGTTCTAAGCTGCCAGTTATAGTTTACTTTGTATTTTTCCACGATTTCTTATTCTCAGCCTTTATTTATGTTTATTACTCACTGGGTCGGAGTACTCACATTACTCCCTGCACCTTGCGTGCAGATCCAGGTACACCACAGGCTGAGTGAGGATTTGTTTAGCTGAGCAGCAGTATCCGGGAGTATTGAGGTAGTTGCATGGCGTTCGCAGCCTTGATCTCTCCCCTCTATCTCTATCTTTTATTCCGCATTTTTCCTAGACATACTTGTAATAGGTGGATATCATGTATTAGAGGCTCATATTTGTGACACCGGATTCTATTGGGCTATGGTGTGGTATTTTAGTTGAATTTCCGCAGGTTTTATTATTAATTATACACTTGAAAGTGATGACTTAGTAAATTCTCTGTGATATTTATCTATAATATGAATAAGAATTTGGGATAATGTTGTTGAATGGTCGGGCTTTCCTAGGAGTGTGTTGTGCGCCATCATGACCGGGGTTGGGGTCGTGACATGTGGTGACCATCCGAATCAATTTTGCAGCAGGAAGAAGCATATTATAAGTCTTCCTTATGAAGAGGACTTCTCTGAGGATATTATTCCGACCAAAGCTTGACCTTGTCAAATGAACTCTGATTATTTGGAGTTATGTAAAAAGGAAATTGATTCCTTATAGCAGAAGGGTTTAATTAGACCTTCAAAGTCCAAGTGGTCTTGTACTACTTTCTATGTTAATAAGCATGTTGAGTAGGAACGAGGAGTTCCTATATTAGTTATTAATTACAAATCCCTTAATAAGTTGTTAAAATGGATTAGATATCCCATCCCTAATAAAAATGATTTACTGGATAGATTACATGATGCCATCATATTTTCCAAATTTGATTTAAAATCAGGAAATTGGAAAATTTAAATATCTGAATCAGATAGATACAAAACTGTTTCAATGTGCCAATGGGTCAATATAAATGGAATGTTATGCCCTTTGGTTTGTAAAATACTCCCTCGGAATTTCAAAAAATTATGAATGATATTTTCCTTCCTTATACGGACTTCATAATTGTTTACATTGATGATATTCTATTATTTTCAAAAAATATAGAATATCATTTCAAACATTAAAATTTGTTCAAAAAAATTATTATTCAGAATGATTTAGTTATATCAAAATCAAAAATGATGATTTTCCAAATATCTGTTAGATTTGTGGGTCATAACATTGAGAAGGGTAGAATTATTCCTATAAGTAGAAGCATTGAATATGTTTCTAAGTTCCAAGATATAATTACTGATAAAACCGAGCTTCAGAGATTTCCAAGAAGCTTAAATTATATTTCTCCTTTTATAAAGGATCTTGCTAAAGATACTAATCTTCTTTATGAAAGACTAAAGAAGAACCCTAAAGCTTGGACTGACAGTCATACTATAGCAGTCAAGAGAATTAAACAAAAGGTTAATAACCTTCCATGTTTAACTCTCGTCAATCCTACTTGAGCAAAGGTTGTGGAAACTGATGCCTCTGATATTGGTTATGGAGGAATATTAAAACAATGTTCTCCAGTAGATAAACAAGAATATCTTGTTCAGTTTGATTCTGGTAAATGGAATGACTCCCAGAAAATTTATGCGACTGTAGCTAAAGAAATTCTTGCTATTGTCAAATGTGTTATGATATTTCAGACTGATTTATATAACCAAAATTTTTCGATTAAGACTGATTGTCAAGCAACAAAGTTTATCTTTAATAAAGATTTTAAACATGATGTTTCTAAACAAATGTTTGCAAGGTGACAAGCTTTATTAGCCCCTTTTGATTTCGAAATTATATATAAAAAAGGGTCTGATAATACCCTTCCTGATTTTCTTACAAGAGAATATTTGAACTAATAGTTCTCCATTTGTCTCTACAGATTATGAGGCCAGTATATAGACCTCCTTGGCAACGAGGAAGGGGAAGGGCATCTCCTAATAGATAGAGTAATACTCTTGCCCAAATTGGAAATCAGAGGCTAATAGCCGCTAATTTGACACAAGGTAATACCGAACATCTGTTATACAAGGAATTCATGGATTTTATACAATCCAAGAAAGATGAAGGTACATCATCTAATGCACCAACCTATTCTTCAGTTATATCAGAGGATTGTAATGAAAATTTTGAGTTTTATACTCAAAAAGAAACAAAAAAGTTTATAATTTTTTTGGAACAATCCGACCTTACATGGAAGGATAACCCTTGGCAAATAATGGCCAGGTATTTTGACACTGCGTCATATGCTACTCTTGCTTATAAATACAGGATGCACTATGAGATTATACTCTCAACAACAGGATCCGCTGAAATTCAGCACTTTTATCCTGTTAATACCAGAAAATTTATAGTTTTTTGAAGATCATTATTAAGAAGGTTATACCTTCTGACGAATGGGGTATCAGTACCCTCAAGGATCGTGAATATACACATCCTGATCAAAAAATTCGGTCAAATTTAATTATTGGGACTATGTAGAAAGTTTTAATAAAACTTTCCTTTATGAAAATCCTAATAGGAAACATTTTTGGTTTATTAAACTCTGTCCTAATATGTTTGGACAGCAAATTCCTAATTGTTTCTTCAGGTGGTAGAAGTTATACGGTCCATCATTAGAAATACTTCCAAGTTTATTTAAACGCTTATATTCTCAATGGGTAGATATATCTCCCAAAATTATTTCACTACAAAAAGATAATATCTTTTATGGGGGCATTGCTGCCATGTACTTTTTCAAAGAATTTTCTATATCGTGGATAATGAAATGGGATGTACAAGTTGGTTATACCAGTGATGGAATTCCTTGTTTGAATAGAATATTTTATCATAAGTTTTAGATAAAATTACTCCAGCCCAACCAGCCAGGGAAGATATATGGTGAAGAGTTAATCCAACAAACACATGCTAAGATAGAGGCCTATGTCAAATTAGACAGAACACAGGTTGTAGAGGAAAAATTAAGTCCTTTAAAATAATTACAAAGAGGCTCCAAATGAAGAAATGGGCTATATCGAAGAAAGAGACCCTCACTTCCTATTTCGAAGAAATAAAAAAGAATCTAGCAAGAAATTTTGAAACAACAATTAGAGATGATATCTCTATGGCCTCTATCGGAAGAACATCAAATGACAAAGTATGTGTGGTAGGTGAAGCTCAGAGCCCCTTGGACACAAAAATCAATATTGAAGAAATTGAAGATTTCCTTACAAAGATGAAGGAAAATGCCGAAGAATCTTCGGAGAAAAATGACAAAAGGAAAAGCAAAGTCTGAATTATTGAAGGCCCTGTCAGATAAATTATTGGGGGTAATAATGACATCTTTAATAAAGTAAAGGGTCCCTCCATTATTTAAGGGAATCTTCTTTTATAAAGCAATTTGTCCGTATGTAATTATAGAACTTTATCTTTTTATCTTGTCGGCCACACCTGTAATTATTTTATTGGCGAGTTCTACTTTTGAGTTTTGTTTGTTTGTAGGCTGATCCATTATATAAGGATCATTTTCCATTCTTTAGAGGTAGGCGTTAGCCAAAGCATTAGCTCTACCCTCTCTCTATTTTATCTCTCCACTTGTAAAGAACCCCTCCTGTAATTTTCATTTTGAAATAAAATCAAAAAGGTCTCTTGGCCATAACTAAGGGTCTCTGATCTGGTACTGTTCTTCTCCTTCCCTCTTCCATTTTTGCAGTACTATTAGCCTAAATGATCGGCTAAATATATAAGTGTTAAACTTGGTTCTCGAAGGTTATTTACTATACATGTTTGGTAGTTAGGAGTGTACTGTGTCAACCCGATGAGGTTTTGGTTAAGAACTATATAGACCAGGCAGTTACTAGTCTCGACAGTAAACCTTGGTTAGGCCAACCTAACTGGTGGTGCTCGTAAACCCGTTTAGGCAGGTGGCCGCTGAAGGGTTGTGAGGAGCCTCGTGGTTTAAGGTTTACTGTAGAAGTTAGTAGCTGGCCAGGACTGGTGTTCTTGTAATTCATTCCTGACCCCTATTCAGAAGCGATCCTGTACTTCCATTTAAGGTCGGATTGTTCCAAAAGAATTATTAACTCTTTTGTTTCTTTATGAGTATAAAACTCAAAATTTTCCTTACTATCCTCTAATATAACTGAGGAATAAGTTGGTACATTAGATGATGTACCTTCATCTTTGCTAGTAGATGCATGCTCTAAACTTAGAGGACTAACTCTAAATTCACCTAACTTCTTAGCAAGAAGTTCTTCAATATTTTCTAGACTTACGTCATCAAGACTTTTCAATTTAAAGTCCTCTGAAGCTGGATTTTATCAGTAATTATATTAGGGAACTTAGAAGCAATGTCAATACTTCTACTTATAGGAATAATTACCCTTCTCAATGTTATGACCCAAAAATTTAACAGAAGTTTGGAAAATCATCATTTTTGGTTTTGATATAACTAAACATTCTGAATAATAATTTTTTTGAACAAATCTAAATATTTGAAATGAGTTTCTATATTTTTTCAAAATACTAGAATATCATCAATATAAACAATTATGAAGTCCGTATAAGGAAGGAAAATATCATTCATAATTTTTTGAAATTCCGAGGGAGCATTTTTCAAACCAAAGGTCATAACATTCCATTCATATTGACCCATTGGCACATTGAAAGCAGTTTTATATCTCTCTGATTCAGATATCTGAATTTTCCAATATCCTGATTTTAAATCAAAATTGGAAAATATGATAGCATCATGTAATCAATCCAGTAAACCTAACCGGTGCTGCTCGTAAACCCGTTTAGGCAGGTGGCCATTGAAGGATTGCGAGGAGCCTCATGGTTTAAGGTTTACTGTAGAAGTTAGTAGCTGGCCAGGACTGGTGTTCTTTTAATTCATTCCTGAGCCCTATTTGGAAGCGATCCTGTACTCCTTTTAGTATCAGAGCCATGTTAGTAAAAAAACCTTAGAAGCTAAGTTTAACACTATTTTCTTGATGAATATCATTAGGAAGAAAACTATTGTTAAAAATAGTAGAAAAGAAGAATATGAATTGCCTCAACAATTAGATCTGCTTAATAAGTGGACGATACCATTAGTCAAGCTTAAGGTAATATACCAACTAGGCACCTTTGAAAGAATAGGTTTAAAACGAGTAGTTAAAACTACTGAAGAGACTATCACTGTAGATATATGTGAGTATTCTGAGTGAACAGGTTATTAAGATCCATGAGAAATTGGACAAGCTTATAGCTGAGGTCCAAAAACTCCAACAGAAGGATACAAAAGGTAAAGAGAAAATCGCTACTGCTAGTATCCAACCATCTCCTGAGATAAAAGACTTTAAATTGAAAAGTTTGGATGACGTAAGTCTAGAAAATATTGAAGAACTTCTAGCTAAGAAGTTAGGTGAATTTAGAGTTAGTCCTCTAAG
This sequence comes from Nicotiana tabacum, assembly GCF_000715075.1. Taxonomy (NCBI): domain Eukaryota; kingdom Viridiplantae; phylum Streptophyta; class Magnoliopsida; order Solanales; family Solanaceae; genus Nicotiana; species Nicotiana tabacum. Next base: position 92,019,497 of record NC_134084.1, read on the forward strand.
TTTAGAGCATGCATCTACTAGCAATCTGAAAGTAGATGACGAGATTAATAAAATCTCTGAAAAGTATGCTCGGAAGCTATACCAAAGAATGTTTTATTATCCAAGACCAACCCCTCAAGATGTCTTAATAGAAGAACAGAATAATGACCACTACCACCAGGGTTACAGTGGGTCAGATATCTATGAATGGAACATATATGGCCTTGCTGAAAGACAGATCTATATGACAGTACATAGAATGCTTATGTACAGTACTATCTGTAAGGTTAAAAAGAATACAGATAGGGCAATTGAAGAAATGATTTTTGTCGGATTTACTGGTCAGCTAAAAGGCTGGTGGGATAATTATCTCACTCATGACCAGCGTTTTCAAATAATGAATGCAACCAAGACTGAAGATGATAAGACTGTTCAAAACTCAGTCTATTATTTAGTCATGAATATTACCAAATACTTTTCTGGAAGATGGTCAGATAACAGTGAGACCATTATAACAATGCTCCAGAACTAAATACATGATTATATTGTGAAATCATCCTTGAAATTGATGAAAATATAGCCAAATTATAAGAAAATAGGGCTTGAAATTGAAATTCTAAATTTGGGATTTGAAGGGCCATTTGTGGTCCGATTTGAGAAATTTTTGTATGTATAGACTCGTGGCGAGATAAGGAACCCGATGACGTAAAAATTTCTGAGTTTTGAGACGTGGGCCCGGGGTTCGGGTTTTGTCAAATTCGTGAATTTTGATATTTTTCGAGTGTTTTCGATTGGGTATTATCCCTTTAGCATAATGCGACATATTCGTTGTAATTTTGGGCAGATTCGTCGCACGAGTAGGCTAATTTGAGAAGCAAGGGCATAGCGAGCTAGAGCTTTGGCCGGTTTGAGGTGAGTAATTGATGTAAATGATGTCCTGAGGGTTTGAAACCCCGGAATTTCACATCGTAATACTATATTAAGGTGACTTGCACGCCGGATAACGGACGTGGCGTAGAGCACCATTGGGGATTGTGACATGGTCCGTCCCGAGAGATGTTTTACCGTGTTTTCTACTTGAACTAAATTGAGAATCATCCTTACGTGGATTTAATTGTTACATTTGGGCTTCTTGCCAATTATTTGAATCCTTCAGGGATTGACATCACTGTTTTCGCATACATGCATATCATTTGATCTCAGTCCAAGGTTTTAAATACTGTTTTGCAAACTTAGCCATCTTTCTAAGAATTGAAAATTTAAATGATATTTCTAAATGATATTTTGGGCTGAGAACTACAGTTTTACAAATGCCCAAGGGGCTTATGATGATTTCTATACTGAGCATGGATCGGGCTGCGCGCCGCAGCAGTGTTATATTGATATTGAGGCCGAGAGCCTGGTTGATTACATTGATATTGAGGCCGAGGGCATGGTTGATTACATTGATATTGAGGCCAAGAGCCTGAGTGATTATACTGATATTGATTTGAGGCCGAGGGCCTAGATTTGATGCCACGAGATGGCATGATATTGCGCTTGGGCTGTAGGAGCCCCTCTGGAGTCTGTACACACCCCCAGTGAGCGCCGTCGACGATAAATAAAATGAATGGCTCGGGCTGCACGCCGCAGTGGGTACTAGAGAGTACCATCATATGCATTGCATTGCACTCATGCATAGAGTGTACCATCATATGCATTGCATTGCACTCATGCATTTGTTTTTATCTGTTATACCTGTCTCAGTATTTGGTAATCTGATTTAGTTGACTTGTTGCTTCACTATTTGTTGTTCTAAACTGCCAGTTATAGTTTACTTTGTATTTTTCCACGATTTCTTATTCTCAGCCTTTATTTATGTTTATTACTCACTGGGTCGGAGTACTCACATTACTCCCTGCACCTTGCGTGCAGATCCAGGTACACCACAGGCTGAGTGAGGATTTGTTTAGCTGAGCAGCAGTATTCGAGAGTATTGAGGTAGCTGCATGGCGTTCGCAGCCTTGATCTCTCCCCTCTATCTCTATCTTTTATTCCGCATTTTTCCTAGACAAACTTGTAATAGGTGGATATCCTGTATTAGAGGCTCATATTTGTGACACCGGATTCTATTGGGCTATGGTGTGGTATTTTAGTTGAATTTTCGAAGGTTTTATTATTAATTATACACTTGAAAGTGATGACTTAGTAAATTCTCTGTGATATTTATCTATAATCTGAATAAGAATTTGGGATAATGTTGTTAAATGGTCAGGCTTTCCTAGCAGTGTGTTGGGCGCCATCATGACCGGGGTTGGGGTCATGACAAGTTGGTATCAGAGCCTAGGTTAATTGGTCTCGCGAGTCATGAGCCGGTTTAGTAGAGTCTCGTGGATCGGTACGGAGACGTCTGTATTTATCCTTGAGAGGCTGCAGAACCTTTAGGAAAACTTCACATTCTTGAATTCTTATCGTGCGTCCTTGATTCATCTGGAAAAGAAACTTTTGAAATTCCTTCCACACGTTCGTATGCGCGCATGAGCGCTTAGTATCAGATGTGCCTCGATGGCTTGTGATTCCCCGATCGAGGGGCGAGATGTTATCTTTGTGAGTTTATGGTGGGCCAGTCTAGAGGACTTGAGGTTGGATCTTTGCCTATGGCGGGAACGCCGAGGTGCTGATTGTGTGAACAAGTGTTTTTGAACTTATATGTTCGGTAGTGTCCCTGTTAGTGGAAATGATGGTTGTGGCTATGTGATGAGTATGTTAGTACTGCGAGGCGTATCTATATGATTTGGAAGCGACGAGAAGGGTCTGCTGAATGATGGAAAAACTAATAGATGCTTGAAGTCCATCGTGATTCAAGTTATAGCCCGAGTTATGGGCGTGTGAAGAATCTTTTCATGTCTCCTAGTTGGGAGTGAAGTAAATTTCATGTTGCGGTATGAGTACAGACTCAGGAAGATCAAGTGACTACGTAATGCTTATGGTGGTGGAAGGTATGCAGAAATGTTAGTTGGAGGCAAAGCAGGTGGGTCATCTCCTGCGGGGTGTTCTAAAGTTGTGTTATCCTTATGTTATCTATTAGAAGACCTCAATTGCAAGTGAATAAAATGTGTTGAAATCAAAATTGGATCACCTAGAGAGTGGGCTTAACTATTGTGTGAGTGAATGCGAGATTTGCAGAAGAGTTAAAAATTCTAAATGATTTGTGTTTCCACAAGCTTATGAAGGATTGAGTTTAATCTCACTATGGTATTGAGGCAACAATGGAGTATATGCATTATGAGTATAGTATATTGTGATCTATAGCTTCGAGCCAAGTTGGGGAGCTTGCTATTGGTTAGCGGATTGTGCGGTTATGTACTATGTTAGTTTTGATTGGATGCATGCTGGTGAATTAGTTCTGGTTGTGGAAATTGGGCTGAGAATGGCACGAGTGAAGGAAATTTTTTGACAAGATGTCATGAGCTCGGATGAGCAGGAGATAAGTTTTGATGTTTACGGTAAGTTGGTATTGTCTTCAGCGTCACCTAAGATCGATGTTTTGTAAAAAAAGGGTTTTGCATCCTGGTTAATAATTCTTGATCACTTTTCAGCGTTAGTGCGACCGGTGGTTTGGAGGTACGCTCCAGATATGGTTGTGGTAGGTTGTGGGAGTGTGTCCCACGGGGAGATTATATAAGTGTGGCATTTGATCACTTGATTGATTAAAGATGTAACCAAGTATGAAGTTTGCAACAGTGTGATGTTGAGTATAGTTTTCTAAATGCTATTTTGTATGCCTTGCTTCCTGTTTTCTGCGGAAAGTCCATATTAGTGCGTGGGATTGGAAATTCCTTCCAGAGTTCGTTTTCCTTTTGTGTATCGCGTTCGAATTGGTAGCCTATTGGCATATTAGGGGCATCATATGCGGCTTTTGATTATGTCTGGGGTGGCTTATTGCCTGAGCAGTTCGTAATGGGTGAGACGAGATCATTGAATTCGAGATCAGTGCAATCTGAGTATATGAAGTAAATTAAGGGGCTAAGACCATTGTTTGGTTCATAATGAGGTGATAGTTCTTTCCAGAAGTATAGACCCAATGAATTTTTGATTCGGCGGTGTTATGAATTTGTACAGATCTCATCCGTCGTGTCGGTATTGTAAGAATTTGAACAAGACCTATGTATGTCATGCAAAGGATGGGATGTGTAATGATTTTTCTTCTAGATGGGATCAATGGAAGTTCTTGACTAGTTGAGTACGTAAATGTTCATGGTTCGGAAAGGAGGTAAAGTCCTCATGTTACCTTAAGATGGTATGGTATGTGGGATATGTTGTGAAGGATTGAGATTTGCGTGTGTAAGGTTACAGTTCAGTTCTGAATGGAAATTCATAACATTCTTAGGTGGTACGGGCAACTTTAGGTGATTAGAGAAATGAGCTTCAGATGATTAGGGTGAATGATCTTCAGATGATTAAGGAAATGGTATTGCTAATTGGAAGTGATTTGATGAGAATATATGTCTCAGAAAGAGGTAAAGTGATTAAACTGATGATATTTCGGTAGTATTGCGGCATGTTCTTGGTGGGTCCACTGGTGGTATTCGGATTTGCTTGGTAGCACAGGAATATTTTGAGTATCTGTCGTGGAATGATTGGGTATCAAAGGTGTGCATGTATTCGCACGATGGAAACTGGAATCAGGTATGATAATTTGTGTGCCATATGGAGTTGGAGACTGGAAGTTCTCATGTACAGGCTAGGTTGTGGTGGTGGACCGTGTGTATTCGACACCGTTTAGCGGCAATCAAGATTTGGAGGCTCGAGTGGATCTTTGTTTGCTGGTATGTTAGATTTTGGATGTGATGTCGGAATTCAGACTGGTTGTCTTAGTGTTGAGTGATTCTGAACTATTGCACTACGGGCAACACCGAAAGTGCCACAGGTTGAGTGATGAAGTGCGTTGGATTTTGTTCTAGTAGAGTGGTTTATATTTCAAAGAACCAGCGGGCGGTTGGGAAGGATTGCTTTCTTAATTGGGCATTCGTGATGGATGTCAGTGCAAAGGTTGCTATCACTAATTCAGTTCCAGTATAGAGGGACTTTTCAGATGAGTTTCATATGGCTAGGCATGTCGCCGAGTGAGGTTCTTGATTTCGGTATTAATTTGGTGCCGAGCACCGGATCGTCTGGCTCCGATAGGAGTTGTAGTAGTGGAAGTCGAGCGGGATGAGTAATTGGGTGTTGCTCGGTGAATAACGTACCAGTTATGTTCTATCAGGTTTGCGTGGTATGTGTTATTTATTTCACCATGGGTGTAATGATTTGCTTTGGCTCCAGACATCAATTGAGCATGGTTGTCGATTTCAAGCATAGTGACTTGAGGTGTTTCCTGTGGAGTAGTATTTGGATAGGAACGCGCGTTGCAGCAAAGCTGTGTGGAAACATGACATTGCAGGTCAAATTTGTGTGTCCTGTTTCTATGATGTGAGACAGGGTCTCAACCTTGTGTTGTGGCAGTACTGGTGAGTTTGAGGTACAGCTCTCTCAGTTGAGTCATTTTCATGAATTGAGTATGTTCGGACTGTTTCTTATTGGTGCACGCATTATGCAAGTTGTGGCTTAGGCATGTATTGATGTGTCATGTCACCAGAGTAGTGTGTTTGGTCAGAAGAGATCGTTGAAATCATTAATGAATGCGAATGGTTTCGATTTCAGTATGTGTGATGGGTAAATATCGAGGTTCGGTTCAAAAATTTGTTATGGTAATTGCCAGAGGAGAAATGGCCGTATGAATGGTTGATCTGAGCAATAATTATGGTTTATTGCGTGTTTAAATTACCGTTGGCAGTATATGAAAGTGTTGGAATGAGACCTTGGTTAATAAGAGATTTCTATCGGTATTTGGTTGTTGTGGGCAACTGCTGTGAATGGAAGTTATCGATGCATGTGTTTGAGTTATTGGTATATCATATAATTGCACCCGAGGTTGAAGGCATGGTCTATTACAGCTGGTTCAGACTTATTCTGAATATAGGTGTGAGGTTCTGATCTTGTGTATGATTTCGAAAAGTGAAATGTGGTTCTATGATTTATGGGCTAGACTGGATTGTGTGATTTTAGTTAAAACGTGTTATCGGACCCATGTGAGATAGGGTGAAGTGGGATCATCCCCGGGTTTATGCTTGATAAGGTCATTCAGCTTTCGGTTGGCTTCTAGGACAACTCTAGGTACGCTCGAGGACGAGCATTTGTTTAAGTTTGGGAGAATGTGACGACCTGACCCGTCGTCACGTGAGTTACCGCTCCGTTTTCCCCATTTTATGCTTCTTCATGTTTCGTTATCGGTATTCGGTGTGTTAGAGTTAAATCGGATTGGTTTTGATAGGAAATGAGACACTTAGTCTCTTTTAAGAAGGTTTAAGTTGGAAAAGTCAACCAGACGTTGACTTATGTGTTAGAGGACTCGGATTTGAATTCCGATGATTCGGTTAGCTTCGGGGGATGATTTGTGACTTAAGAGTGTGATCGGAAGTAATTTTGGAGGTCCGGTGTAGAATTAGACTTGAATTGGCGAAGTTAGAATTTTGGCGAATTCCGGTTGATAGGTGAGATTTTGATCCGAGAGTCGGAATGGAATTCCAAGAGTTTTAGTAGCTTCATTAGGTGATTTGAGATATGTGTGCAAAATTTCAGGTCATTCGGACGTGGTTTTGGTCGGGTTTTTTATCGAAATTGTATTTCGGAAGTTTTTAGAAAATTAGGCTTGAATTCGATGCGTTTTGGGTAATTTGATGTTGTTTGAGGTGTTTTGATGATTGGAAGAGGTTTGAATAATGTTATGAATTATGTTGGCATATTTGGTCGGGGTCCCATGAGGCTCGGATAAGTTTTGGAAGAGTTTTTCGAAGATTTTTACCGTTTGGGCATAAGCATGTAATGATCCAAAGGTCTATTTTTAGTTCTAGAGATCAAAATTTTATTTCGAGATTTCCAGAATTTAAATAATGAATTATAGGAGTGATCTGGAAAGTTTGGTCTAATTTCATCAAGTCGCGATTGAGTTTTTGACGCGAAACATGAGTAAATTGTTTAACGAGCGAAATGGATATCGCACTAAGCAAACGAGCTCCGAATTGAGTTTCGATTGAAGGACAATGTTCGTATCATTATTTGTGACTCATAGGAACAAGAATCATCAAATTTCGAGTTCGTATGATGGATTTAGAGCCATTTTAGTGAAACAAAAAAAAGCTGTAATTTTTTTGGCTGCTGCTGTAATTTTTTAGCAGCATGAACAGTAACCGCGTGTGAATAGTAACCACGCGTGAACAGTAAACGCTCGGGTGAATAGTGACCACGCGTGATGTACTGAGGGTTTGAAACCCCGGAATTTCACATCGTAACGCCATATAAAGGTGACTTGCACGCCGGATAACGGGCGTAGGGTAGAGCATCATTGGGGATTGTGACATGGTCCGTCCCGAGAGATGTTTTTACCGTATTTTCTACTTGAACTAAATTGAGAATCATCCTTATGTGGATTTAATTGTTACATTTGGGCTTCTTGCCAATTATTTGAATCCTTCAGGGATTGACATCATTGTTTTCGCATACATGCATATCATTTGATCTCAGTCCAAGGTTTTAAATATTGTTTTGCAAACTCAGCCATCTTTCTAAGATTTGAAAATTTAAATGATATTTCTAAATGATATTTCGGGCTGAGAACTACTGTTTTACAAATGCCCAAGGGGCTTATGATGATTTCTGGACTGAGCATGGATCGGGCTGCGCGCCGCAGCAGTGTTATATTGATATTGAGGCCGAGAGCCTGGTTGATTACATTGATATTGAGGCTGAGGGCCTGGTTGATTACATTGATATTGAGGCCGAGAGCCTGGGTAATTATACTGATATTGATATGAGGCCGAGGGCCTAGATTTGATGCCACGAGATGGCTTGATATTGCCCTTGGGCTGTAGGATCCCCTCTGGAGTCTGTACACACCCCCAGTGAGCGCCGTCGGCGATAAATAAAATGGATGGCTCGGGCTGCACGCCGCAGTAGGTACTAGAGAGTAACATCATATGCATTGCATTGCACTCATGCATAGAGTGTACCATCATATACATTGTATTGCACTCATGCATTTGTTTTTATCTGTTATACCTATCTTAGTATTTGGTACTCTGATTTAATTGACTTGTTGCTTCACTATTTGTTGTTCTAAACTGCCAGTTATAGTTTACTTTGTATTTTTCCACGATTTCTTATTCTCATCCTTTATTTATGTTTATTACTCACTGGGTCGGAGTACTCACATTACTCCCTGCACCTTGCGTGCAGATCCAGGTACACCACAGGCTGAGTGAGGATTTGTTTAGCTGAGCAGCAGTATCCGGGAGTATTGAGGTAGTTGCATGGCGTTTACAGCCTTGATCTCTCCCCTCTATCTCTATCTTTTATTTCGCATTTTTCCTAGACAGACTTGTATTAGGTGGATATTCTGTATTAGAGGCTCATATTCGTGACACCGGATTCTATTGGGCTATGGTGTGGTATTTTAGTTGAATTTTCGAAGGTTTTATTATTAATTATACACTTGAAAGTGATGACTTAGTAAATTCTCTGTGATATTTATCTATAATCTGAATAAGAATTTGGGATAATGTTGTTGAATGGTCAGGCTTTCCTAGCAGTGTGTTGTGCGCCATCATGACCAGGGTTGGGGTCGTGACATGTGGTGACCATCCGAATCAATTTTGGAGCAGGAAGAAGCATATTATAAGTCTTCCTTATGAAGAGGACTTCTCTGAGGATATTATTCCGACCAAAGCTCGACCTTGTCAAATGAACTCTGATTATTTGGAGTTATGTAAAACGGAAATTGATTTCTTATAGCATAAGGGTTTAATTAGACCCTCAAAGTCCAAGTGGTCTTGTACTACTTTCTATGTTAATAAGCATGTTGAGCAGGAACGAGGAGTTCCTAGATTAGTCATTAATTACAAATCCCTTAATAAGTTGTTAAAATGGATTAGATATCCCATCCCTAATAAAAATGATTTACTGGATAGATTACATTATGCCATCATATTTTCAAAATTTGATTTAAAATCAGGAAATTGGCAAATTTAGATATCTGAATCAGATAGATACAAAACTGTTTCAATGTGCCAATGGGTCAATATAAATGGAATGTTATGCCCTTTGGTTTGTAAAATGCTCCCTCGGAAATTCAAAAAATTATGAATGATATTTTCCTTCCTTATACGGACTTCATAATTGTTTATATTGATGATATTCTTTTATTTTCAAAAAATATAGAATATCATTTCAAACATTAAAATTTGTTCAAAAAAATTATTATTCAGAATGGTTTAGTTATATCAAAATCAAAAATGATGATTTTCCAAACTTCTGTTAGATTTTGGGTCATAACATTGAGAAGGGTAGAATTATTCCTATAAGTAGAAGTATTGAATTTGCTTCTAAGTTCCCTGATATAATTACTGATAAAACCCAGCTTCAGAGATTTCTAGGAAGCTTAAATTATATTTCTCCTTTTATAAAGGATCTTGCTAAAGATACTAATCTTCTTTATGAAAGACTAAAGAAGAACCCTAAAGCTTGGACTGACAGTCATACTATAGCAGTCAAGAGAATTAAACAAAAGGTTAATAACCTTCCATGTTTAACTCTCGTCAATCCTACTTGAGCAAAGGTTGTGGAAACTGATGCCTCTGATATTGGTTATGGAGGAATATTAAAACAATGTTCTCCAGTAGATAAACAAGAATATCTTGTTCAGTTTGATTCTGGTAAATGGAATGACTCCCAGAAAAATTATGCGATTGTAGCTAAAGAAATTCTAGCTATTGCCAAATGTGTTATGATATTTCAGACTGATTTATATAACCAAAAATTTTCGATTAAGACTGATTGTCAAGCAACAAAGTTTATCTTTAATAAATATTTTAAACATGATGTTTCTAAACAAATGTTTGCAAGGTGGCAAGCTTTATTAGCCCCTTTTGATTTCGAAATTATATATAAAAAAGGGTCTGATAATACCCTTCCTGATTTTCTTACAAGAGAATATTTGAACTAATAGTTCTCCATTTGTCTCTACAGATTATGAGGCCAGTATATAGACCTCCTTGGCAACGAGGAAGGGGAAGGGCATCTCCTAATAGAGAGAGTAATACTCTTGCCCAAATTGGAAATCAGAGGCTAATAGCTGCTAATTTGACACAAGGTAATACCGAACATCTGTTATACAAGAAATTCATGGATTTTATACAATCCAAGAAAGATGAAGGTACATCATCTAATGTATCAACCTATTCCTCAGTTATATCAGAGGATAGTAATGAAAATTTTAAGTTTTATACTCAAAAAGAAACAAAAGAGTTTATAATTTTTTTGGAACAATCCGACCTTACATGGAAGGATAACCCTTGGCAAATAATGGCCAGGTATTTTGACACAGCGTCATACGCTACTCTTGCTTATAAATACAGGATGCACTATGAGATTATACTCTCAACAACAGGATTCGCTGAAATTCAGTACTTTTATCCTGTTAATACCAGAAAAACTTATAGTTTTTTGAAGATCATTATTAAGAAGGTTATACCTTCTGACGAATGGGGTATCAGTACCCTCAAGGATCGTGAATATACACATCCTGATCAAAAAATTTCGGTCAAATTTAATTATTGGGACTATGTAGAAAGTTTTAATAAAACTTTCCTTTATGAAAATCCTAATAGGAAACATTCTTGGTTTATTAAACTCTGTCCTAATATGTTTGGACAGCAAATTCCTAATTGTTTCTTCAGGTGGTAGAAGTTATACGGTCCATCATTAGAAATACTTCCAAGTTTATTTAAACGCTTATATTCTCAATGGGTAGATATATCTCCCAAAATTATTTCACTACAAAAAGATAATATCTTTTATGGGGGCATTGCTGCCATGTACTTTTTCATAGAATATTCTATATCGTGGATAATGAAATGGGATGTACAAGTTGGTTATACCAGTGATGGAATTCCTTGTTTGAATAGAATCTTTTATCATAAGTTTTAGATAAAATTACTCCATCCCAACCAGCCAGGGAAGATATATGGTGAAGAGTTAATCCAACAAACACAGGCTAAGATAGAGGCCTATATCAAATTAGACAGAACACAGGTTGTAGAGGAAAAATTAAGTCCTTTTGAATAATCACAAAGAGGCTCCAAATGAAGAAAGGGGCTATATCGAAGAAATAGATCCTCACTTCCTATTTCGAAGAAATAAAAAAGAATCTAGCAAGAAATTTTGAAACAACAATTAGAGATGATATCTCTATGGCCTCTATCGGAAGCACTTCAAATGACGAAGTATGTGTGGTAGGTGAAGCTCAGAACCCCTCGGACACAAAAATCAATATTGAAGAAATTGAAGATTTCCTTACAAAGATGAAGGAAAATGCCGAAGAATCTTCGGAGAAAAATGACAAAGGGAAAAGCAAAGTCTGAATTATTGAAGGCCCTGTCAGATAAATTATTGGGGGTAATAAAGACATCTTTAATAAAGTAAAGGGTACCTACATTATTGAAGGGAATCTTCTTTTATAAAGAAATTTGTCCATATGTAATTATATAACTTTATCTTTTTATCTTGTCGGCCACACCTGTAATTATTTTATTGGCGAGTTTTACTTTTGAGTTTTGTTTGTTTGTAGGCTGATCCATTATATAAGGATCATTTTCCATTCTTTAGAAGTAGGCGTTATCCAAAGCATTAGCTCTACCTTCTCTCTGTTTTATCTCTCCACTTGTAAAGAACCCCTTCTGTAGTATTTTTCATTTTGAAATAAAATCAAAAAGGTCGCTTGGCCATAACTAAGGGTCTCTGATCTGGTACTGTTCTTCTCCTTCCCTCTTCCATTTTTGCAGTACTGTTAGCCTAAATGATAGGCTAAATAGATAAGTGTTAAACTTGGTTCTCGAAGGTTATTTACTATACATGTTTGGTAGTTAGGAGTGTACTGTGTCAACCCGATGGGGTTTTGGTTAAGAACTATATAGACCAGGCAGTTACTAGTCTCGACCGTAAACCTTGGTTAGGCCAACCTAACCGGTAGTGCTCGTAAACCCGTTTAGGCAGGTGGCCGTTGAAGGGTTGTGAGGAGCCTCGTGGTTTAAGGTTTACTATAGAAGTTAGTAGCTGGCCAGGATTGGTGTTCTTGTAATTCATTCCTGATCCCTATTCAGAAGCGATCCTGTACTTCCATTTAAGGTCGAATTGTTCCAAAAGAATTATTAACTCTTTTGTTTCTTTTTGAGTATAAAACTCAAAATTTTCCTTACTATCCTCTAATATAACTGAGGAATAAGTTGGTACATTAGATGACGTACCTTCATCTTTGCTAGTAGATGCATGCTCCAAACTTAGAGGACTAACTCTAAATTCACCTAACTTCTTAGCAAGAAGTTCTTCAATATTTTCTAGACTTACGTCATCAAGACTTTTCAATTTAAAGTCCTCTAAAGCTGAGTTTTATTAGTAATTATATTAGGGAACTTAGAAGCAAATTCAATACTTCTACTTATAGGAATAATTCTACCCTTCTCAATGTTATGACCCAAAAATTTAACAGAAGTTTGGAAAATCATCATTTTTGGTTTTGATATAACTAAACATTCTGAATAATAATTTTTTTGAACAAATCTAAATATTTGAAATGAGTTTCTATATTTTTTCAAAATACTAGAATATCATCAATATAAACAATTATGAAGTCCGTATAAGGAAGGAAAATATCATTCATAATTTTTTGAAATTTCGAGGGAGCATTTTTCAAACCAAAGGGCATAACATTCCATTCATATTGACCCATTGACATATTGAAAGCAGTTTTATATCTATCTGATTCAGATATCTGAATTTGCCAATATCCTGAGTTTAAATCAAATTTGGAAAATATGATAGCATCATGTAATTAATCCAGTAAACCTAACCGGTGGTGCTCGTAAACCCGTTTAGGCAGGTGGTCATTGAAGGATTGTGAGGAGCCTCATGGTTTAAGGTTTACTGTAGAAGTTAGTTGCTGGCCAGAACTGGTGTTCTTTTAATTCATTCCTGAGCCCTATTCAGAAGCGATCCTGTACCCCTTTTGGTATCAGAGCCATGTTAGTAAAAAAAACTTAGAAGCTAAGTTTAACATTATTTTCTTGATGAATATCATTAGGAAGAAAACTACTGTTAAAAACAATTGAAAAGAAGAATATGAATTGCCTCAACAATTAGATCTGCTTAATAAGTGGACAATGCCATTAGTCAAGCCTAAGGTAATATACCAATTAGGAACCTTTGAAAGAATAGGTTTAAAACAAGTAGTTAAAACTACTGAAGAGACTATCACTGTAGATAATGACCATGCTACGTTCAGATTATTATCTGAATGTGATTTTGTCACGACCCGGATTTCCCACCCTCGAGAGTCCTGATGGCGCCTACTAATGAGAGCTAGGCAAGCCAATCCTTAACTGCTTACTTCGTTAACAATTACTTCTTTTAACAATTATCGGCGATAGCATGAAAGCAACGAAATTAAATAAATATGCAGAAGACTTAAATTTAAAGAAAACTTAACAATAATGCGAGAATCAACATATGCCTCTACCCAAGAACTGGTGTCACATTACTCACGAACTTCTAAGAGTGCTAAATACAACCATTTGGAAGAAAATATAAACTGTTTGTCTCGAATATATGAGATAACATATGGAAATAAAAGATAGAGGAGACGCCGGGCCTGCAAACGCCTGCAAGGCTACCTCAGTGTCTCACTGGACTGAAGGCTAGCTCCTGCGCTACTGCCGCTGTCCAAAACTTGGATTTGTGCAAAAGATCACAGAGCGTAGTATCAGCACAACTGGCCCCATGTACTGGTAAGTGTCTGGCCTAACCCTGGCGAGGTAGTGACGAGGCTAGGACCAGACTCCAGATAAACCTGTACAGTTATATAATATATGGCAAAAAGTAAACAAGTAATAAGCAGTTAAAGCTGGGGAAGGGGAACATGCTTCGGGGATAGCAGTTAAAAGAAATAACAAGGAATAATAAGGAAGCTAGCACTATAACTTCTATCACAAATGAAGAAAATAAAGGCAACTTTCACTATCAGTTTCCTCTTGTTGCAGGCGTGCAACCCGATCCCATTTCTCATATATCGTGGTAGGCGTACCACCCGCTCCCATTTCATAATATCTTGTGGTAGGCGTACCACCCGCTCCCATTTCATCAATCTTGTGGTAAGCGTACCACCCGCTCCCATTTCATAATATCTTGTGGTAGGCGTACCATTCGCTCACATTTCATAATATCTTGTGGTAGGCGTACCACCCGCTCCCATTTCATAATATCTTGTGGTAGGCGTACCACCCGCTCCCATTTCAGTTCATCACACAATCACAAGTAATCCCGGCAAGGGAACATAAGTAATATAATAACTTCCCGACAAGGGAACAAGGATATCAAAATAGTCATCCCGGCAAGGGAGAATCAGCTATAACCAATCTCACTTTGCTAGTACTCAGTTCAATTAATGGAAATACTTAATCATAGAGGATCATTAATTAAAGTATACAAGGTGTCATTCAAAAACACAACAACTTTCAAGTTAAGACCCACGGTCATGCTTGACACCAACGTATAGATACTCGTCACCATGCCTATACGTCGTACTCAACAAGAAGCAAGTAGCAAATATGACTCAACTCTTAATCCCTCAAGCTAGGGTTATACCAAACACTTACCTCGATGCCTTGAACACCACTCAAGTCTCAATTATAGCTTTACCTCTTGATTCCACCACCAATCCGCTCGAATCTAGTCATAAGTTACTTAATCACATTAATAAATGCTAAATGAATCAACCGAAATGCATGAAAATGAGTTTTTCAAAGTTTTACCCAAAAGTCAAAATTCACCCCCGGGCCCATGTGGTCGCAACACGAGGTTCGGACCAAAACCCGATTACCCATTCCCCCACAAATTCAAATATATGGTTTGTTTTAAAATCAGACCTCAAATTGAGGTCCAAATCCCTAATTTCAGAAAAACCTAGGTTCTACCCACATCACCCAATTTCCCCATGAAAATCTTTGATTTGAAGTTGAAATCATGTTAAAAGATGTTAAGAAGTGAAGAAAATAAGTTAGAAATCACTTACCAATCGTTTCGGAGAAGAAAAGTTGTTTGGAAAATCACCTCTTATGTTTTGGGGTTTTGAAAAGTGTAAAATAACAGCAATTCACGTGTATTTATACCCCTCTGAAGTTCCGACCGCGGACCGCGCAAGAAGGACCGCGGCCGCGCAGGCTCCATGAAGACCTGCGGATCATTGCCCCGTGCTGACCGCACCAAGCTGACTGCGGCCGCACTGCACCCACCGAGGACCGCTCAAGGCGACTGCGGTCGCACGTGATTGCTCGCGGACCGCGCAAGAGGGTTCAGTGACCTGTCAAAATTCCTGAACCTGCAACATCTGATCTTCTAAAGCCTAAGGCATCCTGGAACCTACTAGAAACTCACCCGAGCCCTCGAAAGTCTAAACCAAGCATGCACACTTCCTCAAAAAGACCCTACGAACATATTCGCGTGATCATATCACCAATATAACATTATGAACATCGAATTGAGCCTCAAGATCCATGAAAATTTCTCAGATTTCCTTTTAAACATCAATTTTCCCAATTTGGGTTTGGATCACGTCAAACGACGTCCGTTTTTTACCAAACTTTACATGAGTGATTCAAAACATATATAAGACTCGTACCAGACATCGAAACCAAAATACGGGCCCGATAACATTGCTTTCTAATCAAATCACGAAATTCGATTCTGGGCATATGCCCGAGTCCCATATTTTCCTACGGACCCTCCGGGATCATCAAATCACGAGTCCGGGTCTGTTTACCTAAAATATTGACCGAAGTCAAATTTATTCATTTCAAGGTCAAAACTAGCAATTTTCACAAGACTTCACATTTAAGCTTTCCGGCTACGCGCCCGGACTGCGCACACAAATCAAGGCAACTCTAAATTAGGTTTTCAGGGCCTCGGAGACACAGATTTCAATTAGAAACAGGTAATGACCCTTTTGGGTCGTCACATTCTACACCTCTAAAATAATCGTTCGTCCTCGAACGGACTGAAGACGGAAGTACCTGAGTCGGGGAAAAGATTAGGATACTGGTCCCGCATATTGGAATCGGACTCCCAGGTCGATGCCTCAGGGGGCTGACCTCTCCACTGAACACGAACCGAAGGAAAACTCTTCGACCTCAGCTAGTGAACCTGATGGTCTAGAATAGCCACCGGCTCCTCCTCATATGACAAATCCTTGTCCAACTAGACAGTACTGAAATCTAACACATGGGATGGATCGCTGTGATATTTTCGATGCATGGACACATGAAACACTAGATGCACGGCTGATAAGCTAGGCAGCAATGCAAGTCTATAAGCCACCTCTCCCACTCGATCAAGGATCTCAAATGGACCAATGAACCTAGGGCTAAGCTTTCCCTTCTTCCCAAATCTCATCACGCCCTTCATAGGCGACACTCGGAGCAACACTCGCTCACCAACCATAAAAGCCACATCTCGAACCTTACGATCTGCATAGCTCTTTTGCCTGGACTGAGCTGTACAAAGCCTATCCTGAATGATCCTGGCCTTGTCCAAGGCCTCCTGAACCAAATCTGTACCCAACAACCGAGCCTCTCCCGGCTCAAACCATCCAACCGGAGATCGACACCGCCTACCATATAAAGCCTCATAAGGAGCCATCTGGATACTCGACTGGTAGCTGTTGTTGTAGGCAAACTCTGTTAAAGGCAAGAACTGATCCCACGAACCTCCAAAGTCAATAACACAAGCTCGGAGCATATCCTCCAATATCTGAATAGTCCGCTCGGACTGTCCATCCGCCTGAGGATGAAATGCTGTACTCAACTCAACCTGGGTGCCTAACCCTCGCTGAACTGCTCTCCAGAAACGCGAGGTGAACTGCGTACCTCGGTCCGAAATGATAGATATCGGCACACCATGAAGACGAATAATCTCCCAGATATAGATCTCAGCTAACCTCTCGGACGAATAGGAGACTACCACAGGAATGAAATGCACTGACTTGGTCAGCCTATCAACAATGACCTAAACTGCATCAAACTTCTTCCGGGTCAACGGAAGTCCATTAACGAAGTCCATAGTGATTCTCTCCCCACTTCTACTCGGGAAGCTCAATCCTCTGAAATAAACCACCAGGCCTCTGATGCTCATACTTAACCTGCTGACAATTCAAACACCGAGCCACATAGGCAACGGTATCCTTCTTCATTATTCGCCACCAATAATGCTGCCGCAAATCCTGATACATCTTCGCAGCGCCCAGATGGATAGAGAACCGAGAACTATGGGCCTCCTCTAAAATCAACTCTCGAAGCCCATCCACATTAGGCACACAAACCCGACCCTGTAATCTCAGAACTCCATCATCACCTAAGGTAACCAGCTTGGAACCCCCATACTGCACCGTGTCTTTAAGGACACACAAATATGGATCATCAAACTACCGATCACGGATACGCTCCAATAACGAAGAACGAGCGACCGTGCAAGCTAATACTCGACTAGGCTCAGAAATATCCAACCTCACAAATCGATTGGCCAAAGCCTGAACATCCAAAGCAAGCGGCCTCTCACCGACTGGAATATAAGCAAGACTGCCCATACTGGCTGACTTTCTACTCAAAGCATCGGCCACCACGTTGGCCTTTCCCGGGTGATATAGGATAGTGATGTCATAATCTTTCAACAACTCCAACCACCTCCTCTAGCTCAAATTTAACTCCTTTTGCTTGAACCAATACTGAAGACTCTTATGATCCGTGAACACCTCACATGCCACGCCATACAGGTAATGCCTCCAAATATTCAATGCGTGAACAATGGCTTCCAACTTCAAATCATGCACTGGATTGTTCTTCTCATGAACCTTCAACTACCTCGAAGCATAGGCAATGACCTTGCCATCCTACACCAACACTGCACCAAGTCCAATGCGAGATGCATCACAATAAACAGTGTAAGGCCCTGAACCTGTGGGTAAAACTAACACCGGCGCCATAGTCAGGGCTGTCTTGAGCCTCTGAAAGCTCACCTCACACTCGTCCGACCATCTAAACTGGGCACCCTTCTGGGTCAACCTGGTCATCGGGGCTGCAACAGATGAGAACCCCTCCACGAACCGACGATAGTAGCCTGCCAATCCTAAGAAACTCTGAATCTCTGTAGTTGATGCTGGCCTAGGCCAGTTCTTGACTGTCTAAATCTTCTTGGGATCAACCTGAATACCCTTTGCTGATACAACGTGACCCAGGAATGCCACTAAACTCAACCAGAACTCACACTTTGAGAACTTAGCATATAACTGACTATCCTTCAGAGTTTGAAGAACCACTCTGAGGTGTTGCTCGTGCTCCTCATAGCTGCGGGAATATATCAGGATATCATCAATAAATACTATCACAAACAAGTCCAAATTAGGCCTAAACATTCGGTTCATCAACTCCATATACGTTACTGGGGCATTGGTCAACCCGAATGACATAACCAAGAACTCATAATGCTCGTACCGAGTGCGGAAAACTGTTTTAGGGACATTGGATGCCCTAATTCTCAACTGGTGGTAGCCAGACCTCAAGTCAATCTTTGAAAATACCTTGGAACCCTGAAGCTGGTCGAACAAATCATCAATCCTCGACAGTGGATACTTTTTCTTAATTGTAACCTTGTTCAATTGCCGGTAATCAATGCACATTCTCATCGAACCATCCTTTTTCTTTACAAACAGAACCGGTGCACCTCAAGGCAAAATGCTGGGTCTAATGAAACCCTTCTCAAGCAAATCCTACAACTGTTCTTTTAACTCTTTCAACTCCGGTAGGGCTATACGATATGGCGGAATAGAAATGGGCTGAGTGCCCGAAGCCAGATTAATGTAGAAATCAATGTCCCAGTCGGGTGGCATCCCCGGTAGGTCTGAAGGGAAAACCTCAGGAAACTCACGAACCACGGGCATAGAATCAATATAGGGAACCTCAATACTGGAGTCACGAACGTAAGCCAAATATGCCAAACACCCATTCTCGACCATACGCCGAGCCTTCACATACGAAATAACACTTCGGGTAGAATGACCAGGAGTCCCTTTCCACTCTAAACGGGGCAAACCCAGTAAGGCTAGGGTCACGGTCTTGGCATGGCATTCCAAGATAGCATGATACGGGAATAACCAATCCATTCCCAATATAACATCAAAGTCGACCATGTCTAAAAGCAATAAATAAACACAGGTCTCAAGACCCCCAAACACTACAATACAAGAACTATGAACTCGGTTGACCATAATAGAATCGCCCACCGGTGTAGACACATAAACAGGAATACTCAGTGAATCACTAGGCATGACCAGGTGTGGGGCAAAATAAGATGACATGTACGAATACGTAGACCCTGGATCAAATAACACTGAAGCATCTCTATCACAAACCAGTATAGGACCTGTAATGACTGCATCTGAAGACTCAGCCTCGGGCCTGGCTGGAAGTGCATAACATCGGGGCTGGGCCCCACCACCCTAAACAACCTCTCTGGGACGGCCTGCTGTTGGTTGGCTTCCACCTCTGGCGGCTTGAGCTCATCCTCTAGGACCTCTACCTCTACCTCTAACACCTCTGGCCCCGCCTCTAGCTGACTGGGCAGGCTGTGGGACATCTGGTGCCTGTACCATAGAATGAGAACCCTGATGCGGAGAACTGCTCGAAGCTTGAGGGCAATACCTAGCAATGTGCCTCGTGTCACCATAAGTAAAACAAGCCCTCGATTGCTGGGGCAGACAACCCTGGAAACTCTGAAGCGGTGGTGCACTGATAGGTACTGATGGTGCACTGTAAGGCTACTGATCAAAATAGTGCGTCTGAGAACCACGACCACCTGCAGTACCATGGGAGACCTAAAGAGCTAACTGAAAGGGACTAGGAGGATGGCCTCTACCATATAAATCTCTACCTCCAGACGAGGTACCACTGAATCTACCTGAATGACGGGGCCGCTTATCCGACCAATGACCACCTCCCTATGACAGAACCATCTCAACTCTGTGGGCCACATTGGCTGCCTCCTGAAATATAATCTCACTCCCAGCCTCCTTGGCCATCTGAAGACGAATCGGCTGAATAAGACCATCAATAAACCTCATCGGCCTCTCTCACTTGGTGGGAAGTATGACAAGAGCATGGCGAGCTAGATCGATGAACTTGGTCTCATACTGAGTGACCGTCATGGAACCCTGTTGAAAGCGCTCAAACTGCCTCCGATAGGCTTCTCTCTACGTCTCGGGGAGAAACTTCTCTAGAAACAACACTGAAAACTGCTCCCATGTCAAAGATGGCGATCCGACTGGCCTCGCTAAGCAATAATCCCTCCACCAAGTCTTGGCGGATCCAAATAAGCGAAATGCAGCAAAATCAACCCCATTGGTCTCAACAATGCCCATGTTCCTGAGAACCTCGTGGCAGCTGTATAGGAAATCTTGGGGATCCTCAGAAGGAGCTCCGCTGAAAGTAGTAGTGAAGAGCTTGGTGAATCTGTCCAGTCTCCACAAAGCATCGGCGGACATAGCCACTCCATCGCCGGTCTGAGCCACTACACCCGGCTGAACTACCACCACTGGCTGAACCACTAGAACCTAAATCTAGGGAGCTACCTGCTCCGGAGTGCGTGTAACAGGAGTCTGAGCCCCTCCTCCAGCCTGAGAACTGGCTGGTGCTACATGAAGAAAACCTGCTCGGGTGACACTCTCCATAAGGCCCACCAATCGAACCAGAGCGTCCTGAAGAACTGGGGTAGCGATAAACCCTTTGGGACCTGAGCTGGGCCCACCGGAACTGTTGGGGCTGGAACCTCCTCCTCAAAATCAACCTGAGGCTTCGCCACTGGTGGCGCTGCTCGGGGATGAGCTCTGCCCCTACCTCGGCTTCAAGCACGGCCTCACCCTCGCCCTCTGCCCCTAGTGGGAGCTACTGTAGGGGGCTCGGGCTGCTGAGCAGTAGATGAGTAAGTACGTGTTCTCGCCATCTGCGAAGAATAGAGTAGAAGTTCAATTAGCATTTGAGGAACAAATCCGCACGACAAGAAAGAACAAATGTGAAGTTTTCCTAACTCGGTAGCCTCTAGGGGATAAATACAAATGTCTCTGTACCGATCCCTCAGACTCTACTGAGCTTGTCCATGAGTTGTGAGACCTATGTATCCTAGAGCTCTGATACCAACTTGTCACGACCCGGATTTCCCACCCTCGGGAGTCGTGATGGCGCCTACTAATGAGAGCTAGGCAAGCCAATCCTTAACTGCTTACTTCGTTAACAATTACTTCTTTTAACAATTATTGGCAATAGCATGAAAGCAACGTAATTAAATAAATATGCGGAAGACTTAAATTTAAAGAAAACTGAACAATAATGCGAGAATCAACATATGCCTCTACCCAAGAACTGGTGTCACATTACTCACGAACTTCTAAGAGTGCTAAATACAACAGTTTGAAAGAAAATATAAATTGTTTGTCTTGAAAGGCTAGGACCAGACTCCAGATAGACCTATACAGTTATATAATATATGGCAGAAAAGTAAACAAGTAATAAGCAGTTAAAGCTGGGGAAGGGGAACATGCTTCGGGGATAGCAGTTAAAAGAAATAATAGGGAATAATAAGGAAGCTAGCACTATAACTTCTATCACAAATGAAGAAAATAAAGGCAACTTTCACTATCTGTTTCCTATTGTTGTAGGTGTGCAACCCGATCCCATTTCTCATATCTCGTGGTAGGCGTACCACCTGCTCCCATTTCATTTTATCTCATGGTAGGCATACCACCCGCTCCCATTTCATTATATCTTGTGGTAGGCGTACCACCCGCTCCCATTTCATAATATCTTGTGGTAGGCGTACCACCCGCTCCCATTTCATCAATCTTGTGGTAGGCGTACCACCCGCTCCCATTTCATAATATCTTGTGGTAGGCGTACCACCCGCTCCCATTTCATAATATCTTGTGGTAGGCGTACCACCCGCTCCCATTTCATAATATCTTGTGGTAGGTGTACCACCCGCTCCCATTTCATCAATCTTGTGGTAGGCATACCACCCGCTCCCATTTCATAATATCTTGTGGTAGGCGTGCCACCCGCTCCCATTTCATAATATCTTGTAGTAGGCGTACCACCCGCTCCCATTTCATAATATCTTGTGGTAGGCATACCACCTGCTCCCATTTCATCAATCTTGTGGTAGGCGTACCACCCGCTCCCATTTCATAATATCTTGTGGTAGGCGTACCACCCGCTCCCATTTTAGTTCATCACATAATCACAAGAAATCCCGGCAAGGGAACATAAGTAATATAATAACCTCCCGGCAAGGGAACAAGGATATCGAAATAGTCATCCCGGCAAGGGAGAGTCAGCTATAACCCATCTCATTTTGCTAGTACCCAGTTCAATTAATGGAAATACTTAATCATAGAGGATCATTAATTAAAGTATACAAGTGTCATTCAAGAACACAACAACTTTCAAGTTAAGATCTATGGTCATGCTTGACACCAACGTATAGATACTCGTCACCATGCCTATACGTCGTACTCAACAAGAAGCAAGTAGCAAATATGACTCAACACCTAATCCCTCAAGCTAGGGTTAAACCAAACACTTACCTCGATGCCTTAAACACCACTCAAGTCTCAATTATAGCTTTACCTCTTGATTCCACCATCAATCCTCTCGAATCTAGTCATAAGTTACTTAATCACATTATTAAATGCTAAATGAATCAACCCCAATGCATGAAAATGAGTTTTCCAAAGTTTTACCCAAAATTCAAAATTCACCCCCGGGCCCACGTGGTCGCAACCCGAGGTTCGGACCAAAACCCGATTAACCATTCCCCCAAAAATTCAAATATATGGTTTGTTTTGAAATCAGACCTCAAATTGAGGTCCAAATCCCTAATTTCAGAAAAACCTAGGTTCTACCCACATCACCCAATTTCCCCATGAAAATCTTTGATTTGAAGTTGAAATCATGTTAAAAGATGTTAAGAAGTGAAGAAAATAAGTTAGAAATCACTTACCAATCGTTTCAGAGAAGAAAAGTTATTTGGAAAATCGCCTCTTATGTTTTGGGGTTTTGAAAAGTGTAAAATAACTTAAATTCACGTGATTTATACCGCTCTGAAGTTCCCACCGCGGACCGCGACCGCGTAGGCTCCCTGAAGACCTGCGGATCATTGCCCCGTGTTGACCGCACCAAGCCGACCGCAGCCGTACAACACCCACCGCGGACCGCTCAAGGCGACCGCGGCCGCACGTGATTGCTCGCGGACCGCGCAAGAGGGTTCAGAGACCTGTCAAAATTTCTGAACCTGCAACATCTGATCTTCTAAAGCCTAAGGCATCCCGGAACCTACTAGAAACTCACCCGAGCCCTCAAAACTCTAAACCAAGCATGCACACTACCTCAAAAACACCCTACGAACATATTCGTGTGATCACATCACCAATATAACATCATGAACATCGAATTGAGCCTCAAGATCCATGAAATTTCTCAGATTTCCTTTTAAACATCAATTTTCCCAATTTGGGTCCGGATCACGTCAAACGACGTCTGTTTTTTGACCAAACTTTACATGAGTGATTCAAAACATATATAAGATACGTACCAGGCGCCGGAACATAAATACGGGCCCGATACAATTACTTTCTAATCAGATTTCATTTCCATTTTTCTTTAAACATTTTCAGAGAACAATTTCACTTAAAAATTCAAAACTCGGGCTGGGGACCTCAGAATTCGATTCCGGGCATATGTCCGAGTCCCATATTTTTCTACGGACCCTCCGGGATTGTCAAATCACGGGTCCGGGTCTGTTTACCTAAAATATTGACCAAAGTCAAATTTATTCATTTCGAGGTCAAAACTAGCAATTTTCAGGGCCCGGACTGCGTACACAAATCGAAGCGACTCTAAATGAGGTTTTCAGGGCCTTAGAGGCAGATTTCAATTAGAAACAGGTGATGACCCTTTTGGGTCGTCACAGATTTATCCCCTTATAGGTATTCACATAGATTTGTACATATAGGCTTGATACAAGTAGCCTTTAAGCCACTTACGCTAAGAGGCTTACCTGAAAGCTTTATAGCAGCTCTCAGAGATGGCATAATTCAGAACTGGAAAAAGTCTCTTATAGGGACAATGCAAACCAGTTTGGCCAATACTGAGGCTACAGAAATAGAACAAACCTCAGATGGCACTGTTAAAATCAAGTTCAATAAACCCGATCAAACTGATAATATCAGTTTATCATCTAAACTGACTAGATCAAATTCTTCATATATTTCTCTCATTGATTATGTGGTAGATTTTCCATCTAGAGCATCCACATCTAAAATTAGAGAAAATAATATAGTTAATAATGTTAGTATAAGTAGGGATAATATTGTCAAGATCAATAATACTACAGATCTTGAACCAACGGCGTCTGAAATGGATTTTTCAAATGGGTTTAAAAATGACTGAAAACCAAATAGATTTTAGTCCGAGTTCACCGACAAGAAAAATAATTTTAGAAGAATTTCTAAAACCCAGATGGGCTGTTTTCAGAAAATGGTTTCATGAAAACATGACTCCTGAATTAGTACAATTTTTTGACATGACTTTTATACAGACATTAGCAAGAAAAATAAAATTATTGCTTTTGTTCCATGGTTTATGTCTAAGCATGTTTATAACTATATTTCTGTGTTAGAAAGAGATTATACACTTACAAATTAAAATATTGTTAATTCTATTTTCCCACCCCAACGATCTTTCCATATAGGGGTAAAGATAAAATCATTTACTGCACTGCTTTTTCAAAAATATTTGAAAATGATGTTGCTACTATAACTGCTAAGAATTCGAATACCATGCTTACTCAGAATAATTATACTAATATATATGTGACTATTCAGGGTGAACAGGTTATTGAGATCCTTGAGAAATTGGACAAGCTTATAGCTGAGGTCCAAAAAATCCAACAGAAGGATACAAAAGGTAAAGAGAAAATCGCTACTGCTAGTATCCAACCACCTCCTGAGGTAAAGACTTTAAATTGAAAAGTCTGGATGACGTAAGTCTAGAAAATATTGAAGAACTTCTTGCTAAGAAGTTAGGTGAATTTAGAGTTAGTCCTCTAAGTTTAGAGCATGCATCTACTAGCAATCTGAAAGTAGATGATGAGATTAATAAAATCTCTGAAAAGTATGCTCGGAAGCCATACCAAAGAATGTTTTATTATCCAAGACCAACCCTTCAAGATGTCTTAATAGAAGAACAGGACAATGACCACCACCACTAGGGTTATAGTGGGTCAGATATCTATGAATGGAACATAGATGGTCTTGCTGAAAGACAGATCTATATGACAGTACATAGAATGCTTATGTACAGTACTATCTATAAGGTTAATAAGAATACAGATAGGGCAATTGTAGAAGTGATTATTGCCGGATTTACTGGTCAGCTAAAGGGCTGGTGGGACAATTGTCTCACTCATGACCAGCGTTTTCAAATAATGAATGCAACCAAGACTGAAGATGATAAGACTGTTCAAAACTCAGTCTATTCTTTAGTCATGAATATTATCGAACACTTTTCTGGAAGATGGTCTAATAATAGTGAGACAATTAGAATAATGCTCCAGAATCTGAGGTGTAAAACCCTCACATCTTTTAGATGGTATAAAGATGTTTTCTTATCCAGAGTGATGGAACTACCAGAGAGTAATAGAACTTATTGGAAGTCTAAATTCATAGATGGACTCCCTCCCTTATTTGCTGAAAGGATTAGAAAAGTCCTTAGAGGCACATGGATGAGAATAGATTATAATAATTACTCATACGATAGACTCTTTAGTGCATGCACTCAAGAAGGTTGAGCTTTGTGTAATGACATCAAGCTAAACCAACAAATTAAGAAACATTGTCTCACTGAGAGGCAACAACTAGGTGAATTCTGTGAACAGTTCGCCATTGATATACCTTCCAAGAAGAAGAAATCCCATAAAAAGGATTTTAAAAGGAAAAAAAGGTTCGCTGGAGAAACGACATGAAAAGACTCAAAGAAGAAAGGGTTTTATTAAATCTAAAAACCCTCAGGCCTGTTATAAATGTGGTAGAGTAGGCCATTACTCTAAGGACTATAAAATCAAGGACAAATCAAGGAACTTGATTTAGATGATCATATCAAAAATTCTTTATGTAAGATTCTTTTAAATTCCTCTCCAGAAATATTTGACACTGATGAAGGTAATTCAGCAACAAGTGAAGACCTAAGGGTCCTTCATGAAGAAAGTTATACTTCATCTTCTGAAGAAGAGCAAGAGTCCTGTAATAAGGGACAATGCTCAAATCATTGTTGCAATACCGACAATGAACTTTTAAATATTTACTCCCAATTTAGAGACTTGAAGATCAATGTTCTATCTAATAATAATTTGATTGATCTTCCAAGGGTTACTAAAGACCCTGAATTAAGGTCCCAACTAATAGATAAGATTCCTACTACTGAAGAAGTAGGAACAGAGATGGAAGATATTCCATCTCAAAAAGGGCCTTACACCATGTCTGAAATCAGAAAGATAGTGAAAAATAAGTCTCAACCTGAAAGGTTGGCTACTGTCCAAGATTTAAATACTGAGATAAGTTATCTCAAGAAAGAAATCTCGGAATTAAAGGCTTCAAATGTAGCCTTAGATGAAAGGATTTTCAGATTAGAAAATTCTGTGGTGATTAATACAGTTCCTAGTGTTAAAATTACTGAGATAGATAATCTCGCTAGTTCTTCAGAAGAAAAAATTGCTAATACTTTACTTGCAGTAATGGATTTTCCTGAAGATGAATTTTTAGAAAGATTACAATATTTTATCACCCAAAAGTTTTTAATAAAAATAGCTCTTTTAACTGATTATAATTTCAAAAAAGAGTTTGTTGCTTTATTTGATAGTGGAGCAGATTTAAATTGTGTGAAAGGAGTAATACCCTCCAGATATTTTCATAAAACCACTCATCATTTAAAAAATTCTAGTGGTGGTGCAATGGGTATTTCATATAAGTTACCTAGGGCTTATATTTGCCAACATGATACATGCATTCCTGAAAGTTTTGTATTAGTAAAAGATATTGATAGGGAAGTAATACTTGGTGTCCCATTTTTGTCAAATTAATGCCTTTTTTATGCTAGGATACAAAAAGTTTTACCGGTACTTACAATGGTAAAAGTATCACTTTTGAGTTTATAACTGAACCAGTTCAAAGATTTTTGAACGAGATTATTTCTAATAATATTTCTTCAAAAGTCAATCAAATTGAATTTTTGAAAAATGAAATTTTTTCCATTACAATTGAACAGGATTTAAAAAATCCTAAGTTAGTAGAAAAAAATCAATTTTCTAAAAAAAACCAATTTTCTGCTTCTATTTGTGGTGACCATCCGAATCAATTTTGGAGCAGGAAGAAGCATATTATAAGACTTCCTTATGAAGAGGACTTCTCTAAGGATAATATTCCTACCAAGGCTCGACCTTGTCAAATGAACTCTGATTATTTGGAGTTATGTAAAAAGAAAATTGATTCCTTACAGCAGAAGAGTTTAATTAGACCCTCAAAGTCCAAGTGGTCTTGTACTGCTTTCTATGTTAATAAGCATGCTCAGCAGGAACGAGGAGTTCCTAGATTAGTCATTAATTACAAACCCCTTAATAAGGTGTTAAAATGGATTAGATATCCCATCCCTAATAAAAAAGATTTACTGGATAGATTACATGATGCCATCATATTTTCCAAATTTGATTTAAAATCAGGATATTGGCAAATTCAGATATCTGAATCAGATAGATATAAAACTGCTTTCAATGTGCCAATGGATCAATATGAATGAAATGTTATGCCCTTTGGTTTGAAAAATGCTCCCTCGGAATTTCAAAAAATTATGAATGATATTTTCCTTCCTTATACGGACTTCATAATTGATTATATTGATGATATTCTAGTATTTTCAAAAAATATAGAATCTCATTTCAAACATTTAGATTTGTTCAAAAAAAATTTTATTCAGAATGGTTTAGTTATATCAAAACCAAAAATGATGATTTTCCAAACTTATGTTAGATTTTTGGGTCATAACATTGAGAAGGGTAGAATTATTCCTATAAGTAGAAGTATTGAATTTGCTTCTAAGTTCCCTGATATAATTACTGATAAAACCCAGCTTCAGAGATTTCTAAGAAGTTTAAATTATATTTCTCCTTTTATAAAGGACCTTGCTAAAGATAGTGCTCTTCTTTATGAAAGACTAAAGAAGAACCCTAAAGCTTGGACTGACAGTAATACTAAAGCAGTCAAGAGAATTAAACAAAAGGTTAATAACCTTCCATGTTTAACTCTCGCCAATCCTACTTGGGCAAAGGTTGTGGAAACTGATGTCTCTGATATTGGTTATGGAGGAATATTAAAACAATGTTCTCCAGTAGATAAACAAGAATATCTTGTTCAGTTTTATTCTGGTAAATGGAATGACTCCCAGAAAAATTATGCGACTGTAGTTAAAGAAATTCTTGCTATTGTCAAATGTGTTATGAAATTTCAGACTGATTTATATAATCAAAAATTTTCGATTAAGACTGATTGTCAAGCAGCAAAGTTTATCTTTAATAAATATTTTAAACATGATATTTCTAAACAAATGTTTGCAAGGTGGCAAGCTTTATTAGCTCCTTTTGATTTCGAAATTATATACAAAAAAGGTCTGATTATACCCTTCCTGATTTTTGTTACAAGAGAATATTTGAACTAATAGTTCTCCATTTGTCTCTACAGATTATGAGGCCAGTATACAGACCTCCTCGGCAACGAGGAAGGGGAAGGGCATCTCCTAATAGAGAGAGTAATACTCTTGCCCAAATTGGAAATCAAAGGCTAATAGCCGCTAATTTGACACAAGGTAATATCGAACATCCGTTATACAAGGAATTCATGGATTTTATACAATCCAAGAAAGTTGAAGGTACATCATATAATGTACCAACCTATTCCTCAGTTATATCAGAGGATAGTTGTCACGACCCTAACCCCGAACCTGGTCGTGATGGCGCCTCTCGTGAAGACAAGGCCAGCCAGTCTAACCCAAATCATCTTTTAAAGCAGTTAATTAACACAAATATAGTCTAAACATGGTTTAATAATACTAAATAGCGGAAAATATAGAAAAACAATATGCGGAAATCCAGCCCGACACAGCCCTAACCGGGGTGTCACAAGTCATGAGCATCTATGAGTTATAATACAAGTCTTCTAATCCAATAAATAGTACCATGTCCGTAAGGAATATAAAAGATGTGATAATAGAGACACGGGGCTGCGGACGTCAACAACTACCTCGTAATCCCTGAAAACCACTTGAAACTGGAGGAATCAGTACTCAGAAGCGGAACCAACAGCGCCTGAATTTGCACACATGGTGCAGGGAGTAATGTGAGTACTCCGCCCCAGTGAGTAATAAATATAAATAATGACTGAAGATAAGAAATCACGTAAAAACACAAGGCATTCCATACTGAAGCAGAAAAATCACTTTAAATAGTAAAACAGTGAAAAGTCAAGTAAAAATCCCTTTTTCCAACAAGTAAAACAAGTAGTTTACAAGTGAGTAACAAAATGGAAATTTGCCCCTCGGGCATGGTATCAACAAATCCGCCCCTCGGGCAACATATCAGAACAGTACCAGCCCCTCGTGCTCAATATCAGAAGAGTGCCAGCCCCTCGGGCTCAATATCAGAACAGTAATAGCCCCTCGGGCTCAATATCAGAACAATAACAGCCCCTCGGGCTCAATATCAGAACAGTAACAGCCCCTCAGGCTCAATATCAGAACAGTAATAGCCCCTCGGGCTCAATATCAGATCACAATGGGTACCCGTACTTACTGGGGGTGTACAGACTCCGGGAGGGGCCCCTTATGGCCCAATCGCAATATCAAGCCATCTCGTGGCATCAAGTCTAGTCCCTCGGCCTCATATCAATCAAGCCACCTCGTGGCGTATATAAATATCTCAAGCCCTCGGCCTTATATCAGTACTAGTGTATCCTCACAACTAGGCCCTCGGCCTTTAATTAGTCAAAAATCATCGCAAGCCCCTCGGGCAATAGTAAAACAATATTTCTCATCCCAAAACATCTTTTAGAATATCATTTAAATCTCAAAACTAAGTACTGAGTAGTAAAACAGTGGAAAAATAACAGGATTGAGTTCAAGTAATAAGTCAAAACAGTGAGGAAATGGTAGTAAAAATCCCCAAAGGATTCAAATAGTTGGCACGAAGCCCAAATATGGCATTAGCCCAAAGCATAATGAAAACAAATAAGTCTGAGTCAAAAACGCGGTAAAATCATCAATGCGGGATGGACCAAGTCACAATCTGCAATAGTATACGACCACACGCTCGTCATCAAACGTGTGTCCCACATCAATATAGCACTACGATGTGCAATCCGGGGTTTCAAACCCTCAGAGCATCATTTACAATCATTACTCACCTCGAACCGGCTAATTCTTTAGCTCGCGGCGCCTTTGCCCTCGAATTGGCCTTCACGTGCGTCGAATCTATCCAAAATCAGAACGAATACATCACAATATGCTAAGGGAACAAAGCCCAAGCAAAAACAATCAAAAATATCAAAAATCCCGAAATTAACAAAACCCGAGCCCCGGGCCCACTTCTTGAAATTCAAATTTTTTTACATCAACGGGTTCCTTATCTCCCCACGAGTTTATATATACCAAAAGTTCTCAAATCCGACCCCAAATGGTCCTACAAATCCCCAATTAGATATCTCAAAATCCCAAGCCCAATTTCTTCCATTTTTAGCAAGAATTCAATGATTTTCTAGGTGGATTTCACAATATAAACGAGTTTTAGGTCCAAAATTCTTACCTCCAAACATTTATCCTTGAATCCCTCTTCAATATCCTTCAAAAATCTCTCAAAATGATCAATTATGCTGAAAAATGGATCCAAGTCACAGACAAGAGGACTTAAAAACAATCTGCCCAGGCTTCATCGAGTTGTACCTTGCGTTGTGCAGGTTGTACATCCTCTTACTATTTTCCCTGTTGTACACCTTCTGTTAAAACTCCTATTACTCAATGTGAAAATATCCAAATGACACACAATTTGAATATTTAAAAACTAAACTCAAAGATCTTTCATTTGATAGGTTGTACACCATATAACTCTTTATATATTCCGAGATATGAGCTTCTAAAGTGTATCAGAAAATTCTGTCAAAACTGATCCACTAGCCAAATTCAATTAATCATAACTTTCTGATAGAATATCCAAATCCTAAATGGTTTAACTTTCTAGAAACTAGAATGTAAGGGCTACAACTTTCATGTTTTGTAATTTTTCCTATTTCTTATAGATTTCAGGATATGAGCTTCCAAACTAGACTCCTCGCACCGGAAATTTTCTAGTGCACAAGTGAAGCTCATAAAAATCTGCAACTTTTCCAAAGATGAAATAGTCTGTTTAACCACCCGAGGCCACTGGGACCTCAACCAAACATGCCAATATATCCCATAATATCATTCAAACTTGTTCCAACCTTCGGAACGCTCAAAACAACATCACAACACCAAATTCGCATCGGATTCAAGCCTAAGAATTTCAAAATCTTCTAAATCACTCTTTTGATAAAAAAACTAACCAAACCACATCCGAATGACATGAAATATTGCACATACATCCCAAATGACACAACGGATCAATTGTAATGCTTGGAATTCCATTACGAATCCTATATCAAAATCTCACATATCAACCGGAAAATGCCAAAATATCAACTTCGCCAATTCAAGCCTAAATCTACTACGAACCTCCAAAACTCCTTCCAATCACGCACCTAAGTCATAAATCACCTCCCAGAGCTAACCGAACCATCGTAACTCACATCCAAGCCCTCTAACACATAAGTCAACATCCCGTTGACTTTTCCGACTTAAGCTTCCTTAAAAGAGACTAAGTGTCTCAAACCTTATCAAAATCATTCCGGGATGACTTCAAATTTTGCACACAAGTCACATTTGATATTACGGACCTACTCCAACTTCCTGAATCGGAATCCAACCCCGATATCAAAAAGTCAACTCTCGGTCAAACTTCTCAAAAACCTTCAAATTTCTAGCTTTTGCCAAAATGCATCAAATTGTCCTACGAACTTCCAAATCCAAATCCGAACATGCTCCTAAGTTCAAAACACCATACGAAACTATTGGAATCATCAAAATTCCATTCTGGGGTCGTTTGCTCAAAGGTCAAATCTCCGGTCAAACTTAAGAAATCTTTAGCCTTAGATTTCTAGATTCCGTTAAATGACGATAATTTGAGCTAGGGACCTCCGAATTCGATTTCGGGCATATGACCAAGTCCCAAATCACGATACAGAACTATAGGAATGGTCAAAACTGTGATCCAGGTTCGTTTGCTCAAAATGTTGACCGAAGTCAACTCAATTGAATTTAAAACTCTAATTCACAATTTAATCCATTTTTTACATAAAAACCTTCCGGAAAATTATATGGACTACGCACGCAAGTCGAGGAATTATTGATACCACTTTTCAAGGTCTTAAAATACCGAGATAATTATTTAATTTAAAAGTGACATTTTGGGTCATCCCAATAGTAATGAAAATTTTGAGTTTTATACTCAAAAAGAAACAAAAGAGTTAATAATTCTTTTGGAACAATCTGACCTTAAATGGAAGGATAAACCTTGGCAAATAATGGCCAGGTATTTTGACACAGCGTCATACGCTACTCCTGCTTATAAATATAAGATGCACTATGAGATTATACTCTCAACAACAGGATCCGCTGAAATTCAGCACTTTTATCCTACTAATACCAGAAAAACTTATAGTTTTTTGAAGATCATTATTAAGAAGGTTATACATTCTTATGAATGGGATATCAGTACCCTCAAGGATCGTGAATATACAAATCCTGACCAAAAAATTTCGGTTAAATTTAATTATTGGGACTATGTAGAATGTTTTAATAAAACATTCCTTTATGAAAATCTTAATAAGAAACATTCTTGGTTTATTAAACTCTGTCCTAATATGTTTGGACAACAAATTCCTAATTGGTTCTTCAGGTGGTGGAAGTTATACGGTCCATCATTAG
This sequence comes from Nicotiana tabacum, assembly GCF_000715075.1. Taxonomy (NCBI): domain Eukaryota; kingdom Viridiplantae; phylum Streptophyta; class Magnoliopsida; order Solanales; family Solanaceae; genus Nicotiana; species Nicotiana tabacum. Next base: position 92,052,850 of record NC_134084.1, read on the forward strand.
AAATACTTCCAAGTTTATTCAAAAGCTTATATTCTCAATGGGTAGATATATCTCCCAAAATTATTTCACTACAAAAAGATAATAGCTTTAATGGGGGCATTGCTGCCATGTACTTTTTCATAGAATTTTCTATCCCCTGGATGATGAAATGGGATGTACAAGTTGTTTATACCAGTAAAGGGTCCCTCCATTATTGAAGGGAATCTAGTTTTATAAAGCAATTTGTCCGTTTGTAATTATAGAACTTTATCTTTTTATCTTGTCGGCCACACCTGTAATTATTTTATTGGCCAGTTCTACTTTTGAGTTTTGTTTGTTTGTAGGCTGATCCATTATATAAGGATCATTTTCCATTCTTTAGAGGTAGGCGTTAGCCAAAGCATTAGCTCTACCTTCTCTCTATTTTCTCTCTCCACTTGTAAAGAACCCCTTTTGTAATATTTTTCATTTCGAAATAAAATCAAAAAGGTTGCTTGGCCATAACTCAGGGTCTCTGGTCTGGTACTGTTCTTCTCCTTCCCTCTTCCATTTTTGCAGTACTGTTAGCCTAAATGATAGGCTAAACAGGTAAGTGTTAAACTTGGTTCTCGAAGGTTATTTACTATACATGTTTGGTTGTTAGGAGTGTACTGTGTCAACCCGATGGGGTTTTGGTTAAGAACTATATAGACTAGGCAGTTACTAGTCTCGACAGTAAACCTTGGTTAGGCCAACCTAACCGGTGGTGCACATAAACCCGTTTAGGCAGGTGGCCGTTGAAGGGTTGTGAGTAGCCTCGTGGTTTAAGGTTTATTGTAAAAGTTAGTAGCTGGTCAGGACTGGTGTTCTTGTAATTCATTCCTGAGCCCTATTCGGAAGCGATCTTGTACTTCCATTTAAGGTCGGATTGTTCTAAAAGAATTATTAACTCTTTTGTTTCTTTTTGAGTATAAAACTCAAAATTTTCATTACTATCCTCTGATATAACTGAGGAATAGGTTGATACATTAGATGATGTACCTTCATCTTTGCTAGTAGATGCATGCTCTAAACTTAGAGGACTAACTCTAAATTCACCTAACTTCTTAGCAAGAAGTTCTTCAATATTTTCTAAACTTACGTCATCCAGACTTTTCAATTTAAAGTCCTCTAAAGCTGAGTTTTATCAGTAATTATATCAGGGAACTTAGAAGCAAATTCAATACTTCTACTTATAGGAATAATTCTACCCTTCTCAATGCTGTGACCCAAAAATCTAACAGAAGTTTGGAAAATCATCATTTTTGGTTTTGATATAACTAAACCATTCTGAATAATAATTTTTTTGAACAAATCTAAATGTTTGAAATGAGGTTCTATATTTTTTGAAAACACTAGAATATCATCAATATAAGTAATTATGAAGTCCGTATAAGGAAGGAAAATAACATTCATAATTTTTTGAAATTCCGAGGGAGCATTTTTCAAACCAAAGGGCATAACATTCCATTCATATTGACCCATTGGCACATTGAAAGCAGTTTTATATCTATCTGATTCAGATATCTGAATTTGCCAATATCCTGATTTTAAATCAAATTTGGAAAATATGATAGCATCATGTAACCTATCCAGTAAACCTAACCGGTGGTGCTCGTAAACCCGTTTAGGTAGGTGGACATTGAAGGGTTGTGAGGAGCCTTATGGTTTAAGGTTTACTGTAGAAGTTAGTAGCTGGCCAAGACTGGTGTTCTTGTAATTCATTCCTGAGCCCTATTCGGAAGCGATCCCGTACCCCTTTTGGTATCAGAGCCATGTTAGTAAAAAAACCTTAGAAGCTAAGTTTAACACTAATTTCTTGATGAATATCATTAGGAAGAAAACTACTATTAAAAATAGTAGAAAAGAAGAATATGAATTGCCTGAACAATTAGATCTGCTTAATAAGTGGACGATATCATTAGTCAAGCCTAAGGTAATATACCAATTAGGCACGAATAAGTTTAAAACAAGTAGTTAAAACTACTGAAGAGACTATCACTGTAGATAGTGACCATGCTACGTTCAGATTATTATCTGAAAGTGATTTAGCCCCTTATAGGGATTCACATAGATTTATACATATAGGCTTAATACAAGTCGCCTTTAAGCCACTTACGTTAAGAGGCTTACCTGAAAGTTTCATAGCAGCTCTCAGAGATGGCATAAATCTGAACTGGAAAAAGTCTCTTATAGGGACAATGCAACTAGTTTGGCCAATACTGAGGCTACAGAAATAGAACAAACCTCAGATGGCACTGTTAAAATCAAGTTCAATAAACCCGATCAAACTGATAATATCAGTTTATCATCTAAACTGACTAGATCAAATTCTTCATATATTTCTCCCATTGATTATGTGGTAGATTTTCCATCTAGAGCATCCACATCTCAAATTAGAGAAAATAATAGAGTTAATGATGTTAGTATCTGTGATGACCCGGCTAGTCGTCTCATGAGTTACCGCTCCGTTTCCCCCATTTCTGCTTCTTTATGTTTCGTTATTCGTGTTTTATGTTCGAGTTGATTGGTTTGCGTTTGGTGTGGTTTTAGTAAGAAATGAGATACTTCGTCTCTTTTAAGAAGGCTTAAGTTGGAAAAGTTAACCGGATGTTGACTTATGAGTTAGAGGGCTTGGATGTGAGTTCCGATGGTTCAGTTAGCTTCGGGAGGTGATTTGTAACTTAGGAGCGCGACCGGAATGGGTTTTGCAATTGTAGAGAAGATTTAGGCTTAAATTGGTGAAGTTGATTCCGATTGATAGGCGAGATTTTGACATAGGGGTCAAAATGGAATTCCGAGAGTGACAGTAGCTTCGTTGTGTCATTTGGGATGTGTGTGCAAAATTTTAGGTCATTCGGACGAGATTTGATAGACTTTTTGAGCAAAAGCATAATTTAAGAGTTCTTGGAGTTCTTAAGCTTAAATCCTATGTTAAATTGGTTATTTGATGTTGTTTTAAGCATTCCAAAGTGTTGAACAAGTTTGAACGATGTCATGGGATGTGTTGGTACAATTAGTTTGAAGTTTCGGGGGTCCCGGGTAGGTTCCGGGATGTTTTAGGCCGAAAATCATAGCTGTAGCAGGTCTAGGAGGGTTGCAGGCCTCGGAAACCACCCGCGCGGTCCACATAAAAAGAAGTGCGGCCGCGGTATGTGCTTTGCGGACTGCACAAAAAGAAGTGCGGCCATGGTAGGTGTCATGCGGACCGCACAAAATGGTGTGCGGCCGCGGTGGGGAACAATTCGCTGGTCCTACTTCAGAAGCTCATATCTTTTGATATACAAGGATTTTGAGATGATTCAAAAACAAAAGTTGTAGCCCTTTGTGTCTAGTTTGCAAAAAGATAAAGATATAATGATTTTGACCTATGTAAAAAAAGTTATGGCCAAACTACTAAGGCCTGTCACTGCAGAGGAAGGCCTGTGCGGCCGCGGTTGTTTTTGCGCGGACCGCACTGGCTTGTGCGGACCGCGGTCGATTTGGTGTGGCCTGTGGAGGCTGAAATCTGAGAGGTACTCTATAAATACGAGGTTTTAGGTTTTATTTAAAATTTTAACCTAGAGAGCTCGGATTTAGGCGATTTTTCGAATGTTTTTCAGGAAATTCATCGGGGTAAGTGATTCTAACTCAGATTTGGCTAGAGTACATGAATCTATCATTGAATTCATCATTTAATTCATGATTTGGGATGGAATTTGGGAAGAAAATTGTGAAACCTTTCAATAATATAAAATGATGATTTGAAGGACCAAATGGTATAAGAATTGGATAATTTTGGTATGGTTAGACTCGTGAGGGTATGAGAATTCTGAAAATGTAAATTTTACCCGATTTCGAGATGTGGGCCCGGGTTCAGGTTTTGCTAATTTCGGGATTTTTGATATTTTTCGAATGTTTTCACTTTGGGCTTTGTTCCCTTAGCATATTGTGACGTATTCGTTCTGATTGTGGATAGATTCGACACGCGTGGAGGCCAATTCGAGGGGCAAAGGCGTCGCGAGCTAGAGAATTAGCTGGTTCGAGGTGAGTAATGGTTGTAAATGATGTCCTGAGGGTTTGAAACCCCGGATTGCACATCGTAGCGCTATATTTAGGCAAGATACGCGCTGGATGATGAGTGTGGGATCTTTTACTACTGGGGATTGTGACTTGGTCCGTCCCGATTGATGATTTTACCGCGTATTTGACTAAATTTAATTTGTTATCATCATGATTTGGGCTGATTTCCATATTTGGGCTTTGTGCTAACTATTTGAACCCTTCAGGGATTTTTATCACTGTTTCCTCACTATTTGACTTATCATTTGAACTCAGTCCTGTTGATATCTACTGTTTTACAAACTCAGCCACTTTTACTCAGATTTGAAACTTAAATGATATTTCTACATCATGTTTTGGGCTGAGAACTACTGTTTTACTAATGCCCAAGGGGCTTGTGATGATTTTTGGACTGAGTGAGGCCGGGGGCCATATGTGAGGATATGCTGAGTGATATGAGGCCGAGGGCCTGAGATACTTTATATGCCACGAGGTGGCTCGTGTGATGTGAGGCCGAGTGTCGAGTGATGTGAGGCAAAGTGCCGAGTGATGATGCCACACGGTGGCTTGATATAGCGCTTGGGCCGTAAGGGGCCCCTCCGTAGTTTGCATACCCACAGTGAGCGCGGGTACCCATTATGATCTGAGAGTGAGCCCGAGGGGTTGATACTGTTATGAGTGATTGATACTGAGCCCGAGGGGCTGATACTGTACTGAGAGTGAGCTCGAGGGGCTGATATTGTTCTGAGCGATTGATACTGTGCCCGAGGGGCAGATTTTTACTTGTTATTTACCTGTTAAATTACCTGTTTTACTTGTTTTAAAAGGGGATATCATTTGATTTCTTCACTGATTTACTGTTTTAGGTGATTTTACTGCTTGATATGGAATTTCTTTGTGCCTTTACGTGTTTTCATACTTTTAGCCATTATTTATAATTATTACTCACTGAGTCGGAGTACTTACATTACTCTCTGCACCATGTGTGCATATTCAGGCATCACAGAGTCCGCTCCTAGGTGTTGATTCTCCTAGTCTAGGCAGTGATTCGGAGACTACGAGGTAGCTATTGGTGTTCGCAGCCCCGTGCCTCCCTTATCTTATCATTTTCATGTTTTTAGAACTATTGTATCGGATTTAGTATTCAATAGACTTGAATCTGGATTTCTTAGTTGCTCATGACTTGTGACACCCCGGTTTGGGCTGTGTCGGGATGGTTTCTACTGTTGTTATCGCAAATTCCACAAATTATGGTTATTATGTCCTGTTTTAGAACTACTTATGGTATTTAACTATTTAAAAGAGGTGGTCTGTTTTGGTCTGGCTGGCCTTGCTTTCACGAGAGGCGCCATCACGACTAGGTTCGGGGAATTGGGTCGTGACAAGTTGGTATCAAAGCCTAGGTTATATAGGTCTCACGAGTCATGAGCGGGTTTAGTAGAGTCTCGCAGATCGGTACGGAGATGTCTGTATTTATCCTCGAGAGGTTGCAGAACCTTTATAGGAAAAACATCATATTCTTGAAACTCTTGTCGTGCGAACTTGTTGGTCCGAGTACTAAGCTTCTATTATTCCATTCTCTCATAGATGGTTAGGATGCGAGCTACCGGACGAGGTGGACGACCACCAGTGTCACCAGCTGAGACCACCAAGAGGCCATGGACGCGGTCGTGGTCGCGGCAGAGGTAGAGCAGCAAGGGCAGCACCTGTAGATCCACCAGCTGCCCTAGATCCGGATCAGGCTCCAGCTATGGATGCTCCAGCAGCACCAGTTCAGGCACAAGCTGTGCCCATCGTGATTACGGGTCTTCAGGAGGCCTTGGCACAGATCTTATCAGTTTGCACTGTCCTGGCTCAGGCAGTTTCAGCCACTACAGCATCAGCTACTTCTCAGGCTGGGAGAGGAAATTAGACCCCTGCTTCTCGCACACCTGAGCAGGTAGTGCAGGGACTACAGACACCGGGGGAACCTCTAGCTCAGTCGGTTGCACCAGCTCAGGAGTTTGTTGTGCCAGTTATGCCGGATGATGAGCAACGTCATCTTGAGAGGTTTGGTAGACTCCAGCCTCCGTCATTTAGTGGTGCTGAGGGCGAGGATTCCCAGGGTTTTCTCGATAAGTGTCAGCGGATGCTCCGTACAACAGGGATTCTTGAGACTAGTGGTGTGGCATTTACCACCTTTCAGTTTACTGGGGCTGCCTTCACATGGTGGGAGGCGTATGAGAGGCGTAGGTCGGTTGGAGCAGCGCCCCTTACTTGGTATGAGTTGTCCACTCTCTTCTTGGAGAAGTATGTGCCGCAGTCCCGCAGAGAGGATATCCGTAGACAGTTTGAGTGGTTGCAATAGGGGGATATGACTGTGTCACAGTATGAGTCGAGGTTTTCTGAGTTGGCTCGTCATGCCATTTGGATATGATTGTTGTTCTTGTAATTCATTCCTAAGCCCTATTCGGAAGCAATCCTGTACCCCTTTTTCTTTTAACCATGAGGCTCCTCACAACCCTTCAACGACCACTTGCCTAAACGGGTTTACGAGCACCACCGGTTAGGTTCGCCTAACCAAGGTTTACTGTCGAGACTAGTAACTGCCTGGTCTATATAGTTGTTAACCAAAACCCTATCGGGTTGACACAGTACACTCTTAACTACCAAATATGTATAGTAAATAAACTTCGAGAACCAAGTTTAACACTTACCTGTTAGCCTATCATTTGGGCTAACAGTACTGCAAAAATGGAAGAGGGGAAATTGGTTATTTGGAGTTATGTAAAAAGGAAATTGATTCCTTATAGTAGAAGGGTTTAATTAGACCCTCAAAGTCCAAGTGGCCTTGTACTACTTTCTATGTTAATAAGTATGCTGAGGAGGAACGAGGAGTTCCTAGATTAGTCATTAATTACAAACCACTTAATAAGGTGTTAAAATGGATTAGATATCCCATCCCTAATAAAAAGGATTGAGTCATAAAGGAAGTTGTTGTCCCTCGAAACACTGGTAATACTGAGGTTACAGAAATAGAACAACCTCAGATGGCACTATTAAAATCAGGTTCAATGAACCCGATCAAACTGATAATATCAGTTTATCATCTAGACTGACTAGATCAAATTCTTCATATATTTCTCCAATTGATTATGTGGTAGATTTTCCATCTAGAGCATCCACATCTCAAATTAGAGAAAATAATAGAGTTAATGATGTTAGTATCAGTAGGGATAATATTGTCAAGATCAATAATACTACAGATCTTGAACCAACTACATCCGAAATGGATTTTTCAAATGGGTTTAAAAATGACTGAAAACCAAATAGATTTTAGTCCGGGTTCAACGGCAAGAAAAATGATTATATAAACTATATATATAAACTATATATATATAGTATATATATTATATATAAGCGATATATTATATAAGGCAATATATAATTATATATACATACTATACATACTATATATACTATATATATTTATATAGCTATATATAAGCAATTTATATTAGTATATACATATATAGTTTACAAGAAATTACCTTAGATAAAAAAATTAAAAAAAATAGCCTGGAACGAAAAAGCCCGTTTAGGCCCGCGGGCCCGGCCCATTTAGCCCGAGACCATATGGGCTTAGGACCGCAGTGGGCCGGTTCCACTCATTTGGCCCGTTAGGCCCGGGACCGCCTAAGCCCGGCCCGCCTAAGCCCAGGCCCGTTTGGCCCATTTAGGCCCGAGCCCGGACCACAATACAGCCTTATCTAAGGATACTACAAATATGGTCCGAACAAAATAGATACATGTCTGTCTCTGAAAAAGTAAAGAATAGAATAAAACTAGATAGGAAAGAGACGCCAAGGCCTGTGGATGCCTGCAGGACTACCTCGGGTCTCCTAATGGATTGAAGGCAGCAACCTAATTGTGGTCCAAATGCTCCAACACCCGAATCTGCACACAGTGCAGAGTATAGTATCAACACAACCGACCCCATGTGCTGGTAAGTGTCGAGCCTAACCTCGGCAAAGTAGTGACGCGGCTAGGACAAGACTACCAAATAAACCTGTGCAGTTATATCATATACAACAAGTAATAACGACAAAAACTAGCAGATAAAGATGGGAAGAGGAAATATGTTGCAGGGAATATCATGTACAAACAAAATTTCAATAAAGAAGTGAAAGGAACACAAAAATTCAACTGTAAGCAAGAATAAGGAAATCAATGACAAGTGCACGGCATCACCCTTCGTGCTTTTACTCTCGTCCTTACCATAAGAATCAATATAATCGGTAGGGCATCACCCTTCGTGCTTTACCTCACATAATCATGGCACGACATTATCCTTCGTGCATTATCACTCATATCATGGCACGACATTACCTTCGTGCTTTTACATTTACAATATCGGCACGACATCACTCTTCATGCATTAACACTCACTCACCAATATCTTGCACGGTATCACCCTTCGTGCTTTTAGACTCTTGCTTACTCAAGCAACAATCACAAAGGAATACGGGCAAGGGAATCATTAAAATCACAATAGAATCCCGGCAAGGGAACAATAGTATATCAATAATATCCCGGTAAGGGAAACAATATCATGGGTAAAAAAAATCCCAGCAAAGAAGATAATATCAAATGCAATAACATCCCGGCAAGGGAGATAATATCATAAATCTCTTCTCTTTTCCACAGATTACTTCACAACTCAATTCTCAACTTGAGCCAATGCTCTACAACATTCAATTACCAAGAATACTTCCATAAACCTTGTTCAACATTAGAAATCATCATATTAAGCATGAACAATACAAAACAGAGTCACATCAATCATAGAATAAGACTCAGGGGCATGCTTCACACCGACGTATAGATACTCGTCACGACACCTATATGTCGTACTCAATAATTAACACATGGAAAATAAGACCAAGACTCCTATTCCCTCAAGCTAAGGTTAGACCAAACACTTACCTAAATGCCACGAACATAATCAAGCCTCAACTACTGCTTTACCCCTCGATTCCACCACCAATTTCGCGTGTATCTAGCCACAATTTACTTAACGATATCAATAAATGCTAAATAAATCAATTCTAATACATGAAAATAGGTTTTCTAATAATTTTCCCAAAAAGTCAAAAATCGACCCCGGACCCACATGGTCAAACCCGAGGTTTGAGCCAAAACTCGATTACCCATTCATTCATGAACTCAAATATATAATTTGTTATGAAATCGGATCTCAAATCGAGGTCCAAATCCCCAAAAATTAAAAATTCTAAGTTCTACCCAAAAACACCCAATACCCCTCTGAAAACCCTTGATTTTGAATTGAAATCATGTAAAAAGATGTTGTAGATTGAAGAAAATGAGTTAGAAAAGACTTACAATTGATTTGGAGAAGAACTTTTCTTTAGAAAATCGCCCAAGAGAGCTTAGGGTTTGAGAGAGTTTGAAAATGAAGAAAATTTGATCTAAGTCCCAATTAATGGGTCGCAGATGTCGATGTTACGATGGGAGCTTCGCAATTACGAAGCTCGCAAATGTGAACTAGGACTCGCATTTGCGAACCTGTGCATGGTCTGCTTACCTCGCAATTGCGATACTGGCCCTCCCCTGATAACTTCACATTTGCGAAGGAAGGTTCACAATTGCGAACACTGGCAGGCATGGGCTTTCTTCGCAAATGCGATCAAGCTCTCACAATTGCCAAGCCTATTGGGCTTGCAATTGCGAAGCCTGACCTCGCAATTGCGAGATCAGAGCCTGCAACACAACTGAACCTGCAACATCCATTTCTCTAAGTCCAAATTCACTCTGTGGCCTATCCAAAACTCACCGAGCCCTCGGAGATCCAAATCAAACATGCACGCAAGTCCAAAAAATCATACGGACTTGCTCGTCCAGGTTCCAAGATACAGGCCCGATACCATCAAAAAATTACATAAATTTTCTTTTTAAAGCCTTTATATTTTCCAGCAAATAATTTTCTTTAAAAATTTATTTCCCGGACTTGGGACCTCGAAATTCGATTCCGGGCATATGCCCAAGTCCCAAATTTTACTACAGACCTTATGAGACTGTTGGATCACGGGTCCGGGTCCGTTTACCAAGAATGTTGACCAAAGTCAACTTTAATCAATTTTAAAAGTCAATTTCCTTATTTTACTTAGTTTTCACATAAAAGCTTTTTGGAAACGAGCCCGGACTGCGTACGCAATTTGAGGTAACACAAAAAGAGATTTTTAAGGTCTCGAAACACAAAATTTACTTTCAAAACGAGTGATGACCTTTTGGGTCATCACAGAGGTATATGAGGAATAATTAGAAACTATCATGGGGACTGGATGATAGGGTATGCATAAAAAATTACTCCAAAAACTCCAATTCATGCAGAGTTAATGGCTCTCTACCAGGGACTAATCATTGCAAATAAAAGGAAGCTTCTTCCTTTGGAGATAGAGACTGATGTCACTCAAGTAATTTCATTCATCAATGATGGATGCAAAGCTTATGACACTATTATTAATTCATGGAGGTTGCTTCTGGCTCAAATGGACCAAGTGGTGCTACATTACAACTTCAGGCCGGCGAATGAAGTTGCCCACAACCTTGCAAAGCATGCAAAAGTCTTACCAGCTTTCAATAAAATAGGTGTTTGGTTGTTTCCTTCGCCTTTGTTTTGGCCAGGATGCTGGCAGACAAAGATGGTTTTAGTGTTATTAAAACTATTTCTGAAAAGTATTGTAGAAACCTTGCTATATTTGATAATCGGCATGCTATGCATAGATTATGAGCTACTGATCCTCATGATCAGACTTCTATGTTGTATTAGCTAGTTTAATATTATGAAATAAAAATCTTTTGCGTAAAAAAAAAGGTTTAAACGGAAATATTAAAAGCAGCTACCCGTTGTCATTTTTACCGCCTAAAGCCCACAAAATACGGTTCTATATAGGAGAATTGGTTATTATATCCCTTTCAACTTCTAAATATTTTCCAAACATGTCAAAACTTTTAAGTGTCCCGAAAAGAATTAACCAAATGCAACATTCAAACGTTTATTCCATGTGTCATTCTTGAGTTCAATTTAATTTCATCAGTTCTGACTTTATGAGACATCATAATTTTTGGAAAGTCAAATATTATTTTTTATCATAACTTTTTTATATATATTTTTAAATATTTTTAATTACAAAAAGTTACTCCCTCTGTTCGATTAGGTATTAATTTCAAAAGAAAGAAGAAAGATCTTTGATACATAGAAAATGTAACCCTCGAACTTGTGGTATTCTGGCATACAAGACATTTCTATAATGAATAGGTTAAGCTTAAAAAGTTTTCAAATATATAAAATAATTTTTTTTTGCTAAATACACGATTTTATTTCCCAACATATGTACAGCTCTAGGCAATACAAAGAAAATCTAAAAACTCTTTGGCCAACTTTTATATTTATCTTTTTCAACACAGCTTAAAAACTCCCTCTCCCCTGTTAAATTATCCATTTGCTTTCCCTAAAGCCAAAAAACCTTGCTTTCTCATCTTCCCATAAATCTTCTTTTTTGATCTTTCTTTCTTACACACACAATTTCACATACGCTCAACATTTACAGAAACAGTACCTTACAATACATATACACAACGACACACAGCATCAATGAAAGAAGGATCCAAGGAGCAGCGCAAGAATTAGTAAAGGCTGTTTGTTGAATTAAGTAGTAATGGTGTCCTCTTTTTACCTTTTCTGAAGGATACAATTCATGTTTTGCACAACAAAAGAAGGAATTCGAGTCATGATTGCATACATTGCAAGACTGGCAAGAACATGATTTTTTGAATTTTCTTCATATTAAAAGACAAATTTTATTGCGTATAGATAAATATTTTGACACAGTAAATTGACGTAAAAGAAATAAAGTCAAGTACTCCTCTAAAAGTATTCCCACATTTTTTAGTTATCCCTCAAAGACACACTTTACTATAACTGAGCAAAATAAATGTCATTATATATTGGAGTTGTCATGGTTTACGATTTACATGGTAACATCATAAGTTTGAAGTGTTTTGTGAGATATTTTGTTACTCCATATTAACTATGTGAAAGGATAAACTTTTTCTGATATGCTGGTAGAAAAAAATAAAATAAAAAGAACAAGAACTAAGATGGAGTTCGGTGAGGCATGCATTTCTTGACATAGAAGAAGCAATTCTTTTGAGAGTTTTTTAGAGAATTAGAAGAAAAGGTGTCACGATCCGGAATTCCCACCTTCGGGACTGTGATGACGCCTAACATTTCACTTCCTAAGCAAGCCCATGTTAGAGGATCTTTAAGCCAAATTTATCCAATTCCAATAACAAAATCGATCAAGCCAAAATAAAACTAAAACTGAGTGCGGAATAATATAAAAGCCAATAATATCTAGTACAACCCGGATCTGGAGTCACAACTCCCGAGCTTCTAAAATCTCTACAAACATAGTCTGAAGTAAATATAACTGTCATGAATGAAAAATGCTCAGTAAATAGGGGAATTGGAAAGGGACTTCAAGTTCTGTGGATGCCAGCAGATCTACCTCGAGTCTCCAAAAGCAATTTCGACCTAAAACACCTCACGAACAGTTGAGACCCGTACCAAAATCTGCAAATGAAGTGCAGAGTGTAGTATGAGTACAACTGACCCCATGTACTCCGTAAGTGTCGAGCCTAACCTCGATGAAATAGTTACGAGGCTATGACAAGACACCCACGTAAATAACCTGTGCAAACACTAATATACGTACAAGATAGCAACAACTAAAGGCTAAACACGTACTATTGGGAGGGGACAAGCGAAAGGGGTACAAGATACGATAATTACAACAGAAATGATTATCAGAACAGTCAATATGCCTTTAACCAGTAAAACGAATAAACACATGAATAAAACTCCACGACATCAACTCTTCGTGCTTTTACTCTCAACCTCATAATGGAACAATAATACTGCACGTCATCACCCTCATTCTTTTACTCTCACTTTCATCATAAATCAATAGATAAGACGAAATCACTCTTCGTGCATTATGTAATGACAAGGCCGGTTGTTTCGAGAGTTATAGTCCTGTTCCCCATTTTATGCTTCTTTTGTGTTCTTCAACTGTATTATGTCTTACCGGGTTGGTTAGATCGGGTCCGGAGATATTTTAGAGTGAATTGAGACACTTAGTCTCTTATTTGAAATCTTAAGCTGGAAATGTTGACCGGATGTTGACCTAAGTATAAACTACCTCGGATTTAAATTTTGATGGTTCTATTAGCTCCATTAGGTAATTTTGGACTTAGGAGCGAGTCCGGATTGTGTTTTGGAGGTCAATAGTGGAATTAGGCTTGAAATGCTGAAAGTTGGAATTTTGGAAAGTTTGACCGGGAGTGGACTTGTTGACATCGGGATCGGATTGGATTTCCGGAAGTTGGACTAGGTCTGTGGTGTCATTTATGACTTGTGTGCGAAATTTTAGGTCAATCGAACGTAGTTTGATATGTTTTGACGTTGTTTGTAGAATTTGGAAATTTTGAAGTTCATTAGGCTTGAATCCGTCTGTAATTCATGTTTTTGATGTTGTTTGGGGTGATTTTAGGATTCGACTAAGTCTGTATGATGTTTTGGAGGTTGATGGTATGTTTGGTTGACGTCGTGATGGCCTCGGGTTGACTTCGGGTGGCTAATGGCTTGAGTTTGAGTTGAGGTATGCAGCTAAAGTGCTGCTGCTTCTTGTGTAACCTCACCTGCGAAGTGGGCACCGCAAGTGCGAGCCCACAAAAGCATGGCAAGGATTGCAGGTATGACCAAGGGCGAGATGTTTAGAAGTCGCAGGTGCGAGGACATTACCGCTTCTCCGATGGTCGCATATGCGAATTGTAGAGTGCAGATGCGAGCATGGGTCCGCAAGTGCGATGTGATTTTCGTACCTGTGATATGCGTAGATGCGGTGCAGTAATCGCATAAGAGAAGGAAGCTGGGGTAATTGACTTCCACAGAAGCGGGGATTTTAATGCAAATATGGCTTTGCAGATGCGGATAGAGGGCCGCAAGTGCGAAAAACCTGGGCAGAATATTTATTATTAAGGGTCCGCAATTTTAGTCTTATTTCAACATTTTGGACTCGTACTTAGGCCATTTTGGAGAGGATTTTCGAGGGGATTATTGAGGTAAGCTTCTTGTACTCATTTTTTAATCATAAATCTTGTTTTCCCATTGATTTTCCCACCTAGATTATATGGTGTTGAAGTGAAACTTGGGGGTTTGAGGCTAGGGATTTGGAGGATGAATTTTGGGGATTTGTATGTGTTCCTTTTAATGTCTTTTAGGCTGACCAATGCCTCAGCAGCGTTCCTGCATCTGATGAACATCGTATTTCAGCCATATCTCAACTCGTTTGTTATTGTATTCATTGATGATATCCCGTTGTACTCTCGTATCCAGGAAGAGCATACCCAGCATTTGCGGATTCTGTTGTAGTGATTGAAGGAGGAGAAGCTTATGCTAAGTTCTCCAAATGTGAGTTTTGACTTAGTTCAGTGGCATTCTTGGGGCACGTGCATCTAGTGAGGGTATTCAAGTGGATCCGAAGAAGATAGAGGCAGTTCAGAGTTGGCCCAAACTATCCTCAGCTACAGAGATTCAGAGCTTTCTTGGTTTAGCTGGTTATTATCGTCGGTTCATGCATGGTTTCTGGTCTATTGCATCGCCCTTGACCAAATTGACCCAAAAGGGTTCTCCTTTTAGGTAGTCGGATGAGTGTGATGTGAGCTTTCAGAAGCTCAAGACTACCTTGACCACACCTCTGGTTCTAGTTCGACCATCAGCTTCTGGTTCTTATATAGTATATTGTGATGGTTCTCGGATATGTATTGGGTATGTCTTGATGTAGGGGGTAGAGTGATTGCTTATGTTTCGCGCCAGTTGAAGCCCCATGAGAAGAACTATCTTATTCATGATTTGGTGTTGGCTGTCATTGTTCACGCGTTGAAGATTTGGAGGCACTGCCTCTATGGTGTGTCTTGTGAGGTATTTTACTAATCAACGTATCCTCCAGCGCTTGTTCCAACAGAAGGATCTCAATTTGAGGCAGCGAAGGTGGTTGGAGCTGCTAAAGGACTATGATATTACTATTCTGTATCACCCTGGAAAGGCCAATGTGGTGGCCGATGCCTTGACTAGGAAGGCTGTGAGTATGGGCAGTCTTGCATTCACTTCTGTTTGGGAGAGACCTCTTGCAGTTGATGTTCAGGCTTTGGCCAACCAGCTAGTGAGATTGGATATTTCAGAGCCCAGTCGGGTTCTAGATTGTGTGGTTTCTCGGTCTTCCTTGTTTGATCGCATCAGAGAGTGCCAGTATGATGATCCTCATTTGCTTGTCCTCAAGGATAGGTGCAGCACGATGATGCCAGAGATATGACGTTTGGAGACGATGGGGTGTTGAGGATGCATGGCCGACCAATGTAGATGGGATACGGGAGTTGATTCCGGAGGAGGCCCAAAGCTCACGGTATTCCAGCCATCCGGGTGTCGCGAATGTATACCAGGATTTGAGACAACACCACTGGTGGAGAAGGAAAAGAATGATATAGTTGGGTTTGTTGCTCGGTGTCTTAACTGTCAGCAGATAAAATATGAGCATCAGAGACCGGGTGGATTTCTTTAGAAGATAGAGATTTCAGAGTGGAAGTGGGAGCAGATCACCTTGGATTTTGTAGTTGGGCTCCCATGGCCTTCGATGCTATTTGGGTAATTGTGGATCAGCTGACCAAGTCCGAGAACTTCATTCTTGTGAGTACTACCTATTTTTCAGATCGGATGATTGAGATTTTCATCCGAGAGATTATTTGCCTGCACGGTGTGCCAATTTCCTTCATTTCAGATAGAGGCACGCAGTTTACAGTGCAGTTTTGGAGAGCCGTGCAGCGAGAGTTGGGCACTCAGGTTGAGTTGAGCACAAAATTTCACCCCCATATGGATGGATAGTCTGAGCGCACTATTCTGATATTGAAGGACAGGTTACGTGCTTTTGTCATTGATTTTGGTAGTTCATGGGACTAGTTTCGGCCGCTCGAAGAGTTTGCTTACAATAACAGTTATCAGTCGTGTATTTAGATGGCTCCGTATGAGGCGTTATATAGGAGATGGGGTAGATCTCCGGTAGGTTGGTTTGAGCCAGGCAAGGCTAGGCTTTTGGGTACAGACTTGGTTCAGGATTCATTAGACAATGTGAAATTGATCCAGGAGCAGCTTCCCATGGCGCAATCGCGATAAAAGAGTTATGCTGACAGGAAGGTCTGTGATATGTCTTAAATGGTTGGTGAAAAGGTTCTGCTGATGGTATCACCCATGAAGGGTGTTATGAGCTTCGGGAAGAAGGGAAAGTTGAGCCCTCTGTTCATTGAGCCTTTTGACGTACTTCAGAGGATTGGGGAAGTGGCATACAAGCTTGCCTTGCCACCTAGCTTGTCGAGTGTGCATCCAGTATTTCATGTTTCTATGCTCCAGAAGTATATCGGTGATCTGTCTCATGTTTTAGATTTCAGCACGGTTCAGTTGGATGGTGATTTGACTTATGATGCGGAGCCGGTGGCTATTTTGGAGTGGAAGATTCGAAAGTTGAGGTCAAAGGATATAACTTCTGTGAAAGTGCAGTGGAGAGGTCAGCCCGTGGTGGAAGCTACTTGGGAGACCAAGCGGGAGATGCAGAGCAGATATCTACACCTATTTAAGTCTTTAGGTATATTTCTAGACCCGTTCGAGGACGAACGTTTGTTTAAGAGGGGAAGGATACAACGACCCGACCGATTGTTTCAAGAGTTATAGCCCTGTTCCCCTATTTTCTGCTTCTTTTGAGTTCTTCAGGTGTATTATGTCTTACCGAGTTGGTTGGCTCGGGTCCAGAGAGATTTTAGTGTGAATTGAGACACTTAGTCTCTTATTTGAAAGGTTAAGTTGGAATAGTTGACCGGATGTTAACTTATGTATAAACGACCTCGGACACTCTGCTTAAGGTGCTTAAGCCAACTCAAGAACACACAATGTAAGGCATTATTACTAGAGTCAACTAATGAGCCTAAGTGTCACACTAAAGCAATCTCTATTCAAGGTACCATGGAGTTAAGGGATCCTATTTATAACTACACCCGGTTCAAATGGAAACCCTTGGAAAAGAACCGTGGTTTAAAGAAATATCAAGGGAAAGTTGATACACTACCTAGTAGAAGATTTTTTTCGTTCGACTTAAGTCCCTCAAGAGACCCGTCGAGAGGTGTCCGTCTTCGGGCCAAGTCGAAGTTAATTAACAACAACCAAAACACCAAACAAATTTATACAATTGTACAACAACAACAACCGTGCCCCACCCCACACTTAAAGATTTGGCATGTCCCCATGTCAAGGAAATTAAAGAAGAGTAAGTAAGGGACTTCCCTAGTGCTCAGTACTGATCGGAGATGGTGCCAGGATCGAGGTGACTCGCTTGTCCTAGCGCCCAAAGCCAGCCCCTGATCTTTTTCTCTGACCTAGAATTTTGAGTAGCCAAAGTGTCATCTCTAGCACTCAGGTCAGTGACCGAAGTGCGTAGGCCAGCCATGTCTTGTTCCAAGGCAGTCATCCGGGTACTCCGACGAGCCTATAATAGGCCCGCCTCATCAGCACTCTTCCCTAGTGGGGTGGTAACATGCATAGTTCCCTTATCATCATCATCCACATAATTATCATCATCATCCGCCACAACCTGCTCTTTCCCAACTATGATTTTGCTAGCCTTGAATGGGGCTTTTAATGGCAACATCCCATCTACTATGAGATTTTCAGGAACTCGTGAAACACGACACAGCTTGGTGACCAAGGAAGGGAAGTAGAACCCTTTCAGTATTTTCGGGGAGCGAATGAACATTTCATCCTGAATGAGCCAGACCACGTCAAAATCATGGTGGTTGACGAAATAGAAAATCGTTGCTGCTCTTAGCCGATTAACATCTGTAGTGTTGCTGGATGGCAGCAAACGATTGTTGATGATTGTTAGCCAACACTTATCATCCCAAGTGAGAGATTGGGAGTTCAGGGTAAATCTCGACTTTATCCATATTTGATCCCGTCAAGCCACACAGATTGTTTGACAAATTGGTTGCCACTAGACATGTTTGCGCGGGTTGTACCTGCCAAAACAAGGGCTACCATTAGTGAGGATTTGAGTTATGTGAACTGTGGGTGGTTACTCAAACTTCACCACCACCATGGTCATGTTAGCCATTACAGCTCAATTGGGGCAATTTCACAAGCACTTGGTGTGCATGGAACTATATTTTAACACACTTATCCCATGAAAGTACAAACTCACCCCCCCCAAATCAACCACAATCACTTCACAACTCAACACAATGAACTTCACACAACAACACCATGCCCTTTTCTACTACATTCTATACATTACCCATTAAAAAGAAGAAAAGAAAACTAAAAATTTAACTATACATACTACAACAACTTAAACATTAAAATTGCAAAAGAAAAGGGGAGAAGAAGAGAGAAAGAAATCATGACATACCTGGTTCTTGTAGAGTTGGAGTGTAATGGAGGTTGGGGAGGAGGGAGTTGGAAGTGTGTGTGGGGGGGGGAGGAATGGGTTTATGAGAGATTGGAAGAAGAAGAAGAAGAAAGGGGCATGGGGTTAGGGATTTAGAGTAAGAGAAAAAGAGTGGGGGAAGTGTGTGTGTGTGGGTGTGGGGGGGGGGGGTGTAGTTGGGGGGGGGGGGGGATTGGGGGAAGTGGGGTTTTATTTTTAGTGGGTTTAGAAGAGAAAAAGAAAAGAAAATTAATTTTTTTAATTACAACTTACCTGGGAGGCAGAATGTCGCGTCGCGGTTCAACCGCGGTCGCGGTGAAAGAAGAAGGACAAAACAGAATACTCATAATTCATTGCGCCCGTGCTGTGATCCCACAGTGGTCGCGGTGGCCCAGAAATAGAATATTTCGAAAATGCGGCACCCGAACTGTGGTCTTCTGAGATTTTTTTTTGTTTTTTCTTCTCATTTTTTACCTTTCCGGAGTTGGTTCTTGACCCCTAATTCTCCCAATATGCACCAATATTGCCCTATACGCTAATAAAATGGTTAGTTTCATACACATCAAGTACAACATCAAAACAAAAAAAAGAAACAAAAGAAAACATGGGTTGCCTCCCATGCAGCGCGCGACACGACACAAACTCATATCATCAATCCTTATTTGTGTATTGGGGCTCCTTCAACGTTATCACTATGCTATCCCCTTTTTCTTCAGTCATTCCAAGGTAATGTCTCAACCTCTTCCCATTCACTGTAAATTTGTTCGTCCCATCTTCAGATTCGATCTCCACAACTCCACTTGGGAATATTTGCACCACTCCGAACGGTCCTGACCATCGGGACTTAACTTACCCTGAAACAACCTCAATCTTGAGTTATACAGCAACACTAATTCATTGCGTTTGAATTTCCGATCCAATATGTGCTTGTCATACATTAGTTTCATCCTTTCTTTATATAGTCTAGCACTCTCGAATGCCTGAAACCGGAAATCCTCAAGCTCATGCAACCCATTAACTCTGGTGGTGCCCGTTGCTTCCATGTTTAAGTTCAGCTGCCGCAATGCCCACAGTGCTTTGTGTTCAAGCTCAACCAGAAGGTGGCATGCCTTTCCAAATACCAACTTGTATGGTGACATACCAATTGGAGTTTTAAAGGCGGTGCGGTATGCCCACAATGCATCATCCAGCTTCCTTGCCCAATCAGTTCTTGTTGCATTCACTGTTTTTGAGAGGACACTTTTGATTTCCCTGTTGGATACTTCCACCTGTCCGCTTGTTTGTGGGTGGTATGGTGAGGCTATCTTGTGGAGAACTCCATACTTCTACAAAGGCGTGCAAATGCTCTATTGCAAAAATGAGAGCCACCATCACTGATTATTGCTCGGGGGTTGCAAAAACGTGTGAAGATGTTTTTCTTGAGGAAACTGGTCACCCCTTTCGCATCATTGGTTGGCAGAGCAACTGCTTCGACCCACTTGGAGACATAGTCAATGACAACCAGTATATACTTGTTACCGTATGAGCTTATGAAATGCCCCATGAAGTCGATCCCCCACATGTCAAACACTTCCACCTCTTGGATTGTGGTCGTTTACATCTCATGACGACGGGATTTGTTGCCCATCCTTTGACATTCATCACAGCTTTTGACCCAAGCATGGGCATTCTTGAACAATGTAGGCCAATACAGGCCTGATTCTAGCACCTTTGTTGTTGTCCGAATTCCTCCAAAGTTTCTATCATATGGCGAATCATGGCAAGCCTGCAATTCAAAGGGTTGATCTTGCCCGGGGATACACCACCGGATCATGTTATCAACACATATTTTGAACAATAGAGGTTCATGCCAATAATACACCCGATAATCACAGATTTTATTTTCTTTTGAATTAAGGGGAGATCATGAGGTACAATACCACATGCTAAGTAATTAACAATATCATCATACCATGGTGCCTCCTCCATTGTCACAACAAGTAATTGCTCATCCGGGAATGTCTCAATGATATCTTTAATCTCCGTTCTCTTTTCTGCCCCTTCCAACCTCGAGAGGTGGTCTGCTACTTGGTTGTCTGTCCCCTTTCGGTCACGAATCTCCAGGTCAAATTCTTGTAGCAATAGAACCCATCAAATCAAGCGGGGCTTTGACTCCTTCTTTTCTATCAAGTACCTAATAGCTGCATGGTCAGTATAAACAATAACTTTAGAGCCAATCAAGTATAACATGAATTTGTCGAAGGCAAATACTACAACGAGCATTTCCTTTTCCATGACCATGTAGTTCAGCTGTGCACCACTAAGCGTCCTGATTCTATAGTAAATTGGGTGCATAATTTTCTCCTTGTGCTTCCTCAAAACCGCTCCTATAGCGTAATCATTGGTGTCGCACATCAGCTCGAATGGTTGCTCCCAGTTGGGTGCAACAATGATGCGTGTAGTCACCAATCTCTTTTTCAGCTCCTCAAATGCTAACCTACAATCATCAGAAAACATAAAGTGCTGGTCTTTTTCAAAAAGCTTACATAAGGGGTTACCAATTTTTGAAAAATCCTTGATGAACCGCCTATAGAATCCGGCATGCCCAAGGAAACTTCTCAATGCTTTCACTGAAGTGGGTGCTGGGAGCTTCTCAATCACACCAACTTTTGCATGGTCTACTTCAATCCCCTTTTTGGACACTCTATGCCCCAACACTATGCCTTCTTGTACCATAAAATGGCACTTCTCCTAGTTCAGCACCAAATTTGTCTCCACACATCATTTGAGCACTCTTTTAAAGTTGTGAAGACAATCTTCAAATAAATCCCCTACCACAGAGAAATCATCCATAAACACCTCCATAATCTCTTCGACCATGTCCGTGAAAATGGCTAATATACACTGTTGGAATGTGGCCGGTGCATTGCAAAGTCCAAAGGGCATCCTCCAAAAGGCAAAGATGCCATACGGACATGTGAAGGACATTTTCTCTCTATCTTCCTGGGCTATTGAGATCTGATTGTACACCGAGTATCCGTCCAAGAAACAAAAATGGAATCGTCCAGCTAACATGTCCAACATCTGGTCAATGAAGGGCAAGGGTAAATGGTTCTTTCTGGTGGTTGCATTTAATTTCCTATAATCTATGCAAATCCTCTTCCTTGTGATTGTACGAGTTGAGATCAACTCGTTCTTCTCAATTTGTGCAACTGTCATTCCACCCTTTTTTGTTACACATTGGACGGGGCTTACCCAATTGCTGTTAGAGATGGGAAAAATGATGCCCGTGTCCAACCACTTCACTACCTCTTTCATATTTGGGTTCCTCCTTCGTTGATGTTCCCTGGAAGGTTTGTGCCCTTCTTCCAGATGAATCTTATGAATGCAAAAGGCCAGGCAGATACCCTTTATGTCTGCCATGGTCCAAGAAATGGTAGTTTTTCATTCCTGCAACACTTGCAGTAATTGTTCTACCTGCACAACTAGCAAACCAGATGATATAATAACAGGCAAGGTAGAATTGGGACCCAAGAACGCATACTTAAGGTGGGCTGGAAGCGGTTTCAGCTCCAACTGTGGTAATTCCTCTATTGATGGTTTTGAAGGTGGTGTAGCTTTCTTTTTTAAATCAAGGGGCTCAAACTGAAGTTCCCTCTTCCAGAATCTTTGGCCTTCGAGTGCCATGACCCACTCTGCCAACCCTTCACCATCCATATCCTCTAAATTTGTCCAACAAGCTCCCAATGGATCTTTGGCATTCAGGGTGTCATCATCTTCATGCAGGATCACATCCACAACTTCCATAAGTGAGCAATTTGCATATTCACTGGGTCTCCTCATAGATTGTTGAACATTGAATATTACTTCTTCATCGTTCAATCTCATTTTTAATTCCCCAGTTTTACAATCAATCAATGCTCTCCCAGTGGCTAAGAATGGCCTCCCCAGAATGATGGGTATCTCCTCATCCACCTGGCAGTCAAGAATAATAAAGTCTGTAGGGAATACAAACTTTCCCACTTGTACCAGCATATCATCAAGAATCCCCATCGGTCTTTTAACCGTGCGGTCAGCCAGTTGCAATTGCATCGAAGTCGGTCTAGCTCTGCCAAAGCCTAGTTTTGTATATATTGCCAAAGGCGTCAAGTTTATGTTGGCTCCTAAGTCATACAATGCATTTACAAAAGCATAACTCCCAATAGTACACGGAATAGTGAACCTACCTGGATCAGACATCTTTTGAGCCATGGGTCTTGTCACTACCCCGCTGCATGTCTGTGTCAAAGTTACTGTGGAAAGGTCCTAAAAGTCAAATTTCCATGACATAAGGTCCTTCATCATTTTTGCATAGCCTCGAATTTCCCTCAAAGCATCCATTAGAGGGATATTCAATAGAATCTGACGAAGCATCTCCATGAATTTCCTATATTGATCTTCTTTCTTTTGTTTTGCCAGTCTCTGAGGGAATGGTGCAGGCATCAGTCTTTGTCCACTGCTTGATGGTTGTTCTTTGTTGGAATTTTGTGGCGCAAGAGGTACCACCTGTTCTGCAACTTGTTCACTTTCTTTAGCCTTACCCTTATTAACCTGAGCCTGTTCAACCACCACTTCAGGATACGACAACATCCTCTTTAGTAACTAAAGTGAAGCAACACCAATACGATGATCCTGTGTTAGTTCATTATAGGGATACCACCCCTCAGAAGGAGAAGTCACCGTTTGATATTACAGAAGATGGGGTCCTTAGATATCAAGGATGATTATGTGTCCCTAATGTTATAGGGCTGCGCCAGCAGGTTATAGGAGAAACTCACTTTTCTCGTTATTCTATCTATCTAGGAGTGACAAAGATGTATCATGATATCAGGGAAGTATATTGGTGGGACAGAATGAAAAAGGATATATCGGAGTTTGTTGCTCAGTGTCCTAACTGTCAGCAAGTTAATATTGAGCATAAAAAACCTGGCAGATTATTGCAGGCTATGGAGATTCCGACTTGGAAATGCGAAGTTATCACTATGGATTTCATCATAGGCTTACCTCGTACCCAGCATACGTTCGATTCGATATGGGTGATTATTGATAGGCTTACAAAGTCAGCCTATTTTCTGCCCGTTAGAACTATATATTCCTTAGAGGACTATGCAAGGCCTTATATTAATGAGATAGTACGACTATATGGTTTCCCTGTATCTATTATCTCATATAGAGGAGATCAATTTACAGCTAACTTCTGGAGGTCCTTCCAAAAATGATTGGGGACTCAAGTAAGTCTTAGTGCAACATTTCATCCCCAGACGGACTGGTTGAGCATACTATTCAGACACTGGAGGATATGTTACAAGCTTGTGTGATAGACTTCAAAGGTAGCTGGGATGATCATCTGTCACTTATTGAGTTCACATATAATAATAGCTACCATTCCAGTATTCAGATGGCTCCATACGATGCTCTCTACGGACAGAAGTGTAGGTCGCCTATAGGGTGGTTCGATGTTAGGGAAGATACATTAGTAGGACCACAATTGGTACAGTAGGCAATCGAGAAAATTATGCTTACACAGGAAAGGCTATTAGAAGCTCAAAGCCGTCAGAAGTCATATGCGGATAATCGACGTCGAGACTTGGAATTCAGGTTGACGATTGGGTATTCCTAAAGGTATCATCGATGAAAGGCACTATGTGGATCAGAAAAAGGGGAAAACTTAGCCGTCGATACATTGGACCATATAGGATCATACGCAAGGTAGACAAGGTAGCATTTGAGTTGGACTTGCCTTCGGACTTGGAGCCTATACATCTAGTCTTTCATGTGTCTATGCTCCGTAAATGTATCGGAGATCCTTCCAGAATTATGTCAGTTGACGACATTCAGGTCACATAGCAGCTATCATATGAAGAAACTCCCATAGTTATACTAGATAGATAGGTTCAGAGATTGAGAATTAAAGACGTAGCTTCGGTTAAAGTACTTTGGATAAACAACAATGTGGAAGAAATTACTTGGGAGGCCGAAGAAGACATGATGTCTAGATATCCCTACTTATTTTCTTCTCCAGAGAATGGTCCAACTGAGACGTCACAACCTTAAGGTATGTGTATGGATTCCTATGTTAGTTATTGTCATTGGTCGTGTGAGGACATTGTCGTTATTGATGATTGTGGTCCTATGTGGCGTTAAATCATTGTGTTTATGTAGGAAGAGTTGGTAGTAGTATTGTTACAAACGAGTCATTGCCAAAGTTATATAGATCCCGGGGAGTTAAACATTCAAGGATGAATGTTTGTAAGAAAGGAAGGATGTTACATCTCGCATTTTCGTACGTTAAAGTTTTGTCTTCAGTTAATCAACGTAGATTTGGAGATGAGATTATCTTGAGGTTAACGTATTTATGCTATTTATAACAAGAAGTAAGTAAGTGTCATGAAAGATAAAGGGTACACAAATTAAAGAAAACGAGTTTTGTTGAAGGTTGCCGATTTGGGATAAAACACGGGTCGAGCAATAATACCTGATCTTAATGGACTAGTACCATACAAGGTAGCATATAACCATGATAATATAATGTATAAAGTATATTAAAAATGAGTAGTATTTTAAGTAATTTGAGATAAATTTTAATTATGTGGGTAATTGGTTAATTATTGGGTAACGAGACACTATCTAACTAATTGATAAAATTAATTGATAAGTGTCACGACCCTAAAAGCGACTCGGTCGTCATGGCGCCTATCGTGAAACTAGGCCAGCCAACACAATTCCCGAATTAACCATTATTCAATAAAAAATTATTTTTAAGCCTTTAATTAATCAATATCTCATAATGTAAGTCTAAATAAACAGTGCAGAATAAATACACAAGCTCGACAACGGGGTGTCACAAGTCACGAATATCTACTAAGCTCTAAAAATATACTAAAACAAACTGAGGAATACCAGAGGGAGAAAAGCAGGGTTGCGGACGTCGGGTAGCTACCTTGCTAACTCCAATGACTCTACCACTGAGCAATCAACACCTGCTATCGGGTTCAGAAATACCTGAAACTGCACACAAGGTGTAGAGAGTAATATGAGTACGCCAACTCAGTAAGTAATAAAGTAAATAAAAGCTGAGCAGTAAGAAAACACGTAAACCATGTCATAACGCTTCAACAAATGAAGGACATCTCTAACACAGTACAGAAATCATTTACTTCATAAATCATGCTCCGTTTCAGTAAAAATCTTTTAAAACAACTTTCAATTGTTTCAAACGAGTGATAAAAATAGTAAGTAAACAAAATGATAGAAACGTAAACAGCCCCTCGGGCAAAACATGTACCATAAACCGCCATTCGGACATAATATCAACAGACCCAGCCCCTCGGGCTACCTCACAATCACTCGTAATAAGCCCCTCGGGCAAACATGGATCAAGAACAGCCCCTCGGGAAAGACCATGAAACAACAATAGCCCCTCGGGCTACATCATATCACCCACACTTGGTACCCGCGCTCACTGGGGGTGTGTAAACTCCGGAGGGGCTCCTACAGCCCAAGCACTATAACAAGCCATCTCATGGCATAATCAAACTTGCCCTCATCCTCATAACAAGCCACTTCGTGGCATAACAAATCAGGCCCTCAGCCTTTTAATCATGAATCAGTACCATACTACTGCGGCGTGCATCCCGATCCCACAGTATCCTCACAGTACAGGCCCTCGGCCTCACTTAGTCAGAAATCTCTCAAGCCACTCGGGCAACAGTAAAACATGATGCTCAACCCAAAATATCCTTTAAAATGTCAAAAACGAGTAAATATGGCTGAGTTATGAAAATAGTAGAATACATCATGACTGAGTAGAAAAATGTAATCAAATAAGTGAGGAATAGTAGTAAAAATCCCCCTAAGGGTCCCAAAACATTTGGCACGATGCCCAAATATGGCATTCAACCCAAAACAATACAATACATTCCAAAACACAATGATAGCAAATAAATTTTCAACCAAATACGTGGTTTAACAGTCATACGGGATGGACTAAGTCACAATCTCTAATGGTGCACGACCCCACACTCGTCATCTAGCGTGTGTGTCACCTCAAAGTAGCACAACGATGTGAAATCCAGGGTTTCATATCCTCAGGACAGACATTTACAATTATTACTTACCTCATCCGGTCTAAACTCTAGCCCGCGATGCCTTTGCTTCTCGACTCGGCCTCCGAATGCTCCAAATCTAGCCAAAAGCAGATTCATACCATCAAAATATGCTAAGAGAACAAATCCCACTCGAAATATCCAATTTACACCAAAAATCCCGAAATTGGCCAAACCCAGCCCCTGGGCCCACGTCTCGGAATTCGATGGAAACCACAAAACTAGAATCCTTATTCCCTCATGAGTTTACCATTATCAAATTCATCAAAATACGACCTCAATTGCCCATTCAAATCCTCAAAAGAATTTTCAAACTTTTCTTCCATTTTCCCCAATTTCCACTCTAATTTCTTAAATTAAATGATGAAATTCAAGACTAAATCATGGAATTAAACCAAATATGAATGAAGAATACTTACCCCAAGTGCTCCACTGAAAATCTCCTAAAATTTCACCTTCTCCCGAGCTCTTTAATGGTTTTTGTGATATTGGATTTAAACCCTCAATTTCCAAATATAATCTGTCTGCCCAGATATTTTCTTCATCGCGAATGCGGCAGCACCCTCGCGTTCGCAAAGTACAAAGCTTCAATGACCAAAATTCCTTCTATGCAAACGCGTGGAGCCTCTCATGAACGTGATGCATAACTGACTCACCTCTTTGCGAACGCGACGCCTACTACGCGAACGCGTAGAACAAATGCCTTGAGGGACCAGCTATTCCACTTCCTCTATGCTAACACGATACCGATCACGTGTTCGCGATGCACCACTATACAAACCTTCGCAATCGTGACTCCCACTTCGTGAATGCGAAGCACAAATCCTCTCTTGCCTCCGGTTCCCTTCGCGAACGCGAAACTCCCCTCGCGAATGTGAAGAAAGGAAACCAGCAACTGAACGCCAGATTTTTTTGCAATTCCAACAAATCCAAAACTAGTCCGTTAACCATTCGAAACTCACCCGAGGCCCTCGAGACCTCAACCAAACATGCCAACATATCCCATACCATCATTCAAACTTGTTCCAACCTTCAGAACACTAAAAATAACATCAAAACATCAAATCATCAGATTCAAGCGTATGAATTCCAAAAACTTCCAAATTCCGAATTCGATCAAAAAGTCTATCAAACCTCGTCCGAACGACCGGAAATTTTGCACACACATCGCAAATGACACACTGGACCTACTCCAATTTCTGGAATTTCATTCCGACCCCTATATCAAAATCTCACCTATCAACCGAAAACGCCAAAATTCCAATTTCGCCAATTCAAGCCTTAATCAACCACGGACCTCCAAAATACATTCTGGACGCGCTCCCAAGTTCCAAATTACCTAGCGTAGCTAAAGAAATTATAAAAATCCAATTCCGAGATCGAATACTAAAAAGTCAAAACTTGGTTAAACCTTTCAAATTTTTAAGCTTCAAACTGAGAACTGTTCTTCCAAATCCATTCCGATTACCCTGAAAACCAAAACCAATGATTTACATAAGTCATAATACATCACATGGGGCTAGTAATTCCCGATAATTGGCGAGCGAAGTTCAAAATCTCAAAACAACCGGTCGGGTCGTTACATCCTGCCCCACTTAAACATACGTTTGTCCTCGAACGTTCCCAGAGTTGTTCCGAAAACCATCAAATCGCTGTATAATCTTATCGTGCATATACCTGGGGGTGATCCCACATCACCCTATCTCATATAGGTCCGATAACACAATGTACTGAAATTTCACAATCCAATCTAGACCATAAACATTAGAACCACATTTCCACTTCTGAAATCATCTACAAGGTCAGAATCTCACATCTATACTCTAAACAATCCCGAACAAGCTGTACTAACCATACATGAAACCTCAGATGCAATTACATGATATACCATATAACTCAAACATAACTTCTGATCAAAGTAATTGCCCAAAACAATCAAATACCGAAAATAAACCTCTTATCAAATAAGGCCTCATTCCAACACTTCTGTATATTGCCAATGATAAATGAAACATGCAGAAATTCATAACTATTCCTCAGACCAACCATTCGTGAAGACACTTCTCCTTTGGCAAGGGCCATAGCAAATTTCTGAGTTGAACATCGATTTTATCCATCCAACCTTCTGAAACCGAATACGTTTTTATTCATTCTAGATCCCAACGATCTCATCCAATCCAACACAGCTACTTTGGTGACATGACACATCAATACCATCTAAAGCCACAACTCGTGCAATCTGCACACCAACAACCAACAATCCGAACATACTCAAATCAAGAAAAATGACTCAAATGAGAGAGCTATACCGCAAGCTCACCAGTACCACCATAACACAATGCTGAGAACCCATCACACATCGTAGAAACAGAACACATGAATCTAACCCGAAGGATCATACCTCCACATAACTTTGTTGCAATGCGCGACCCTATCCAAACACTGGTCCACATGAAACACCTCAAGTCACTATGCTCAAAATCGACAACCACGCGCAATTTGAAGTCTAGAACCAAAGAAAATCATCATAATCTCGGCGAAGCAATTGACATAACATTACACAAACCCGAAAGGACAAAATTGATACACCATCCGCCGAGCATTACCCAATACTCTTCCCGCTCGAATTCCACTGAGAGACCTCAATAAAACCGCACCATATGTGCCTATAACCAACAAATCCCAACACCTCGCAACAAGAAAATGTAACTCATAGATCTCCCCAGATCACTAATAAGCTCAATAACAATCGAATCAACACATCCCTCAATGATACAACTCGAATTCAACCAAGCCGAATCGGGTTAGAACACACATACATTGGCCTACCAATGAACCCCTTATCAAGGAGTCCCTGAAGCTGCTCCTTCAGCTCCTTTAACCCCGCCGGTGCAATACGATACGGTGCCCGACACCAAATCAATACCAAAATCAACAACCATGTCCGACGACATACCCGGTAGCAGGAAACACATCTGGAAAATCCCTTACCACCAGAACTGCATCAATGGTAGGAGTCTCTGCACTGACATCCATCATGAAGGCCAAATAAGAAAGGCAACCCTTCTTAGTCATCCGCTGGGTCTTCTAAATGAAATCACCCTACTGGAAACATAATCCGTCGTACTTCGCCACTCAATCCGTGGCATCCCCGGCATAGCCAATGTCTCCGTCTTAGCGCAACAGTCCAGAATAACACGACACTGAGACAACTAGTCTATACCAATTATAACATCCCAAATCTAACATACCAAGCAATAAAGGATCCACTCGGTTCTCCAAACCTCTAATAGTTACCACACAAGACCGATATACGCAGTCCACAACCACGCCCTAACCAGTTATAAGGACTCCCAGTCTCCCAATCCATACAGCACGCGAATCACCATATCTGATCCCAACTCCACCATCCAAATATACAACATACCTCTAATAGCCAGTCATTGCACGAGAGGTACTCCTATAATTCTTCTGTGCCACCAAGCAAACCCAAATATCAGCAGTCGATCCAACAAAAGAGTGTTGCAATACTAATGAAGTATCCTCAACTCAAACACATCACCCTTTCCAAAATGTATGACCTCATCAAGCCACACCAGTCAGTGATCTCATTTATCTAGTCTTATGAAATTGTCCATGCTATCTAAGAATTTGTGACCTTCCTTTCAAAACTGAACCGTGACCTTACACATGCAAATCTCAATCCTACACAGCACACCGCATATACCATACCATCCCAGGATAAATATGAGAACTTCATATCCATTCCGAGACACATGCAACTACTTACTCAACTAGCTAAGAACCTTCCATTGATCCCATCTAGAAGAAAATAACTATACAACCCATACTCCTCAGGCTCGTAGGAAATATACATCTCTAGCCCTGGTAGAAACCATCAACAACTCTCCGAATTCCATTTACACAAAACTAAACCGCCAGGACTAAATCCCTCTAACTTAACCAAGCTACACAGGCCACTAAAACTCAAGAGCATTGCCATGAAACGCCTGTAGAAACTCATTACCTCATGAACACCCAAAGAACTAATCATACCCATTACCATGCTGATCCAACCTACGACGAAGTTGTCCTTTTCATCCAAGTTTCTTCTGAATTACCTTCGAATTGATAATTCTCCTTGCCATAACACCGCAATTCTCAACCCGGACCCACCACACGAGACCCAAGCATAAAATCATATCGTCTTAAGGCTCATAAGCTGCTGACTACTCTCTTAAATATCTCCAAAAGCACCACATTCGAAATACTTACCCTGAGAAGACTTTCTGCGACTCTAAAGCCATTACCTTCACCTTCCTGATACTGATGTGTAGAATCCATAATAATATAAAAATACCACGAGTCTTGACACCATCCAATGCAAACTTCAATTTCTAGCCAAATATACAACTTGAAAATCTCCAATTATTACATGTAAATCTTTAACCCCATAGAACCATTCTAGAGAGTCCTTCACTCTACTCAAACCGCAATTAGACTGATCAAACAGATCTGAAGACTTGTGCTCCATTAGCACTCCGACACCGCAGAATGTAGCCTCACCTTAATGCAACCAAGCAACTTCCTGTTCTATGCACCGTACATCCTTCATCAATAACAACTCAAGTTATTCTGTGATTCTCATACACCTATAAAACATAACATAACCTTTATTGAAATTTCCCTTACTCGAGCCATCCTTGGTCTCAACCTCCGTAAGCCATAACTAATTCACCAGTACGTCTCAAATTGGAACCAACATAGCATATAACCGTGCAATCGGCTAATCAATAGCGGACTCCCCTACTTGGATCAAAGCCATAGATCAAAACACATTATCACTCATAATGCATATACTATATTACATCCGTAATACCGTGGTATGATTAAACTAAATCCTTCATAAGCTCGTGCAACACAGACCATCTAGTACTTCAAATCTTTTGCAAATCTCGCATTCACCCTCGTAACAGTCAAGCCCACTCTCTTAAGCAACCCAAACTAAAATTGCAACACATATATTTCACTGGTAAAAGAGGACTCCCAACCAATTACATAAGGATCACACAAATCTCAAACACCCTGCAGGAGGTAATCCACCTACTTAGCCTCAATCTGGTATTTCACTATACTCTTTCATAATCATCACTATTACACAATCACTTAATCTTCCTGAGTCTGAACTTATATCACAACATGAAATCTACTTCACTCCCCAACTAGACAAAATGAAAAGAACCTTCAACACACCCACAACTCGGGCTATACATCAAATCACGATGGAAATCAAGCACCAGATAGTTCTTGCTAGCCCCAAGCAGACCATTCTCGTCTCATTCAATTCATATGAACACATCTCGCAGTCACATCACACTCATCACATAACCATCCAGTCATCACTTCCCTTAATAGGGACACTACTGAACATATAAATCTAGAAACACGCGCTTACTCAATCACTAGATCAGGACTCAAGCTACAAGCAAAACCTGAACTCAAGTCCTCTAGACAGGCCCAACACCAACACACAGAAATCACATCTCGCCACTCGATTAGGGAATCACAAGCCTTCTATGCACAGCCAATACCGAGTTCTCATGCACGCATACGAATGCGTGGAAGGATTTCAAAGAATTACATTTCAAGATGAATCAAGGACGCACGATAAGAATTCCAGAATGTGAAGTTTTTCCTAAAGGTTCTACAGCTTCCCGAGGATAAGTACAGACGTCTCCGTATCGATCCATGAGACTGTACTAAACCTGCTCATGACCCGTGAGACCTATGTAACCTAGGCTCTGATACCAACTTGTCACGATCCTAAAACTGACCCTCTTTAGTAACTAAAGTGAATGAACACCAGTACAAGGATCATGTGTTAGTTCATAATAGGGATACCACCCTTAGAAGGAGAAGACATCATTTGAGATTATAGAAGATGGGGTCCTTAGATATCGAGGACGATTATGTGTCCCTAATGTTGTAGGGCTGCGTCAGCATGTTATGGGAAAAACTCATTATTCTCATTATTTTATCCATCCAGGAGCGATAAAGATGTATCATGATATCAGGGAAGTATATTGGTGGGAAGGAATGAAAAATGATATAGCAAGTTTGTTACTCAGTGTTCTAACTATCAGCAAGTTAAGATTGAGCATCAGAAACCCGGTGGATTATTACAGGCTATGGAGATTCCGATTTGGAAATGGGAAGTAATCACTATGGATTTGATCATATACTTACCTCGTACCCAGTGTAAGTTCGATTCGATATGGGTGATTATTGATAGGCTTACAAAGTCAGCTCAATTCTGCCCGTTAGAACTACATATTCCTTAGAGGACTATGCAAGACTACATGGTGTCCCTGTATCTATTATCTCGGATATAGGAGCTCAATTTATAGCTAACTTCTAGAGGTCCTTCCAAAAAGGATTGGGGACTCAAGTAAGTCTTAGTGCAACATTTCATCCCTAGACAGGCGGACATGCTGAGCATAATATTCAAACACTGGAGGATATGTTACAAGCTTGTGTGATAGACTTCAAAGGTAGCTGGGATGATCATCTGCCGCTTATTGAGTTCGCATATAATAATAGCTACCATTCCAGTATTCAGATAGCTCCATACGAAGCTCTTTATGGACGGAAGTGTAGGTCGCCTATAGGGTGGTTCGATGTTAGGGAAGCTACATTAGTTGGACCAGAATTGGTACAGTAGGCAATCGAGAAAATTAAACTTATACAGGAAAGGCTATTAGAAGCTCAAAGCTGTCAGAAATCTTATATGGATAATCGACGGCGAGACTTGGAATTTCAGGTTGATGATTGGGTATTCCTAAAGGTATCATCGATGAAAGGCATAATGTGGTTGGGAAAAAGGGGAAAACTTAGCCCTCGGTACATTGGACCATATAGGATCATACGCAAGGTAGGCAAGGTAGCATATGAGTTGGACTTGCCTTCGGACTTGGAGTCTATACATCCAGTATTTCATGTGCCTATGCTCCGTAAATGTATCGGAGATTCTTCCAGAATTATGTCAGTTGACGACATTCAGGTCACATAGCAGCTATCATATGAAGAAACTCCCATTGCTATACTAGATAGACAGGTTAAGAGATTGAGAATTAAAGATGTACCTTCGGTGAAAGTACTTTGGAGAAATAACAATGTGGAAGAAATGACTTAGGGAGGCCAAAGAAGACATGAAGTCTAGATATCTCTACATATTTCTTTCTCCAAAGAAGGGTCCGACTGAGACTTCACAACCTTAAGGTATGTGTATGGATCCCTGTGTTAGTTATTGTCGTTGGCTGTGTGAGGCCATTGTCGTTATTGATGATTGTGGTCCTATGTGGTGTTAAATCATTGAGTTTCTACAGGAAGAGTTGGTAGTAGTATTGTTACAAAGGCGACTCTGCCAAATTTATATAGATCCCGGGGAGTTAAACTCTCAAGGACGAATGTTTCTAAGGGGGGAAGGATGTTAGATCTCGTATTTTTGTACATTAAAATTTCGTCTTCAGTTAATCGACATAGACTCGGGGATGAGATTATCTTGAGGTTAACGTATTTATGCTATTTATAACAAGCAACAAGCAAGTATTATGAAGGATAAATGGTACACAAATTAAAGAAAATGAGTTTTGTTGAAGGTTGCCGATTTGGGATAAAATACGAGTCGAGCGATAATACCCGATATTTATGGACTAGTACCATACAAGGTACCATATAACCATGATAGTATAATATATAAAGTATACTAAAAATGAGTAGTATTTTAAGTAATTTGAGATAAATTATAATGATACGGGTAATTGGTTAATTATTGGGTAACGAGACGCTATCTAACTAATTGATAAACTTAAAAGATAAGTGTCACGACTCTAAAATCGACTCGGTCGTCATGACGCCTATCGTGAAACTAGGACAGCTGACACAATTCCCGAATTAACCATTATTTAATAAAAAAAATCATTTTTAAGCTTTTAATTAATCAATATCTCATAATGTAAGTCTAAATGAATAGTGCGAAATAAATACACAAGCCCGACATTGGGGTGTCACAAGTCACGAGCATCTACTAAGGTCTGAAAATATACTAAAACAAACTAAGGAATACAAGAGGGAGAAGAGCAGGGCTGCGAATGTCGGGCAACTACCTTGCTAACTCCAATGACTCTGCTACTGAGCAATAAACACCCGCTACCGGGTTCAAAAATACTTGAATCTGCTCACAAAGTGCAGGGAGTAATGTGAGTACGCCAACTCAGTAAGTAATAAAAGTAAATGAAAGCTGAGCAGTAAGAAAACACGTAAACCATGTCATAACTCTACAACAAATGCAGGACATCTCCAACACAATACAGAAATCATTTACTTCGTAAATCATGTTCAGTTTCAGTAAAAACCTTTTAAAACAACTTTTAATAGTTTCAAACGAGTGATAAAAATAGTGAGTAAAAAATTAATAGCAATATAAACAGCCCCTCGGGCAAAACATGTACCATAAACCGCCCCTTGGGCATAATATCAACAGAACCAGCTCCTCAAGCTACCTCACAATTACTCGTAATCAACCCCTCGGGCATAACATGAATCAATAACCGCCCCTCGAGAAAACATGGATTAAGAACATGTGACGACCCAAAAGAGTCATCACCTACTTTTAATTGCATTTTGTGCTTTCGAGGCCTTGAAAACCTCATTTAGAGTCGCTTCAATTTGCGTGCGTAGTCCGGGCGCGTAGCCGGAAAGCTTAAATATGAAATTCTGTGAAAAAAGCTAAGTTTTGAGTTTAAAATGAATAAATTTAACTTCGGTCAATATTTTGGGTAAACGGACCCGGTACCGTGAATTGACGGTTCCAGAGGGTCCGTAGGAAAATATGGGACTCGGGCGTATGCTCGGAATCGAATTCCGAGGTCCCGAGCCCGAGAAGTGAATTTTTGAAGGAAATTGTTTTCTGAAATTGCTAAGGAAAAATCGAAATGAAATTTGATTAGAACGTGTTGGTATCGGGCCCGTATTTTGGTTCCGGCGCCCGGTACAGGTCTTATATATGATTTAAGATGTTTCTGTAAAGTTTGGTTAAAATCGGACGTCGTTTGACGTTTTTCGGACTTGAAATCTTAAATTTAAACTTGATGATGTTTTTGGAAAAACTCTTGATTTTGAGGTTTGATTCATTGTTTTGAGGTTAGTTTGGAGATTTGATCGCATGAATAAGTTCGTATGATGTTGTTGAGTTAGTACTGTCACACCTCATTTTTTACCTACACCCCCGTAAAGGAGTGTATAAGGGAGTTTTTCCAATTAAAGGACAATTGAAACGGGATTTATTAGTTATTAACTTCAGAGTCGCCACTTGGGATATTTATGGTGTCCCAAGTCACCGGTTCAAATCCCGAATCGAGGAAAGATTGAATCTATTTCACAGTCCGCGAACACAGAAATCCGGGTAAGGAATTCTATTAACCTGAGAGAAGGTGTTAGGCATTCCCAAGTTCCGTGGTTCTAGCACGGTCGCTCAACTGTTATATTCAGCTTAATTATCTGATTTAAACAATTATGAACCTATGTGCGAATTTTAACTTTAACCGCTTTTAATTAATTTTTAAAGAAGATTTAACGTCGTCTAAAACATGTCTTTGGATCACACCACATGAAATGCACCCGCAATCCGAAACACATTTTATTCAACGTTATTAAGATTTGGATTTGGGTCACATGAAATGCACACCCAAGTTTAAGGAAGTTAATTATTAAAATAATGCGTCTAATGTGACTATACGTTTGCAACTTTGCGAGGGCCATGGAATTTCAACTAAACGGCACGCCTCGAGTTCTAAGGATCAAAACAAGATTAATTAAATGAGGGCCATGCAATTGTCATTTTTGTTTGGCATGGCGCACCTCAATTTCAATTTTAAAGGGTATTCAAGCTAGATTTAGGAGGGCCATAAACTATTTTTATTGTCTAATATGGCACACCTCCCATCTACTTTTGAGATAGTCTAGCTTAATTAAAGAAAAAGCCCAAAGGAACTCAAGAGGTGTTTTATGTTAAAGTTTAAACTCAAAAACGGAATAAGTAAACAACGGTCCATTTCTTTTTTAAAACTGAGCCCAATAATGTACTGTGTCTAGGGAACCATCGACTTTAAAATGACTTGGGCCAAACCTCAGTAACAGGCCCAATTCGAAAACATTGCAGCTGAAGGACGGGAACTCAGGATCGAATCCCTTTGAGCCTAAATTAATTCCATTAGAAATTGGGCTCCAGATGGCCACTATGTAGTCCAAATTAAGCTACCGATCTTTAACATCTTTTACACAACGAAATATCAATGGCTGCTTAAACAAACAAATACCCACATTAAGTCAAATGAATTGTCTAGGATGTATTTACCATGTCTTATACACCATCGAATTAATACCCTACATACTAACACAATTTCCATACTCAATGTACATATGTTGGCATACGTTCCCCTGTACCTCATTCCCCTTATCTTAGATACCCATTAATAAAGACTTGACATCAGCAACTACCTAACAAAACAATCAGAGGTTAAATACAACACATTCTTACGCTAATAGACTCAAAGCATGACCCAGCTAATGGTCCACTAACCAATTTCGAACACCCAGCAATGCAAGATTATCCAATTTATACAAACTCAACAAAACTAAATTCCTGATTTCCTAAATATACAGATCCATACTCAAGCAAAGATGATCACACAAAGCCAAGATTTAATACTAATAATAGAATATGTTGACCAAATCATAAGAGGACAACATTTACCAATTAACATGATCTAAACTCCAATTACAACTCACTCTTAAATAACTATATCCACCAGAATCTTTCTCAAACCGAGTATTACAAGTTAATTACTAAATTGAAAGAAGAGAAGATAATTCAGATTCACAACATCAAAATTTATCTTATTTTTCAAATCCATACTTCGAGCTACATCAAAGGGCATCCATATGATCGAGGAATACCTGGAAATGAGCAAAGCAAACAAACGATGTGAAGAATTTGCAATCAAGCAGCAGCAGTACAACAGAATCAACACTAGTAGAATCAGCTCAAACCAAAATGAGTATGAAAGCAGTAAAAACAGTCCCCCTCTAACAGTAACCACAGCAACTTCACAAACTAAACCTTAAACACCCAGTTCAATCCATTTTAACGCTAGAAAAATTAGAAAACCTTTTCAGAAATTGAAAACTTGAGAAATCACAGGATGATTTTCAATGAAACAGTAACTTCATTCCAATTTTTTAGCCGTTTTTGTTTTTCTGCAATTTTTATCAAAAATCTCTCTTGAGTCTCAAGTTAGGATGCCTTTATAGGCAAGCTATTAGGGCAGCTTAAAGAAGATCAAATTTGTAATTAGACCCTTTTCAGCTTCTTTTCTTTGCTTATTAGTCCTGACTTTTGACTTGTTAACCAAGTAAGTATACTATGCAGCTTCTAGGAAGCTTCATGGGTGATTACTTGAGAGATTCTCTCAGTAACTTCCGCAGTTTATCCTTAATACCCCCTGAATTTTACTTTGAGAACCAGACCAAGATGGGTCAAAATTTGGCCCAATACTAAACCAAATCAGGTGGGTTGCTCCTTGCCAAATGGATCAGAGATAGCCCAAAGCCCAAGCGAGCACTTATCCAATTGAAAAGAATACACTACAGACTCAGATATCATGAAATGATTTCAACAACAATCCTAATTCAATCACTGATCAATTCACAGCTAGGTGAGGGATTAAATAAATTACTAAATCAACATAAACTAATTAACCTAAGCTAAAGAACTAACAAGAAGGAAATCAGAGACTTAACTCTAAAACTAAACAGACGGGCAAACAAGGTTAGTGAACAAGTTTTAGGAGTTAAAACAAAAATTAAAAACGACCAGAATCAGATACCAAACCCCAAATTAATCTAAAGGAGGGAAAACTAAACCTAAGTCTATTCACAGAAGACAAAATTAGTCAGGCAAACGGAAAAGAAACGAACAAGATCAAGAGATAAAACGGACATACAGAAAAACTCACCAAGCAAACTCGAAACCAAACCAAATTTCTTGGTTTAACGAAATTGATGCTATTCACTTGTTCTTTGTTAAGAACAAGTGAACTGCATCGATTTTGCATCGAACCCAGACATCGAATCGTGACAACCAAGACGCCTGGGCCAGTGCATGCTCAGAACTGAAGGTGAAGAGATTCGGGGTTTTAGGGTCTCTTATTTGATTTGAGATTCGAGCAACTCTGCAAGGATTTGAGAGAAACTCGTTGTGGATTAGGGAGGACTGAGCCATGGGGGTTATCTAGTGTTAATTTAGGGTGGTTTGGGGAAAGGTTAGGTCTTTGGTCTAGTCTTCGATTTAAGATTCGAGACGAACCAGGGGGATTTGAAAGATATGGGTTAGGGACTTGGGAAGTGGAGATGAAGGAGGTCTTGGGGTGTAAAAATGGGGGTGAACGGAGGTGGCACCGCCGGGTTAAGGCGACGATAATTAGGGGCGGCGGGTTAGGGTTTAGGTTTGGACTCTGAAGGATGAAGGTGAGAGAGATAGACGAGGTGGGGGGGGGGGGTTCTAAGGGGGTGGGGTTTATTCGGACACTTAAATAGCCTGGGGAGGCTACTTCCCAACCGTCGGATCAATGGAGATTAACGATTGTGATCCGGGGGAGACAAACGACGTTGTTTGGTGAGAAGGGGGGGTTGGACCGGGTGAGACGGTTTTGGGCTTGGGTAAACGGGTTTCAGGGGGTTGAGTTAATTGGGCTTGGGGAATTTCAATTAAAAAGGCCCAAAATTCGGGCTACTTTCATTTCTTTCCCCTTTTTTTTCAATTTCTAATTTTCCTTTCTTTTTCCAAATTAAACTAGAAAAACCTAAATTAATCTCCAAATCAAATTATCCTACCAAATTAAATTAATTAATTCTAAATAATAATTAAATACCAAATTGAAAGAAAACTACCAATATTCGTAACTACAAAAAATTAAAAATGCAAACAATGAGTTATTGTTTGGTGATTTTTCCATTTTCATAAAACAAACTAATTTACTAATTAATTAAATCATAAATGCAATGCGTGATATTTTTGCTATTTTTCATGATTTAAATAAAACTAAATATGCACACAAAATGTAAACAAACACGAAAATTGAGCAATTAATTCCTAAAAGCCAAATAATAAAAGAAAAATCCTAATTTGGGGATTCTGTAGGAGTAAGTCATGCGAGGCAAAAATCACGTGCTCACAAGCACGTGTGTTTGGTCAGGAGCCCCGAGGGCTCAGGAGTATTTTGGAGGTGTTTCGGAGTGGTTCTAGACTTATGAAAGTTGCAGGTTTCCAGTTCTGGTATGGTCTTCTTCGCGTTCGCGGGAGAACCCTCGCGAACGCGATGAGTAAATTTGCTGAAGGAAATTCCCTTCTACGCGAACACGTAGACCAGGTCGCGAACGCGAGGCAGAGGGGGGCTAGACCTTCGCGAATGCGTTCCTGGCTATGCGAATGCAAAGGCCAAGTGCCTGGTCAGGGGGAATGGGTAGAACACCTTACGCGAACGCGACCCCAAGGACACGAACGCGAGGTCTCGAGGAGCTACAGCTTCGCGTTCGCAGATAGGAACCAAAAACGGGTTTCATAACATTTTCAAAAACTCCTTCTTCTCCAAAGTTCTAGGGCGACTTTTGAAGCATATTTTCACCATTAACTCGTGGTTTAGTAATCTTTAACTCGTTTCCTTCAATTACATCAACATCTATTGAAATTCTAGGCCTAAAACATGTAATTAAGGGTAGAAATTAGGGAATTGGGTAGAGTTAGGGCTTTTTGTTTTTTTTTTTTGATTTAGACCTCGTTTTGGGGTCGAATTTGAAAACAAATTATATATTCGAGCTCATGGGTGAATGGGTGATTTGATTTTGGTCCGAACCTCGTGTTTTGACCAAGCTGGCCCGGGGTCAATTTTTGGGATTTTGGGAACAATGCTTGGAAAGCTATAATTAGGCAATGGGTTCGCATTGTTTAGCCTTTATTGATGTATTGAAGTCATTATTGTATAGATACAATCGATTTGGAGCCAAATTCGAGAGGAAAAGTGGTAATGAGGATTGATTTGGCCGTGGGAGTTTGAGGTAAGTGTTTGGTCTAACCTTAGCTTGAGGGATTAGGAATTGAGTCTTATTTGCTACGTGCTGATTGTCGAGTACGACGTATAGGCATGGTGACGAGTATCTATACGTTGGTGTCTAGAATGACCGTGAGTCTTTATATTGGGGATATTCTGATTTTGTCGTATCTTTCATGCCTTAATGATGATTTCTATATGTTGTAAAAAGCATGTGAAAGAAATTGTGTTCTTTGAACTTCGAGGAGCATTGGCTCAATTTATATTACCAAGTGTGAAAGTATATGAAATGATTGAACCCTTTGGAGCGTTGGATCAAGTGGGAAAGTGGGTTAAGAAGTAAAAGTGATAAAAAGAGAAAGAGTTATTAAATTGCTCCCTTGCCGGGATGTTTGTTGCTTTGTTGATTATCTCCCTTGCCGGGATGCTGAGATTATTGATATTGTTCCCTTGCCGGGATTTAACTATTTAATTGTGTTCCCTTGCTGGGATTCCTATTATTATTTGTTTACTCCATTTCCCCTTTGTTTGTGATTGTTGTTTAGGTGAGGAAGAGCGTTAAAGCACGAAGGGTGATGCCGTTCATTGTTTGTTTTTGTGAGGAAACAGTGTAAAGCCCGAAGGTTGATGCCGTGCCGTACGATGTACCATTCCGTACCGATTATCATTGACTATATGGTAAGGAAAGAGAGTAAAAGCACGAAGGGTGATGTCGTGCATTGTTTGCTATTGTGAGGAAAGAGTGTAAAATATGAAGTGTGTTGCCGTGCAAATTGTTGATTTCCGATTCTTGATGATATTCTAGTTATGTTGTTACATTCCTTACTTGATGCTTTCTATTCAGAACCGTTATTTCCTCCACAGTATGTTTCCCCTTCCTATATTTACTGGATTTTTCTGTATTTTTTCTTTCCGTTGTATATAAATAAATTGCACGGGTTTATTTGGTAGTCTGGTCCTAGCCTCATCACTACTTCGCTGAGGTTAGGCTAGACACTTACCAGCATATGGGGTCGGTTTTGCTGATACTACACTCTGTGCTCTTTTACACAGATTCAGGTATTGGACAACAACAGTAGCGCGGGAGCCAGCCTTCAGTCCACCTAGACACCGAGGTAGCCTTTTAGGCATCCGTAGGCCCGACGTCTCCTATATCTTATATTTCATTCTGTTATCTCATGTCTTCGAGACAAACAATGTTATATTTCTTTCAAACGGTTTTATTTAGTACTCTTAGTAGTTCGTGAGCGATGTGACACCAGTTCTTGGGTAGAGGAATATGTTGACTGTCGTATCATTGTTCAACTTATTTAATTTAGGTCTTTCGACTGTTTTCATGCTATCACTGATAATTGTTAAAAGAAGTAATTTGTTAATGAAAAAGGTAGTTAAGGGTTGGCTTGCCTAGCTCTCATTAGTAGGCGCCATCACGACTCCCGAGGGTAGGAAAATTCGGGTCGTGACAAGTTAGTACAGAGCGCTTGGTTACATAGGTCTCACAAGTCACACACAAGCTCAGTAGAGTCTAAGGGATCGGTACAGAAACGTATGTACTTATTCCTCATAGTCTACAGAGTTACAAAAAATTTCACATTTGTTCTTTCTTGTCATGCGGATTTGTTTCTCAATGCTAATTGGATTTTTACTCTATCCTTTCGCAGATAGCGAGAACACGAGCTTCCTCATCTATCGCTCAGCAGCCCGAACCCCTAACAGTAGCTTCCACTAGGGGTAGAAGGCGAGGCTGAGGCCGTGCTAGAGGCCGAGGTAGGGGCAGAGCTCAGCCCCGAGCAACAACACCAATGGTGGAGCCTCAGGTTGATTTTGAGGAGGAGGTTACGGCCCCAGCATTTTTGGTGGGCCCAGCTCAAGTCCTAGAGGGGTTCATTGCCACCCCAATTCTTCAGGATGCTCTGGTCTGATTGGTGGGCCTCATGGAGAGTGTCATCCGAGCAGGTTTACTTCTTGTAGCACCAGCCACTTCTCAGGCTGGAGGAGGGGCTCAGACTCCTGCTACTCGCACTCCAGAGCAGGTGGCTCCCTAGATTCAGATTCCAGCGGTTCAACCGGCTGAAGTAGTTCAGCCGGGTGTAGTAGCTCAGACCGGCGATGGAGCGACTATGTCCGGTGATGCATTGTGGAGGCTGGATAGGTTCACCAAGCTCTTCACTTCTACATTCAGCGGTGCATCTACTGAGGATTCCCAGGATTGTCTGGATAGTTGTCACGAGGTTCTTCGAAACATGGGGATCATTGAGACCAATGGAGTTGATTTTGCTACCTTTCATCTGTATGGATCCGCCAAGACTTGGTGGAAGGATTATTGCTAGCCAGGCCAGCCGGGTCGCCATCTTTGACATGAGAGCAGTTTATAGTGTTAT
Organism: Nicotiana tabacum; assembly: GCF_000715075.1. Taxonomy (NCBI): domain Eukaryota; kingdom Viridiplantae; phylum Streptophyta; class Magnoliopsida; order Solanales; family Solanaceae; genus Nicotiana; species Nicotiana tabacum. Next base: position 92,096,142 of record NC_134084.1, read on the forward strand.
TTCTGGAGAAGTTTCTCCCCTTTACTCAGAGATAGGCCTATCAGAGGCAGTTTGAGCGCCTCCAGCAAGGTTCCATGACGGTCACCCAGTATGAGACCAGGTTCATCGATCTAGCTCGCCATGCTCGTGTCATACTTCCCACTGAGAGAGAAAGGGTGAGGAGGTTTATTGATGGTCTTATTCAGCCGATTCGTCTTCAGACGGCCAAGGAGGCCGGGAGTGAGATCACTTTCCAGGAGAAGGCCAATGTGGCCCGCAGAGTTGAGATGGTTCTATCATAGGGAGGTGGTCACGGGTCGGATAAGAGGCCCCACCATTCAGGAAGATTCGGTGGTACCTCGTCTGGAGGTAGAGATTCATATGGTAGAGGCCATCCTCCTAGGCTCTTTCAGCCAGCTCTCTAGGTCTCCCATGGCACTTCAGGTTGTCGTGGTTCTCAGACGCACTATTCTGATCAACAGCTTTACAGCGCACCACCAGCTCCCATCAGTGCACCGTTGCTTCAGAGTTTCCGAGGTGGTCATTCAGGTCGACAAGGCCAGCAGTCTCAGCAGCCGAGGGCTTGTTACACTTGTGAAGATCTGGGTCACATTGCTAGGTTTTGCCTTCGAGCACCGGGTAGCTCTCAACATCAGGGTTCTCGTGCTATGGTACAGGCACCAGGTGTTCCACAGCCCGCCCAGCCAGTTAGAGGTGGGGGTAGAGGTGCTAGAGGTGGAGGTAGAGGTCCTAGAGGTGGAGCTCAGGCCGCTAGAGGTGGAGGCCAGCCAGTAGCAGACCATCCCAGAAAGGTAGTTCAGGGTGGTGGGGCCCAACCCCGATGTTATGCCCTTCCAGCTAGGCCCGAGGCTGAGGCTTCAGATGCAGTCATTACAGGTACCATTCTAGTTTGTGATAGATATGCTTCAGTGCTATTTGATCCAGGGTCTACATATTCGTATGTGTCATATTATTTTGCACCGTACGAGGTCCTGCCTAGTGATTCATTGAGTATTCCTGTTTATGTGTCTACATAGGTGGGTGATTCTATTGCGGTCAGTCGAGTCCATCATTCTTGTATTGTGGTGATTGGGGGTCTTGAGACTCGCATGGATTTGTTGCTTCTAGACATGGTCAATTTCGATGTTATATTGGGGATGGACTAGTTATCACCTTACCATGCTATCTTGGACTGTCATGCCAAGACTGTGACCTTAGCCTTATCGGATTTTACCCGTTTAGAGTGGAGAGGGACTCCTGGTCATTCTACCCGCAGTGTTATTTCGTATGTGAAGGCTCGGCGTATGGTCGAGAAGGGGTGTTTGGCCTATTTAGTATATGTTCATGATTCTAGTGCTGAGGTCCCTTCTATTGATTCTTTACCTATGGTTCATGAGTTTCCTTAGGTTTTCCCTTCAGACCTGCCGGGTATGCCACCCGACAGAGATATTGATTTCTGCATCGATTTGGCTCCGGGCACTCAGCCCATATCTATTCTACCATATCACATGGCCCCGCCAGAGTTGAAGGAGCAGTTGCAAGACTTGCTTGAGAAGGGTTTCATTAGACCCAGCATTTCCCCTTGGGGTGCGCCGGTGTTGTTTGTTAAGAAAAAGGATGGTTCGATGAGAATGTGCATTGATTATTGGCAGTTGAAAAGGGTTACAATCAAGAATAAGTATCCATTGCCAAGGATTAGTGATTTGTTCGATCAGCTTCAGTGTGCCAAATTATTTTCAAAGATAGACTTGAGGTCTGGCTACCATCAGTTGAGGATTAGGACATTTGATGTCCCTAAGACAGCTTTCCGCACTCGGTACGGGCATTATGAGTTCTTGGTTATGTCATTCTGGTTGACAAATGCCCCAGCAGCTTTTATGGATTTGATGAACCTAGTGTTCAGGACTTATTTGGACTCGTTCATGATAGTCTTCATTGAAGATATTCTGATATATTCCTGTAGCCAGGAAGAGCACGAGCAATATCTCAGAGTGGTTCTTCAGACTCTGAAGGATGGTCAGCTACATGCGAAGTTCTCGAAGTGTGAGTTCTAGTTGAGTTCAGTTGCATTCCTGGGTCATGTCGTATCAGCAGAGGGTATTCAGGTTGACCCGAAGAAGATTGAGGCAGTCAAGAACTGGACTAGACCAGCCTCAGCTATAGAGATTCGGAATTTTTTGGGATTGGTAGGCTACTATCGTCGGTTCGTGGAGGGGCTCTCATCTATCGCAGCCCCGATGACTAGGTCGACCCAGAAGGGTGCCCAGTTCAGATGGTCGGACGAGTATGAGGCGAGCTTTCAAAGGCTCAAGACAGCTCTAACTACGACACCAGTGTTAGTTTTGCCGATAGGTTCAGGGCCTTATACCGTTTATTGTGATGCATCTCGCATTGGCCTTGGTGCAGTGTTGATGCAGGATGGCAAGGTCATTGCCTAAGCTTCATGGCAGTTGAAGATTCATGAGAAGAATTATCTGGTGCATGATTTAGAGTTGGAAGCCATTGTTCATGCACTGAAGATTTGGAGGCATTATCTGTATGGCGTGGCATGTGAGGTGTTCACTGATCACAAAAGTCTTCAGTATTTGTTTAAGCAAAAGGAGTTGAATTTGAGGCAGAGGAGGTGTTTGGAGTTGTTGAAGGATTATGATATCACTATCTTATATCACTCGGGAAAGGCCAATGAGGTGGCCGATGCTTTGAGTAGAAAGTCAGCCAGTATGGGCAGTCTTGCTTATATTCCAGTCGGTGAGAGGCCGCTTGCTCTGGATGTTCAGGATTTGGCCAATCGATTTGTGAAGTTGGATATTTCTGAGCCTAGTCGAGTATTAGCTTACACGGTTGCTCGTTCTTCGTTATTGGAGCGTATCCGTGATCGATAGTTTGATGATCCCCATTTGTGTGTCCTTAAAGACACGGTGCAGCGTGGAGGTGCCAAGCAGGTTACCTTAGATGCTGATGGAGTTTTGAGATTGAAGGGTCGAGTTTGTGTGCCTAATATGGATGGGCTTCGGGAGTTGATTTTAGAGGAGGCCAATAGTTCTCGATACTCTATCCATCCTAGCGCCGCGAAGATGTATCAGGATTTGCGGCAGCATTATTGGTGGCGTAGAATGAAGAAGGATATTGTTGCACATGTGGCTCTGTGTTTGAATTGTCAGCAGGTTAAGTATGAGCATCAGAGGCCTGGTGGATTGTTTCAGAGGATTGAGCTTCCCGAGCGGAAGTAAGAGCGAATCACTATGGACTTCGTTACTGGACTTCCGCTGACTCGGAAGAAGTTCGATGCAGTTTGGGTCATTGTTGATAGGCTGAACAAGTCAGCACATTTCATTCTTGTGGCAGTCTCCTATTCATCTGAGAGGTTAGCTGAGATCTATATTCGGGAGATTGTTCGCCTTCATAGTGTGCCAGTATCTATCATTTTTGACCGAGTTACGCAGTTTACTTCGCGTTTCTGGAGATCAGTTCAACGAGAGTTGGGCACCCAGGTTGAGTTGAGTACCACATTTCATCCTCGGACGAACGGACAGTCCGAGCGGACTATTCAGATATTGGAGGATATGCTCCGAGCTTGTATTATTTACTTTGGAGGTTCATGGGATCAGTTCTTTCCTTTAGTAGAGTTTGCCTACAACAACAACTACCAGTCAAGTATCCAGATGGCTCCTTATGAGGCTTTATATGGTAGGCGGTGTCAATCTCCGGTTGGATGGTTTGAGCCGGGAGAGGCTCAGTTGTTGGGTACGGATCTGGTTCAGGAGGCCTTGGACAAGGTCAGGATCATTCAGGATAGACTTCATACAGCTCAATCCAGGAAAAAGAGCTATGTAGATTGTAAGGTTCGAGATGTGGCTTTTATGGTTGGTGAGCGGGTATTGCTCCGAGTGTCGCCTATGAAGGGCGTGATGAGATTTGGGAAGAAGGGCAAGCTTAGCCCTAGGTTCATTGGTCCGTTTGAGATTCTTGATCGAATGGGAGAGGTGGCTTATAGACTTGCATTGCCGCCGAGCTTATCAGTCGTGCATCCAGTTTTTCATGTGTCCATGCTTCTGAGGTATCACTGCAATCCATCCCACGCGTTAGATTTCAGCACTATCCTGTTGGACAAGGACATGTCCTATGAGGAAGAGCCGGTAGCTATTCTAGACTGGCAGGTTCGTCAGTTGATATCCAAAAGTTTCCCTTCTGTTTGTTAAGTATAGAGGTCAGCCTCCTGAGACTTGGGAGTACGAGTCCGACATGCGGAGCCGTTATCCTCACCTTTTCCCCAACTTAGGTACTTCCTTCTTCTATCCGTTCGAGGACAAGCGGTTGTTTAACAGGTGGAGAATGTGACCACCCAAAAGGGTCATCACCTATTTTTAATTGCATTCTATACTTCCGAGGCCTTGAAAACCTCATTTAGAGTTGCTTCGATTTGTGTGCGCAGTCCGGGTGCGTAGCTGAAAAGCTTAAATATGAAATTTTGCGAAAAATGCTAAGTTTTGAGTGTAAAATGAATAAATTTGACTTTGGTCAACATTTTGGGTAAACGGACCCGTACCCGTGAATTGACGGTCTCGGAGGGTCCGTAGGAAAATATAGGACTCGGGCATATGCCTAGAATCAAATTTTGAGGTCCCGAGCCCGAGAAGTGAATTTTTGAAGGAAATTGTTTTTCTGAAATTGTTTAGGAAAAATTGAAATGAAATTTGATTAGAACATGTTGGTATCGGGCCCGTATTTTGGTTCCGGCGCCCGGTACAGGTCTTATATATGATTTAAGATGTTTTTGTAAAGTTTGGTTAAAATCGGACGTCGTTTGGCGTGTTTCGAACTTGAAATATTAAATTTGAACTTGATGAAATTTTTGAAAAAACTCTTGATTTTGAGGTTAGTTTGGTGATTTGATCGCATGGATAAGTTCGTATGATGTTGTTGAGTTAGTACGTGTGTTTGGTTAGGAGCCCCAAGGGCTCGGGAATGTTTCGGAGTGGTTCTAGACTTATGAAAGTTGCAGGTTTCTAGTTCTGGTATGGTCTTATTCACGTTCGCGGGAGAACCCTCGCGAACGCGATGAGTAAATTTGCTGAAGGAAATTCCCTTCTACGCGAATGCGTAGACCAGGTCGCGAATGCGAGGCAGCAGGGTGCTAGACCTTCGTGAACGCGGTCCTGGCCATGCGAACGCGAAGGCCAAGTGCCTGGGCAGGGGGAATGGGTAGAACACCTTACGCGAATGCGACCCCAATTACACGAACGCGAGGGCTCGAGGAGCTACAGCTTCGCGAATACGAGCCCCTATCCGCGAATGCGAAGGCCAAAAAGCCTGACCCATCCCGAACGCGGGAGGTCTATCGCGAATGTGTAGAGTCATTTTGCCCAGTTATTTTAAAGTTCCAAAACAGAACCAAAAACGGGATTTCATAACATTTTCATAAACTCCTTTTTCTCCAAAGTTCTAGGGTGACTTTTGAAGCATCTTTTCACCATTAACTTGTGGGTTAGTAATCTTTAACTCGTTTTCTTCAATTTTCATCAACATCTATTGAAATTCTAGGCCTAAAACATGTAATTAAGGGTAGAAATTAGGGAATTGGGTAAAGTTAGGGCTTTTTGATTTTTCTTGATAGAGACCTCCTTTTGGGGTCAAATTTGAAAACAAATTATATATTCGGGCTCGTGGGTGAATGGGTGATTTGATTTTGGTCCGAACCTTGTGTTTTGACAAAGTGGGTCCGGGGTCGATTTTTGGGATTTTTGGAAGAATGCTTGGAAAGCTATAATTAGGCATTGGGTTCGCATTGTTTAGCCTTTATTGATGTGTTGATGTCATTATTGTATAGATACAATTGATTTGAGCCAAATTCGAGAGGAAAAGCGGTAATTGAGGATTGATTTGGCCATGGAAGTTTGAGGTAAGTGTTTGGTCTAACCTTAGCTTGAGAGATTAGGAGTTGAGTCTTATTTGCTACGTGCTGATTGTCGAGTATGACGTATAGGCATGGTGACGAATATCTATATGTTGGTGTCTGGCATGACCGTTAGTCTTTATATTGCGAATATTCTAATTTTTGTCGTATCTTTCATGCCTTAATGATGATTTCTATATGTTGTAAAAATCATGTGAAAGAAATTGTGATCTTTGAACTTCGAGGAGCATTGGCTCGAGTTGTATTACCAAGTGTGAAAGTATATGAAATGATTGAACCCTTTGGAGCGTTGGCTCAAGTGGTAAAAAAGTAAAAGTGACAGAAAGAGAAAGAGTTATTAAATTTCTCCATTACCGGGATGTTTGTTGCTTTGTTGATTATCTCCCTTGCCGGGATGCTGACATTATTGATATTGTTCCCTTGCCGGAATTTAACTATGTAACTGTGTTCCCTTGTCGGGATTTCTATTATTATTTGTTTACTCCCTTGCCCCTTTGTTTGTGATTGTTGTTTGGGTGAGGAAGAGCGTTAAAGCACAAAGGGTGATGTCGTACATTGTTTGCTATTGTGAGGAATGAGTGTAAAGCACGAAGGGTGATGTCATGCCGTACGATGTACCATTCTGTACCGATTATCATTGACTATATGGTGATGAAAGAGAGTAAAAGCACGAAGGGTGATGCCGTGCATTGTTTGCTATTGTGAGGAAAGAGTGTAAAGTACGAAGGGTGATGTCTTGCACATTGTTATTATATGATTGATTTGGTGAGCACGAGAGTAAAAGCACGAAGGTTGATGCTGTGCAAATTGTTGATTTCCGATTCTTGATGATATTCTAGTTATGTTGTTACTTTCCTTACTTGATGCTTTCTATTCAGAACCGTTATTTCCCCCACAGTATGTTTCTCCTTCCCACATTTACTGGATATTTCTGTATTTTTCCTTTCCGCTGTATATAAATAAATTGCACAGGTTTATTTGGTAGTCTGGTCCTAACCTCGTAACTACTTCGTTGAGGTTAGGCTAGACACTTACCAGCACATGGGGTCGGCTGTGTTGATACTACACTCTGTGCTCTTTTGCACAGATCTAGGTATTGGACAGTAGCAGTAGCACGGGAGCCAGCCTTCAGTCTACCGAGACACCAAGGAAGCCTTGCAGGCGTCCGCAGGCCCGTCGTCTCCTCTATCTTATATTTCATTTTGTTATCTCATGTATTCGAAACAAACAATGTCATATTTCTTTCAAACAGTTGTATTTAGTACTCTTAGTACAAGAAGGTTCGGGATGTGACACCAGTTCTTGAGTAGAGGCATATGTTGACTTTCGTATAATTGTTCAGCTTATTTAATTTAGGTCTTCCACTTATTTATTTAATTCTGTTGTTTTTAGGCTATCACTGATAATTGTTAAATGAAGTAATTTGTTAACGAAAAAGGTAGTTAAGGGTTGACTTGCCTAGCTCTCATTAGTAGGCGTCATCACGACTCCCGAGGGTGGAAAAATTCGGGTTGTGACAGAACAACACCTCCGTCAAACATGGATCAAGAACAGCCCCTCAGGCAACAACATGAAACAACAATAGCCCCTTGGGCTACATCATATCACTCATACTGGGTACCCATGCCCACTGGGGGTGTACAGACTCCGGAGGGGCTCCTACAGCCCAAGCGCTATAGCAAGCCATCTCGTGGCATAATCAAACTGGCATGAGTATCATAACAAGCCACCTTGTGGCGTAACAAATCAGACCATTGGCCTCATAATCATGAATCAGTACCGCACTGCTGCGGCGCGCAGCCCGATCCTATAGTATCCTCACAACATAGGCCCTTGGCCTCACTTAGTCAGAAATCTCTCAAGCCATTCGGGCAACAGTAAAACATAATGCTCAGCCCAAAATATCATTTAAAATGTAAAAAACGAGTAAATATGGTTGAGTTATGAAAATAGTAGAATATAACATGACTGAATACAAAAATGAAGTCCAAACAGTGAGGAATAGCAGTAAAAATACCCTAAGGGTCCCAAAACAGTTGGCACGAGGCCCAAATATGTCATTCAACCCAAAACATGATAATACTTTCCAAAACACAATGATAGCAAAAAGTTTTCAACAAAATACACAGTTTAACAGTGATAAAGAATGGACTAAGTCACAATCCCCAACGGTGCACAACCCCAAGCTCGTCATCTAGCATGTGCGTCACCTCAAAGTAGCACAACAGTGTGAAATCTGGGGTTTCATACCCTCAGGACAGACATTTACAATCATTATTTACCTCAATTCGGTCCAAACTCTAGCCCACGATGCCTTTGCCTCTTGACTCAGCCTCTAAATGCTCCAAATCTAGCCAAAAGCAGATTCATACCATCAAACTATGCTAAGGGAACAAAGCCCACTCGAAAATATCCAATTTACATAAAAAATCCTGAAATTGGCCAAACCCGGCCCCCGGGCCCACGTCTCGGAATTCGATAGAAATCAAAAAACTAGAATCCTTACTCCCTCACGAGTCTACCCATATCAAATTCATCAAAATCCGACCTAATTGCCCATTCAAATCCCCAAAAGAATTTTCAAACTTTTCTTTCATTTTTCCCCAATTTCCACTCTAATTTGTCATATTAAATGATGAAATTCAAGACTAAATCATGGAATTAAATAAAATATGAATGAAAAATACTTACCCCAATTGCTCCACTGAATATCTCCTAAAATTTCACCTTCTCCCGAGCTCTCTAATGGTTTTTGTGATATTGGACTTAAACCCTCGATTTCCAAATATAATATGTCTGCCCAGATATTTTCTTCATCGCGAACGCGGCAGCACCCTCGTGTTCGCGAAGCACAAAGCTTCACTGACAAATTCTTTCTACGCGAACGCGTGGTCCCTCTTGCAAACGCGATGCATAACTGACTCACCTCTTCGCGAATGCGACGCCTACTACGCGAACGCGTAGAACAAATGTCTTGGGGTCCCAGCTATTCCACTTCCTTTATGCTAACGCGATACCGATCACGCGTTCGCGATTCACCACTGTACAGACCTTCGCAATTGCGGCTCGCACTTCACGAGCACGAAGCAAAAATCCTCTCTTGCCTCTATTTCCCCTTCGCAAACGCAAAACTCCCCTCGCGAACGCGAAGAAGGGAAACCAGCAACTGAACACCAGATTTTTCTGCAATTCCAACTGGTCCAAAACTAGTCTGTTAACCATCCGAAACTCACCCGAGGCCTCGGGACCTCAACCAAACATGATAACATATCCCATAACATCATTCAAACTTGTTCCAACCTTCGGAACACTCAAAATAACATCAAAACACCAAATCATCATCGGATTCAAGCCAATGAATTCCAAAAACCTCCAAATTCCGAATTTGATAAACAATCTATCAAACCTCATCCAAATTACCTGAAATTTTGCACACATATCCCAAATGACACAATGGACCTAGTCCAATTTCCAGAATTTCATTCCGACCCTTATATCAAAATCTCACCTATCAACCGGAAATGCCAAAATTTCAATTTCTCCAATTCAAGCCTAAATCTACCATGGACCTCGGAAATACATTCTGGACGCGCTCCAAAGTCCCAAATCACCTAACGGAGCTAACCAAATCATAAAAATCCAAATTCGAGATCGAATACTAAAAAGTCAAAACTTGGTCAAACCTTTCAAATTTTTAAGCTTCAAACTGAGAACTGTTCTTCCAAATCCATTCCGATTACCCTGAAAATCAAAATCGACGATTTACATAAGTCATAATATATCACACAGGGCTAGTCATGACCGAGAACAGAAAAGCAAAGTGTAAAAGCTCAAAATAACCGGTCGAATCATTACAATAAGACTAAACCTCCCAAATATGGCAGGCAGCTACATGCTAAAACTATGACTCTTAGAAAAATTTCATTAGGTGGCAACCAAAATACTAATTAAGGTGACAAATGGATAATCTTCCAAGTCCAAATTCTAGACACATGGAAAACTTAAATAATTCTCATTGTTTCTTGCTGCTACTTCAGTTTTGAAAGCATTTGCAAAACTAATGTAACTAGTACTATCTGCACAAATACTAAAAGCAGAAACCTATTTCCTTCCAAAACCAAACACGAAATATGAGAAAGATGCTTACTGGCGCTGAGATTTTAAGAATAATGCTACGTCTCTAGACACATGAGTAATGACTTTGTCAGTCAATAAAGAATACAAAGTCAAGGATGATAGTCCCTCCATGTTATAATAGCAACGGGATTTTTTTGACTCTAAGGGAGTACGGTATAATTCTTCTCTATAATATCACACGGATTTTTCCCTATTCCAGGTATGTTAAGGCTATTTCTTCTTTCTTTTTGGCATGATCCAAATTATATAGAAGAAACGAGCAAACACACAGTTTTCATAAATGACTCTATTCATAGAAATACTAGGGGTCTCTGTGTTCTTGATTCCCCATATGACATATTATTATATCTTCTATTCATGGGTCTTAGAATAATACGCAGTTGAAAAAGTTTATCTGGAAGGAATATTGAGATTATTACATATTTTTCATGCATTGCATTCACTTATACATGTGCATTGACCCATGGCCAGATGGAGTTATATACACATATGACATTATATATGTATATATATGTATATGGGATATGGGAAAAGGTTACGGCGTTATATACGCACCACCACCTGATCAGCTAGTATATGTTGATGATATTACCCATAGTGGCTGAGACGATATGATGGGATACCCTCAGTGGCTCGATGATATTATGTACACTTATACCTATGCATGACACGACATTTATATGCACGTGCATGACATTATAAATGTTTCATAATTTACAAAGATATTCAGATTTACAGTCGGATTTCTTTATTCCATGTTTCATCCATGTATTTTACGTACTGATTTCATGCCTTACATACCCAGTACATTTTTCATACTGACGCCTTATTTCATGGGGTCTGCATTTCATGCACGCAGGTGCAGGTAGGCAAGCTGACGGTCCCCCTTCTTAGGATCCTTGATCAGCGAGAGTTGGCATGCTCCACTTGATCCGGAGCTGCTTTTGATTTTGGTACGATATGCTTGTATATATATATATGGGTATGACGTGGCTCAGTCCCGTCTTTGTACAGTTGTATCTCTATTAGAGGTCTGTAGACAGTATATCTAGTTGGATAGTATGTGGCCATGCCGGCTTCCAGTTTTGAGGTATATAGTTGTCTATAGCAGCCTTGTCGGCTTGCCCTACGTATGTTGCACGTATATGTACATATGCCTTTTTGGACAGGGTTCCTTCATGCATAGTATCCTCGTAATTCAGCAGATGTTATTCAGGTTTATATCTTAGACGCATGCTTAGGGGTGTTTGACAGGTCAGATTCGGGCACCCGTCGGCCCATCGGTTTAGGTCGGGACAAGTGAGTTCTACCTATGTGAGTTTAATACATAGTTTATGGATAGATAATAACATATAAAATTATGAAATTTATGGTTAGATAGAAAACCTAGGTTTTTGTTAAAAATTAGAATTAACCATGAAATTTGTTAGGGAATTTGATGAAAATCGTATATTTGATGTCATGAGGTTATGGGTAACAACTTTCTTCGAAAATGTTCGGAATCCGGGCATGTTTGCCAGGAATGAATTTTAGGAACCATACATTTAGGGTTAGGTAATCACTTAAATAGTTAGAATATGAGCTTTTGAACATATATTAATTAGTTTTTATACTATTTGAATAGGTTTAAATTGTTCGACACCAATTTGAGGGTTTGAGCATAATCTTGGACCGGAAAGTATGCTTTGAGACAAGGTAAATCTTTTTTCTAACCTTGTAAGAAGGAATTTACCCCATAGGTGAACTTAATTGATATGTGTTGTTATTTGTGGGGGCTACGCATGTACGAAGTGATGAGAGTCGATTCGTAGATACTATTTTTAGACTTACACCATGCTTTGTGGACACCGTTATCTGATTTTTTGTTAATAATATCGAATGGATCTAAGTTGAGGATTTTAATATTTCAAACGCTTCAAGTTAAATTTCCTTTATTTGAAAAGAATCGAGAAAGGTTATGATTTATTGATAAATTAGTATTTAAGCGAGTCGCAAGTATATTCCGCGAGGGGAGTGATTATTTTCACTACTCTCATGGGAGCGGGCCATTTGTCTCGACAGGTTAATAGAGGCATCTACGGTTCGTGCTGTTCGACCTTCGGTGGTGAACAATTTATAATTATGTTGGATCAGGTCGTACATCCTCGGCAGAATTCGTGCGTGATAATAGGACTGGAAGTCCCTTTCATAATTGGTATTAATTTATTTGTTTGAGAGATTATTTATTTTAAATAAAGGAAATGATTCGGTTCTTAAATATGGTGAAAAGATTATTTAGATATCTTTTATTCTAAGTTCTATTGTCATCTCTATATATCATGTTTTAACTAGAATTTCATATTATCATATTGTTGATCTTTAGTAAGTGTCGGAGTCGACTCCTCGTCACTACTTCTTTGAGGTTAGACTAGATACTTCCTGGTTACATATTATTCACGCTACACTTCTGTACTTAATTGTACAGGATCTGAGGCAGGTGCATCTGGTTACCAGTCTGGCGTTCATATTTGATCCCCACATCGAGACTTCATGGTGAGCTGCCTTCCGAGCAGTTCTGCAGCAGCTGGAGTCTTCCTTATGTTATATTATTCTATCTATTTTGTTTCAAATAGTAGACTAGTATTCTTTTATATATTTTACTAAAATGCTCACATATTTGTGACACCAGGTCTTGGCACACACACTAGTAGACTTACAATTTTTGGATTTGTTTTCATGATTACGATTTGCACTCGTTTTCTTCCATTTAATTATTTACATAGGCAAATGTCTAAATATTTTAACAAAATAAGGAAATGTTATCCACTTAGTAATTTATTTAAAATGGGAAACCACTAGTTTGATCAGTGTTGGCTTACCTAACAATGGTGTTGGGCGCCATCACGGCCTATAATGGAATTGGGCCGTGACAATAAGTTATCAGAGAACTAGGTTCACATAGGTCTCATAATTTATGGGCAGACCTAATAGTCTTGCGGATCGGTGCAGAGGTGTCAGTACTTATCTCCGAGAGGCTGTGGGGTGTTAGGAAACTACTTTTTGTTCATCTCATATCATGCATTCGATGGTATACTAAGTTCTTTCTCTTATTCTTTCATAGATGGTGACGCATGCTACAGATGTTCCGGACTCGGGAGGAGTTGCTCCCCTTGTTGCTAGAGGTCGAGGGAGAGGCCTGGGGAGGTCATCGGCCCGAGGTAGGGGACGAGGACATACCATAGTTGCCCCAGTTGCACCACCAGTGAATCCAGTAGAGGATCCCATTATTGAGGAGCAAGGAGAGGTTCTTGCAGCAGATCCATCCCTGGTAGATTTCATGTCAGCATCAGGCTTTCATGAGGTAATGAGTCCTATGCTACGGTTCATGGATTCTATGACCCAGGCTGGTTTATTGCCAGCAGACCCAGCCATATCTCAGGTGGGAGTGGGGGCACAAACCCCTACTACTCAGGCTCCTAGGCATGAAGCTGCAGTATATTAGACCCCGGGTACACTACCCATAGGAGGGGCCAACCCAGTTGTAGCGGCTATACATGAGCCTAGACCAGCTGTGACCGGTGAGTTGCAGAAGCTTTTGGATAGATGGACTAGGGTACACCCTCTTGTCTTCGGAGGTGAGCAACCTAGAGGACCCCTAGGACTTCATTGATAGGTACAGGGACAGACTGCACAACATGAGGATATTGGAGTCTCATGGGGTGGATTTCACTACTTTCTAGTTTGAGGACAGGGCCCGTAGGTGGTGGCAGTCTTATCTTCTCGGCAGGCCAGTGGGTTCTCCTCCAATGACTTAAGACCAGTTTACATGGCTTTTCTTACCCTCCCAGAGGGAAGAATTGCAGTGTCAGTTTGAGCAGCTCGAGCAAGGTCAGATGTTAGTGACCGATTATGAGACGAGATTCTCTAAGTTGTCTCGCCGTGCACTTATGATACTTCTTATCGACGCAGAGAGAGTGCAGAGATTTGTTGCGGGGTTTCACTCTCATATTAGGGCTAGTATGGCCCGGGGGTTGATATGGGACTTCTTATCAGCTAATGGTGAATATTGCTCGGAGGATTGAGGGCTATTGCCATAGGGGTTGAGAGCATATGTAGCGGGACAAGAGGACCCATTTCTCTAGAGAGTTTAGAGGTGCCCCGACTAAGGGCAGAGGTCAGTTTGGGAGGGGTCAGCCTCGCAGGCCTACATATCCAGCACCACCACCTCCTCGGGGTGCTCCAGCGTGACCCTATTTTAGTGCCATGCCAGAGAGTTCTTACCACCCACCAGCTATTAAGGTTTCTTCCAGTGCCTATTTCAGTGCCATGCCAGAGAGTTCATGTCGCCCACCAGCCATCCAGGGTTCTTCCAGTGGGTATTCAGGACATTAGGGTCAGACTTTGGGGTAGAAGTCTATAGTTCCAAGAGGTTGTTACGAGTGTGGAGATCTGGGTCAAATGAAAAGCTTTTGTCCGAGAATTCTGGGCAAGGCAGTACAACAGGGTCATTAGCCTATGATTGTAGCACCAGCCGTCTGACCGCCTAAAGGCGGAGGGCAGGTGGGACGGGGCCATCCTATAGGTGGAGGCCAGGCAGGGGGAGGTGAGCCAACTACTGTTCAATCAGACGGAGGCCAGCCAGCCAGCGATCCAGCTAGATTCTATGCTTTTCTAGCCAGACCAGATGTAGTGCCGTCAGATGTCATGATCACATGTATTATTTTCGTCTGCGATAGGGATGTTTCAGTATTATTTGATGCAAGGTCTACCTATTCATATGTATCATCTCTGTTTGCTCATTTCCTGGATATTCCTCGTGAATCTTTAGGTACTCCTATTTATGTGCCCACTTCGGTGGGCAATTATGTGGTTGTGGATATGATCTATCGGTCATGTGTGGTTACATTCTATGGTTACGAGACTAGAGCAGACCTTCTGTTACTTGATATGATCGACTTTGAGGTCACCCTGGACATTGTCTGGTTATTCCCATATCATGCCATCCTTGATTGCCATGCTAAGACTATTACTTTACTGATGCCAGAATTGCCGAGATTGGAGTGGAAGGGTTCATCTGTAAGCACATCTAGTTGGGTCATCTCTTTTGTGAAGGCTCGACATTTGGTCGAGAAGGGTTGTTTGGGTTATCTAGCTTATGTTCGAGATACTACCGCAAAGTTTCCAATGATTGATTTAGTGCCAGTAGTCTGAGCGTTTGTCGATGTGTTTCCTTCTAATCTTCCAGGCATGCCACTAGATCGTGACATTGATTTCTTTATTGATTTGGCTCCAGGTACCCAGCCTATATCTATTCCACCTTACCGTATGGCTCCAAAAGAATTGATGGAGTTGAAGGAGCAGCTTGAGGAGTTGTTAGCAAATGGGTTCGTCAAACACAGTTTATCACCTTGGGGTGCACTAGTATTATTTGTGAAGATAAAAGATGAGACTATGCGGATGTGCATTGATTACCGCTAGTTGATTACCATCAAGATCAAGTACCCGTTGTCGCGTATTTATGATTTGTTTGACCAGTTTGTCACACCCCAAACCTGGGGCGGCGTGGCTGGAACCCGGTGCCGAAGTGCCCGAACGAACCACTCTGTAACTCATTCATTCCTTTTGTAGCTATCATGGGCCGACATGGCCATAACTCGTAATGTGCAATTGTAAGTGGGAAAATGTTATATCAATGAACCTTCATTCATAAAACATTAGTACATATGGGTCGTCAAGGCCTCTTACATACTGTACATAATAAACATGTGTCTAAAAGGCCTCTAAGATTATTTGACATAAAATGAGACAAGGTACCAGCCTACCCATAAGTCTGTAGCAAAACTGTGACATGATGACTTATAAACACAGCTGCACTCAGAATGAGGTGCAGTCTTACCGATCATTCGCTGAATGCTAATCTCGTCTACTATGAGGGCTCGTCAAACTGATTGTCTATACCTGTAGGAATGAATGCAGCATCCCCAACAAAAGGACATCAGTACGAATAATGTACTGAGTATGTAAGGCAGAACTGAAACATAACAGTAAGTCAACATTAATTAAAGACATGGAAGAAACATGGAGTAAATGACTCAACCTGTAAGTCTGGACAACTCTGTAAATCATAAAATAATTATAGTATCATGAATATGCATATAAATGTCATGTCGTGCATATGCACATGTTTCATAACATCATCAGGCCTCTGAGGGCATCCTATCATATCATCTCGGCCATTGTGGGCAAACATCATCATCATGTACCAGCTAATCAACTGGTGGTGCGTATATAACGTCGTAACCTTTTTCCATATCCCATATACATATAAATACATATATACACTTATATAATGCCGTATGAGTCATAGATAAATGCGCATGTAAATGAATGTAATGCATGAGAAGTATGTTAATAAAACTTCTCGGAATGTCATAAGACCATTATACCTTTGAGTAATATTATGAAGTAATCTTTTTCAACTTAAGTATTTTTTTCTGAGACTCATGAACAGAAGATATAATAATAATTCACATGGGAAATCAAGAATATAGACACCCCTAGTATTTCTATGAATAGAGTCATTTATGAAAGTTGTGCATTTGTTCATTTCGTTCGTGTTGTATAGATCATGCCAAAAAGAAAGAAGGGATAGCCTTAACATACTTGGATTAGAGAAAAATCCGTGTGATATTCTTGCTTGAATTCAATGTCCATTGAACTATGAGAATACGATGGCCTCTTGTCGCAAAATAGTAATTGTTGGATCAATAATAATCTCAGTTGATCAACCAGTTCAAAGGAGGCTGCCACATTGAGACAGTGATGTCTCTTTATTTTTTTTTCTTTTGGTAAGGGCACATGTAACAAGGGAGATTAGATATTGCCATTAATAAAAGCCGCAACTACTATATTAGGTACATAATCGACCATTAAGCGAGGGCTTTAGGAAGATTTCATTCTCTTGAATCGTTTTCCTAAACTTTAATAATGAAATAATTGGTAAATATACGTGGAGTTTGATGGAGTGGGAGAGATGAAGAAAAAAACATTAACATGTCAACTCATCACTCAACCTAAAATTGAAAGGACTATCGTTTGATCCTCAAAGCAAACTTTAGAAGTGACTTGTAAATTATTCTATGACTATCCAGATCCCCTCTTTTGGTTGTATGAAAATTGGTTCAATGCAATAGTTGGGGAGATGGAGTATAACTAAAAAGTGAAAATTTAGTATAACGCTTGCAAGCTCCAAATTTATTTATTGAAATAATTTGTCAATATCCAAAAATTGATAAAAAATATTGGGTAAGTTTCATGTCCCTCTTAATCAACCACCTATCCTCATATGACTTGAGAGTCATACCTATGCTTTAAAGGGGTGTTTCCACGTTAAAGTTCTTATCCAAATTAATTAGACAATATCCCGCTACCCGATAATTAATCAATTACCCACATAATTAAGAACTATTTCAAATTACTTAAAATTCTACCTATTTTTAATACACTTTATATATCCTACTATCATGATCATATGGTACCATATAAAATTAATACATACACTATTATAGCATTAAAACATTCTTGTAAAAAAATACAAATATTTTCTCAACTTATAATTTTCTTAATCTCATATAAAGGGTATAAATTTTTGTGCGTTTAATTCTTAAAATGATAAAAAGATAACTTTCTTTTCTTGTGAGAAAATAATTTCTATCTGTACAATAAATAAAATCTCATAAACTTTCTCATATTATGTGTATAATTTACTATGTTCGAAAATATTAAAATGTTAACTATCCAAAATTATACTTATAAAACTTTTACTAAAATACTTTATTTAAAAGAAAATACCACACTAACATAATATCTAGCGGTATCAAGGTTGTTATACTTTCGGGGTCTTTAATAGAGAAGCAAACCTAATGTCGCATATTAAAAAATGAAGATTAGGTGAAGGTGATGCTGTAATTTTTTTTATTTGGTACAAAAAACGTAGCATTTATGGCTTCGCATTGAGGAAAAACTTGTATATTGCTAGCTTTAATGCCCTCGTTATATCCACCCTCCTTAAATACCAACCCCCTCCCGCTGCCCTGGAGCTTTACTCTCCAAATGCCTCAAGTCAACATCTCAACATCTAGTAAAATTATTTGCATGCAGTTGATCAATAGGCACCAAGTGTCTAGACACAAACTAGAAACCATTTTTTATTTATTTCTACTCTCTTTTTTGTAGGTAATTGTTGTTGCCATCATATAGTATAACTTAGGAAGAAAACAAGTAAAAAGTGATCGGTTTGAATATTGATGAACCGTGACTCATTCTAATCGAACGACTCATTTTGTCTCGTCTAATATTAAAGTACGGGGTGTAACATCCTTCCCCCCTTTTAGAAATATTCGTCCTCGAATGTTAGCTCTTAGAGATTTATAAGATTTTCACTAGGGTCTCCTCTGTAACATAAACTAAACCCCAAACTATATCTGAAGTCTTGACTATTCACAACCTTTTATACTTAAGTATCTTGTATCTTCTTCACATTTACCTTACTTACTTTTCAATCTCGCATTGTATCTTCTGCTTCATTCATAAACTCCATTACACATAAGTAGAAATTATGCCTTAAAGCTCAACTGTAATACCTGCACCTCTGGTGCATACAAAATCTGGCGAAAGCTTCATATTGACTTCATACAACTCAGCTCTATGGCACGATCTGGAAACAAAATAAGGGTAACATTCCTTAAATGCCCTATAGCCTCTCAATTATAAATATGGCGCGCAACACACCCATAAGTGAGACTCAAGTAGGAATGGCTTTGTCGGCTTTCTAGGACACGAACTGCTCTGATACCACTTTGTCGCACCCCAAACCTAGGGAGGCGTGGCTGGCACCCGGTGTCGTAGTACCCCGAGCGAACTACTCTGTAACTCATTCATTCCTTTTGTAACTATCATGGACCGACATAGCCACAACTCGTAATATACAGTTATAAGTGGGAAAATGTTATATCAATGAACCTTCGTTCATAAAATATTAGTACATATGGACCGTCAAGGCCTCTGACATATTGTACATAATAAACCTGTGTCTACATAGCCTCTAAGATTATTTGACATAAAATGAGACAGGGTACCGGCCTACCCATAAGTCTATTGCAAAACTTTGACACAATGACTTATAAACACGGCTGCACTCCAAATGAGGTGGAGTCTTACCGATCCTTCGCTGAATGCTAACCTCATCTACTATGAGGGCTCGTCAAACTGATTGTCTATACCTGTAGGAATGAATGCAGCATCCCCAACAAAAGGACATCAGTACAAATAACGTACTGAGTATGTAGGGCAGAACTGAAACTTAATAGTAAATCAACACTAATTAAAGACATGGAAGAAACATGGAGTAAAGGACTCAACCTGTAAGTCGGGACAGCTCTGTAAATAATGAAATAATTATAATATCATGCATATACATATGAATGTCATGTCATGCATAGGTACATGTTTCATAGCATCATCAGGCCTTTGAGGGCATCCTATCATATCATCTCGGCCACTGTGGGCAAACATATCATTGTGTACCAGCTAATTAGGTGGTGGTGCGTAATTAACGCCATAACCTTTTCCCATATTCCATATACATATATACGCGTATATAACGCTATCTGAGTCATGGGTAAATGAACATGTAAATGAGTGCAATACATGAGAAGTACGTTAATAAAACTTCTCGAAACGTCATAAGACCATTAACCTCTGATTAATATCGTGAAATAAACTTTTTTTTCAACTTACGTATTTTTCTGATACCCATGAACAGACAATAGAATAATAAGACTTATGAAAGTTCAAAAACATAGGCATATCAAATACTTCTATGAATAGAGTCATTTATGGAAATTGTGCGTTTGTTCATTTTGTTCGTGTTGTATAGATCATGCCAAAAAGAAAGAAGGGATAGTCTTAACATTCCTAGATTAGGGAAAATTCGTATGATATTCTTGCTTGAATTCAACGTCCATTGAACTAGAAGAATACGATGGCCTCTTGTCGCAAAATAGTAATTGTTGGATCAATAAAATCTCATTTGATCAACCAGTTCAAAGGAGGCTGCCACATAAGACAGTGATGTCACTTTATTTATTTTTTTTCTTTTGGTAATGCACATGTGACAAAAGAGATCAGATATTTCCATTAATAAAAGTCGCAGTTACTATATTAGGTACATAATTGACCATTAAGCAAGGGCTTTAGGAAGATTTCATTATCTTGAATCGTTTTCCTAAACTTGGAAAAGGAAATCATTGGTAAATATACGTGGAGTTTGATGGAGTGGAAGAGATGAAAAAAAAACACTAACATGTCAACTCATCACTCAACCTAAAATTGAAAGGACTATCGTTTGATCCTCAAAGCAAACATTAGTAGTGACTTGTCAATTATTCTATGACTATCTAGATCACCTCTTTTGGTTGTATGAAAATTGGTTCAATACAAGAGTTGGGGAGTATAATTGAAAAGTGAAAACTTAGTATAACGCTTGCAAGCTCCAAAGTCATTTATTGAAATAAGTTGTCAATATCCAAAAATTGATACAAAATATTGGGTAAGTTTTATGTCCCTCTTAATCAACCAGCTATCCTCATAAGACTTGATAGTCATACCTATGCTTTAAGGGGGTGTTGCAATGTTAAAGTTCTTATCCAAATTAATTAGGTAATATCCCGCTACCCGGTAATTTATTAGTTACCCGCATAATTAAGAACTGTTTCAAATTACTTAAAATTCTACTTATTTTTAATACACTTTATATATCCTACTATCAAGGTCATATGGTACCATATAAAATTAATACATACACTATTATTTTATTAAAACATCCATGTAAAAAAAATACATATATTTTCTCAACTTATAATTTTCTTAATCTTATATAACGAGTATAAATTTCGTGCGTTTAATTCTTAAAATGATAAAAAGATAACCTTCTTTTTTTGTGAGAAAATAATTTCATCTTTACAATAAAGAAAATCTCATAAACTTTCTCATATTATGTGTATAATTTGCGATATTCGAAAATATTAAAATGTTAACTATCCAAAATTATACTTATAAACTTTTACTAAAATACTTTACTTAAAAAAAATATCACACTAACATAATATCTAGCGGTATCAAGGTTGTTAAACTTCCAGGGCATTGAATAGAGAAGCAAACCTAATGTCGCATATTAAGAAAGGAAGATTAGGTGAAGATGATGGTGGAATTTTTTTTATTTGGTATAGAAAAATGTGGCATTTATGGCTTCGCATTGAGGAAAAACGTGTATATAGCTAGCTTGAATGCCCTCGTTACATCCACCCTCCTTAAATACCAACCTCCCCCGCTTCCCTTGGCTTTACTCTCCAAATGCCTCTAGTCAACATCTCAACATCAAGTAAAATTATTTGCATGCAGTTGATCAACATGCACAAAAAGTGTCTAGACACAAACTAGAACCATTTTTTATTTCTACTCTCTTTATTATAGGTAATTGTTGTTGCCATCATATAATATAACTTAGGAAGAAAACAAGTAAAAATTGATAGGTCTAAATATTGATGAACAATGACTCATTCTAATCGAACGACTCATTTTGTCTCGCTTAATATTAAAGAACGGGGTGTAACATCCTTCCCCTTTTTAAGAAACATTCATCCTCGAATGTTAACTCTTAGAGATTTACAAGATTTTCACTAGGGTCTCCTCTGTAACTTAAAACTAAACCCAAAACTATATCTGAATTCTTGACTATTCAGAACCTTTTGTACTTGAGTATCTCGTATCTTCTTTGCCTTTACCTTACTTACTTTCCAATCTCGCATCGTATCTTCTGTTTGATTCATAAACTCCCTTCCACATAAGTGGAAATTACGCCTTAAACACTACTGTAATACCTGTACCTCTGGTGCTTACAAAATTTGGCGAAAGCTTCATATTGACTGCTTATGACTCAGTCTTTACTATTGGAGCAGATCTAGGCTCGATAGTTTGGTGATCCGCATTTGATGGTCCTCAGAGAGACAGTACTAAAGGGTGGTGCCAAGGAGGTTTCTATTGGCGAGGATTGTTCTGCGAATCCAGGGTCGTCTATGTGTTCCTAATGTCGATGGATTGAGAGGGAGGATTGTAGAGGAGGCACAAAGTTCTCGGTATTCCATTCATCTCGGTGCTATGAAGATGTATCGTGACCTGAGGCAGCATTATTGGTGGCGGCGGATGAAGAAAGACATAGTTGAGTATGTAGCTAGGTGCCTAAATTGCCAGCAGGTTAAGTATGAGCATTAGAGGCCATGTGGCCTACTTCAGCAGATGACTATACCAGAGTGGAAATGGGTGCGCATTACTATAGACTTCATAGTTGGGTTGCCGCGGACCTTGCGGAAGTTTGATGCAGTTTGGGTCATTGTCGACAGGTGGACCAAGTCAGCACACTTCATTCCTGTTGTGATTATGTATACCTCAGAGAGGTTGGCCCAAATTTATATTCAGGAGATAGTTCGGTTGCATGATGTGCCCGTCTCCATCATATCAGATAGAGGCCCTCAGTTTAATTCACATTTCAATAGAGCTATACAGAGTGAGTTGGGGACCCATACAGAGCTCAGCATAGCATTTCATCCACAGACCGAGGGGTAGTTAGAGTGGATAGTTTAGATCGTGGAAGACATACTCAGAGCATGTGTGATTGACTTTGGAGGGCAGTGGGATCGATTCTTACCTTTGGCGGAGTTTACTTACAACAATAGTTATCAGTCTAACATCGAGATGGCTCCATTTGAGGCTTTGTATGGTTGGTCTATGTCGTTTTACCATCTGGTGGTTTGAGCCCAGCAAGGCTAAGTTATATGGTATTGATCTGGTAAAGGATTTCTTTGAAAAGGTAAAGTTGATTTAGGAGCGACTTCGCACAGCATAGTCTAGCAAGAAGAGTTACGCGGATCAGAAGGCGCGTGATGTATCATTTATAGTAGGTGAGAATGTTCTTGTGAAAGTCTCCCCGATGAAGGGTGTTATGAGATTCGGAAAGAAGGCAAGCTGAGCCCCAGGTTTATAGGCCCATTTGATATGTTGAGGCAAGTTGGGGAGGTTGCTTATGAGCTTGCTTTACCTCCCAACCTATCAGGAATTCATTTGGTTTTTCACGTGTCTATGCTCTGCAGGTATCACACTGACTTGTCACATGTTCTAAACTTCAGTACTATTCAGATAGATGAGAACATAGGTTATGAGGAGGAGCCAGTTGCCATTGTTGCTAGACAAGATCACCAGTCGAGATCCAAGACGATTTTCGTGGTAAAGGTTCAATGGAAGGGCCAATTAGTCGAGGAGGCGACCTGGGAGTACGAGGAGGACATGCGGAGCATGTAACGACCCGACCGGTTGTTTTTCTTTATAGCACCCCGTTCCTTTAAACAAGACTTCCCTTACGTTCTTTTATTGTTTTATAAGTTGCGAGGATGGTTAGTTCGGGATTTGGAAGGGTTCGGATTGAAATCGGAACACTTGGTTCCTTAAGGTTGGCCAAAAAGGCCAAGTTTGACTTCAGTCAACATTTTTAGTAAACGACCTCACAATCGGGATTTAATGGTTCCAATATATTCGTATAATGATTTTGGACTTGGGAATATGTTCGGATGGGTTTTGGATGACCCGAGAACATTTTGGTGCCTAATAGTTAAAGTTGGGTTTTTGAAGGTTTTAGAAGTTCTTTAAATTTAGTTTGGAGTGGGTTTTAGTGATGTCGAAGTCCAAACAGAATTCAAAGACTGGGAATAGTTCCATAATGTCATTTAAGACTTGCACGCAAAATTTGGTGTCATTCCGAGTAGTGTAAAGACATTTCGGCGCATTGGAATTAAACTGAAAAACTTGAAGTTCTTAAGTTTGATTCCATTGGTTTTGGGGTGTGATTTCCTAGTTTTAATGTTGTTTCGGGCGTTTCGCGAGTTCGAGCGAATCCGTTTTATCATTCCAAACTTGTTGGTACATTGAAACGGGGCCCGGGGGCCCCGAGTGTCAATCGGATGAGGGTCGGACTAAGTTTGGACTTGGGAAGCAACAAATGAAGCATCAGATTTCTGTCATAATGGCACCTGCGCTTGGCCAGCCGCAGGTGCGAGCCACAAGCCGCAAAAGCGAGATTTTGAGGGCAGCCCAGCAACCGCAAATGCGGAAGATTTGGCGCACCTGCATGACCGCAGATGCGAGGGACTTGGTCGCATGAGCGTATGGACTCGCAGAACCGACCCCCTTTGTCCACAGATGCGGAGATTGGCCATGTGAGGAAGCTTTGCACTTGCGATGAATTTTTCACACATGCGGGACCGCAAATACGGCCAAGGCACCGCAAGTGCAGATGTCACGACCCTAACCCCGAACCCGGTCGTGATGGCGCCTCTCGAGAAGACAATGCCAGCCAGTCTAACACAATTCATCCTTTTAAGCAATTAAATAGCATAAGAATAGTTCAAACAAAATTTAATAGCACAATTAGCGAAAATAGAGATAACCAATCGGAAATCCAACCCGACAAAGCCCTAACCGGGGTGTCACAAGTCATGAACAACTAAGGATACTGATACGAGTCTACTAAATACAATATCTGGTACCACTGTTTGAAGAACATAGAAATAATAAGATAAGGGAGACACAGGAGCTGCGGATGGCAACAGCTACCTCGTAGTCTCCGAAACACCGCTTGGACTGGAGGGATAAGCACTCAGGAGCAGGACCTGCTACACCTGAATCAACACACACGGTGCAGGGAGTAATGTGAGTACTCCGACCTAGTGAGTAATAAATATAAATAATGACTGAATGTAAGAAAACATGTAAAACACAAGGCATTCTATACTGAAGCAGTAAAATCACTTAAAACAGTAAATCAGTGAAGACTCAAGTAAAATCCCTTTTTCAACAAGTAAAACAAGTAATTGACAGATAATTAAGATAAAGTGAACAAATAGAATTTTGCTCCTCGGGCACAGTATCAACGAATTCGCCCCTCGGGCAACATCTCGGTACAGTACCAGCCCCTCGGGCTTAATCTCAGAACAATATCAACCCCTCGGGCTCAATCTCACATCACAATGGGTACCCGCGCTCACTGGGGGTGTACAGACTCCGGGAGGGGCCCCTTACGGCCCAAGCGCAATATCAAGCCATCTCGTGGCATCAAATCTAGGCCCTCGGCCTCATATCAATCAAGCCACCTCGTGGCATATTTATGTATCTCAGGCCCTCGGCCTCATATCAGTATCAATGTATCCTCACAACTAGGCTCTCGGCCTTACTCAGTCCAAAAAAAATCATCACAAGTCCCTCGGGCAATTGTAAAACAGTATTTCTCATCCCAAAACATCATTTAAAAAATCATTAAGTCTCAAAACTGAGTAAAAATGGTTGAGTAGTAAAACAGTGAAAAATAACATGACTGAGTTCAAGTAATAAGTCAAAATAGTGAGGAAATAGTAATAAAA
Organism: Nicotiana tabacum; assembly: GCF_000715075.1. Classification (NCBI taxonomy): domain Eukaryota; kingdom Viridiplantae; phylum Streptophyta; class Magnoliopsida; order Solanales; family Solanaceae; genus Nicotiana; species Nicotiana tabacum. The sequence goes on from NC_134084.1 coordinate 92,121,675, forward strand.
ATCCCCGAAGGGTTCAAATAGTTGGCACAAATCCCAAATATGGCAATCAGCCCAAATCATGATGATAACAAACAAGTTTCAGTCAATTACGTGGTAAAATCATCAATCGGGACGGACCAAGCCACAATCCCCAATAGTGCATGACCCCACGCTCGTCATCAAGCGTGTGTCTCACATCAATATAGCACAACGATGTGCAAATCCGTGGTTTCAAGCCCTCAGAGCATTATTTACAATCATTACTCACCTCAAACCGGCTAAATCTCTAGCCCGCGATGCCTTTACCCATTGAATTGGCCTCCACGCGCGTCGAATCTATCCAAAATCAGAACGAATACGTCACAATGTGCTAAGGGAACAAAGCCCAAGCGAAAACAATCGGAAAATACCAAGAATCCCGAAATTAGCAAAACGCGAGCCTCGGGCCCACTTCTCGAAACTCAGAAATTTTCACATCATTAGATTCCTCATCTCCCCACGAGTTCATACATAACAGAAACAAAAGAATCGGAGTTCAAATGACCCCTCAAATCCTCAATTTAAGCCATCTTAAACTCAAGCCCTAAACCTCCATTTTTAGCCATTTAATTCCTTTAATTTCAGTCTTAATCCATGAAATATTACCATAGAAGTGTGTTTTAGGTCCAAAAATCCTCACCTTAATGAAGTCCCTTGATTCCTCTCTTCAAAATCGCCCAAAGCTTCCAATTCCGAGTTCAAAAATAGTTAAACCCTTCAAAAATTGCGAAGGATGAAATATATACATTCTGCCCAGGCTTTTCCGCATCTACGGTCCAAAACCCACTTCTGCGGTACCGGATATGCGGTGAAAACAACCGCTTCAGCGGTCCCTCACTTAATAGCCAGAACAATATATGCGATAGAAATTCCGCATCTGCGGCTTCGCAGATGCGGCCGTCTTGACTGCTTTTGTGGAAATTGCTCGCCAAACCAACTTTCGCATCTGCGGCCTCCTCCCTCGCACGTGCGGCACCGCACCTGCGGTCCCCAAACCGCAGGTGCGAAAACACCAGAAGCAGCAATTTTCTGAAATCTCTCAAGTCCCAAATCTTCCCGTTTACTATCCGAAATCATCCCGAGGCCCCCGGAACCTCGACCAAAAGCAGAAACGTGACCCAATACCTTATTCAAACTTGTTCCAATCATCAAATCACCTCAAACAACATCAAATGTACCAAATGACATCGGATTCAAGCCTAAGTTTTTAAAATCTTCCGAAATATGCTGTCGATCAAAAACCCAACCAAACCACGTCCGAATGACCTGAAATTTTGCACACACATCCCAAATGACACCATGAAGCTACTGCAACTCTCAGAATTCTATTCCGACCCTTATATCAAAATCTCACCTATCAACCGGAAATCGCCAAAATATCAACTTCGCCAATTCAAGCCTAATTCTACTCCGGACCTCTAAAACTCATTCCGATCACATTTTTAAGTCATAAATCACCTCCTGAAACTAAACGAACCATCAGAACTCACATTCGAGCCATCTAACACATAAGTTAACATCCGGTTGACTTTTCCAACTAAAACTTTCTTAAAAGAGACTAAGTGTCTCATTTCTTATCAAATCCTCTCCAAACTCAATCTAATCAACCCGATCATATAAAACACGGATAACAAAGCATAAAGAAGAAAAAATGGGGGAAACAAAGCGGTAATTCATGAGACGACTGGCCGGGTCGTCACATCCTCCCCAACTTAAACAAATGTTCGTCCTCGAATGAGTCAAGAAACATGCCTGAAGCCTCAAATAGGTGAGGATATCTGCTCCGCATCTCCCGCTCGGCCTCCTAGGTAGCCTCCTCCACGGGCCGATATCTCCACTGCACTTTCACTAAAGTTATATCCTTAGACATCAACTTCCAAACCTGACGACCCAAAGCTACTAGCTCCACACTCAACATGAAATACCGGATGCACACTCGATAAGTTGGGTGGCAAAGCAGGCTCATAAGCCACTTCCCCAATCCTCCGAAGCACCTCAAAAGGCATAATGAACCGAAGACTCAATTTCCGCTTCTTCCCAAATCTCATAACACCCTTCATGGGTGAAACCTTCAACAGAATCTTCTCGCCAACCATGTAGGACACATCTTGAACCTTGCTATCAGCATAACTCTTTTGCCTCGACTGCGCTGTACGAAGCCTCTCCTGAATCACCTTCATCTTCTCCAAATCCTCCTGTACCAAATCAGTCCCCAATAGCCTAGCCTCACCGGGCTCGAACCAACCAACTAGAGATCTACACCGCCTCCCATACAAAGCCTCATATGGAGCCATCTGAATACTCGATTGGTAGCTGTTGTTATAAGCAAACTCTACAAGCGGTAGAAACTCATTCCATGATCCTCCGAAATCAATTACCCAAGCACGCAACATGTCCTCCAATATCTGAATAGTACGCTCGGACTGCCCGTCCGTCTAAGGATGAAAAGTTGTGCTCAACTCTACCTGAGTACCCAACTCTCTCTGCACAACCCTCCAAAATTGTGAAGTAAACTAAGTACGTCTATCTGAAATGATGGAAACCGGAACACCATGCAACCGAACAATCTCCCAAATATAAGTCCCTGCGAGTCGCTCTAAAGAATAGGTAGTACACACTAGAATGAAGTGCACAGACTTGGTCAGCTGATCCATAATCACCCAAATAGCATCGAACTTCTTCAAAGTCCGTGGAAGTCCAACAACAAAGTCCATAGTGATCCTCCCCCACTTCCACTCAGGAATGACCATCTGCTGAAGCAAACCACCCGGTCTCTGATGCTCATATTAAACCTGCTGACAATTGAGACATCGAGCTACAAACCCCACAATATCTTGCTTCATTCTTCTCCACCAATAGTACTGCCTCAAATCTTGATACATCTTCGTGGCACCCGGATGAATGGAATACCGCGAGCTGTGGGCCTCCTCCAGAATCAACTCCTGAAGACCATCCACATTGGGCACACAAATCTGGCCCTGCATTCTCAACACCCCATCATCACCAATGGTCACATCTCTAGCATCATCATGCTGAAATCTGTCCCTAAGGACAAGCAAATACGGATCATCTTACTGGCGCTCTCTGATGCGATCATATAAGGAAGACCGAGAAACCACACAAGCCAACACCCCGATGGGCTCCGAAATATCCAACCTCACCAACCGATTGTCCAAGGCTTGAACATCAACCGCAAGAGGTCTCTCCCCAACTGGAATGTATGCCAAACTCCCCATACTCACTGCCTTTCGGCTCAAAGCATCGGCCACCACGTTGGCCTTTCCCGGATGATACAATATAGTGCTATCATAATCCTTAAGCAACTCCAACCATCTCCGCTACCTCAAATTAAGATCCTTTTGCTTGAACAAATGATGAAGACTACGATGATCAGTGAACACCTTACAAGATACGCCATACAAGTAATGCCTCCAAATCTTCAATGCGTGAACTATGGCAGCAAACTCCAAATCGTAAACGGGGTAGTTCTTCTCATGGGGCTTCAACTGACGAGAAGCATATGCAATAACTCTACCCTCCTGCATCAATACACAACCAATCCCAACTCTTGAAGCATCACCATACACGGTATATGAACCTGAAGCTGATGCCAAAACCAATACTGGAGTTGTGGTCAAAGCTGTCTTGAGCTTTTGAAAGCTCTTATCATACTCGTCTGACCATACAAATGAAACACCCTTCTGAGTTAACTTGGTCAAGGGCGATGCGATAGATGAGAATCCCTGAACAAACCGGCGATAATAGCCTGCCAAACCAAGAAAGTTGTGAATCTCTATGGTTGAGGACGGTCTAGGTCAACTCTAAACTACCTCTATCTTCTTCGGATCAACCTGAATACCCTCACTGGACACCACGTGCCCCAAGAAAGACACTGAACTGAGCCAAAGTTCACACTTGGAGAATTTTGCATAAAGCTGCTCCTCCCTCAATCTCTACAACACAACTCTCAAATGCTCTACGTGCTCCTCCTGACTATGCGAATACACTAGAATATCATCAATGAAGACTATGATGAATGAATCGAGATAAGGCTAGAACACGCTGTTCATCAAATGCATGAACGCTGCTGGGGAATTGGTCATCCCAAAAGACATCACAAGGAACTCGTAATGACCATATCTTGTCCTGAAGGTTGTCTTAAGAATATCTAAATCCCTGATCTTTAACTGGTGATAGCCCGAACGGAGATCAATCTTAGAGAACACTCTCGCTCCCTGAAGCTGGTCGAATAAATCATCAATGCGAGGCAAAGGATACTTGTTCTTAATTGTTACCTTGTTCAATTGCCTATAATCAATGCACATTCTCATTGTGACATCCTTCTTCTTCACAAACAGAATCGGCGCACCCCAAGGTGACACACTAGGCCGAATATACCCCTTATCTAGGAGTTCCTGAAGTTGCTCCTTCAATTTTTTCAACTTCGCTGGTGCCATACGATACGGCGGAATAGAAATGGGCTGAGTGTTAGGCACCAGGTCAATACCAAAATCAATATTCCTGTCCGGTGGCATGCCCAACAGGTCTGCAGAAAACACATCGGAAAACTCCCTCACAACTGGGACAAAATCAATACTGGGAGTCTCAGCTCCGACATCTCTCACAAACGCTAGATATGAAAGGCAACCCTTCCCAACCATACGCTGGGCCTTCAAGAAAGAGATCACTCTACTAGGAACATAATCAGTCACACCACGCCACTCGATCTATGGCACACCCAACATAGCCAAAATAACTGTCTTAGCATGACAGTCCATAATAGCACGACACGGAGATAACCAGTCCATGCCCAAAATAACATCAAAATCCACCATGCTCAATAGTAATAGATCCACTCGGGTCTCCAGACCCCTAATAGTCACCACACATGACCGGTACACACGGTCTACAACAACAGTATCACCACCGGGGTAGATACATGAACAGGTAAAGGAAGAAACTCCCGGGGCATACCCAAATAATGAGAAAAATATGAGGACACATAAGAAAAGGTGGAACCGGGATCAAATAATACAGAGGCATCTCTGTGGCAGACTGAAACAATACCTGTAATGACAACATCTTAAGCAATAACATCTGGCCTGCCTGGGATAGCATAAAAACGAGCCTGGCTACCGTATGATCGACCTCCCCATCTAGGGCGACCCCTGGCTCACTGACCTCCACCCCGAGCTGGCTGAGCGGGTGGTGGTGAAGAAACTGGCGTTGAAGTCGAAGACTGACCCCTCTGTTGGGACGAACTAGCAATATGATGAGGACACTGCCTCCACATATGGCCCATCTTCCCACACTCATAACAACTCCTAGGTGCTAGAGAAGGGGACTGAAGGGAACCCCTCGCACCGGAGTGACTAGCAGATGCACTCGGTATAGAAGAGCACTGAGCTGATGGGGCACGAGATGAACTCTGAGCTAGGAGGGCGCTAAGTGATGACTAGCCCTGCTGAGATCCATGATAACCATGACCTGAAGATGCCCCACGACAACCTAGTGAGCTGGTGGAGTAGACCTGAATGAACGGCCTCTGCCGTGCTGAAACTAACCCCTCGAAGGAGTACCACTATAGCTACCAGAAGCTCAAGGCCTCTTGGTCTCCCTCTCCTCTCGCTCCTGACGACGAACAGACTCAATCTCACGGGAAATATCAACAACCTCCTCAAAAGTAGAACCAATCACCCTCTCCCTGGTCATGAGAATACAAAGCTGATAAGTGAGGCCATCCACAAACCTCCTAATCCTCTCTCTATCTATCGGAACCATTCAGATGGCATAACGAGCCAACTTAGAAAACCTCAGCTCATAGTGTGACACGGTCATATCCCCCTTTCGCAACCACTCAAACTGCCTATGCAGCTCCTCTCTGCGGGACTGAGGCACATACTTCTCCAGGAAGAGAATGGAGAACTGTTGTTAAGAAAGGGGTGTTGCACCAACAGGCGTACGCCTCTCAATATCCTCCCACCAAGTAAAAGCAGCTCCTAAAAACTAATAGGTGGTAAAAGCAACCCCGCTGGTCTCCAGAATACCGGCTGTACGAAGCATCCTCTAACACTTATCCAGAAAACCCTGGCATCCTCTCCCTCTGCGCCACTGAAGGTCGGAGGCTGCAATCTACCAAATCTCTCTAACCTCCGCTGCTCATCCTCCGGCATGACAGGAACCACATAATCATGAGCAGCTGTAACCGGCTGGGCTGGATGCGCCCCCGGCATCTGAAGTCCCTGCACAACCTGCTCAGGGGAGCGAGCGGCGGTAGTCTGATTGCCTCCTCCCGCCTATGAAGTAGTTGCGGCTGTAGTGGCTGAAACCGCTTGAGCCAGGCCAGTGCAAACTGATAAGATCTGTGCCAAGCCTTCTGAAGACATGGAATCACGATGGGCACAGCTGGTGCCTGAACTAGTGCTGCTGGAGCATCCATAGCTGGAGCCTAATCCTGAGCTAGGGCAGTTGGTGGATCTACAGGTGCTGCCCTCGTTGCTCTGCCTCTGCCATGACCACGACCGCATCCACAGCCTCTGGTAGTCTTAACTGGTGGCACTGGTGGTCGTCCATCTCTTCCGGTAGCTCGCATCCTCACCATCTGTGAGAGAATGTAATAACAGAAATTTAGTACTCGGATCAACAAATTCGCACGACAAGAATTTCAAGAATATGAAGTTTTCCTAAAGGTTTTATAGCCTCTCGAGGATAAATACAGTCGTCTCCGTACGATCCGCGAGACTCTACTTAACCTGCTCATGACTTGTGAGACCAATGTAACCTAGGCTCTAATACCAACTTGTCACGACCCTAAACCTAGACCCGGTCGTGATGGCGCCTCTCGTGAAGACAATGCCAGCCAGTCTAACACAATTCATCCTTTTAAGCAATTAAATAGCATAAGAATAGTTCAAACAAAATTTAATAGCACAATTAGCGAAAATAGAGATAACCAATCGGAAATCCAACCCGACAAAGCCCTAACCGGGGTGTCACAAGTCATGAACAACTAAGGATACTGATACGAGTCTACTAAATACAATATCTGGTACCACTGTTTGAAGAACATAGAAATAATAAGATAAGGGAGACATGGGGGTTGCGGACGCCAACAGCTACCTCGTAGTCTCCGAAACACCGCCTGGACTGGAGGGATCAGCACTCATGAGCGGGACCTGCTATGCATGAATCTGCACACACGGTGCAGGGAGTAATATGAGTACTCTGACCTAGTGAGTAATAAATATAAATAATGACTGAAGATAAGAAAACACGTAAAACACAAGGCATTCTATAACAAAGCAGTAAAATCACTTAAAAATAGTAAATCAGTGAAGAATCAAGTAAAATCCCTTTTTCAACAAGTAAAACAAGTAATTGACAGATAATTAAGATAAAGTGAACAAATAGAAGTTCGCCCCTCGGGCACAGTATCAACGAATCCGCCCCTCGAGCAACATCTCAAAACAGTACCAGCCTCTCGGTCTCAATCTCAAAATAATATCAGCCCCTTGGGCTCAATCTCACATTACAATGGGGATGTACAGACTCCGGGAGGGGCCCCTTATGGCCCAAGCACAATATCAAGCCATCTTATGGCATCAAATCTAGGCCCTCGGCCTCATATCAATCAAGCCACCTCGTGGCATATTTATGTATCTCAGGCCCTCGGCCTCATATCAGTATCAATGTATCCTCATAACTAGGCCCTCGGCCTTACTTAGTCCAAAAAAAGCATCACAAGTCCTTTGGGCAATAGTATAACAGTATTTCTCAGTCCAAAACATCATTTGAAAATATCATTAAGTCTCAAAACTGAGTAAAAATGGTTGAGTAGTAAAATAGTGGAAAATAACATGACTGAGTTCAAGTAATAAGTCAAAACACTGAGGAAATAGTAATAAAAATCCCCGAAGAATTCAAATAGTTGACACAAAGCCCAAATATGGCAATCAGCCTAAATCATGATGATAGAAAATAAGTTTCAATCAAATGCGCGGTAGAATCATCAATTGGGATGGACCAAGTCACAATCTCCAATAGTGCATGACCCCACGCTCGTCATCAAGCGTGTGTCTCACCTCAATATAGCACTACAATGTGCATATCCAGGGTTTCAAATCCTCAGAGCATCATTTACAATCATTACTCACCTCGAACCGGCTAAATCTCTAGCTCACAACGCCTTTTCCCATCGAATCGGCCTCCAAGCGCGTTGAATCTATCAAAAATCAGAACGAATACGTCACAATATGCTAAGGGAACAAAGCCTAAGCGAAAACAATCGAAAATAACAAAAATCCCGAAACTAGAAAAATCTGAGCCCTGGGCCCACTTCTCGAAACTCAGAAATTCTCACATCATTAGATTCCTCGTCTCCCCACGAGTTCTTACATATAAAAACACAAGAATCGGAGTTCAAATGACCCCTCAAATCCTCAATTTAAGCCCTCTTAAACTCAAGCCTTAAACCTCCATTTTTAGCTCTTTAATTCCTTTAATTTCAGTCTTAATCCATGAAATATTACCATAGAAATGTGTTTTAGGTCCAAAAATCCTTACCTTAACGAAGTCCCTTGATTCCTCTCTTCAAAATCGCCAAAATCTCCCAATTCCGAGTTCAAAAATGGTTAAACCCTTCAAAAATCGCGAAGGATGAAATATATACATTCTGCCCAGGCTTTTCCGCATCTGCGGTCCAAAACCCACTTCTGCGGTACCGCATATGTGGTCAAAATAATCGCTTCTGCGGTCCCTCATATAATAGCCAGAACCGCATCTACGATACAAATTCCGCATCTGCGGCTTCGCAGATGCGACCATCTTGACCACTTCTGCGGAAACGGCTCGCCAAACCAACTTTCGCATCTGCGGCCTCTTCCCTCACACATGCGGCACCACACCTGCGGTCCCCAAACCGCAGGTGCGAAAACACTAGAAGCAGCAATTTTCTGAAATCTCTCAAGTCCCAAATCTTCCCGTTAACCATCCGAAATCACCCCGAGGCCCCTGGGACCTCGACCAAATGCACTAACATGACCCAATACTTTATTCAAACTTGTGCCAATCATCAAATCACCTCAAACAACATCAAATCTACCAAATCACATCGGATTCAAGCCTAAGTTTCTAAAATCTTCCGAAATACGCTTTCGATCAAAAACCCAACCAAACCACGTCTGAATGACCTAAAAGTTTGCACACACATCCCAAATGACACAACGTAGCTACTGCAACTCTCGAAATTCCATTCTGATCCTTATATCAAAATCTCACCTATCAACCTGAAATTGCCAAAATATCAGCTTCGCCAATTCAAGCCTAATTCTACTTCGGACCTCCAAAACTCATTCCGATCACACTCCTAAGTCATAAGTCACCTCGCGAAGCTAACCTAATCGTCGGAACTCACATCCGAGCCCTCTAACACATAAGTCAATATCCGGTTGACATTTCCAACTCAAACCTTCTTAAAAGAGACTAAGTGTCTCATTTATTACCAAATCCTCTCCGAACTCAATCTAATCAACCCGATCACATAAAACACGGATAATGAAGCATAAAGAAGTAGAAATGGGGGAAACAGAGCGGTAATTCATGAGACGACTGGCTGGGTCATCACAGCAGAATCGCTGGAGGCTGTGAGGTCCATTTAATAAGGAACTTAAGCCGTTTTTACACATTTTCTTTCACTCTTGGGCGATTTAACAGATTTTAAGGAGGGGATTTCAACCTAGCTTTTGAAGGTAAGTGATTTCTACCTAATGTGAGTTTAATACATAGTTTATGGGTAGATTATAATATGTAAAATTGTGAAATTCATGGGTTAGATGGAAAACCTCGGTTTTTAATAAAAATGAGATTTAACCACGAAATTTGTTAGGTAATTTGGTGAAAATCATATATTTGAGTTCATGAGATTATAGGTAACAAATATTTTCAAAAATTTCTGGAATCCTCGCACGTGGGCCCGAGATGAATTTTAGAAACCTTACATTTAAGGTTGGGCAATCACTTAAATAGTTAGAATATGAACTTTTGAAATATAATGATTGGTTTTTACACTATTTTAATAGTTTTAGATTGTTCGGCACCAATTTGAGGGTTTAAGCATAATCTTGGACATGAAAGTAGGCCTTGAGACGAGGTAAGTCTCTTTCTAACCTTGTAAGATGGAATTTACCCCATAGGTGAACATAATTAATATGTGTTGTTATTTGTGAGGGATACATACGCACGAAGTGACAAGAATCCGTAGCTACTATTCCTGTTTATGTATGGGTAGTTTTAGTCTTACACCATGCTTTGTGGACACCGTTATCTGATTTTATTTGTTAATTGTATCGAATGGAGCTATGTTGAGGATTTTAAGATTTCAAAACACTAGTTGAATTTCCTTTATTTGAAAATAATAGAGAAAGGTTATGAATTATTGATAAATTTATATTTAGCAGCGTCGCAAGTATATTCCACGAGCGGGGTGATTTGTTCACTACTCTCGTGGAAGCAGGTTGTTCGCCTCGGCAGGTTAATAGATGCATCCATAGTTCGTGCCGTTCGACCCTTGGCAGTGCACAATTTATATTTATGTTGGATTAGGCTGTATGTCCTTGGCAGAATTCGTGCATGATAATAGCACTGGAAATCCCATTCATAATTGGTATTAATTTATTTGTTTGAGAGATTATTTGTTTTAAATGAAGGAAATGATTCGTTTCTTAAATATGGTGAAAGGATTATTTAGATATCTCTTATTAAGAGTTCTATTGTCATCTCTATATATCATATTTTAACTAAAATTTCATATTATCATATTGTTGGCCCTTAGTAAATGTCGGAGTCCACCCCTCGTTACTACTTCTTCGAGGTTACACTAGATACTTACTGGGTACATATTATTTATGTGCCCATGCTATACTTCTGTACTTAATTATACAGGATCTGAGGCAGGTGCATCTGGTTACCTGTCCGGCGCGCATATTTGATCCCCACCTCGAGGCTTCACGATGAGCTACCTTTCGAGCCGTTCTACAGCATCTGGAGTTTTCCTTATGTTATATTTTTCTATTTATTTCCTTTATGATAGTAGATTAGTATTTTTTTGTATATTCTACTAGAATACCCACATACTTGCGATACCAGGTCTTGACACACACACTAGTAGACTTATAATTTTGGATTTATTTTCAAGATTACGATTTGCACTCATTTGCTTCCGTTTTATTATTTTACATCTACAAATTTCTAAATCTTTTAACAAATGAGGAAATGTTATCCACTTAGTAATTTATTTAAAACGAAAAATCATTAGTTTGATTAGTGTTGGCTTGCTGTCACGACCCCAAATACCGATCGTGATGGCGCCTATCACAGTACTAGGCAAGCCGACAACCCATAATCACATCCCATTTACCAATAACATTAAGCCATTTTTCTAACATAAGTTTTGAATGCGGAATCCATTATAAGTATTAAAATAATAGAAATATGCTAAAAATCAACACAGCTACTACTACACAGCCCAACAAATCTGGTGTCACGAGTCTAGAGCCTCTAATACATAACTAAACATCTAGTACATCATGTCTAGGAGATGCGAAAATAAACTGGATAAAGAGGAGAAAACAGGGTTGCGGACGCCATGCAGCTACCTCGTAATCTGTGTTGAATACTGACTCAGCAGAAAGTCCTCACTCTGCCCCTCGGGCACATAGATCTGCACACAAGATATAGGGACTAACGTGAGTACGCCAACTCAGTAAGTAACTAATTTAATAAAGACTGAAGATAGTGACGAGCAGTTAAAACATATAACTAAAAATAACAACAGGATTATTGTTCAACTTTACAGTTTAAAACCAGTTTTCATCATTAGATTCACACGTTCAATTTAAAGCTTGGAATCATATACTTAGCAGTATTTCCAATAGAGGCTTTGTTTAAAGAAGTGTGAAATAGTGAAAAACAGCATAACAAGGCCCCTCGGGCAAGAAGTCACTCAGAATATGGCCTCTCGGGAAGCCTCTCAATTACTCGGGAGTCAACTCTCGTCACTTCGTACTCACTCTCAGCACTCCGGCTCCTCATAATAACATAGATCATAGTAACTGCTGCGGCGTGCAGCCCGATTCATATATATAGTCGACTGTGCTCGCTGGGGGTGTGCAGACTCCGGAGGGGCTCCTACAGCCCAAGTGTTATATCGTTGTGGCGTGCAGCCCGATCCAATATATATATCGATGTGGCGTGCAGCCAGATCCATAATATATACATATAATATCCTCACAATTGGGTTCTCAACCTCTCTCAGTCATTAACCTCACAACCTCTCGGGCACAATAATAGAATGTAGGGATCTCAACCCAAACAATCCTCACATTTAGGAATAGAGTGATAAAACCAGCTTTAATCATTTAAATAGGTAAAAACATGACTGAGGATATGGTTTTTAACAAGTAAAGTGAGGAAAAATAGTCAAAACGCCGCTAAGGGTTCTACAGGTCGGCATAAGGCCCCAAACATGGCATACAGCCCATAATACAGTATAAAAGACTGAAATACGGAACAATATAAGATTTCCAAATCAAGTATGCGGCTTAATAGTCGCTACGGGATGGACCAAGTCACAATCCCTACCGGTGCACGCCCACACGCTCGTCACCTAGCATGTGCGTCACTGCTTTTATCAAAGCAAGTCAAATACCAGGGTTTTGTAACCTCAGTTCCAGATTTACAATGGTTACTTACCTTAAACTGGTGAAAATACTAATCCGCGACGCTTTTGCCTCTAGAATCGGCCTCCACTCGCGTTGAATCTATCCAAAATCAGAACGAACACGTCACAATATGCTAAGGAAACAAAGCCCAAACTAAAACAATCGAAAAATACCAAAAATCCCGAAATTAGCAATACCCGAGCCCCGGGCCCACTTCTCGAAACTCAGAAATTTTTACATCATTAGATTCCTCGTCTCCCCACGAGTTCATACTTATCAAAAACACAAGAATCAGAGTTCAAATGACCCCTCAAATCCTCAATTTAAGCTTTCTTAAACTCAAGCCCTAAACCTCCATTTTTAGTCCTTTAGTTCCTTAAATTTCAGTCTCAATCCATGAAATATTACCACAGAAGTGTGTTTTAAGTCCAAAATCCTTACCTCAACGAAGTCTCTTTGATTTCTCTCTTCAAAATCGCCCAAAGCTCGCAATTCCGAGTTCAAAAATGGTTAAACACTTTAAAAATCGCGAAGGATGAAATATATACCTTCTGCCCAGGCTTTTCCGCATATGCGGTCCAAAACCCGCTTCTGCGGTCTAACTATCTGATTCTGCGGAATTTCACTTAACTAGCTAAACCGCATCTGCGACTCCGCAGGTGCGGTTCCCCTACCGCATCTGCGGTTATTGAACAAACCTCTCGAATCTGCTTCTGTGGCTCCCTTTCCGCACGTGCGGTACCGCACCTGCGATCCCCAAACCGCAGGTGCGAAAACACTAGAAGCAGCAATATCAGCTGCTGCAACCAAGTTCCAAATTCTCCGATAACCACCCGAAATGATCCCGAGGCCTCCGGGACCTCAACCAAAAGCTTAAACATAACCCAATACCCTATTCAAACTTTTTCCAATCATCGAAAAACCTCAACAAACATCAAATCTACCAAATCACCTCGAATTCAAGTCTAAGTTTCTAAAGTCTTCCGAAATACGCTTTTGATCAAAAACCCAACCAAACCACTTCCGAATGACCTGAAATTTTTGCACACACATCCCAAATGATACCACGAAGCTACTGCAACTCTCGGAATTCCATTCCGACCCTTATGTCAAAATCTCACCTATCAACCGGAAATCGCCAAAATATAAACTTCGCCAATTCAAGCCTAATTCTACTCCGGACTTCCAAAACCCATTCCGATCACACTCCTAAGTCATAAATCACCTCCCGAAGCTAACCGAACCATCGGAACTCATATCCGAGCCGTCTAACACATAAGTCAATATCCGGTTGACTTTTCCAACTTAAACCTTCTTAAAAGAGACTAAGTGTCTCAAACTTCACCAAATCCTCTCCGAACTCAATCTAATCAACCTAATCACATAAAACACGGATAACGAAGCATAAAGAAGTAGAAATGGGGTAAACGGAGCGGTAACTCACGAGACGACTGGCCGGGTCGTCACATCCTCCCCAATTTAAACAAACATTCATCCTCGAACGAGTCAAGAAACATACCTGAAGCATCGAATAGGTGAAGATATCTACTCTGCATCTCCTGCTCGGTCTCCCAGATAGCCTTCTCCATGGGCCAACCTCTCCACTGCACTTTTACTGAAGCTATATCCTTTGAACTCAACTTTCGAAACTTGAGACGGATCCACATCAAAGGTCAAATAATCATCCAACTGAACAGTGCTGAAGTCCAAAACTTGAGACGGATCCCCAATATACTTCTGGAGCATAGAAACATGAAATACCGGATGCACACTCGACAAACTAGATGACAAAGCAAGCTCATAAGACACCTCGCCAATCCTCCGAAGCACCTCAAAAGGCCCAATGAACCGAGGACTCAATTTCCCTTTCTTCCCAAATCTCATAACACCCTTCATGGGTGAAACCTTCAACAGAACCTTCTCGCCAACCATGTAGGATACATCTTGAACCTTCCTATCAGCATAACTCTTTTGACTCGACTACACCATACGAAGCCTATCCTGAATCACCTTCACCTTCCCCAAAGCATCTTGTACCAAATCAGTCCCCAATAGTCTAGCCTCACCGGGCTCGAACCAACTGATTAGAGATGTACACCGCCTCCCATACAAAGCCTCATATGGATCCATCTGAATGCTTGACTAGTAACTGTTATTGTAGGCAAACTCTGCAAGCGGTATAAACTCAAACTATGATCCTCCGAAATCAATAACACAAGCACGCAACATGTCCTCCAATATCTGAATAGTACACTCGGACTGCCCGTCCGTTTGAGGATGAAAAGCTGTGTTCAACTTCACCTGAGTACCCAACTCTCTCTGCACGGCTCTCCAAAATGGCGAAGTAAACTGAGTACCTCTATCTGAAATGATGGAAACCGGAACACCATGCAATCGAACAATCTCCTGGATATAAATCCCTGCCAACCGCTCTGAAGAATAGGTAGTACATACATGAATGAAGTGCGCGGACTTGGTCAGCCGATCCACAATCACCCAAATAGCATCGAACTTTTTCATGGTCCGTGGAAGTCCAACAACAAAGTCCATAGTGATCCTCACCGACTTTCACTCAAGAATAACCATTTGCTAAAGCAAGCCACCCGGTCTCTGATGCTCATATTTCATATGCTGAGAATAGTGCTGCCTCAAATCCTGATACATCTTTGCAGCACTCGGATGGATGGAATACCGCGAGCTATGGGCCTCCTTCAGAATCAACTCCCGAAGCCTATCCACATTGGGCACGCAAATTCGGCCCTACATCCTCAACACCCCATCATCACCGATGGTCACATCTCTGGCATCACCATGCTGCACTCTGTCCTTAAGGACAAGCAAATGCGGATCATCATACTGGCGCTCTCTGATGCGATCATATAACGAAGACCGAGAAACCACACAAACCAACACCTGTCTGGGCTCCGAAATATCCATCCTCACAAACCGATTGGCCAAGGCCTGAACATAAACTGCAAGAAGTCTCTCCCTAACTGGGATATATGCCAAACTCCCATACTCACTGCGTTTCGGCTCAAAGCATCGGTCACCACATTGGCCTTTCCCGGATGGTACAATATAGTGATATCATAATCCTTAAGCAACTCCAACCATCTCCACTACCACACATTAAGATCCTTTTGCTTGACCAGATGCTGAAGACTGCGATGATTAGTGAACACCTCACAAGATACGCCATACAAGTAATGCCTCCAAATCTTCAATGCATGAACTATGGCAGCCAACTCCAGATCATGAACGTGGTAGTTCTTCTCATGGGGCTTCAACTGACGATAAGCATAAGCAATAACTCTACCCTCCTGCATCAATACACAACCAATCCCAACTCTCGAAGCATCAAAATATATGGTATATGAACCTGAATCTGATGGGAAAACCAATACTGGAGTTGTGGTCAAAGCTGTCTTGAGCTTCTGAAATCTCTCCTCACACTCGTCCGACCATACAAATGAAACACCCTTCTGAGTCAACTTGGTCAAGGGCGATGCGATGGATGAGAATCCCTGGAAAACCGGCGATAATATCCTGCCAAACCAAGAAAACTACGAATCTCTGTGGCTGAGGACGGTCTAGGCCAACTCTGAACCGCCTCTATCTTCTTCGGATCAACCTGAATACCCTCGCTGGACACCACGTGCCCCAAGAAAGCCACTGAACTGAGCCAGAACTCACACTTGGAGAATTTCGCCTAAAGATTCTCCTCCCTCAATCTCTGCAACACGACTCTCAAATGCTCTACGTGCTCCTTCTGACTACGCGAGTACACTAGAATGTCATCAATGAAGATGATCACAACGAATCAAGATAAGGCCGAAACACACTGTTCATCAGATGCATGAACACTGCCGGGGCATTGGTTAGCCCTAAAGACATCACCAAGAACTCATAATGACCATATCGGGTCCTGAAAGCCGTCTTAAGAATATCTGAATCCTTGATCTTCAACTGGTGATAACCCGAATGGAGATCAATCTTGGTGAACACTCTCGCTCCCTGAAGCTAGTCAAATAAATCATCAATGCGAGGCAGAGGATACTTGTTCTTAATGGTTACCTTGTTCAATTGCCTATAATCAATGCACATCCTTATTGTGCCATCCTTCTTCTTCACAAAGAAAACCGGCGCACCCCAAGGTGACACACTAGGCCGAATGAACCCCTTATCTAGGAGTTCTTGAAGCTGCTCCTTCAATTCCTTCAACTCCGCTGGTGACATACGATACGACAAAATAGAAATAGGTTGGGTTCCCGGCACCAAGTCAATACCAAAATCAATATCCCTGTCCGATGGCATGTCCGACAGGTCTGCATGAAACACATCGGGAAAACCCCTCACAACTGGGACAAAATCAATACTAGGAGTCTCAGCTCTGACATCCATTACAAAAACTAGATATGAAAGACAACCCTTCCCAAGCATACGCTAGGCCTTCAAGAAAGAGATCACTCTACTAGGAACACAATCAGTCACACCTCGCCACTCGATCCGTGGCACACCCGGCATAGCCAAGGTGACTATTTTAGCATGACAGTCCAGAATAGCACGACACGGAGATAACCAATCCATGCCCAAAATGACATCAAAATCCACCATGCTCAATAGCAATAGATCCACTCGGATCTCTAGACCCTCAATTGTCACTACACATGACCGGTACACACGGTCTACAACCACAGTATCGCCCACCGGGGTAGATACATGAACAAGTAAAGCAAGAAACTCCCAGGGCGTACCCAAATAAAAAGCAAAATACGAGGACACATAAGAAAAGGTGGAACAGGGATCAAATAATACAGAGACAACTCTATGGCAGACTGAAACAATACTTGTATCTGACCACCGCCTGATCGACCTCCCCCTCTAGGGAGACCCATGGCTGCCTGACCCCCACCCCTTGCTGTCTGGGCGGGTGGTGAAGTAACTGGAGCAAAAGTCGAGGGCTGACCCCTCTGTTGAGATTGACTATCATGAAGTCGAGGGCACTGCCTCCTCATATGTCCAAACTCTCTGCACTCATAACAACTCCCCGGTACTGGAGATGGGGACTGAAGGGAACTCCTGGCACCAGAATGACCAGTAAAAGGTCCTGGCATGGAAGAACCCTGGACTGATGGAGCACGGGAGGAGCTCTGGGCTGGTAGGACACTGTGTGATAACTGGCCCTATTGAGATCCATGATAACCATGACCTGATGATACCCCACGGTAACCTGGGCGAGCTGAATGGGCCTATCTGAAGGACCGGCCTCTGCCCTGCTAGAATTGACCCCTCGAAGGAGCACTGCTGAAACTACCAGATCCTCGAGGCCTCTTGGCCTCCCTCTCCTCTTGCTCCTGCCGGCGAACTGTCTCGATCTCACGGGCGATACCAGCAACCTCCTCGAAGGTGGCACCTGTCACCCTCTCTCTAGTCATGAGAATCCGAAGCTGATATGGAGAGAATAGAATAACAAAAGGTTACAACCTGGATTAACAAATTTGCACGACAAGAGTTTCAAGAATATGAAGTTTTTCCTAAAGGTTCTGCAGCCTCTCGAAGATAAATACAGACGTCTCCGTATCGATCCGCGAGACTCTACTAAATTGGCTCATGACCCGTGAGACCTATGTAACCTAGGCTCTGATACCAACTTGTCACGACCCCAAATACCGGTCGTGATGGCACCTATCACAGACTAGGCAAGCCGACAACCCATAATTACATCCCATTTACCAATAACATTAAGCCATTTTTCTAACATAAGTTTTGAATGAGGAATCCATTATAAGTATTAAAATTATAGAAATATGCGAAAAATCAACATAGCCACTACTACACAGCCCGACAAATCTGGTGTCACGAGTCTAGAGCCTCTAATACATAACTGAACATCTAGTACATCATGTCTAGGAGATGCGAAAATAAACTGGATAAAGAGGAGAAAACAAGGATGCAGACGCCATGTAGCTACCTCGTAATCTCCGGTGAATACTGACTCAGTAGAAAGTCCTCACTCTGCCCCTCGGGCACCTACTTCTGCACACAAGGTGCATGGAGTAACGTGAGTACTCCAACTCAGTAAGTAACTAAAGTAAATAATGACTGAAGATAGTAACGAGCAGTTAAAACATATAACTGAAAATAACAACAGGATCATTGTTCAACTTTACAGTTTAAAACCAGTTTTCGTCATAAGATTCACACGTTCAGTTTAAAGCTTGGAATCATATACTTAGCAGTATTTCCAACAGAGGCTTTATTATAAAGAAGAGTGAAATAGTGAAAAACAACATAACAAGGCCCCTCGAGCAAGAAATCACTCAAAATATGGCCTCTCGGGCAGCCTCTCAGTCACTCGAGACTCAACTCTCGTCACTTCGTACTCACTCTCAGCACTCGGCTCCTCATAATAACAGAGATCATAGTAACCGTTGCGGTGTGCAACACAATCTATATATATAGTCGACTGCGCTCACTGGGTGTGTGCAGACTCCGAAGGGGCTCCTACAGCCCAAGCGATATATCGATGCAGCGTGCAGCCCGATCCAATATATATATCCCTGCGGCGTGCAGCTCGATCCATATAAGTATTGCTACGGCGTGCAGCCCGATCCATAATATATACATATAATATCCTCACAATTGGGTTCTCAACCTCTCTCAGTCATTAACCTCACAGCCTCTCGGGCACAATAGTAGAAGGTAGGGATCTCAACCCAAACAATCCTCACATTTAGGAATAGAGTGATAAAACCAACTTTCATCATTTAAACAGGTAAAAACATGACTGAGGATATGGTTTTTAACAAGTAAAGTGAGGAAAACAGTCAAAATGCCCCTAAGAGTTCTACAGGTCGGCACAAGGCCCCAAACATGGCATACAGCCCGTAATACAGTATAAAAGATAGAAATACAGAATACTATAAGATTTCCAAATCAAGTACAAGGCTTAATAGTCACTACGGGACAGACCAAGTCACAATTCCTACCGGTGCTCACCCACACGCTCGTCACCTAGCATGTGCGTCACCGCTTTTATCAAAGCAAGTCAAATACCGGGGTTTTATACCCTCAGTTCCAGATTTACAATGGTTACTTACCTCATACCGGTGAAAATACTACTCTACGACGCCTTTGCCTCTCGAATCGGCCTCCACTCGCATCGAATCTATCCAAAATTAGAACGAATACATCACAATATGCTAAGGAAACAAAGCCCAAGCGAAAATAATCGAAAAATACCAAAAATCCCGAAATTAGTAAAACCCGAGCCCCCGGACCACTTCTCGAAACTCATAAATTTTCACATCAATAGATTCCTCGTTTCCCCACGAGTTCATACATATAAAAACACAAGAATCGGAGTTAAAATGACCCATCAATCCTCAATTTAAGCTCTCTTAAACTCAAGCCCTAAACCTCCATTTTTAGTCCTTTAATTCCATAAATTTCAGTCCAAATTCATGAAATATTACCATAGAAGTATGTTTTAAGTCCAAAATCCTTACCTCAACGAAGTCTCTTTGATTTCTCTCTTCAAAATCGCCCAAAGCTTCCAATTCCGAGTTCAAAAATGGTTAAACCCTTCAAAAATCGCGAAGGATGAAATATATACCTTCTGCCCAGACGTTTCAGCATCTGTAGTCGAAAACCCGCTTCTGCGGTCTAACTATTCGCTTCTGCAGAATTTCACTTAACCAGCCAAACCGCATATGCGATTCACTCGCCGCATCTGCGACTCCGCAGGTGCGGTTCCCCTACCGCATCTGCGGTTACTGACCAAGCCTCTCGAATCCGCTTCTGCGACTCCCTTTCCGAATGTGCGGCACCGCACCTGCGGTCCCCAAACCGCAGGTGCTAAAACACTAGAAGCAGCAATATCAGCTGCTGCAACCAAGTTCCAAATTCTCCTATAACCACCCGAAATGATCCCGAGGCCCCCCGAGACCTCAACCAAAAGCACAAACATAACCTGATACCCTATTCAAACTTGTTCCAATCATCAAAACACCTCAAACAACATCAAATCTACCAAATCACCTCGAATTCAAGCCTAAGTTTCTAAAATCTTCTGAAATACGCTTTTGATCAAAAACCAAACCAAACCACGTCCGAATGACCTGAAATTTTTGCACACACATCCCAAATGACACCACGAAGCTACTGCAACTTTCGAAATTCCATTCAGACCCTTATGTCAAAATCTCACCTATCAACCGGAAATCGCCAAAATATCAACTTTGCCAATTCAAGCCTAATTCTACTCCGAACTTTTAAAACCCATTCCGATTACTCTCCTAAGTCATAAATGACCTCCCGAAGCTAACCGAACCATCAGAACTCATATCCGAGTCCTCTAACACATAAGTCAACATTCGGTTGACTTTTCCAACTTAAACCTTCTTAAAAGAGACTAAGTGTCTCAAACTTCACCAAATCCTCTTTGAATTCAATCTAATCAACCTGATCACATAAAACACGAATTACGAAGCATAAAGAAGTAGAAATAGGAAAAACGGAGCGGTAACTCATGAGACGACTGGTCGAGTCGTCACACTTGCCTAACAACGGTGTTGGGCGCCATCACGACCTATAATTGAATTGGGTCGTGAAAATATTGTATCAGAGCACTAGGTTCTTAGGACTATATATTGGATAAAATAGTAATTTTTGTTATTTGCCTAAAATTTAGGGATTCAAAATTAACTATATTTTGTATATTAAATACTTCCTTGTTTAAAATAAGTACGAATCCTAATTTATAGGACTTCAAAATCAATTACTAAAAGTTTACCTTAAGGAATCATTAAAAAAAAACCACAAACATACCTTTAGCACGTTTGTTTATCCATTTCTTTTATTAATAAGAGATAATGTGCTTATTATATATTCAATTCTAGATTATTAAATAAAATACCTACATTAAAAGACTAAAATTTAAAACTAACGCTTTTTTCAATTTAAACTTGATTTCTATAAATAAAAAAGAAAATATGAAGTCCCTCCAAATTAATGTTAATTATTATATTAAAAATACTTCATTTAATAATTCATTTAATTTATTTTTATGATTTTTAGATGTGTAAATTAATAAAAAATTTATTTATTAACTTTTTAAATATTTGGACTGAAATTCCTAATACTTAGAACTTTAAAATATTAAATTTTTTTACTCTATATAGATCATTCACTTAAATTATGCGGGATAACTTGTGCACCAGACTACTTTCTTTTTTAATTTTAATTCTAAGTCATTTTTTGGAGTTAATATGCCTTTTTTTGGTTGAAAAGATGGATATATATATAATCAAGCTCTTATAGAGCATTTAAGGAGATGCATTAAAGGCATCAGATTTACGATAGTACAAATAGTGCTTGAGGCCCCTGTAGAGGAACCATTAACTATAGTAAAAGTAGAAGTATCCAAACTATCAGCATAAGTACTAGGTACAGTATTAGTTAGACTATTACTATTACATAAGCTAGAAGTAGTCTTGATCATCCTTCTTCGTAGCAGTCCTTGTTGATCTTGTTGATATATTGAGGTCACAAAAAGTGGTGGACTTCCAAACAGTAGACAAGGTTCCTTTGCATGCAGGGCTCCATAGTTGGCTAGACTATCTACAATACTATTTTGCTCTCTGTAGATACTTAGGAGAGGTGGGCTATCCAGCTGTAGGAGTAATAACCTGCAATCATTAATTATATTAGTGTATTTCATGGTGTTGGAGTTGAACATACCTAGGATGGCATGTTCATCTGTTTCAATGACGAGTGGTTTGAGATTCTTTTGGGCAGCAATTGTCAGTCCCTTGAGCAAAGCTAGAAGTTCAGTTTGAATAACTGTCCCAGGTACTGATATTCCTGCAAAACCTATGATCCAATTTCCTTTTGCATTGCGAAAAAGACCTTTGATACCATACTTGGATTGGTTAATTGAGAAAGATCCATCTATGTGAAGCTTATAAGTATGGATATTTGGGGGGTGCCATTTTATATATAATGGTATTAAAGCAGTATTCTTTCCTTTGTGATTTGTAAGATAATAAAATTTTGTAGCCTTTGTGAAGATGGAGGGAATATTTAAGCAACATTGTTTATGATCCATAGTAATTCTATTCCGTGTAAGCCATAGTTCCCGTAAAGCAACCAGGATAAGAGTGGTATTTGGAATATTATGTCGTGTATGTTGTAATTGCTGATGTATGAAAACCATAAAACAGTTGAGAGTAGTGTCATGGCATTGCAGGGAGTTTGTATTTACTATAGATATTTTGAGCTTAGTCCAGAGATGTCTAGTAGTTGTACATTCAAAAAATATATGTTTTAATGTTTCAGGGGACATATGACACTAAGCACAAATAGCAGAATTAAGGACACCTAGCCTGTTGAGATATGCTGCTGTTGGAAGCCTGTCATAGCAAATTAACCATATGAAATGTGATATCTTTGGTGGAATATATAGTTTCCAAATCCAGCTGTAGCTATCCGGTAGAGTATTTGTTGTAGCATTTATGCTAGTTGTAAAAGAATTATACATTGATTTAGCCGAAAATATGTCATTTGGTGTGAGACTCCAGTATATTTGGTCATATGTTGAAGGTTGAATTGGCATGTAGATTTTATTAATAAGTGTGTGTAAATGAGTTGGTAAATTGAATAGTAATAGGTTTAAATGCCAATTATGACTGTAGTAGTAGGTTGAAACTGTTTTATTTTCCTCATTTTTGGGAAGTGGTCCATATATATAGTTACGAATTAAATAATTCTGGCTAATCCAAGGTTCTGTCCAGAATTTGACATGTGTTCCTGTATCTATATTCCATTTGAACCCTAATTTACAGTAGGACCATCCTTGCATTATATTACGCCAAGTTGTTGAGCTTTTTGTTGTATGCAATCTATATGATCTTAAGTAAGTATGTAATAAAATTTGTGCCCATAGATGATGAGGGTTTTGAAATAGCCTCCATGCAAGACTGGCATGCAAAGCCTGATTTTTTAAAGTGAGATTCTGTATCCCTAACCCTCCTTTCTCAATAGGTTGTGTGATGGTAGCCCACTTACACAACAACAACAACAACGACCCAGTATAATCCCACACATGGGGTCTGGGGAGGGTAATATGTACGCAGACCTTACCCCTACCCCGAAGGGTAGAGAGGTAAGTGATGGTAGCCCACTTAATTAAATGTAATTTCTTCTTATGTGTTGTGGTGCCCTATAGAAAATTATGTTGATAACGATTAAGGGAAGTAATTATATAAGAAGGTAATTTAATATACTGCATAATATGGTTTGGAAGAGAATTTAGAGTTGAACGAATTAAAGTGGTCTTTCCTGCTTTTGTTAAAAAAATTATTTTCCATACTGCTAATTTATTTTTAAAATTTTCTATTAGGAATTGATAATCCATTTTTTATGGTTTATTTATAAAAATTGGGAATCCTAAGTATTTTCCAAATGTTTTACCCTCGTTCATGTGGAACATTTGGAGTATAATAGTTCTTATATTTGGAGAGCAATTTTTGGAGAAAAATATTTTTGATTTATCAAAATTGATAGTTTGGCCTGAATGACTAGTAAAATTAGTAATCGTATTGACCATAGCTTGGCATGATTTTTCAGTAATCTTTGATGTAAGAATAATATTATCAGCAAAAAATAAACGGGACAGTTGATGCCCTTGGTGACCTAGTGAAACTGGTATCCAAGCATGATAATCAAAGCATTTCTAAGCATAGTATAAATAAATAAGGTGACAGTGGGTCTCCCTATCTAATGCCACATGTGGGTGTAAAGTAATTTGTAGGATTACCATTAATCAAAATTGAAATAGTACTAGTTGTAATACATGGCATTATCATCTTTATGAAGGACGGTGGGAAATTAAGAGAGCTGAGAGAGTAATGTATAAACGACCACTCTAATTTATCAAAAGCTTTTTCCAAATCCAATTTAAGGAGCATGTTTACATTAGAGCCTTTCATTTTTTGGAATTTGTTAATAATTTCTTGTACTATAATAGCATTATCTGTTGCTCTCCTATTTTTCTAAAAGCTGGATTGAGTGGGGTCGATTATATATTGTAGGAGAGGTTTCAGTCTATTAGCAATGATTTTTTAATTATTTTATAATTCGTATTGCAAAGACTAATTGGTCGATATTGATATATAGTGGATGCATCCCTATTTTTGGGTAATAAGCAAAGAAAAGTGTTATTAATAGAAGGGTCAATTTAATGTTCATTGAAAACCCTATGACAAAAAGATTTTATGGAGTTACCAATAATATTCCAATATTTTTGATAGAATAAAGGATGAAGTCCATCCGGTCTTGGTGCTTTTAGAGGTTTAAAAGAATTAATAGCATGTATAATTTCCCAATTTTGCAAAGGGGTTGTTAAACTAGATTGGTCGTTTGAAGATAAAATATCGGAAGGCTTTAAACTATTATTTTTAGGGGAACTGATTTTCTGAGTTGTAAATAGATTTTGATAGTATTGTGTAATATTATCCCTGATTCAAATAGGGTCAGTGATCCAATTGCCTCCTTGATCTTGAATTGCAGTAATACGGTTATGTCTTCTACGATTGAGAGTACTTAGGTGGAAGAATTTTGTATTAGCATCCCCATCATTTAACCAGTCAACACGTGACTTTAGTTTCCAAAAATCTTCTTCTAGTTTTAGGATGTTATTAAATTCCACTGTGAGTGTATGTTCTAGATTATGTAAGAAAATGCAGGTAGGATAATGTATAGAGGATTGATACCACTTAGACGAGCCATTAATTTCTTTTTACGTTTAAAAATATTACCAAAAGTGGATTTACTCCATTCTTGTACTGTAGTAGTGAATTGAGTAATAGCATGTATTAATTGTAAATGTTTTAACCATATTTGGTTAATTAATGATGGAAAAGTGGGGTGGGAAACCCATATAGTTTCAAATCTAAAAAAAAAATTCCTAGGTAAAGGGCAGTGTTGTATTTCTAATTTTAGAGGACAATGATCTGAATGGGTACGAGGAAGATGTGTTACTAGAGCATTTGGGTATTGTTTAAGCCAATCATAATTAGCCATAATATAGTCAATACGTTCAAGTATATTACTAGTACTATGTCTACCATTTGTGCATGTATAACGACTTCCTTTGTAACCTAAATCAATCAAATGACAATCGTTTATACAATCTAAAAATTTATTTGATCTGGAATTATTAATTGATAAGTCACCAAACTTATCAGTCGCCTCTAGAATTTCATTGAAATCACCCCCAATTACCCAAGGTCCATTATAGCTATCATACATGCACATTAAATTTTGCCATAAATATTGTCTGTTTGCTAAATTATTACTTGTGTAGATGGCAATAAACATAAATTTAAAAGGATAAGGAAGCACCTGAACAATGCAATGTATTTCCTGAGCTGTGGAGGCAGCATGTTCCACATGCAACACATCTGACAACCATAAGATAGCAATTCCTCCAGACTGGCCAATAGTTGCAACCTCAATCAGGCCTGTGAAATTAAAGTCTTCCTTGACAGTTTGGTAGTTTTGACTGTGAGTTTTCAGTAGTACAACCACAGATGGCCTATTATAATCTAGTAAGGATCGAAAATTTCTTATGAAATCATCTGAATGAACACCCCTGCAAATCCAGATAATAAAGTTCATGTGATTGTCAGTAGGTTCAAACATGTGGCTGTTTCTTTGACTTGTTTGAGTGCTTGTCTATCTTGGTCATAGAATAAAAGTGGGTATTAGAAGCATTGCATACTTCCCCACTGCTGGATTTGTAGTTGGCCTTAGACAAAATGATGTTGTTAGGAGATTTGGAGGACATCTTATGTATATTTTTCTTTCGTACTCCTCCTTCTGGACAAAGACCCTTACTCCATTGAGAAGTGCATGAACTGGACGTGTTTCTCTATTGTAAATGATTGCTGCATCTAGTTCCTCTTGAAAGTTTTGTTCTTGTTTTACTAGATTGGGAGTGTATGGTGGTGAGTGGTTGGGTGATGAAACTAGGGTTAGAGGTGGTGGAGGATCACAGTAAGGTTGGATCCATAGAGAGGCAGTATTGGGGTGTGGATAAAAAGGCATTTGAAGAAGGTGTGGGTGAAGATGAAGGGGGTCCCAATATGGTATGGGGAGAGGAGGTTGATGGTATGGCCCCAGATAAGAAGCCTGTGTCATTGACCAATTGTACCTTCCGTAAATCTCCATCACTAATTGCATGCCTTCCATCACTATCTGAGCTAGGTCCCTCGGATGGTTTATAAGAATTATCACCTCTTGATGGTTGACTTCCATCGTGAAAGTGAGAGCATGACTCTGTAAACCTGTCTTGAGCCAAGATGTGCGCTGTGTTGGTCCATAAGGAGTCTGTGTAGTGTAGACAATGGTGTTTGGTTCCATTATCAAATGTGGTGGAGGAAGGGAGTGAGCTGTGTGGTTGTGTAGCAGATGATGAGTGGACTAGTTGTTTGTGGATTGTTGTCTCCGTAAGTAATTTAGATTTGGGGAAAATATCTTGTGCATGTTGGAACTTGGAGAGTGGGGTAATTGAATTGTTTGGTGGAATTTGAGTAGTTGTGTCCGGATTCTAAAGAACTATAGGAGCTTGTGTATCAATGGAAGAGAGGGTCGGTTTGAATGATTGATGTGGTGGTAGTGTGTTTGTTTGGTCTGAAGAGGTGGGCAAACTATCATTACCTAGTTGCATGGGAATTATCAAATTAGGGTTTGGGAAAGATGATGAGGGTGAAGCAGATGTGGTATAGTTTGGTAGGTCTTGTATTAGGGTTTGCATGTGTGTTGATGAAGGGGTGTTTGGACACTGTGTGTGCATGTGTAGTGTGCTGATGTGGCCAGTTGCATGGCTTTGTATAGGTTTTGAATGAAGACCAAGTTGTGATTGGGCTGATTGAATAGGCACTTGAGTGTATTTTGAAGAGGTTAATTTTGTATCTTTTGCTTGTTGAGGCAGTAGATCAGGCTGATCCAAATCAGTAGTAATTAAGGTATCAAATTGATTAGTGGTTAAAGTGGGTGTTATAGTCTCTTTAGTGGTTGTTAGGGTACTAGGTATTGGATTAGGGTTATTAATTGTTAATTGCGTAAAAGGAAGAAGAAGAGGAGTAATGTATGAAGACTTACCTGAAAAGCTCTTAGGGTTGGCAGTGTTATAATTGGATTTCGTATAATGTTTTTTTCTTTGGAAATTGCACTGTCTTCCATTCTTCCGTTGATGGATTGGGGGGAGGATTAGGAATGGCTGATGTGGTGAGAGGAGTACTAACAATATGATGTTCATCTTGAACCTGGTAGGTGCATACTCTCTGATTATGCCCCATCCAACCATATTTAACACATAACAAATTTAATTCTTCATAAAGGATGTTTTGCTTATGATTGCCAATGTAAATATGGGTTCTTAAAGGTTGATCTAACGGTATTTCAACACATAGCCTAGCATATCGACCCCTTGTTGTTGAAGAGGTATAATTATCCACTGTTAGTAATTTTCTAATTTTATTACCCACTTGTTGAATGATATGGAAATCATAAAATTCAGTAGGTAATTCTGGTAGTCGTAGCTATATAGCAGAATAATTTATTTTCGTCTCCGATGCTATATACTTTGGTTCCCATTGTCGAACTGAGAGAAAATGATTTAAAATGAACCAAGGGCCATTATGTAAGGCACGATTTTTATTTTCTTCCTTTTGAAACTTTAGAAGGAAGAAATCTGAACCCAAATCTATGAGAGGTAGATTTTTTGTGGGTTGCCATAAGGTATAGATTTTTTGGCGAAGTAGTTGATGTTCTACCTTGCGACCATAGACCTTAACAATTATTACATTTTGCCAAGGTTTATAAATTCTATTTTTTTCTTCCATTGAAAGTGGAATAATATTATAGGCATCTAATGGTGCCTCCAATTCATCATCAATTAGCAGGGAAAGATTTGGAGGTTCATATGCAGTATGAGGTGAATAATTGTCATTATTAGAGGTTAGAGTATGTAAATATGATTTATGAGTAGAAACAGTAGTAGAGGTATTGAGGCCGGGTGTGTCAATAATCATGTTTCTTGTTGGATTGTTATTGGAAGTTATGGTTGCGTCTGTGTTTATAGGGATATCTGGGGGTTTGGGAGCTTTAAGATTTGAAGAAGCAGGTTGTTGTTGGGAGTAAATGAGAGTACATTCCATTTTTCCTGCAACACACCTACTTTTGTTTAAACAACATTTTGGAGTTAATATTTCATGGAAAAGTCATCTTTCAATTATAAATTCTCTCACGAGCTCGCTTTAGTATCCTTTTAAATGTTTTTTTTTTAAATTTTCATTGCTATTTAATTTGATTTTGTGATCATATGAAAGCTGTAGATTATTAGTTGCCTGATTATATGTTTTATGTTATCCTTCAGCATTATTTAGGTTTTAAGGACTTGTTTTTGATGAAACTGAAAAAGAAAGCAAGATAACATGTGAAATTAAAGTTATAATATTAGTAAACTAAAATAAATTTTAAGTTGAATTATTGACTTATGATTTAGGATTTTTATGAGACCTTCTTTATTTATCAAGTTATTATGCACAATTAACATATATGATCAACTTTAGGAATTTATACTTTTATTTTATGATTTAAACACAAATTTTAAATAAATTAGTACTCATTGAGATAGAATTCACTCGCATTGCGCGTACCTTGAGACAAGTTGTCATGACCCAACCCTCCCTCCGTGAGATGTCGTGACGACAACTAGTCTCTATGACTAGGCAAGTCAAACATTTACGGAATAATGGAAATGAAATCATAAATTTAACAACTAACTACCACAGATATGTTAATAAAACCAGAACATCATAAGTCACAAGCTTCTACGAATTTGTCTAACTATTCTATACATCAGTATCTAGAAAAAGTAAAGGAAGAACGACACAAAAGAGATAGAGGGGGACTCCGAGGTCTTCGAACGCGGGCAGATATACCTTGAAGTCTCCGGAGCAGCAACAAGTATGAAACTAAAAGCGAGGCTGGTAGGAGGTACCTGGATCTACACACGAAAACATGTGCAGGAGAGTAGCATGAGTACATCACAACAGTACCCATTAAGTGCTTAGCCTAATATCGATTGAGTAATGACAAGGTCAGGTCAGGGCCTTACTAGTATATAAAAATTAAATAAGCAGAATAAAAATATCATTGTATACTAAGAGACTGAAATTTAAAAAAAGGAAATCATAGAAGAATAATAGTACAATACACATGAATAACAGCAGCGGATCTCCCGAGATACCATCTCGTAGTCCCAAAAGTAAATGTGCAGGGAGATCTCCCGGGATACCGTCTCGTAGTCCCAAAGTAAATACGCAGGGGGGATCTCTCGGGATACCATCTCATAGTCCCAAAATAAATATGTAGAGGACCCCCGGATACCGTCCAGTAGTCACAAAATAAATATGCAGGGGGATCTCCTAGAATATTGTTCCGTAGTCCGAAAGTAAATACGCAACTAAAACAATGGAGATAACAGCTATAACAAGAAATCCTATAGTTTAGACTAAGTACAAGTCAATGAAAAAGTAGTAAATCCAATAAGCATGTTGCACAGAGTTTGGATGGGCATTTATGGCACGTAGACATGATATTCTAGGCTAAACATGATAACTACACATGTTGGTATATCTTAATTAAGAAGAAACAAATTATTTGTGATGACCCAAAAGGTCATCTCTTATTTTAGAAGTCAAATCTGTATTCCGAGGCCTTAAAACCTCCTTTTGTCTCTCATCGATTTGTGTGCACAATCCGGTCGCATATTCGATAAGCCTTTATGTGAAAATTTAAGAAAAAATGCTAACTTTTGCCTTTAAAATTGAATTAAGTTGACTTTGGTCAATATTTTGGGTAAACAGACCCGAACCCGTGATTTGACGGTCCTAGAGGGTCCGTAGAAAAATATGTGACTTGGGCGTATGCCGAAATCGAATTTCGAGGTCCTTAGCCCGAGAAATGAATTTTTGAAGAAAATTGTTTAACTGAAAATATAATGGTTTTGGAAATTTAGCGATGCTTGATTTCGATGGTATCTAGCCCGTATTATTGTTCCGGAGCTCGGCACAGGTTTAATATGGTATTTAAGTTATGTCTGTAATATTTGGTAAGAAACAGAGTTTATACGATGTGATTCGGACCCTCGGTTGTGAAAATAGAAACTTTGAAAGTTCTTAAGATTTTTATTGATTTTGATGCTAAATTCGTAGTTTTATGTATTATTTTGGCGATTTGATCACGTGAGCAGGTCCGTATGATATTTTTAGACTTATTTGCATGTTTAGATTTGGAGCCCCGAGGGCTCGGGTGCGTTTCAGATAGGTTTCTGGATGTTTTGGACTTAGGAAATTCTGTTGTATTGCTGCTTCTGGTATTCTAGTACTTTGTGCTTCGCGTTTGAGATGTTTTGCGGCCAGAAAAGCCTTCACATTCGCAACCAGTCTGAGGCTCGGGCAACAAGCTCCTCGGTTTGATTATTGCCCCATTTTAACTTGTATTTCATCATTAAACTTCATACGCCTAACATCAACTGCTCTAATAAACTAGCATAAAAATAGATCACGTATTTTTAGAGTTCTATTTACAAATTTAATTGTTATTACCATTTTCACGGTAAACAGTTCGGCGCCCACCATGGGGCTAAAAATAATAGTGATTATTTTCTTGATGGTTTCATTACACAAACGCAAGTTATCTTTCATGCTTTTTCTTGTCCAAGATCTCTTAATTTTAGGTCAAAATGTCTTGCTCGGTAAACAGAGTTGAGAATGACTACCTTGAAAATCATGAAGAAAACGGTGTGGCTATTCCAGTCATTGGCACGCCACCGCAGAACCCCTATAATGCAACTGGACCGATTCCAGCGGACGCGGGTTTGCAAGACGCGCAGTAGGTCAACAAAACCTCACACATCGACAGAAGCATACAACATGGAGACCAACAGGAAGCCCAGAAGACCCAGACTCGGAAAGTACAGGAAGTTAGTTTTCATGATATTTTTGAAATGTTGTAGGCACAACAGTTGGCTATCGCTCAGTTACAAAGCCATCCGAAGACTCCCAGCATGGTAGCGCCGGAAAAAGATCTCCCAGAATAGGTACCCATAAAATCGAGCAATAACGAGTCGATAGCCGACTTGCCTATAGTAGAAATACTTGAGGATCTCACCAAAAGGATCGAATCGTGCATGAAAATGATAGCGGCCAACGACAGGGAGGTCGATACCTACAACTCTAGGGTCGACTAGATCCCGGGTACGCCCCATGTCCTCAAGGGCATGGATTCGAAAAAGTTCATACAAAGGTCGTTCCCCGAGGAGGCGGCCCCGAAACCTACTTGAAAGAAGTTCAAAATGATAGAACTCCCAAGGTACAACGGGACCTCAAATCCCAATAAACACATCACTGCCTATACGTGCGCGGTGAAAGGCAATGACACACAAGACGATGAGATCGATTCCACCTTATTAAAGAGGCTCGGGGAAACGCACTCGAAGGGGGCCACGATGTGGCGTCATAGCCTAGCTCCCAACCCCATAAACTCACTTACCATACTGGAAGATTCCTTCATTAAGGCACTCACCAGTGATATCGAAGCGACAACAGGAAAGCCCGATGCATCCGAGATTGAGCAAAGGGAGAATGAAATGCTGATAGAATCCGCATCTCGTCCCCAGATGGAATGAACAGAACTATCACCGGTATCAAGCAACTAGGTGGTGCAGGCCTTCACTCAAAGCCTAAACGACCAATGCCTGGTGATTTTAAGGCAGTTGGAACAAAACTTGATCGGGTACCCAGCCAAGACCTGGCTGGATGCCCTCACCCGGCACCAGTCGCAACTCAGGGTCATGGATGATTAGCTGGGAGCCCCCTCGGGCTCAGCATACCCAAGCAGGATCCTGGTAAAGAAATCAATGTCAAACAAGGAGAGGTACCGGTCGTACGTCGCAGATAGGAGGAATGCCCCGAGACGCAGCCTACCTCCCTACGATCGGAGAATGGATCAAGGACAACATCCTCGAGGAATCACCAATAGAGCAAGATTCGACAGGGACACAAGGCCAGCGAGGGCGCCTCGCCCATCAGGATACAATTTCAACATCGTTGTATCAGACATCGTGTTCACCGTTGGCAAAACCAGGGATGCCAAATGGCCCAGACCTATTCAGTAGAATCCCTCTCAGAGGAATCACAACTTGTTATTTGAACCGCATAATACGCACGGCCACAGGACCGAAGATGGACACCAGCTCTTAAAGAATAAAGCCAAGCCACTCAAAAAAATCACCACCAAAAATTGTCGAGCGATCGGATTCAAGTTCAGTTCCAAGTAAAGAAGGCGGCCAAGAAGAACGAAGCAAATGGGCCACGATGTATTACCATGATAGTGGAGGAGCGACGACACTCTCCAAGAACTTATAAAGAAGAGGATAAAAATGCTCGTCACCGGAGAAAAGTGGATCCGGAGATATATTCTCGAGGACGCCCTCACATTCTACGAAGAAAACACCGATACCTTGTCTCAGCCTCACACTGACGCATTGGTAACCTTTTTCCTCATTCGATCCGTTTCAAATAAAATAAGTTCTCATGAATTCAGGTGACTCGATCAACATTTTTGGGCCGAGGATAATAGGGTGGCTCGGACAACCGAGTCAGATCACGCCCGCCTCTTGAATCTTTGGCGGATTCTACACGGCGATCACGACGACGGGAAGAAAGACCATTCTCTTAGTTAACGTGGCTGGCATCAATCGTAACGCCAAGTTTCGTATTATCAAAGGAGGCGCAAGGTATGAACGCCTTATTCAGACGGCCGTGGATGCATTGCATGAAGGTAGTACCGTCCCATTCTTGCCAAAGGGTGAAATCCCTCACAAGAAACGAAAGTAAAACCGTCGGCAGGGAGTAACACGCAACAACGGGACTGTTCACGTCACATAACGTATTGCCAGAACCAATATCTCCACTCTCGAAAGAGTCAAAGGGCAATCAAACCATGTCTTCGGCCTAGACTGATTAAAACAAAGTGGAGGGCTATACAGAGTCCTCGCTCCAAAACAACAGGGACATATCGGGCCCCGGAACATCGCCTCCACACCCCGCGGTAAGGTAAAACTACCTCCTCCTTCGTTATTTTATGCTAACCTGTATGCAGACACCCGGACAGGGCATTCGAAAGTGTTAGACCTACCCAAAGATCCCAAGGCCATAACGACACCCGTCGCACTTTTTCCCCTCGGCCGAACTTCTACCCCGAAGAGGGTCTCACCAGCAAGGTTCTTAGCAGAGCAACGTGCCTCCTAAGGAAGATCCGATGAGCTCGCAGGTTTTCTTTTGCAATCAACCTCGAATGTTGGAAGGAACCCCTTTTGAAAAGAATATCTTTTGCCAAAAGGATCTCGTACTCCAAAGAAAATTCGGCATACTCACGGCAAGGATCCCACCATCGAGTACGTCCCGAAATACTCGGAGACTTAGCTTCAACAATTGGGCACCCACATGACCTCAGGGTCGAAACTCCATGCTCATAAGGCCCTAACGAGGCAATTCTGAGCTCAAAAGTTACGGCCTTCGAGCCTAAGTAAACTCAAGGACTCGGAGACTGCCGACAATCACCATTTACTGGAAAACCCAAGGCCGTAAGACCCCGAGCGGGCAAACTCGGTCTCGCAAGATCTGTTTTACATAGCAATAGAAACTGTAAGGCCTCAATGGCATGACAAAACTATAAGACCTCAACGGTATGACAAAACTGTAAGACCTCAACATGCATGGAAATACTGTAAGACCTTAACAAGCATGAAAAAACTGTAAGACATTAACGGGCATGAAAATACTGTAAGACCTCAACGGGCATGAAAAAACTGTAAGACCTCAACAAGCATGAAAATATTGTAAGATATCAACAGGCATGAAGAAGCTGTAAGACCTCAACAGGCATGAAAATTTTGTAAGACCTTACTACAGGCATAAAACTCAATCCCGAAGTTTAGGCTATGTGTCGCATTTGTAAGACTCCCGAAATGGCATATCCTCAATGCAGACGCCTAAACTATCACACTCGGGATCAAAAACGGCTCTGGCCAAACATATATGACTACGGTCAAAACTGTTGCACCAGCCAAATTAACGCGACTGGGGGACGCCCGACCGTCGCTAACAAAATCACAGGCCATTACTTCGAATCTACTTCGAAAAGAACCGATTAAAACAGGCTACCCTCGATAGGCAAACGAGCTTCGACCATGTCAGCTCCAAATCATAAGGCTTCTAGCTACTCAACCTATGAGCTAAACCTTCCGTGTTGCTCGAACATCGCAACTAATGACTTGAAATCGAGGTTCTCCCATAACCGACAACGGGTTAGGAAAAATCATTTTAAAAGTCCTTAACAAGAGGAAAACAAAACCTACACATGCCCACGGGCAAAAGCATAAGAGCCATTGTCATCAGCCAAACGAGCCTCTGGGCCACATAGTAAAAGGTCGCAACGACCAAAAGCGTAAGAGCCACTATCACCAGCTCAAAATTTGAAAACTTGAGGATTAAAATGAGCTCAAGTCGTAATCCTATTCGGAGATCGGATCCAAAATAGTTAACTATACATGTCTAAGGGCACAACGTAAGGGTCATCATTGCCAGCTCCAGAAGCCTCAGGGCCACATACATAAAAGGTCGCTTCGACCTAAGGCGTAAGAGCCATTGTCGCCAGCCCTTGCAGACGTAAAACTTGAGGGTCGATTGAGCTCGAGTCGGAGCCCGACTCGGAGACTGAACCCAAAATAGTTAAAATACAATTGCCTAAGGGCAAGACGTAAGAGCCATTGTCATCCGCCCATGCAGGCACAAAAAAATGACTTGAGGGTCAATTAAGCTTGAGTCGCAAACTGACTCGAAGACTGAACCCAAAATAGTTAAAATACAAATGCCCAAGGGCAAGGCGTAAAGAGTCATTACCGCCCAGAATCGTGTTACGAATCTAAGGATTCTCGCCAACTCCGAATCCCGCCTGATCAAAAGCGAAGCAGAAAGGGATACGTAAGAGAAAAAGCTCCAGACTTCCTTTTATTTACATACGCAAAAGGTGTGTTCTCCATATACAAATGTTCTATGCAAATATTACATGCAAAATGGCAAAATCTATGCCTCGCTTTAGGAGGCTACGGCCTAACAGCCTCATCTTCACTCTCCGCGGCATCAGCGAGAAGTGACCGAGCATCATGCTTGTCCGCCCTCTCCCGAGCTAGCACTTCCAGGAGAACAAAACCCTTGGCACCGATCTCTTCAAGTACCTCTCTTCAGGATCTGCAATGAACATATTCCTCGATCCTCTTTTCATGATTGAGGGCCCTCGTCAAATGGACTTGGGCATCAGTAGCATCCTTCAAATGAATCGACATCTCCTTATCAGCCTTAGTGTGACTCAATGCTGCTTCAACCCGAGCATCAACGATTTTAGCCCTGACCTTCGAGAGTTCGGACTCGAGCTTCGCGATCATATCCGCTTGAATAGAAGCATTGTCACGATCTAATCGGAGTTGGGCCTCGAAGGCGGGAACTTTAGCCAAGGCACCCTTCTCCTCTGAGGCTTGAGCCTGCACCTGAGCTCTTATCTCGCCACAATCGTTCCTAACTCGGTCAGCTTCACCCCTAAGGTACTCCAGATCCTCCGTCTTTTTCTACAATTGAGATAGGCAAAAGGATCAACCTTAAGGGTTAAAAAAGCGAGACGCGTACTACAAGAGGTTACCTGCTCCATCAAATAGCTCTCGTAATTTGAGCTCTGGAACGCCTCATATCGCCAGTGCATCAACTCAACCTCATTATCCTCGTAGAGGAGCCTAAGGGACCTACCCTCATCTAGAGCTTTTCGAAACCTAACCCCATGATGGAGCAGCTCAGACCTGAGCCTATCAAAGGCCTGTAGAAGAAAAACTCGATAAGGAAGGGAAGACACGAGATACGGAAGGGCTATACCGAAACTCAATGCGAAGTGAAGCCGGCAGACTTCCTCGAATGCCGAGCACACTCCTGTTGGTCCAGCCACCTCAGCCGTGGAAGAACTGACCTCGGTTGAAGCATGATTGCTCAGGGAAATCACCGCTCCGGATCTGGAGACTTCAGGAACAACAGGCTCGGGCGATGTTTTCTCCTCGAAGACGTGGACCGTTTAGCCCTGCTAAAAGCTCCATCGCACTGAGAGTGCATATCCCATTTATCACCATCATCCCTTGGCTCAGAAGTCGGCAACTCCTCCCCCTCTCCAAAGGAGTACAACCTCGCCACTAGGGACCTTCCGATGCCTACAATGGCAAGGTCAGTACATAAAAAGAGGAAAATATCATCTCAAATTTACCAAGGCCAAGGTAAAAGCAGCTTACGCACATACCTTGGTATTTCGCTTCCCATCTACCCCAGGACACAACTCACCACCTACGCTTGTTGCAAGTAGAATGGGTCGCCTACCTCCGGACCTAGCCAGGCAAATCGGGAACTTCGCCCGGTGCCCATGAAGTTGCTGCATAAAAGGAGGAAACGCAGTTACTAAACTGGCTTTCGCTACGAGCGAATCTAAGAAAGCATAAGACACTCCACTCACGCGAGTGATTCTATTTCTCGAGAAATTGCATGAGTTCCACGGGGATAATGTCAGTCGTCCGAACCTAGACGAATCGACTGACCCACTCTTGATCCTCATCTTCCTCATCATCAACAATGAAAGGGTGTGGACGAATGGCACCGCAAGGTTAGCAGGCCTCGATGATGAAAGGGCTGGTACAGCCTGACGAGTTGACTAAGCGTGAATTCAAGCCCAGCTTTCTCTGCAAAGAATCTCATCATTAGCACTACTCGCCAGAATGAAGTAGGTATCTGCGCCAAAGTAACCTGATACTTCAAGAAGAAATCAAGCACGACCCTATCAAGGGGGCCTAGTGCGAAAGGGTAGAAGTATACATTTAGGAATCCATCAGCAGGGTCCGTAATACACTCATCCGGGGAAAGCGCCTACAATGCTACCCCCTCACCCCATCCGCAGTCTCTCCTCACCACCTCCACATGTTCCTCTCTTATCGAATACATAGCCTTTAAAGTTAACTCCCGCGGATCCTGAGCACTGGGAGTGGAACTCTCCCCTCCATGCCAGGCATGCCCTGAATTAGCAGCCATAACTATGGTAGAATTGGCAAACTGAAGCGGGGATCTACACCAACACTTTCGTGCTTAAGGTAATGAAGGACTCGATACCAAGGTGGAAGGATGGCTATCTAAAATGATAGGATCTTCCAAAGAAGCAAGAGTCGTCCCATGTATATGTGGGAAATAGCAACGATTTGCCTGCCCAGGATAAGCCCCGGGAGGCCAACGGCCTCGATACGGATCCCGAGGTAATACCCGACCTCAAAGATCTCCTTCAAAAAAGAAGTTAGGCCCCAAAGGGTTAGTGGCGTCATCTCCAGTTTCGGGGTGGTACCCGACCTCAAAATTTTCACTCAAGAAGAAAAATAAGCACTTCGAGCTCCGTCCACGACGGCTTGACCTTGGGAAGGCACCTAAGTCCGAATAGCTCCTTCCTCAGAACTTGCCTACAAACACCTTAAAATGTTATCTATGTCAAAGATCAAAGTAAAAGCTCTAAGTAGCCGAAGTTGACTTTCACTTCGGTACTCTATCTCCACGAGGCTTGAGGATCCCAATAATCCAACATTATCGGACCGCTTCAGGCTTGATTCTGGAAACAACGATGAGCTCGGAAGGGAGCCATTTCTGTCAACCAAAGGTCGGAAAGAATATTGGCGATTGTCAATAGAGGCACACATTCAAAATCCTCGCAAACGCACTAGAGTATGCAAGAACACGACAAAAATCAAAAGTAGAAGTAAAGAAGATGTCTTCATATTTCATAAGTATTGGCTTACAACGGCCCTCGGGGAGTCCTTACGTACAATGACAAAAGCCCGCAAGGGGTCCTTACGCTGAAACAAAGAAACAAAAGGATGCCCACACGTGGTAAAAGCCTAGAGACTAGTCTACTCTCGAAGGTCCACCTCCTACAACAAACGCCTCCCAGCACACATCCTTATAAGCCTCATCCCGGCCTTCAGCACTGATATCCCCAAAGGATAGGCCGAGAAGTAGGGAGGGATGAAAATATTCCTTAGCCCGCCAAAGGTCGAGGACCCTCACTGGCCAAGAGAACCTCGTAGAGACATCAAACTTGGCAGGCATCGGCCTCGCTTGCACGACTACTTTGAATCCACTTCTTGGAACATTGAGCCGTGCAAGCTGCCTGCCCGAGGCAAAGTACCACGTCGAGCCGGGGTATGAAGGTGAGCAGTGGTGTATAATTCGAGCCCCCTTGTGAGCAGTGGTGCATAGTCCGAATGACTTTCTAAAAAAGGGGATAGCCGACTCCCCATCTGTCGTCATCTTGATCTAATAAGGATAGCAATAACAATCGCAATGACAACAGTAGCGACGACAAAACAGTGTAATCTCGACCAACAAAGGGAAGTTCAGGCAAGAGGCCACAATACAGCCTATTTGAACGATGTCAAACGACCTTGAGGCTACAGACTCCAAGCATGGTGATCAACAATAAAGGAAGATGATAAGGAGAGAAGGGTGAGTGAGGAGGTGAAGGCACTTGGATAGAAAACCATGCAAGAATGCCCCTATTTATAGGAGATAATGACGCAGTCATCGAGGCCTTTGGAAGACTGACCGGTGAATGCAATTACTGCGTTCCTGAAGAACTGAATCGACGGCGGTACTTTCACCTTAGAGAATAGGAATCGACAGTGCATTGAATGACATCGAAAAGACAGGTCCAAGGGATGTCCCAGTTTTTGCAGAAACTCGCACCACAGGTTGCATCATCGGTATGACGTTGCCACAAAAAGCTCGAGGAGCCAGGCGTCAGAATCATTTCCCATCGCTTCGTTCTGGGTAATGCGGAGACGATCTATATAAGGCAAAATCATAGGGCCTAATTTCTTGCTATCGAGTCACTTCGGAAGAATATATCGAGACACCAAGGATGTCAAGGCCCAACTCAAAGAAGACGAAGATTGAGGCTAGAGCAAAAAGGGGAATTCCCAAGACACGCGACTAAGTCTGACAGAGCCGGCCTACTCAGAGCCTGTGTCGAGGCGTCGTGTCTAGCCGTCCCATCTCCATGCTTTTATAATTAATGAACGTTGTACTATAACAAGATTCCCCTCCTATATAAAGGGGATCCTCACCACCTTGTAAGGGGCTGTGGTTGCTCCAATTACTCTACACAAGATCAATAATAACTCTCTCTCTTTTTTCTCTCTAACATACTAGCTTGAGGCTACTCTTTCCATTTATTGCTTTCATACTTGTTCTTCATTTATTACCTGATATTGGCCATAAAGGGCCTTCTTTAATTATATCCTAATTGTTATCCCTTTCCCGATGGCCCCCTATAGCTCGAGCTCGAGCTGGGTATCGACCTCGAGACCTTTTAGCGCCTTTCAATCGACCAGTCTGAAGCCCAGGAAACAAGCCCGTCGGTTTGATTACTACCCCATTTTAACTTGTATTTCATCATTAAACTTCATACGCCTAGCATCAACTGCTCTAACAAACTAGCATAAAAATAGATTACGTATTTTTAGAGTCCTATTTACAAATTTAATTGTTATTACCAATTTCATGATAAACATGTTCTTAAACTCATCTCTTTCATTTTCCATCAACACCCATTAGATTTCTAGGCTCAAATCTTGTTCTTTCATGGTAGAATTAGGGATTTAGGGAAAATTGGGGATTTTACAAAATTAGGAATTTAGACCTCGATTTGGAGTCGGATTCCGAAACTAATTACACATTTGGGCTCGTGGGTGAATGAGTTTTGGTCCGAACCTCGAGTTTTGACCAAGCGGACCTGGGGTCGATTTTTGACTTTTGGAGAAAATGATAGAAAACTATAATTAAGCATTAGAGTTGAATTCTTTAGCATTTATTGATGTTGTTAAGTTAATTATGGCTAGATACAAGCAGATTGAAGGTGGAATTTTGGAGGGAAAGCGGTATTTGAGGCTTGATTTTGGTCATGGAATCGAGGTAAGTGTTTGGTCTAACCTTAGCTTGAAGGAATAGAAGTTGTTCTCTTATTTGCTACGTGTTGGTGTTGAGTACGGCGTATAGGTGTGGTGGCGAGTACCTATACGTTGGTGTCGAGCATGTAAGTGAGTCTTAAACTGTGACCGTTGTGATTCTTATTA
This sequence comes from Nicotiana tabacum, assembly GCF_000715075.1. Taxonomy (NCBI): domain Eukaryota; kingdom Viridiplantae; phylum Streptophyta; class Magnoliopsida; order Solanales; family Solanaceae; genus Nicotiana; species Nicotiana tabacum. The sequence goes on from NC_134084.1 coordinate 92,162,739, forward strand.
TGCATTATTCATGCTTAAATTGATGATTATCCATGTTGAACAAGACTTATGATATTTTCTTGGTAATTGACTATTGTTGAGTATTGACTCAAGTTGAGATTTATTTTGTGAAGTTAGCTGTTGAAACAAGATTGGTTATAGTTGATTCCCTTGCCGGGATGTTATTATTTCTATTATTGATTGCCTTGCCGGGATGTTATTGTTTCTACTGTATAGGTGAGGAACGAATGATAAAGCACGAAGGGTGATGCCATACGAATTCATACTTATGCATATGGTGAGGAAGGGTGATATAGCACGAAGGGTGATTCCGTGCACATTTACATTTATATTGATGCATATGGTGAGGAAGAGTGATAAAGCACAAAGGGTGATGTCGTGCACATTTATATTTATATTGATGCATATGGTGAGGAAGAGAGATAAAGCACGAAGGGTGAGGCCGTGCATATTTCAAATATTCATATGGTGAGGAAGAGTGATAAAGCACGAAGGGTAATGCCGTGCACATTTCTATTATTGATTGCATGGTGAGGATTGAGAAAAAGTACGAAGGGTGATGCCGTGCATTTTTTTTTCTGTTTGCTGTGTTTATTTGCTGTTATCGGTTCAATGCATGAATTGTTTAATTTCCGTTACTACTGTGATTCCTTATTCTGGTACCCCCATAGCATATTTCCCCTTCCCGTTAATTTTTGTTTAGGTTCTAGTACTTTTATTCTATTAGCATATTTTTTAACTGCACAGGTTTATGTTGGTTCTCGTGTCCTAGCCTCGTCACTACTTCGCCGAGGTTAGGCTCGGTAGTTACCAGTATATGGGGTCAGTTGTACTGATACTACACTCTGCACTTTCTGTGCAAATCCTAGCACTGGACCATACGGGTCGTAGTTCGAGGTTGTTGCCTTCAAATGGAGACCCAAGGTAATCCTGCAGGCGTCCGCAGGCCCTGGCGTCCCCTTCTATCCTATTTCTTTTTTGTTTTACCTACTTTGGAGACAGATGTATATTTCTTTGTTCAGACCATTGTTTGTAGCATTCGTAGACTGTCTGTGAGTGGTGACACCAGTTCTGGGTGGAGTTTTATCACGGTTTCGTTATTTGTATTAAGATAATTTGTTAAATTATGTTCTTCCGAATTTATTCTATTGATTTATTTTTGTTAACTTGTAAATTGTTAAAGGATAAAGGAAAAAAGGTAAAATAATCGGTAACGTAGGCATGCCTGACAGGTACAATGTTAGGAACTATCACGGTCCCGACAGTGAAAAATTCGCGTCGTGATATTATTACTCAAAAAATTGGATTTTACAACAAATATCCCATGTACGCACTCGTCACCTCATGTACACGACGCTCGCATATCAAAACAGTACCAAATCCTAAGGGGATTTCCCTCACACAAGGTTAGGCAAACCATTTACCTCGAACCAAACTCAATCAATCGGTAACAATGCCCTTTCCATGAATATATGACTCCAAATGACCCAAATCTAGCCAAAAGCAATTACATACCATAAATATAACTATAAGAAACTAATGTAATTAATGAAATCATGGCTTAAGCAAGAAATTAGAAAATCGCCACAAAAAGTTGACCCGGGCCAACATCTCGGAATCGGGTAAAAGTCACAAAATACAAACACTCATTCCCTCACGAGTTCACTCGTGCCTAAATTATCTAAATCGGATAAAAAATCCCAATCAAAACTCAAAAACTTGGTTGATGAACTTTCAAAACTTTTTCGCAATTTTCTCAACCCAAATTCCTTAATTAATGATGAAATCAACTATAGATTTGTGGGATATAACCATAAAGGAGTTAGGAATTGTTACCCAAAAGCTTCCTCTTGAAATCTCTCAAATATTGCCCAAATCCGAGCTCTCAAAGTCCCAAAATTGAAAATGTGATAAAACTATCGAACATGACCTTTTCTGCCCAGCAATCACGCATCTGCGATCCAATTTTCGCTTCTGCGGTACCACTTCTGCTGCAAACACTCTGCTCCTATGGAGTTAACTTAAAATCAAAAACTCCACTTCTGTGGACCAATGCTCGTACTTGCGGGCCCGTTTCTGCGACCTTGCACCTGGCAACACATATCCTCTTCTACGGTTAACTCTCCGCATCTGCGGATGTGCAGATGTGGTTATACCTTCGCATCTGTGACCTCTGGCCTCTTCCTTCCAAACTGCACCAAAGCCTCTAGTCTCACTTCTGCGGGCTCACACCTACGGTCAATCATAAGCAGGTGCGATTACACCAGGTGCAGCAACTTCAGCCGTTCTCCCAAAACCAAATTTGATCTGTTAACCATCTGGAAACCATCCGAGGTCCCCGGGACCTCAACCAAACATACCAACAAGTCCTAAAATATCATACGAACTTAGTCGAGCCCTCAAATCGCATCAAACAATGGTAAAAACACGAATCACCCTCCAATTCAAACTTAATGAACTTTGTAACTTCAAACTTCTACAACCGATGTCGAAACCTATCAAACCATGTCTGATTGACCTCAAATTTTGCACACAAGTCATATTAGACATTACGAAACTATTCAAACTTCTGGGATCAGAATCCGATCCCAATATCAAAAAGTCCACTTCCGGTCAAAATCTCCAAAAATTCGACGTTCGTCATTTCAAGCCTAAATCAGCTACAGACCTCCAATCCACAGGTCGGACATGCTCCTAAGTCCAATATCACCCAATGGAGCTAACAGAACCGACAAAACTCCATTCCGGAGTCGTCTTCACACCGTTCCAACTACAGTTAGAATCTTGAGACTTAAACTTCTGTTTAGGGACTAAGTGTCCCAAAACACTCCGAAACCAAAAATAAAACCTCACGACAAGTCACATAAGCAGAAAAAGATACAGGGGAAGCAGTAAATAGGGAATTGGGGCTATTGCTCTTAATACGAATGGCCAGGTCGTTACATCCTCCCTCTCTTAAAATAATCGTTCGTCCTCTAATGAGCATAGAGACATACCTGAAGTAGTGAAAAGATGAGGAGAACGGCTACGCATATCAAGCTCGGTCTCTCAAGTCGCCTCTTCGACCGGCTGACCCCTCCAATGATCCTTCATTAAAGCAATGTTCTTTGATCTTAGCTTTCGAACATGCTTGTCCAAAAATAGCCACCGGCTCCTCAAGATAAGATATATTCTAGTTCAACAGGACTGAGCTGAAATCCAACACATGAGACAGATCACCGTGATACTTTCGGAGCATAGAAACATGGAATACCGGATGAGGTCCTGCTAAACGAGGAGGCAATGCAAGCTCATAGGCAACTTCCCCAACTCCCCGCAATACCTCGTATAGACCAATAAACCTTGGGATCGGCTTGCCCTTCTTTCCGAACCTCATAACGCCCTTCATAGGCGGAACCCAGAGCAAGACCCACTCTAAAACCATGAATGCAACATTCCGATCCACATAACTCTTCAGTCTGGACTGGGCTATGCGAAGTTGATCCTGAATCTCTTTTAACTTCTCCAAGGAATCCTGAACCAAGTCTGTACTCAATAACCTAGCTTTACCCGGCTCGAACCAACCCACTGGAGACCGATATCGTCTACCATACAATGCCTCATAATATGCCATCTGAATGCTCGACTATTAACTGTTGTTGTAGGAAAACTCCGCAAGAATCCCAAGAACCTCCAAACTCCATCACACATGCACGGAGCATATCCTCAAGTATCTGATTAGTGCACTCGGACTCTCCGTCCATCTGACGGTTAAATGTTGTGCTCAACTCTACCTGAATAAGTAAATTCTTTTGTACGGCCCTCCAGAACTGTGATGTAAACTTCGTACCCCGGTCAAAGATGATAGATACTGGCATGACATGAAGCCTGACAATCTTGTTAATATAAACTCGAGCTAGCTGCTCGGAAGAATAAGTAGTCATCACAAGAATAAAATGAGCTGACATGGTCAGCCTATTTACAATCACCAAACTGCATCAAACTTCTGCTGAGTTCCTTGAAGCCTAACAACAAAATCCATAGTGATCTGCTCCAATTTCCACTCTAGGATCTCTAACTTATGAAGCAACCCACCTGGCCGCTAATGCTCATACTTCACTTATTGGCAATTTAGACACTGGGCTACATATTCCACTATGTCCTTCTTCATTTTCCTCTACCAATAATGTTGCTTCAAGTCCTAATACATCTTTGCAGCACCCGAATAAATGGAGAACCACGAGCTATGAGCCTCCTAAAGAATCAACTCACGCAATCCGTCTACATTGGGCACACATAACCTTCCCTCCATCCTCTATGCACCATCATCACCAATAGTGACCTCATTAGCATTACCATGCTGAACCGTGTCCTTAAGAACAAGCAGATAGGGGTCATCATACTGACGCTCCCTGATATGATCCTAAAGAGAATATTGGGAGACCACACAATCCAAAACTCAACTCGGCTCAGAAAAATCCAATCTAACAAACTAGTTGTCCAAGGCCTGAATATCCAATGCCAATGGCCTCTCTGTTGCTGGTAAATATGATAAGCTCCCCAAAATCTCTGTCTTGTAACTCAAGGCATCGGCCACCACATTAGCCTTCTCGGGATGGTATAGAATAGTGATATCATAATCCTTAAGTAGCTCTAACCACTTCCGCTAACACAAGTTAAGATCCTTCTGCTTGAACAGATGTTGCAAACTCCGGTGATCAGTGTAAATCTCACAAGGGACATCATACAAATAGTATCGCCAAAACTTCAAGGCATGAATGATAGATTATAACTCAAGGTCGTGGATAGGATAGTTCTTTTCATGTATCTTCAGTTGTCTGGACGCGTAGGCAATTACCCTATGGTCATGCATCAACACGGTGCCAAGACCAATCTGTGACGCATCACAATAAACAATATAAGACCCCAAACCTATAGGCAATACCTATACTGGGGTTGTAGTCGAAGTAGTCTTGAGCTTGTGAAAGCTCTCCTCACACTCATCTGTCCACCTGTACGAAGCACCCTTCTGGGTTATCCTGGTCATAGGTGTTGTAATAGATGAGAAACCCTCTACAAATCGATGGTAATATCCCGCCAAACCAAGGAAACTCTGGATCTCCATAGCTGACGACGGTCTGAGCCACTCTGTACTACTTCCACCTTCTTTGGATACCTTGATCCCCTCACTCGACACTACGTAACCTAAAAATGCCACTGAATCTAACTAGAACTCACACATTGAGAATTTTGCATATAACTTCTTTTCTCTCAAGGTCTGAAGCACAGTCCTTAGGTTCATCACATGATCCTCTCGACTCCGGGAGTACACTAGAATGTTGTCAACAATACAATGACGAATGGGTCAAGATAGGGCCGAAATACACTGTGCATCAAATGCATAATTGTTGATGGGGCATTGGTTAGCCCAAATGACATAACAAGAAACTCGTAATGACCATATCGAGTCCTTAAATCGGTTTTCGGAATATCTGGCTCCTGAATCTTCAACTGATGATAACCTGAAAGTAAGTCAATCTTGGAAAACACTCTAGCACCCTGTAACTAATCAAATAAGTCATCAATACGAGGCAAATGATACATTTTCTTCACTGAACTTTGTTCAACTGGCGATAATCAATGTACATATGCATAGAACAATCTTTTTTCTTCACAAACAGGACCGAAGCATCCCAAGTGACACACTAGGACGAATAAAGTCCTTATCAAGTAATTCTTGTAACTGTTCCTTCAACTCAGGAGGAGCCATACGATATGGAGGAATAGAGATGGGTTGAGTGCCAGACAACAAATTAATACCAAAGTTGATATCTCTATCGGGTGGCATGCCCGTAAGATCACCTGTAAATACCTCAGGGAAATCCCTCAAGACTAGGAATAACTCAACTATAGGGGTATCAATACTGACATCTCTCGCATAAGCTAGATATGTGTCACACCCCTTCTCAACCATTTGTTTATCTTTAAGAAATGAATTAACTTTGTTGGGAGTGTAATCTAAGGTACCCCTCAACTCTAATCGCGGTAAGCCTTGCATAGCCAGCGTCACGGTCTTGGCGTGACAATCAAGAATAGCATAATGGGGAGACAACTAGTCCATGCCCAAGATAAAATCAATATCTACCATACTAAGCAATAATAAATCGACTCTAGTCTCAAAACCACTAATAACAACCAAACGCGACTGATACACACAGTCAACAACAATAGAATCTCCCACGGATGTAGACACGTAAATAGGAAAACGCATAGAATCAGTGAATATACCCAAATACGGAGAAAAATAAGATCACACATAGGAATAAGTGGAACATGTATCAAATAAAACTAACGCATCTCTATGACAGACCAGAACAATACTTGTAATAATAGAGTTGGAAACAACTGCCTTTGTACGAGCAGGAAGAGCATAGTATCTGGCCTAGCCTCCCCCTGTAGGGCAACCTCAATATCCCATACCTCCACCTCGAGCAGGCTGAGTAGGTAGAGTGGTAGCTGGTGTTGTAACCATAGCCTAAGGACCCGATAGAGCACGTGGTGCCTGAGAAGTCTGTAGAGGTGCACCCTTCCTAAGTCTAAGGAATTCCCTCAACATATGGTGTGTGTAGCCACACACAAAACAAGCTCTTGGAGGGCGTGGCTATTGTGGCTGGCTCGGGCAATATCTGCTGGACTGATCGCTAAAAGCACCCCGTGCAGGAGGTACACTAGATACTAGCGGTGCATAATAAGGCTCTTAGGGCCTAGGATTAGCCTGAATACCACTAGCCACTAGAAGAGTTGAATGAATAGGGTGACTCAGCTAACCCCTACCATGTCGAACTACAGCTGGGCACGAGTACCAATATAAGTGCTAGACTCTCGAGACGTCTTGGCCTCCCTCTCCTCTCTTTCCAAAGCAAGCATGCCCTCCACTCTCCTAGTAATACTCACAACCGGTTGATACAAAACTCCCCGGCCATGCTAATCCTGATGCTAGGATGGAGCCCCTCAATAAACCGATGAACCATCTCTCAAACTGTAGCAACCAATGCCGATGCATGTCTAGCCAAATCACTGAAACAAACTGCATACTCTGACACAGCCATAGCACCCTGGCGCAATTGCTCAAACTCGGCATGCCATACATCTCTGAGGCTCTGGGGAACATACTCCCTAAAAACATATCCGAGAACTAAGTCCATATGAGTGAAGCTGCCTCATCCAGACTGTCTAACTCATAGGTGCCACCACTGATAGGCTACTCCTCTAAGCTGGAACGCAGTGAAAGAAACCCCACTCGACTCTAATACGCCCACAGTATAGAGGATGCAGTGGAACTCCTCCAAAAATATCTAAGCATCCTCAGACGCCAGGCCACTGAAAGTAGGAGGGTGGTACTTCTTGTAACTCTCGAGCCTACGCTCCTTCTCCTCAGAAACTCCTGCCCTACCCTCGGAATGAACTTGGACTACTGGTGGTACCGGTATAACCTCTGGAATCTGATCGACCACCGCTACTCTAGGGCATGGGCGGCAGGAGTCTGTGCTCCTCCCCCAGCCTGAGATGTGGCAGGAGCAACAGGAATCAACCCTGCCTGAACTAGAGTACTCAACATTCTCATGAATTGTGCAAGAGTCTCCTGAAGAGCTGATGTAGTGGTAGGTGTCTCAGGTTCCTGCGCTCCGACTGAAGCTACTGGTGGCTCTTCTATGGCAGCTCGTGCAGGTGCTCTGGCTACACCATGTGGATGTCCTAAGCCTCTACCCTGACCCCAGACTCTGGCGGCTCTAGCAGGGGGCGTAGGTGCTTGGTCATCTGATCCGGTTGTACGTGTCTTCACTATCTGTGAGAGAATAGAAGACAGAAATTTAAAATTTCGAAGTCAACAATTTTGCACGACAAAAATCAAAAGAAGTGAAATTTTCCTAACAGTTCTATAGGCTTCCGAAGATAAGTACATATGTCTTCGTACCGATCCGCGAGCCTCTACTAAACCTTTTTGTAACTCACGACACCTATGAACCTAGAGCTCTGGTACCAACTTGTCACAACCCAACCCTCCCTCCGTGAGATGTCGTGACGACACCTAGTCTCTACGACTAGGCAAGCCTAACATTTGCGTAATAATGAAAATGAAAGCATAAATTTAACAACTAACTACCACAAAATATGTAAATAACCGACACAAATGTCGCTTGGCATGTACAAACCAACTCTCGAATATACATAATATTTTCCCACGACCCTGAACATCATAAGTAACAAGCTTCTACGAAATTGTCTAACTGTTCTATACATCAGTATCTAGAATAAGTAAAGGAAGAACAACACAAAAGAGATAGAGGGGGACTCCAAGGTCTGCGACGCGAGTAGGTGTACCTTGAAGTCTCTGGATCAGCAGGAAGTATGCAACTAAAAGTGAGGTTTGTAGGAGGTACCTGGATCTACACACGAAAACATGTGCAGAAGAGTAGCATGAGTACACCATAACGGACCCAGTAAGTGCCAAGCATAACCTCGGTCGAGTAGTGAAAAGGTCACGTCAGGGCGCTACTGGTATATATAAATTAAATAGGCAAAATAAAAATATTGCAATATAATAAGAGACTGAAATTTAACAAAAGAAAATCACAGAAAATAACAGCACAGTACATAGGAATAACAGTAGGGGATCTCCCGAGAAACTGTCTCATCGCAATTATGTCCTCTACTCTTGTCGCATTTGCGACTCTGAACTTCGCAAATGCAAAGGTCCCCTGCCGAACTTCGCAAATGCGCAGTCTGCAGACCTACAATACCAACAATTTTTCCTTAAGGTTCAAAACACTCTATGGTCTATCCAAATCTCACCCGAGCCCTCGGGGCTCCAAACCAAACATACACACAAGTCTAAAAACATCATACGAACTTGTTCGTGCGATCAAATCGCCAAAATAATATCTTAAACAATCAATGAAAATCTCAAGAACTCTTTAAAGTTTGTATTTTCACAACCGAGGGTCCGAATCACGTCATATGAATTCAGTTTCTTACAAAATTTTACAGACATAACTTAAATACAATATTAAACATGTACCGGGTCTGGAACCAAGAACATGCTTGATACCATCAAATTCAAACATTATTCAATTTCTAAAACTCCTGATATTTTCCAGCAAACAATTTTCTTCAAAAATTCATTTCTCGGGCTAGGGATCTCGAAATTCAATTCCGGGCATACGCCCAAGTCCCATATTTTCCTACGGACTCTTCGAGATTGTCAAATCATTGGTCCGGGTCCGTTTACCCAAAATATTTACTTAATTCAATTTTAAAGGCAAAATTTAGCATTTTTCTCAAATTTTCACATAAAGGCTTTCTGGATTTACGCCCGGACTGCACACGCAAATCGAGGTGAGACAAAAGGAGGTTTTAAGGCCTTGAAACACAAATTTGTCTTCTAAAACAAGAGATAAAGTTTTGGATCATTACATTCTCCACCTCTAAAACAATCGTTCGTCCTCAAACGGACATAGAAAATTACCTGAGCCGGTGAAAAAATGGGGATATTAGCTCCGCATATCGGATTTGGACTCCCAAGTAGCTGCCTCGACAAGCTGACCTCTCCACTGAATACGAACAGAAGGGTAACTTTTCTATCCCAACTGACGAGCCTACTGGTCTAGAATAGCTATCGGCTACTCCTTATAGGTTAAGTCCTTTTCCAACTGGACAGTGCTGAAGTCTAACACGTGGGATGGATCACCGTGATACTTCCGAAGCATGGACATATGAAACACTGGTGCACATCTGATAAACCCGGCAACAATGCAAGTCTATAAGCCACCTCTACCACTTTATCAAGGATCTCAAAAGTCCCGATGAACCTAGGGCTTCGCTTGCCCTTCTTCCCAAATATCATCTCGCCCTTTATAGGAGACACCTGAAGCAACACTCGCTCTCCGACCATGAATTCCACATCACGAACCCTATGGTCGGCATAACTCTTCTGCCTGGAGTGAGCTGTACGAAGCCTATCCTGAATGATCTTAACCTTCTCCAAGGAATCCTAAACTAAATCTATACCCAACAATCGAGCCTCTCCTGGATCAAACCACCCAACCGGCGACCGATATCGCCTACCATATAATGCCTCATAGGGATCCATCTGGATGCTCGACTAATAACTGTTGTTGTAGGCAAACACCGCTAACGTCAAGAACTAATCCCAAGAACCTCCAAAGTCAATAACATATGCTCGGTTCATATCCTCCAAAATCTAAATAGTACACTCGGACTATCCGTCCATCTAAGGATGAAACGTTATGCTCAACTTGAACCGCATACCCAACTCAAGCTGCACTGCCCTCCAGAAATGCGAGGTAAACTGCGTACCTCGATAAAAAAATGATAGACATGGATATGCCATGAAGACGAACGATCTCACGGATATAAATCTCTGCCAACTACTTAGAAGAGTAGGAAACCGCCACCGGAATGAAATGCGCTGAATTAGTCAGCCTATCAACAATAACCCATACCGCGTCGAACTTCCTCTGAGTCCTTGGGAGTCCAACAACGAAGTCTATAGTGATACACTCCCATTTCTACTCAGGAATCTCAATCTTCTGAAGTGAACCACCAGGTATTTGATGCTTGTACTTTACCTGCTGACAATTCAAACACCGGGCTACATACGCAACAATGTCCTTCTTCATCATCCTCCACCAATAATGCTACCACAAGTCTTGATACATCTTAGCGGAGCTCGGATGAATAGAATACCGGGAACTATGGGCCTCCTCTAGAATCAACTCACGAAGTCTATCCACATTAGGAACACAAACTCAACCTTGCATCCTCAAAACTCTGTCATCTCCAACTGTAACCTACTTGGAACCTCGGTGCCACACTGTGTCTCTAAGGCAAGCAAATGAGGATCATCATACCTCCGATCTCTGATACGCTCAAATAATGAAGAACGAGCCACTGTGTAAGCTAAAACACGGCTGGGCTTAGAAACATCCAACCTTATAAACTGATTGGCTAAAGTCTAAACATTCAAAGCAAGCGGTCTCTCACCGATTGGAATATATGCAAGGCTACCCATACTGGCTGACTTCCTACTCAAAGCATCGGCCACTACATTGGCCTTCCCAGGATGATACAAGATGGTGATATCATAGTCTTTCAATAGCTCCAAGCACCTCCTCTACCTCAAATTTAGATCCTTTTGAGGAACAAGTATTGCAAACTCTTGTGATCTGTGAACACCTCATATGACATGCCATATAAATAGTGCCTCCAAATCTTTAGCGCGTGAACAATGGCCGCTAGATCCAAATCATGAACTGGATAATTCTTCTCGTGGATCTTCAACTATAACGAAGCATATGCAATAACCTTGCCATTCTGCATCAACACCGCACCAAGTCCAATATGAGATGCATCACAATATACTGTATATGGCCCTGAACCTGTGGGCAATACCAACACTGGCGCCGTAGTCAAAACTGACTTGAGCTTCTAAAAGCTCGCCTCACACTCGTCCGACCACCTAAACTGGGCACTCTTATGGGTCAACCTGGTCATCGGGGCTACTATAGATGAAAACCCCTCCATAAACTGATAGTAATAAACCACCAAACACAAGAAACTCCGGATCTCTGTAACTGATGTGGGTCTAGGCCATTCCTTGACTGCCTCAATCTTCTTAGGGTCCACCTAGATACCTTCTGCTGATACGACATGACCCACGAATGCTACTGAACTCAACCAAAACTCATATTTTGAAAACTTAGCATACAACTGACTATTTCTAGAATCTGGAGAATGACTCGAAGGTGTTGCTCATGCTCCTCCCAACTGCGGGAGTAGATCAAAATATCATCAATGAAAACAATCACAAAGAAATCCAGATAAGGCTTGAACACCCAGTTCATCAAATCCATAAAAGCTGTTAGGGCATTTGTTAACCCAAATGACATCACTAAGAACTCATAATACCCGTACCGAGTGCGGAAAGCTGTCTTAGGGACATCGGATGCCCTAATCCTCAACTGATGGTAGCCAGACCTCAAATCAATCTTTGAAAATACCTTGGCACCCTGAAGCTGATCAAACAAATCATCATTCCTTGGCAATGGATACTTGTTCTTAATGGTGACTTTGTTCAATTACTAATAATCTATGCACATCCTCATCGATCCATCCTTCTTCTTAACAAACAACATCGGCGCACCCCAAGGCGAGACACTAGGTCTAATAAATCCCTTATCAAGCAAGCCTTGCAAATGTTCTTTCAATTCCTTCAACTCTGGAGGGGCCATACGATATGTCGGAAAAGAAATAGGCTGAGTGCCCGGAGCCAAATCAATGCAAAAGTCAATATCCCTGTCGGGTGGCATCAAACTCATAAACAACTGGCACACAATCTATAGAAGGAACCTCAACACTAGAATCACGAACATATGCCAAATAAGCCAAACACCCCTTATCGACCATACGTCGAGCCTTCATATAAGAGATAACCCTACTGGTAGAATGGCCAGGAGTCCCTCTCCAACTCCAAACGAGGTAACCCCGACAATGCTAAGGTTATGGTCTTTTCCTGATGTGAGCACGTAATTTTTGCCCTATATGAATTACTCCCATAAATTCAAAAAAAAAATAATTTCTTTCAGTGTTTGCAATTTTGTGGATTTTCGTGGCATTTTCTATTAATTGTCTGCATTTTGTTGTGCATTTTAATTAGTGAAAAATACAAAAAAAAAATATGTTGCATTTGCATTTATGATTTAATTCTACATTTTAGGATTAATTAACAAATTAGTTGTTTTATAAAAATGGGAAAATCACAAAAAATAGTTTATTTTGCGCTTTTTAATTTAAATCTCGATTTTCGGTAATTTTTTCCTTGAATTTGGTTTTTAATTAGTTGTCGTAATTATTATTTAGAGTTAGTTAATTTAGTTTGATTGGATAATTCGGTTTGGGATTTAGTTTAGGTTTTATATTTAATTTTTTTTAATTTTGAAAAACAAAAGAAGAAGAAGAAGAAGAAAATTTGAAATTAAAAAAAAAAGAGAAAAGGGTTATGAATTGGGCTTATCAATTGAATTCCCCCCCCCCAGGCCCAAACATTTCCCCTGAAACCCGGCCCAAAACCTGCCCCTAATGCCCGCCCCTCCCCCCCCCAAACCTAAACAACGTCGTTCCGTAAAAAAAAGATCTGGGTCGTCGGGTTGTTCAAATACAACGACGGGGAAGTGGGGATGGCTTAATATCACTACCCCTCCCCAAACCCCGTCTCTCATCTCCCTCATTCCTCTCACAGACTACCCTAAGAAACCCTAGTGCTGCCCCCATATTCCCGCCGCTTTACGGCGGCGCCACCTCTGTTCACTGCCAGAATAACACCCCATGACCACCAAACCCCCCTCATTCCAAATCCCTGATTGGTTTCCCTCAAATCGTAGCCCAGCTCGTCGAATCTTGAATCTAGTTCAAGCCCTAAATTCCAAACCAACTCAAGTTCAAGATCTCAGTGGGATTTGGGTCTAGTTCGACGTTATTCATGTGTTCTTGACAAGAACACATGATTAATGTCAAACTTGACCGGGAAATTCTGAAGATTCGAAGTTCTCGCATTTCTTACGGGCCGGGTTATTTGTTTTCAACTTTTAAGTTTGATTTTCATGTGAGTTCTTTACCATCTTCCTATGTTCCTTTTGTGCATGTTTTGATTTTTATTTCTCTTTTCTTCTTTGTTTCTCCGATATTCCAATTCTTTTGCATGTTTTTCGTCTTAAGTTAATTAGTGTTTCTGAACTTGAAGATTAGTTTAATTGGTTTGGCCGTGCTACTTGGGCCTCTGAATTTTTTTAGGATAAAGAGTCTGTGACTCAGTTTAGTCCCATTTCCCCCTTGTATTGTTTTTTTCTCTCTTTCTTCGAGTTCTTCTATGAAACCTCGAATTAAATTGGGCTCAAAAGAAAAGGTCTAGCCCATGATTGGTAGACTCAGACCCACTAAATGAACCTGGGTCAACTTGGCCCATGTTTTGGCCAGGTTGTCTGAAGTAAAAACAGGATGCTTAGGGGGTAAATTGGGGAATATAGGTAGGGGAATATTATATAACTGAACTAGGAAGCTTCCTAGAAGCTGGGGTGGGGGCTATTTTGAAATTATGAGGTTTACACTAGGGATTTCTAAGCTAAAATGAAAATTTCAGAAGGTTTTAAGTGCAACTTTGAACTCTTTGAGGCTGCCCTAGTGCCTTACCTATAAAGGCATCCTAACTTGACTCTCAAAAAAAATATAGATAGAAAAATACAGAAAATCAGAGTCGGTTGAAAATCAAAGAAAACATTGTTTCATTGAATTCCCAGTTTTGGTCTTTGAAATTTTTCAAATACTGAAACATTTTATGACTCTCTGAGATAAAAATGGTTTAAATCTGGTTTTTGAAAGTTCTGGGTTGAGTTCTGTTGCCTGGTTACTGTTCCATTGGATTGTAAATCAATTCTTTTGGTTTCATTTGCTGAAATTGGGCTGTGTTGTTGCTGCTGTCGATTTTTGCTGTTTATATTCTGATTTCAACTCAGTTTCTCCTTTTGTTTTGCTGCTTGTTACCAGGTATCTTCCAAACCATTGTCAACAAGTGATTAGGAACATATACTTCGAGCTGAAGCTTGACTAAATACAAGTTGTTGAATTTCCTTTCATTGGCTTCTTCTATGTCTTTAAATGTTCTATAATAGACTCTGCATTATGCATGGTAGCTCGATTATCTTATGCCATTGGTATGCTGTAAAAACGAACCCGTGCTCTTTAAGAGTTTGGAGTGGTGATTTTTCTTCTTCTTTTGATTCAAGTGAATGGTGCTAATTTCCTAGATTTCGTTACTGTCAATATTGAGAAAGAGTTAAGTGAGTTTAAGTTCAAGTTTGTTCGCGAATTTAGCTTAGAATTGAATTCAAACATGAATATTTGGGTAGCTGAAGTCTAGCATGTGTTTTTAGTAGCCTTTGAAACTGCTTTGTGTCCCAATTACTGTGTAGGGATGAGGGTTAACAGGTTTATTGTTGTTGCAAATGGTAGTTTGTTGATTGGAATAGACTCGATATCGAGTCTTGATCTTCAACCTTGATTTTACAAGGTTTGAGTTCACTAAGCCTTGGATTCTGGGCTATGTGCAAAGAAGAACAGTGTGACAATGCTATCTGGGCTTATGTTTTGAGCCCAGCAACGTGTTTAATTGTTGTTGCTGGATTCACTTTTCCATAGCACATTTGGCCTGAATTGTGACAAATTAGCGTCCAGAATTCTGTCTAATCAGTTCATGTCCATATAGCTAAATCCAAGAGTAAGAAAAAATGTTACTTTAAGCTTTGTTTCAGATAGTTTCGATTGATTTGAGATTAATTAACTTTTGTACTAAATTGTTTGATCCCCATGATTGGGCCTAACGTTAGCCCAATTGAATGAAAGTTCCAAGTAACTTAGACTGCCCTTTTCGCCGGTCTATTCTATAGGGCGGGATTCGATCTGTGAGCCCGATTTTCTTCGTAGTGGCATTTGCGCAAACAAAGGTTCCGACTTATATTTTGTTGAACTTAATTAAGCTTTCCTTGATTTGAGGCACGCCGTATTAGATAATGTAAATAGTTTATGGCCCTCATGAGTTAGTTTAGAAACCTTTTGGGGCTAGAATAAATCGGGGTGTGCCATGCCAAACAAAATTTCAAAATGCGTGGCCCTCACTTAATTAACTTTAATCCTCTAAAAATCGAGGCATGCCATTTAGCAAACTTTTCATGGCCTTCGCAAAGTTGCAAACGCGTAGTCGCTTTAGCCGCGTTATTCTAATAATTACTTCCCTAAACTCGGGTGCACATTTATGTAACCCAAATCCAAATCTTGAAATGTTGACTAAAATATGTTTAGGATTGCGGGTGCATTTCATGTGGTGCGATCCAAAGACACGTTTTAAACGACGTTCAATCTTCTTTAAAATTAATTAAAAGTGATTAAAAGTTAAAATTTGCACATAGGTTCAAAATTGTTTAAAATCAAATAGTTAATCCAAATATGACAGTTGAGCGGCCGTGCTAGAACCACGAAACTCGGGAATGCCTAACACCTTCTCCCGGGTTAACAGAATTCCTTACCCGAATTTTTGGTTCGTGAACTGTATTACAGAGTCAACCTTTCCTCGATTCGGGATTTTAAACCAGTGAATTGGGACACCATAAATCTCCCAAGTGGCGACTCTGAATCTTTTAATAATATGATCCCACTTCGATTGTCCTTTAATTAGAAAAACTCCTTTACACCCTTCGGGGGGTGTAGGTAAAAAGGAGGTGTGACACGTGATAATCTAATATGGCATGATAGGGGGACATCCAATCCATCCCTAAAATGATATCGAAATCCACTATATAGAGGACTAGGAGATATACACTAGTCTCAAGACCCCCAATAACAACTCCGCACGAATGATAGACACGATCTACCACAATAGAATCACCCACCAGTGTAGAAACATATACAGGAGCACTCAAAGAATCACGAGGCACAACCAAATACGCAGAAAAATAAGATGACACATAGAAGTATGTAGACCCTGGATCAAATAGAACTGAAGCGTCTCTACTACAAACTAAAACCGTACCTGTGATAATTGCGTCGGAGTACTCAGCCTCAAGCCTGGCTAAAAAAGCATATTATTGGTGGAACACCCGATGCCGTGGGATGGCTCAAGTCCCACCACTCTAAACTACATCCCTGGGACGACCTCCTGCCGGCTTGCCTCTACCTCTAGCGGCTTGACCTCTACCTTTAACGACCTAACCTCCACCTCTAACACCTCGACCCTTACCTCTAGCTGGCTGAGTGGGCGGTGGAACACCCGATGCCGAAACCATGGCATGAGAACCCTAATGCTGAGAACTGCTTGAGGCTCGAGGGCAAAATCTAGCAATGTGCTTCGGATCACCACAAGTATAACAAGACTTTGGCTGCTGAGACTACTGACCTTGGAACTGACCCTGACAGCCTGAGTAACCACCCTGAAAACTTTGAAATAGAGGTGCACTGATAGGAGCTAGTGGTGCACTGTAGGGTAGATGATCATAATACTACATATGAGAACCACGACCACCTGGAGCACCATGAGAAGCCTGAAGTGCTGAATGAAATGGCCTGGGAAGATGGCTTCTACCAAAATAATCCCTACCTCCAGACGAGGCACCATTGAATCTGCCGAAATGACGAGGCCTCTTGTCAGACCCCTGACCGCTCCCCTGATCTTGAACCATCTTAACCCGGCTGGCCACATCGGCCGCATCCTGAAAAGAAATCTCGCTCTCGGTCTCCTTAGCCATCTACAATCTAATAGGATGAGTGAGTCCCTCAATAAACCTCATCATCCTCTGTCTCTCGGTGGGGAGTATCAGATGAGCATGATGAGCCAAATCAATACACCTCGTGTCGTACTGGGTAACAGTCATAAAACCCTACTGAAGGCGCTCGAACCACCTGCGGTACTCCTCTCTCTGAGTGACGAGAAGGAACTTCTCGAGAAATAGCTATGAGAACAGGTCCCAAGTGAGAGCTGGTGATCCAGCAGGTCTGGCCAAACAATAATCTCTCCACCATTTCTTGGCAGAACCTAACAGACAAAAAACACCAAAGTCAACCCTATTGGTATCCACTATCCCTATGTTCCGAAGAACATCATGACAGCTATCCAAATAATCCTAGGGATACTCTGAAGATGTACCGCCATAGGTAGTAGTAAAGAGCTTGGTGAACCTATCCAATCTCCACAAAGCATCTGAAGACATAGCTGATCCATCACTGGTCTGAGCTACAACACCTGGTGGGTCTACCCCAACTAGCTGAGCTGTTGGAGTTTGAAACTAGGGAACCATTTGCTCCGGAGTGCCAGTAGTGGAAGTTTGTGCTCCTCCCCCAGCCTGAGAGATGGCTAGTACTACAGGAAGTATGCCTGCCTGAGTGACACTCTCCATAAGGCCCACTAGATAGAGCAGGGCATCCTGGAGTACTGGGGGAGCGATGAACCCCTCTAGAACCAGAGTTGGACCCGCTGGAACTGTCTGGGCTGGAACCTTATCATCAAACTCTACCTGAGGCTCTGCTGTTGGTACTGCAACTCTGGGCTGAGCTCTGCCCCTGCCTTGGCCTCTAGCATGACCTCGGCCTTATTCTCTACCACTTGTAGGAGCTGCTGCTGGGGGCTCGGGATGTTGATCAGCTGATGATGCGGTACACGTTCTTGCCATCTGCGAAAGAACAAAGTAGAAGTTCAATTCGCATTGAGAAATCAAACCGCACGACAGAGATGAATAGAAGTAAAATTGTTCCTATCTCCATACCAATCCCTCACACTATACTAAGCTTGTCCGTGAATTGTGAGACCTAAGCAACCTAGAGATCTAATACCAACTTATCATGACCTGAATTTCCAACCATCGGGACTGTGATGGTGCCTAACATTGTACCCTCTAGGCAATCCAATGTTACTGATTGTTTTACCTTTTTCCTTTATCTTTTAACAATTTACATGTTAATATAAGAAAATTAGTGGAATAAATGCGGAAAAACAGAATTTAACACGTCTGACACCGAGATCTGCACAGAAAGTGTAGAGTGTAGTATCAGTACAACCGACCCATGTACTGGTAAGTGTCGAGCCTAACCTTGGCAAGTAGTGATGAGGCTAGGACACGACAAACATCATAAACCTGCAGTTAATCAATATAATAACATAGTAACAAGTAATAAAAACTAAGCAGAAATATATGCGGGAAGGGGCAACATGCTATGGGTTTTCAACATAAAGAATTACCGAAGTAAAGAATTTAAGCAGTTACAATACTTGAACTGATAACAGCAAATGAACACAGCAAACACAAAAATGCGCACGGCATCACCCTTCTTGCTTTTACTCTCGATCCTCACCATGCAATCAATAATACAAATGTGCACGGCATCACCGTTCGTGCTTTATCACTCTTCCTCACCATATGAATAATAATAATGTGCACGGCATCACCCTTCATGCTTTATCACTCTTCCTCACCGTATGTATCAATAGAAATGTAAATCTACACAGCATCACCCTTCGTGCTTTATCACTTTTTCATCACCATAGGCATAAGTATGAATGTGCACGGCATCACCTTCGTGCTTTATCACTATTTCCTCACGCAAGCAATATGAACAATAACATCTCGGCAAGGGAATCAACAATAGAAACAATTACATCCCGGCAAAGGAATCAGCTATAACCAATCTCGTCCCAACAATTAACTTCACAGAATAAATCTCAACGTGAGCCAATACTCAACAATGGTCAATTACCAAGAAATTGTCATTAGTCTTGTTCAACATGGATAATCATCAATTCAGGCATGAATGGTACATAATAAGAATCACAACGGTCGCAGTATAAGTCTCACGTGCATGCTTGACACCAACGTATAGATACTTGTCACCACACCTATACGTCGTACTCAACACTAATACATAGAAAATAAGACAACAACACCTATTCCCTCAAGCTAAGGTCAAACATTTGCCTTGATTGCACAGCCAAACTCAAACCTCAAATACCGCTTTCCCCTTAGATTTCACCTTCAGTTCATTTTTATCTAGCCTTAATTAACTTAATAACATCAATAAATACTAAAGAACTCAAACCCAATGCTTAATAATACGTTTCCCAACATGTTTTCCAAAAAATCAAAAATCGACCTCGGGCCCGCTTGGTCAAAACCGAAAGTTCGAACCGAAACCCGATTACCCATTCACCCGCGAGCTCGGATATGCAATTGGTTTTGGAATCCAACGTCAATTTGAGGTCTAAATTCCCAAATTTCGAAATTCCCAAATTTCACCCAAAAACACCCAATTTTCCCATGAAAATCCCTAGATTTTGTGATGAAATATTGTAAGAAGATGAAGTAGATTGAAAGAATGAGTTAGAAATTATTTACCTAAGATTTGGGGGAAGAACTTTTCTTTGGAAAATCGCCTATAGGAGCCTAGGGTTTGACTATTTGGAAGAATGAGTTGAAATCCCGTCAAAACCTATTTTTGAGCAGTTGCATGTATCGCATTTGTGATCACAGGTTTGCAATTGTGAACTTGCAAATGCGACCAATGCTTCACAAATGCGAAGATTGGCCTGACTTGCTGCATTCGCAAATGCGAACCAAGGTTCGCAATTAGGGCCTCTGCTCTTGTCGCATTTGCGACTCTGAACTTCGCAAATGCGAAGGTCCCTTGCCCAGCCCAGTCATCGCAAATGCGATGGTCCGAATCTCGCAAATGTGATGGTCCATCGCAATCTCGGTGCTCGCATTTGCGAGTCAGACTTCGCAAATGCGAAGTTTGCAGACCTGCAATGCCAACAATTTTTTCTTAAGGATCAAAACACTCTGTAGCTTATCCAAATCTCACTCGAGCCCTCGGGGTCAAAACCAAACATGCACACAAGTCTAAAATTATCATACAGACTTGTTCATGCGATCAAATCGCAAAAATAACATCTTAAACAACAAATTTAGCATCAAAATCAATGAAAATCTCAAGAACTTTTCAAAGTTTCTATTTTCACAACCGAGGGTCCGGATCACGTCTTATAAATTCCGTTTCTTACCAAATTATACAGACATAACTTAAATACCATATTAAACATGTACCGGGATCCGAAACCAAGATACGGGCCCGATACCATCAAATTCAAACATTATTCAATTTCTAAAACTCCTTATATTTTCCATTAAACAATTTTCTTCAAAAATTTATTTCTCGGGCTAGGGATCTAGGAATTCAATTCCAGGCATACGCCCAAGTCCTATATTTTCCTACAGACTCTCCGGCGCCATCAAATCACGGGACCGGGTCCATTTGCCCAAAATATTGACCGTAGTCAACTTAATTTAATTTTAAAGGCAACATTTAGCATTTTTCTCAAATTTTCACATAAAGGCTTTCCGGATATACGCCCGGACTATGCTTGGAAATTGAGGTGAGATAAAAAGAGGTTTTTAAGGCCTCGAAACACAGATTTGACTTCTAAATCAAGAGATGACCTTTTGGGTCATCACACTGTGTTCTTGATTCCCCATGTGACATATTATTATATCTTCTGCTCATGGGTCTCAAAATAATACGCAGTTGATAAAGTTTGTCCGAAAAAAATAGTGAGATTTTTAACATATTTTCCTGCATTTTATTCATTTATGCATGTACATTAAACCATGACCAAATGGCTTTTTATATGCATATTTATATGTATATATTTATGTATATGGGATATGGGAAAAAGGTTACGGTGTTATATACGCACCACCACTTGATCTGTTGGTATATATTAATGATGTTGCCCATAGTGGCCGAGACAATATGGTGGGATGCCCTCAGAGGCTTGATGATATTATGTACACTTATATGCATGAAACGACATTTATATGCACATGCATGACCTTATAAATGTTTCAAAATTTACAAAGTTATTCAGATTTACAGATGGATTTCTTTATTCCATGTTTCATCTATGTCTTTTAAGTATTGATTTTCATGTCTTACATACTCAGTATATTTTTCATACTGACGCCCTATTTCATGGGGCCTGCGTTTCATGCTGGCAGGTGTAGGTAGGCAAGTTGATGGTCCCCCTTCCTAGCTGGCATGCTCCACTTGACCCGGAGTTGCTTTTGCTTTTGGTACGATATGCTTGTATATATATAGGTTTGACGTGGCTCAATCCCGTCTTTATACAATTATATTTCTATTACTGGTCTGTAGACAGTATGTATAGTTGGATAGTATGTGGCATTGCCGGCTTCTAGTTTTGAGGTACATAGTTGTCTATAGCAGCCTTGTCAGCTTGCCCTACATATATTGTGTGTATATGTACATATGCCTTTTTGGGCAGGTTTTCTTCATGTATATTATTCTCATAATACAGCAAATGTTATTCAGGTTTATATCTTAGATGTATGCTTAGGGGTGTTTGACAAGTAGGACTCGGGCACCCATCGTGGCCCATCGGTTTGGGTCATGACAAAAGTGATATCAGAGCAGTTCTATCCTAGGGTTATCTGCAGATGTGTAGTAGATTCTTGTTTATAGGTGTGTTGTGCACCACAATTATAGACAGGAGGTTACATAACATGTAGGATGTTATCCTCTCTTTTTATCTCAGATCGTGCGAGATAAGAATTCATGTTCCTAACAATATGTTACGTTTTCAGCGATGCCTCCAAAGACTACAACTGCCTAGAAGGGAAAGTTCATGGCTGGCAAGACTACTAGTCGAGCACAACAAGTTACCAGGGCTCGGGGAGAGTTTCATAGTGATATTCTATCTCAGACTTCACATACCCGCCCTCTCCAGAGGAGCTCCGAGAGCCACCAGCTCCAGGGCCTGTCCCTGTACGTCCAGCTCCTCAGCCAGATGCACCGGGTCAGGAGATGAGAGATGCAATTCGACTATTAACTCGATTAGTAGCCGCATAGGCTCGACGTCAGGAGGTAGGTATTGGTCATGCAGATAGGTCCGTCAGTGCGAGGGTTCATGATTACATTAATTTGGACCCTCCTGTATTCAACTGGGGCAGATCCAAACGAGGACCCTCAGGTATTTATTGATAGAATGCAAATGATGTTAAGGGTAATGAAGGCCACTGCGACTGGGTCAGTTGAGCTAGCTTCCTGTAGACTCTGAGATATTGCAATTAATTGGTACGAGTCTTGGGAATTGTCTAGAGGTGAGGATGCCTCTCCAGTAGTATGGCCGGAGTTTACAGAAGCTGTTTTTCGTCATTATCTGCAACCAGAGCTTAGACAGGCCAGAGTTGATAGGTTCTTGACCCTTCGGTAGGGTAACATAAGTGTTCGGGAGTACAGTCCTTAGTTTGATTCGTTGGCTAGGTATGCTCTCACTATTGTATCAAATATGGATGATCGGGTTCACCAGTTCGTGATGGTATTAGAAACTCACTTGCTTAACGATTGTATGTCGGTCTCACTTCAGCCAGACATGCATATTTCTCGTATTCAGACATATGCTCAGAGTGTAGAGGAGTGTAAGGAAAAAAAGAGGGCCGATCATGAGCATGATAGGGCCTAGAATAAGAGAGCAAGGTCTTCAGGTCCTTCTGGTGAGTTCCGAGATAGTTAGAGACAACAGTACCCGAGGTATCCAGCCCAGCCATCAGCTAGTGCACCTCCTCAGTTTGGCGGTAAGAGATTTGATTGTTCCACATATTCACGGCCTTGTCAGAATTCCAAGGCCTCAAGTTCTCAGTATAGGGGTGATTAAAGTCAGATGAGGCCGCCTTTGCCACGATGTGCTCAGTGTGGTAAGCAGCATGTCGGGCAGTGCCGTATGGGATTGGGTGTTTGTTATACTTGTGGTTATCCGGGCCACGTTGTGAGGGATTATCCGATGAGAGGTGGTGCAAGCATAGCTCAGCCAGCGGGATCTGTAGCTGGTTTGTCATCATCAATACGCCCCCTGGGCAAGGTCTACAAGCACCAATGAGTCGTGGTAGAGGCAGAGCATCTAGCTCGAGCAGTCCTCTGAACCACATTTATGTGTTGGCAAGGATGACAGGACCAGAAGTCATGACCTGATGTTGTTACATGTATATTATCAGTCTCCTCATATGATGTATATGCACTGATTGACCCAGGTTCCACCTTATCATATGTTACTCCATTACTTGCTAGTAAATTTGGAATAAAACCTGAATTGGTTAAACCTTTTTAGATGTCTACACCTATTGGGAACTCAGTGATAGCTAAGCGAGTATATAGGGGTTGTATAATAGTAGTTCATAATTGATATACCGTAGCAGAGCTAATCGAGTTAGATATGGTAGAATTTGATGTTATAATGGGTATGGATTGGTTGGCTTCTTATTATGCCAACGTTGATTGTAGATCAAAGATAGTCTAATTTCAATTTCCAGGGGAGCCTGTTTTGGAATGGAAATGTAATACGGCGTCGCCGAGAGGAAGATTTATTTCCTATCTCAAGGCAAGGAAAATGATTAGAAAGGGCTTTATTTATCACTTAGTTTGGTTTCAGGATATGGAAGTAAAGTCACCAACCATTCACTCCATCCCTGTGGTTAATGAGTTTCTGGTATTTTTCCCGATGAGCTTCCAGGTCTTCCGCCAGAGCGAGAAATTAAGTTTGCCATTGACCTACTACCAGATACTTATCCAATATCTATTCCTCCATATAGAATGGCCCCCGCAGAGCTGAAAGAGTTAAAGGAACAACTAAAGGACTTGCTTGAAAAAGGCTTTATTAGACCAAGTACATCACCGTCGGGAGGGAGCACCTGTGTTATTTGTGAGGAAGAAAGACGGTTCCTTACGGATGTGTATTGATTATAGACAGTTGCATAAGGTAACGATCAAGAATAAGTACCCGCTCCCTAGGATTGACGATATATTTGATCAGTTTCAAGGTGCAAAGTGTTTTTCAAAAATAGACTTGAGGTCCGGGTACCATCAGGTAAGGGTTAAGGAGGAAGATATTCCGAAGACAACATTCAGGACCAGATATGGGCATTTTGAGTTTCATGTTATGTCATTCGGTTTGACCAATGCCCCAGCAATATTCATGGATTTGATAAACCGTATGTTCAGGCCCTTTTTAGATTTTTTTGTAATTGTATTTATCGACGATATATTGGTGTATTCTCGTTCAGAGGCTAAGCATGCAGATCATCTGCGTATTGTGCTTAGAGTTCTACAAAAAGGGAAGTTATATGCAAAATTCTCTAAATATGAATTTCGGTTGAACTTTGTAGCTTCACTTGGGCATATCATTATGGGTGAAGGCATCTAGGTGGATACACAAAAGATTGAGGCAGTAAAGACTTGGCCTAGACCCACAACACTGATGAAGGTACGTAGCTTTCTCGGTTTGGCAGGCTATTACAGGAGATTTGTAGAGGGATTTTCTTCCCTTTCAGCACCTTTGACAAAGTTGACTCAGAAGGGAGCAAAGTTTTAATGGACTGACGTTTGTGAACGGAGTTTCCAGGCATTGAAAGACCGATTAACTTCAGCACCGGTTCTAACGCTCCCAGAAGAGACCGATGGTTACGTTATCTATTATGACACTTTAGGCATTAGGTTGGGTTGTATGCTGATGCAGCATAGTAAGGTTGTGGCTTATGCTTCTAGACAACTAATAAAGCACGAGAAAAATTACCCGACCCACGATTTAGAGTTAGCCGCGGTGATTCATGCACTAAAGATGTGGAGGCACTACTTGTATGGCATTAATGTTGATATCTATACGGATCATAAGAGACTCCAATATATCTTCAAACAAAATGAATTGAATTTACGTCAAATGAGATGGTTGGGGAAGGCAAACATAGTAGAAGACGCCCTCAGCCGTTGATCTATAGGTAGCCTGTCGTATTTACAGCCAAAAAAGAGGGGAATAGCCCATGAGGTTCATCAGCTAACTAGTCTTGGAGTTCGGTTACTAGACTTAGGTGATATTAGAATTACTATTCAGAATACGGCAACATCCTCTTTAGTAACTGAAGTAAAGAAACGCCAGTACAAGGATCCTGTGTTAGTTCATTATAGGGATACCACCCTTGAGAAGGAGAAGACACCATTTGAAATTACAGAAGATGGGGTCCTCAGATATCGAGCACGATTATGTGTCCTTAATATTGGAGAGTTATATTGGCATGTTATGGGAGAAACTCACTATTCTCGTTATTGTGTCCATCCAGGAGTGACCAAGATGCATCATGATATCAGGGAAGTGTATTGGTGAGACGGAATGAAAAAGGATATAGCAGATCTTGTTGCTCAGTGTCCTAACTGTCAGCAGGTTAAGATTGAGCATCAAAAATCCGGTGGATTATTGGAGGCTATGGAGATTCCGACTTGGAAATGGGAAGTAATCAATATAGATTTCATCGTAGGCTTACCTCGTACCCAGCGTAAGTTTGACTCAATATGGGTGATTGTTGATAAGCTTATAAAAACAGCCCATTTTCTGCCCGTTAGGACTATATATTCTGCAGAGGATCATGCAAGGGTTTATATTAAGGAGATAGTACGACTGCATGGTGTCCCTATTTCTATTATCTCGGATAGAGGAGCTCAATTTACAACTAATTTCTGGAGGTCTTTCAAAAAAGGATTGGGGACTCAGGTAAGTCTTAGTGCATCATTTCATCCCCAGACAGACGAACAAGCTGAGTGTACTATTCAGACACTGGAGGGTTTATATTAAGGAGATAGTACGACTGCATGGTGTCCCTATTTCTATTATCTCGGATAGAGGAGCTCAATTTACAACTAATTTCTGGAGGTCTTTCAAAAAAGGATTGGGGACTCAGGTAAGTCTTAGTGCATCATTTCATCCCCAGACAGACGAACAAGTTGAGTGTACTATTCAGACACTGGAGGATATATTACGAGCTTGCGTAATAGACTTCAAAGGTAGCTGGGATGATCATCTGCCACTTATTGGGTTCTCATATAATAATAGCTACCATTCCAGTATTCAGATGGCTCCATACGAAGCTCTATATGGACGGAAGTGTAGGTCGACTATAGGGTGGTTTGATGCTGGAGAATCTGGATTACATGGACCAGACCTGGTTCAGCAAGTTATAGAAAAAGTAAAGCTCATTTAGGATCGACTATTGACAGCTCAGAGTGGTCAGAAGTCATATTCTGATGTGCGACGACGAGATTTGGAGTTCGAGGTTAATGACTGTGTATTCTTAAAAGTGTCACCTATGAAGGGTGTGATGAGGTTTGGCAAGAAAGCAAAACTTAGCCCATGGTATATTGGGCCTTATAGGATCAATCGAAGAGTGGGCCAAATAGCCTATGACTTAGAATTTCCCTTGGGATTGGAGTCTGTCCATCCGATTTTTCACGTATCCATGTTACGGAAGTGCATTGGCGATCCTACCCGAGTGGTGCCCATGAGTGATGTACAGATTATAAAGGTCTTATCATACGAGAAAAGTCTAGTTGTCGTTCTAGACCGATAAATCCGTAAGCTACGGAATAAAGAGGTAGCCTCCGTGAAAATGCTTTGGAGAAACAACAATGTGGAAGAAATGACTTGGGAGGCTGAGGAAGACATGAAGTCTAGATATCCCTACTTATTTCCTCCTCCAGAGAAGGGTCCGACTGAGACACCATACCTCAAGGTACGTGTACAGATTCTTGTGTTAGTTATTGTCATTGGTCGTGTGAGGCCATTGTTGTTATTGATGGTTGTGGTCCTATATGGCGTTAAATTATTGGGTTTCTACAGGAAGAGTTGGTAGTAGCATTGTTACAAAGGCGACTCTACCAATGTTATATATATCACGGAGAGTTAAACATTCGAGGACGGATATTTCTAAAGTGGGAAGGATGTTACATCTCGCGTTTTCGTATGTTAAAGTTTCATCATCAGTTAACCGACGTAGACTCGGGGATGCGATTATCTTGAGGTTAACCTATTTATGCTATTTACACAAGAGATAAGTAAGTGTCATGAAGGATAAAGGGTACACAAATTAAAGAAAACGAGTTTCATTGAAGGTTGCCGATTTGGGATACAATACAGGTCGAGCAATAATACCCGATAATTATGGTCTAGTACCATGCAAGGTACCATATGACCACGATAGTATGATGTATAAAGTATATTAAAAATAAATAAAATTTTAAGTAATTTGAGGTAATTTTTAATTATGCGGGTAGCTGTACATTACCTAGTTAACTATTAAATTATGGGGTAAGACTAATATCCCTTCCCTCCCCTCCCCCCCTACCAAAAAAAATCGTGGCAGCAAGAAAAGCTAGTAAGGCAAATGACTAAGGGTCATATGATCTCTAGGTGTCAAACTAATAATTAGCTGCTTTTACAAAAGCTTTTGGCGAAACTTCATTTCCATGTCTTAAATACAAAGACACAAATCAAAAACATTAATCATTTTTCTACAATTAGCACTTAGGAGTGAATAAATAGTTCTACAAGAACAAAACGTACAATTCATATAAGATCTTCAACATAGTTCTGATCTAATCACTTCATTAACTACGAAAATTCTTGCGATCAAATTCTTCTACAAGGTTCCAACAAGAATTTTTAAGAATCGTGGCAACGTAAAATTTTGCTGGTCTAAAGGTGTACGGTACAATCTTCTCCAAGAATATTATACGGATTTTTCCCTACTCCAGGTATGTTAAGGCTATCCCTTCTTTCTTTTTGGCATGATCCAAGTTATACAGAAGAAATGAGCAAACGCACAGTTTTCATAAACCACTCTATTCATAGAAATACTAGGGGTCTCTATGTTGTTGATTCCGCATGTGACATATTATTATATCTTCCGTTCATGGGTCTCAAAATAATACGCAGTTGATAAAGTTTATCCGAAATGAAGAGTGAGATTTTTAATATATTTTTATGCATTTTATTCATTTATGCATGTACATTGACTCATGACCAAATGGCATTTTATACGCGTATTTATATGTATATATTTATGTATATGGGATATGGAAAAAAGGTTACGGCATTATATACGCATCACCACCTGATAAGTTAGTATATGTTGATGATGTTGCCCACAGTGGTCGAGACAATATGGTGAGATGCCCTCAAAGACTTGATGATATTATGTACACCTATACCTATGCATGACAAGGCATTTATATGCACGTGCATGACAATATAAATGTTTTAGAATTTACAAAGTTATTCGGATTTACAGTGGATTTCTTTATTCCGTGTTTCATCTATATCTTTTACGTACTAATTTTCATGCCTTACATACTCAGTACATTTTTCGTACTGACTCCCTATTTCACGAGGCCTATGTTTCATGCCCGTAGGTGCAGGTAGGCAAGCTAACAGTCCCCCTTCTTAGGATCCTTGATCAACGGAGTTGGCGTGCTCTAATTGATCCGGAGTTGCTTTTGATTTTGGTACGATATGCTTGTATATATATGGGTATGACGTGGCTCAATCCCGTCTTTGTACAGTTATATTTCTATTAAAGGTCTGTAGACAGTATGTCTAGTTGGATAGTATGTGGCCTTGCCGGCTTTCAGTTTTGAGGTACATAGTTGTCTATAACAGCCTTGTCGGCTCACCTTATATATGTTGCACGTATATGTACATATGCCTTTTTGGGCAGGTTTTCTTAATGTATATTATTCTCATAATTCAGCAGATGTTATTCAGGTTTATATCTTAGATGCATGCTTAGGGGTGTTTGACAGGTAGGACTCGGGCACCCGTCGGGGCCCATCGGTTTGGGTCGTGACACACAGGTTCGCAACTGGACTCTTCTCTTACTAGAAGAGTTGCGCCTAAGACTCTGAAGCGAATGGAGGTGGTCCCGAGCATTACCTATATGGCTATATAACGTCAGCAGCAAGCTTTAGCTTACCCAATGATGTTGATGGGTTATGTGAAGAGAAAATGGTACTAATGTACACTCGTGTATACAGTTGTCCAACAACTTTCTTCCTCCGACTTCTTTAGCCACTTCCTAGATCTACAGGATAATCAAGTTGTACCGGAATGTCTAAGCTCCCATATTAAAGAGCAGTTAAAATACCTCTTTAATATCAGGAGGTCGGTGGATGAGATTGCCCTTACATATAGTTTCAGTTCAGTTCCTATTTAAGTTTGAGTTTTCTATGGAAAAGGAAAAAATTTCTTCTCTTGATGGTCGCGAGACCTTTTAGGGGAAGATCGCTACCCTTTCAGAGGGAAATTTAATATACATACATATATATATATATATACACACACACACACACAATAGGATTCCCATCCTAATGAAGTTTAACACTACTTTCTTAATGAATATCACTAGGAAAAAGACTACTGTTAAAAATAGTAGAAAAGAAGAATATGAATTGCCTCAACAATTAGATCTGCTTAATAAGTGGACTATACCATTAGTCAAACCTAAGGTAATATACTAGTTAGGAACATTTGAAAGAATAGGTTTAAAACAAGTAGTTAAAACTACTGAAGAGACGATCACCGTAGATAGTGATCATGCTACGTTCAGATTATTATCTGAAAATGATTTAGCTCCTTATAGGGATTCACATAGATTTATACACATAGGCTTAATACAAGTCGCCTTTAAGCCACTTACTTTAAGAGGCTTACCTGAAAGCTTTATAGCAGCTCTCAAAGATGGCAAAAATCAGAACTGGAAAAAGTCTCTTATAGGGACTGTGCGAACCAGTTTGGCTTATGGCCCTGTTTACTTTAATGTTTACCCCAATTTGCAAATTTCTCTTAATGATGAAAATTCTTTAAATGCTTTAATACTTAGCATTAAATTACATGGTTATGACTATTTGCCTGGTACAGAAGTTATATGTATCTGCTATAGGATTTATTATAAACCATTGTATACTTTGAATCCTATGTGCAAAATCATGGATTTCAAAAATGAAACTATTCTTATAGAAACCAACTTTGGTAAATCCAAAGTAACTACCAAAAGGCCTATTAAATGGGATGAAATAGATTTCCCTAAAGAATCGGTCATAGAGGAAGTTGTTGCACCTCGAAACACTGGTAATACTGAGGTTACAGAAATAGAACAAACCTCAGATGGCACTATTAAAATCAGGTTCAATGAACCCATACAAACTGATAATATTAGTCTATCATCTAGGTTGACTAGATCAAATTCCTCATACATTTCTCCGATTGATTATGTGGTAGATTTTCCATCTAGAGCATCCACATCACAAATTAGAATAAATGATATTAGTATCAGCATTGATAATATCATCAAGATTAATACAGATCTTGAACCAACTGCTTCCGAAATGGATTTTTCAAATGGTGTTAATAATGATTGAAAACCAAATAGATTTTAGTCCGGGTTCACCGGCAAAAAAAATGATTTTAGAAGAATTTCTAAAACCCAGATAGGCTGTTTTCAGAAAATGGTTTCATGAAAACATGACTCCTAAATTAGTACAATTTTTTAGACATGACTTTTATACAGACATTAGCAATAAAAATAAAATCATTGCTTTTGTTCCATGGTTTAGGTCTAAACATGTTTATAACTATATTTCCATGTTAGAAAGAGATTGTACGCTCACAAATGGAAATATTGTCAATTCTTTTTTTCCACCCCAACAATCTTTTCATATAGGGGAAAAGGATAAAGATATTTACTGCACTGCTTTTTCAAAAATATTTGAAAATGATGTTGCTGCAATAACTACAAAGAATTTGAATACTATGCTTACTCAGAACAATTATACTACCATGTATGTGAGTATTCTGGGTGAACAGGTCACTAAGATCCATGAGAAATTGGACAAGCTTATAGCAGAAGTCCAAAAAATCCAACAAAAGGACACTAAAGGTAAAGAGAAGATCTCTACTACTAATATCCAACCACCTCCTGAGGTAAAAGACTTTAAATTAAAAAGTCTGGATGATGTAAGTCTAGAAAATATTGAAGAACTTCTTGTTAAGAAGTTAGGTGAATTTAGAGATAGTCCTCTAAGTTTAGAGCATGCATCTACCAGCAATGTGAGAGTAGATGACGAGATTAATAAAATCTCTGAAAAGTATGCTCGAAAACCATACCAAAGAATGTTTTACTATCCAAGACCAACTCCTCAAGATGTCCTAATAGAGGAACAGGACAATGACCACTACCACCAAGGTTACGGTGGGTCAGATATCTATGAATGGAATATAGATGGTCTTTCTGAAAGATAAATCTATGCGACAGTACATAGGATGCCGATGTATAATACTATCTGTAAAGTTAATAAAATACAGATAGAACAATAGCAGAAATGATTATTGCTGGATTTACTGGTCAACTGAAAGGCTGGTGGGATAATTATCTCACCCAAGACCAGCGCTTTCAAATAAGGCATGCAACCAAGACTGGAGATGATAAGATTGTTCAAAACTCAGTCTATTCTTTAGTCATGAATATCATTGAACACTTTTCTGGAAGATGGTCTGATAATAGTGAGATCATTAGAACAATGCTCCAGAATTTGAGGTGTAAAACCCTCACATCTTTTATATGGTATAAAGATGTTTTCTTATCCAGAGTGATGGAATTACCAGAGAGTAATAGTACTCATTGGAAGTCTAAGTTCATAGATGGACTCCCGCCTTTATTTGCTGAAAGGATTCGAAAAGTCCTTAGAAGTAATGGAATGAGTATTGATTATAATAATTACTCATATGGTAAATTATTTAGTGTATGCACTCAGGAAGGTTTAGCTCTGTGTAATGAGATCAAGCTAAACCAACAAATTAAGAAACATCGTCTCACTGAGAGACAACAACTAGGTGAATTCTATGAACAATTCACCATTGATATACCATCCAAAAGAAAGAAATCCCATAAAAAGGATTTCAAAAAGAAGAAGGGTTCGCCGGAAAAACGGCATGAAAAAACCCAAAGAAGAAAGGCTTTTCATAAAGCAAGAAAGGTTTTTATAAAGTCTAAAAACCCTCAGGCCTGTTATAAATGTGGAAGAGTAGGCCATTACGCAAAAGATTGCAAGATCAAAGATAAGATCAAAGACCTGGATTTAGATGATCATATCAAAGATTCTTTATGTAAGATTCTTTTGAAATCTTCTCCAGAAATATCTGATACTGATGAAGGATCATCATCAACAAGTGAAGACCTAAGGGTCCTTCTTAAAGAATGTTATACTTCATCTTCTGAATAAGAGCAAGATTCCTGTAATAAGGGACAATTCTCAAATCATTGTTGTAATACAGGCGATGAACTTTTTAATATCTACTCCCAATTTAGGGATTTAAAGATTAATGTTTTGTTTAATGACA
Source organism: Nicotiana tabacum (assembly GCF_000715075.1). NCBI lineage: Eukaryota > Viridiplantae > Streptophyta > Magnoliopsida > Solanales > Solanaceae > Nicotiana > Nicotiana tabacum. The sequence continues at coordinate 92,195,614 of NC_134084.1, forward strand.
ATTTGATTGATTTACTAAGGGTTATTAAAGACCCTGAATTAAGGTCCCGGCTAATAGATAAAATTCCTACGAATCCATAGGTAGGAACAGAGGTGGAAGAAATTCCATCTCAAAAAGGACCATACACCATGTCTGAAATCAGAAAAATGGTGAAAAATAACTCTCATCCTGAAAGTCTTGCTACTGTCCAAGATTTAAGTAATGAGATAAGTTATCTTAAGAAAGAAATCTCGGAATTAAAAGCTTCAAATGTAGCTTTAGATGAAAGAGTTTTCAAATTAGAAAATTCTGGGGTAATTAATACAGATCCCAGCATTAAGATTACTGAAATACATAATATTGCTAGTACTTCAGAAGAAAATACTGCTAGTACTTTATTGACAGTAATGGATTTTCCTGAAGATGAATTTTTAGAAAAATTACAATATTTTATCACTCAAAAGTTTTTAATAAAAATAACTCTTTTAATTGATTACAATTTTAAAAAAGAGTTTGTTGCTCTATTTGATAGTGGAGCAGATTTAAATTGTGTAAAAGAAGGAGTTATTCCCCCCAGATATTTTCATACAACCACTCACCGTTTAAAAAATGCTAGTGGTGGTGCTATGGGTATTTCATATAAATTACCTAAAGCTTATATTTGCCAACAAGACACATGCATTCCTGAGAGTTTTGTTTTGGTAAAAGACATTCAACAAGAAGTAATACTTGGTGTCCCATTTTTCATCAATTTAATTCCCTTTTTATATTGGGATACAAAACGTTTCACTGGTACCTATAATGGTAAGAGTATCACTTTTGAGTTTATAACTGAGTCAATCCAAAGATTTTTAAATGAGATTATTTCTAATAATATTTCTTCAAAAATTAATCAAATTGAGTTTTTGAAGAATGAAATTTGTTCCATTACAATTGGACAGGATTTATAAAATCCTAAGTTAGCAGAAAAAATCAATTTTCTCAAAAATCAATTTTCTACTTCTATTTGTGGTGACCATCCGAATCAATTTTGGAGTAGGAAAGGGCATATTATAAGTGATACCAAGGGGGGTACAGGATCGCTTCCGAATAGGTCTCAGGAAAAGAATTACAAGAACACCAGTCCTGGCCAGCTACTAAACTCTACAGTAAACCTTAAACCACGAGGCTCCTCACAACCCTTCAACGGCCACCTGCCTAAACGGGTTTACTAGCCCCACCGGTTAGGTTGGCCTAACCAAGGTCTACTGTCGAGATTGGTAACTGCCTGGTCTATATAGTTCTTAACCCAAAACCCCATCGGGTTGACACAGTAAACTCCTAACTACCAAGCATGCATAGTAAATAACCTTCGAAAACCAAGTTTAACACTTACATGTTTAGCCTATCATTTAGGCTAACAGTACTTGCAACAATAGAAGAGGGAAGGAGAAGAACAGTACCAGACCAGAGACCTTTGGTTGAATCCAGGCAACCTTTTTTGATTTTATTTTAAAATAGGAAATATTACAGAAAAGTTCTTTACAAGTGGAGAGAGAAACTAGAGAGAAGGCAGAGCTAATGCTTTTTCTAATGCCTGCATCTAGAGAATGAAAAATGATCCTTAAATAATGGATCAGTCTACAAACAAACAAAACTAAAAAGTAGAATTGGCCGACAAAATAATTACAGGTGTGGCCGACAAGATAAAAAGATAAAGTCTATAATTACAAACGGACAGATTGCTTTATAAAAGCAAATTCCCTTCAATAATGGAGGGACCTTTTACTTTATTAAAGTTGTTTTTATTACCCAAATAATTCATTGTATGGGGCCTTCTTATCCTTCATGTCTTATCTTTCCCTTTGTCGTTTATCCTTACAGAACATTCTTCTGTGATTTCCTTCAATTTTGAAAGAACATCTTCAATTTCTTCCATGTTTACTTCTGTATCAGAAGTACTTTGTGCTTCTCCTGCTACACATACTCCTTCATCTGAAGCAGTTGCTATTGAGGTCATAGATATATCATCCCATATTCTTGCTTCAAATTTTTTTGCAAGATCCTTCTTTATTTCCTCGAAGTATGCAGCGAGGATTTCTTTTTTGGATATGGCTCCCTTTTTCATTTGGAGTTTTTTGGTAACCTGTTGAAAAGGGCTGATTTCTCCTTCATTGATATTTGTCCTTTCTTGTTTGACATATACATCAATTTTGTCTTTAATTTGTTGAATTAATTTTTCACCAAATAATTTTCTCTGCTGGTTTGTTTGAAATAACTTTGTCCAAAATTTGTTATAAAAAATTCTTTGGAGGCAAGGAACTCCTTCATTGGTATACCAACTTCTACATCCCATTTCATAATCCAAGGGATAGAAAATTCTATAAAAAAATATATAGCGGCAATTCCATCGTAAAAGATATTATCTTTTTGTAATGAAATAATCATTGGAGATATATCTACCCATTGAGTATATAAACTCTTAAATAGAGGAGGAAGTATTTCTAATGATGGACCATATGACTTCCACCATCTAAAGAACCAATTTGGAATTTGTTGACTATTCATATTAGAACATAACTTAATGAACCATGAGTGTTTCCTATTAGGATTCTCATAGAGGAAAGTTTTATTAAAACTTTCAACATAGTCCCAATAATTAAATTTAACTGAGACTTTCTGATCAGGATGAGTATATTCTCGATCCTTAAGAGTACTCATACCCCATTCATCTGTAGGTATAACCTTTTTGATAATAATCTTTGAAAAACTATAAGTTTTCTTGGTATTGGCAGGATAAAAATGCTTAATTTCAGCTGATCCTATCGTTGAGAGTATAATCTCATAGTGCATCCTGTATTTATAAGCAGGAGTAGCGTATGACACTGTATCAAAGTATCTGGTCATTAATTTCCATGGGTTATCCTTCCATTTAAGGTCGGATTATTCCAAAAGAATTATTAACTCTTTTGTATCCTTTCGGTTATAAACCTCAAGGTTTTCATTGCTATCCTCTGATATAACTGAGGAATAAGTTGGTACATTAGATGATGTACCCTCATCTTTTTTGGATTGTATAAAATTCATAAATTCCTTATATAAAGGATGATCCATATTACCTCCTGCTATATTAGCAGCAATTAATTTTTGGCTTCCCATTTGGGCGAGAATATTATTCCCTCTGCCTTCGGCAGATGCCCTTCCTCTTCCTCTTCCTCGAGGAGGTCTATATGTAGGCCTCATAATCTGTAATACAAAATAAAGAACTATGAGTTCAAATATTCTCTTGTAAGAAAGTCAGGAAGGGTATTATCAGACCCTTTTTATATATTATTTCAAAATTAAAAGGGGCTAATAAAGCTTGCCACATTGCAAACATTTGTTTAGAAACATCATGTTTAAAATCTTTATTAAAGATAAACTTTGTCGCTTGACAGTCAGTCTTAATAAGAAATTTTTTATTATATAAATCAGTTTGAAATTTCATAACACATTTGACAATAGCAAGAATTTCTTTAGCTACAGTTGCATAATTTTCTAGGAATTATTACATTTACCAGAATAAAACTGAACAAGATATTCTTGTTTATCTATGGGAGAACATTGTTTTAATATTCCTCCATAACCAATACGAGAGGCATCAGTTTCCACAATATTTGCCCAATTAGGATTGGCGAGAGTTAAACATGGAAGGTTATTAAACTTTATTTTAATTCTCTTAACTGCTTCAGTATGACTGTCAGTCCAAGCTTTGGGGTTCTTCTTTAATATTTCATAAAGAATAGCAGTATCTTTAGCAATGTCCTTTATAAAAGGAGAAATGTAATTTAAACTTCCTAGAAATCTCTGAAGTCGGGTTTTATCCGTAATTATATCAGGAAATTTAGAAGCAAATTCAATACTTCTATTTATTGGAATAATCCTCCCCTTCTCAATGTTATGACCCAAAAATCTTATAGAAGTTTGGAAAATCATCATTTTTGGTTTTGATATAACTAAACCATTTTGAATAATAATCTTTTTGAATAAGTCTAAATGTATGAAATGAGCTTCTAGATTTTTTGAAAATACTAGAATATCATCAATATAAACTATTATAAAATCTGTATAAGGAAGGAAAATATCATTCATAATTTTTTGAAATTCAGAGGGAGTATTTTTCAAACCAAACGGCATAACATTCCATTCATATTGGTCCATTGGCACATTAAAAGCAGTTTTATATCTATCTGATTCAAATATCTGAATCTGCCAATAACCTGATTTTAAATCAAATTTTGAAAATATAATGGCATCATGAAGTCTATCCAGTAAATCCTTTTTATTGGGGATAGGATATCTAATCCATTTTAACACCTTATTAAGGGGTTTATAATTTATTACTAATCTAGGAACTCATCGTTCCTGCTCAGCATGCTTATTTACATAAAAAGCAGTACAAGACCATTTAGATCTTGAGGGTCTAATTAAACCCTTTTGCTGTAGAGAATCAATTTTCTTTTTGCATAACTCCAAATACTCAGAGTTCATTTGACAAGGTCGAGCCTTGGTAGGGATATTATCCTCAGAAAAGTCTTCTTCATATTGAAGACTTATAATATGCTTTTTTCTACTCCAAAATTGATTCGGATGGTCATCGCAAATAGAAGTAGAAAATTAATTTTTGAGAAAATTGATTTTTTCTGCTAAGTTAGGATTTTTAAAATCCTGTCCAATTGTAATGAACAAATTTCATTCTTCAAAAACTCAATTTGATTAATTTTTGAAGAAATATTATTAGAAATAATCTCATTTAAAAATCTTTGGACTGGCTCAGTTATAAACTCAAAAGTGATACTCTTACCATTATAGGTACCAGTGAAACGTTTTGTATCCCAATATAAAAAGGGCATTAATTTGATGAAAAATGGGACAACAAGTATTACTTCTTGTTGAATGTCTTTTACCAAAACAAAACTCTCAGGAATGCATGTGTCTTGTTGGCAAATATAAGCTTTAGGTAATTTATATGAAATACCCATTGCACCACCACTAGCATTTTTTAAACGGTGAGTGGTTGTATGAAAATATCTGGCGGGAATAACTCCTTCTTTTACACAATTTAAATCTGCTCCACTATCAAATAGAGCAACAAACTCTTTTTTGAAATTGTAATCAATTAAAAGAGTTATTTTTATTAAAAACTTTTGAGTGATAAAATATTATAATTTTTCTAAAAATTCATCTCCAGGAAAATCCATTACTGTCAATAAAATACTAGCAGTATTTTCTTCTGAAGTACTAGCAATATTATCTATTTCAGTAATCTTAATGCTGGGATCTGTATTAATTACCCCAGAATTTTCTAATTTGAAAACTCTTTCATCTAAAGCTACATTTGAAGCTTTTAATTCCAAGATTTCTTTCTTGAGATAACTTATCTCATTACTTAAATCTTGGACAGTAGCAAGACTTTCAGGCTAGGACTTATTTTTCACCATTTTTCTGATTTCAGACATGGTGTAAGGTCCTTTTTGAGATGGAATTTCATCTACCTCTGTTCCTGCCTCTGGATTCGTAGGAATTTTATCTATTAGCTGAGACCTTAATTCAGGGTCTTTAATAACCCTTAGTAAATCAATCAAATTGTCATTAGACAAAACATTAATCTTCAAATCCTTAAATTAGGAGTAGATATTAAAAAGTTCATCGTCAGTATTACAACAATGATTTGAGCATTGTCCCTTATTACAAGAATCTTGCTCTTCTTCAGAAGATGAAGTATAACTTTCTTCATGAAGGACCCATAGTTCTTCACTTGTTGATGATGATCCTTCATCAGTATCAGATATTTCTGGAGAAGAATTCAAAAGAATCTTACATAAAGAATCTTTGATATGATCATCTAAATCCAGTTCTTTGATCTTATCATTGATCTTGCAATCTTTTGCGTAATGGCCTACTCTTCCACATTTATAACAGGCCTAAGCGTTTTTAGACTTTATAAAACCCTTTCTGGCTTTATTAAAAGCCTTTCTTCTTTGGGTTTTTTTATGCCGTTTTTCCGGCGAACCCTTCTTCTTTTTGAAATCCTTTTTATGGGATTTCTTTCTTTTGGACGGTATATCAATGGCGAATTGTTCACAGAATTCACCTAGTTGTTGTCTCTCAGTGAGACGATGTTTCTTAATTTGTTGGTTTAGCTTGATCTCATTACATAGAGCTAAACCTTCCTGAGTGCATACACTAAATAATTTACCATATGAGTAATTATGATAATCAATACTCAATCCAGTGCCTCTAAGGACTTTTCGAATCCTTTCAGCAAATAAAGGCGGGTGTCCATCTATGAACTTAGACTTCCAATGAGTACTATTACTCTTTAGTAATTCCATCACTCCGGATAAGAAAACATCTTTATACCATCTAAAATATGTGAGGGTTTTACACCTCAAATTATGGAGCATTGTCCTAATGGTCTCACTATTAGCAGACCATCTTCCAGAAAAGTGTTCAATGATAATCATGACTAAAGAATAGACTGAGTTTTGAACAATCTTATCATCTTCAGTCTTGGTTGCATGCATTATTTGAAAGTGTTGGTCTTGGGTGAGATAATTATCCCACCAACCTTTGTAACGACCCGACCGGTCGTTTTGAGCTCCGGCGCGTCATTCAGCAGTTTGAGGCCATGAGCGGCTTCATCTCAGGTATATTAACTTGTGTGTATGGTCAGAATTAAAATTCAGGAAGTTTGGAGTCAAATCTAAATGGAAATTCTCATTTTGAAAGCTTAAAATTGAGGAAATGAACTAGGATTGGAATTTTGAGTAAACGACCTCGGAATTGGGATTCGAAGGTTCCAGCAGGTTCGTATGATGATTTCGGACTTGGGCGTATGCCCGGATCGGGTTTTGGATAACCCAGGAGCGTTTTGGCGCCTATTGTGGAAGATAACATTTTAGAAGAAATTGCATCAGTTTGGTTTAAAATGCATTTCAGTGTTATTGATGTCTGTTTGGGATTCCGAGACTGGGAGTAGCTCCGTATGGTGATTTTGGATTTGGGAGCGCGATCGGAAGTGAATTCGGAGGTCCGTAGGTCATTTTGGAGTCGTTCGGCTAATAAGGGAAAATTGAAGGTTTTTGAGAAAATTTGGCCGGAAGTGGAAATTTTGATATCGGATTCGAAATGCGAATTTTATGATTTGGATAGCTTCGTTAGGTTATTTGGGACTTAGGAGTGTGTCCGGAATATTTTTGTGTTGAAATATATGAATTATGTGAAAAATTTGAAGAATTTTGATATTTAATATTGTTAAAATTGACTTTGGTCAACATTTTTGGTAAACGGACCCGGACCCGTGATTTTTCGATCTTGAAAGGTCCATAGAATAATATGGGAGTTGAACGTGTTTCCGGAATCGAATTCTGAGGTCCCAGGCCCCAGAAATGAATTTTTTCGTGAAATTGTTTTCTGAAAATGTTTAAGGAAAATAAAAATAAAATTTGACCAGAAAGTAATGGTATCGGGCTCGTATTTTGGTTCTGATGCCCGGTACAGGTCATATATGTTGGTTAAGCTCTTCCTGTAAAGTTTGGTTACAAACGGACGTTGTTTGACGGGTTTCGGCCTTAAATTGGAAAATTTGAAAGTTTATGAAATTTGAAAGAATTCTTGGATTTAAGGCTCAAATCATTGATTTTGATGTTATTTTGGCGATTTGATCGCTCGAGCAAGTTTGTGTGATGTTTTAGAGTCAGTGTTCATATTTGGTTTGGAGCCCCGAGGGCTCGGGAGTGTTTCGGAGGTGTCTCGGAGTAATTTCGGACTTAGGAAAAATTGCAGAAAATTGCAGAAATTCTGCTGCGAGTAGTCAAGTTTGAAAGCTCATATCTTGTAATCTATAAGAAATCAGAAAAAGTGCAAAACACAAAAGTTGTAGCCCATACATTCTAGTTGTCGGAAAGTTAAACCATTTGCGATTTGGATATCATCTCAAAAAGTTACGATGGATCGAAAAGGGCTGCTGGAGCAATTTCGGCAGAATTTACGATGCACTTTAGAAGCTCATATCTCGGGATATATAAAGAGTTATGTGGTGTACAACCTTTCAAATTAAAGATCTTTGAGTCTAGTTTCTAAATCTTCAAACCGTTTGTCATTTGGATATTTATACAAGACGTTATGGGTGTTTAAACAGAAGGTGTCCGACAAGGAACAATTTTAATAGGATGTACAACTTGTATAACACAAGTGCAAGGTACAACTCAACGAAGCGCATGCAGATTCTTTTATACACGGATTTAGCTCACTTTTCTTCATTTCTTCAAAGGATGGACGATTTTTGGGGAGCTTCAAGAGGGGATTTTCATTATCAATGTGAAGGTAAGTTATCCCCACCTATTTTGAGTTAAGTACATCAATTATGTATGGATTTGATCATGAAAATTGTAGAAAAATTAAGGATTTAGGCCTAGGGATTTGAAAATAAGATTTGGTGATTTGAGGGATCAAATGAACTCCGATTTTAGTAAATTTTATATGTACGGACTCGTGGCAAGACGAGGAATCCGGTGATGTGACTTTCGTAATTTTTCGAGAAGTGAGCCCAGGGCTCGGGTTTTGCTAATTTCTGGATTTTCGACATTTTTCGAGTCTTTTCGATTGGGTTATATTCCCTTAGCGTATTGTGACGTATTCGTTGTGGTTTTGACTAGATTCGACGCGCGAAGAGGTCGATTCAAGAGGAAAGGGCATCGCGGACTAGTCTACGGCTGGTTAGAGGTGAGTAATAGATGTAAATGCTGTTCTGAGGGTTTGAAACCCCGGACTTTCACATCGTAACGCTATATTGAGGCATGACACGCACTCCATGGCGAGTGTGGGGTCGGATACTATTGAGGATTGTGACTTGGTCCATCCCGTGTGATGTTTATATTATACTGGTGATTGATACACATACTTCATTGATATTACGGGGTTTGATGCCATGTTTTGGGCCTTGTGCCGATTTGTAAAATCCTTCGAGGATTGATATTACTGCTTAGCATGATTTGCATATCATTTAATTTCAGTCCAAGGTTTTAAATGTTGTTTTGCAAACTCAGCCATAATTCTAAGTGTTGAAAACTTAAATGATATTTTTAAAAATATTCCGGGCTGGGAACTTCTGTTTTGTAAATGCCCAAGGGGTATTATATTATTTTCTGGACTGATTATAAAGTGACTTGAAACAGTGGTAACAATGACACTTCGTGATATACTTGAAATAGTGGTAACAATGACACTGTGTGATATACTTGAAACAGTAGTAACAATGACACTGTGATATACTTGAAACAGTGGTAACAATGACACTGTGTGATATACTTGAAATAGTGGTAACAATGACACTGGATGATATACTTGAACAGTGGCAACAATGGCACTGTATGATATAAATTGGTCAGGTAACAATGGCTGACCGGTCAGGTAACAATGACTGACCAAGATATTGCGCTTGGGCTGTAGGAGCCCCTCCGGAGTCTGTACACACCCCCAGTGAGCGCCGTCGACGATAAATAAATATGGATGGCTCGGGCTGCACGCCGCAGTGGGTACTGGAATGTACCATCATATGCATTGCATTGCATTCATGGATTTCTATTTATACTGTTGTTTAGCTGCTCAGTTCCATATGTTGCTGTATATTTGGATTTTAGCTTACTTTGTGTATTTACTGGATTTTCTTATCTTCGGACTGTAGTTACTTTTATTACTCACTGGGTCGGAGTACTCACTTTACTCCCTGCACCTTGTGTGCAGATCCAAGGTAGTCTCAGGCTTAGTAGATCCAGTTGATCAGCAGATCCAGCTTCTAGGAGTATCGAGGTAGCTGCACGGCGTTCGCAGTCATTGATCTTCTCCCTCCTATCCTATCTCTTTATTTCCGCATTATCAGACTTTGGATATACCATGTATTAGGATGATATTCTGTATTCTAGAGGCTCAAATTCGTGACACCGGGTCCTAGTGAGATTATATTGTGTATTTTGTTAAATTCTTCAGTACTTTAATCTTGCTTAATTGATATTTCTTTCCGCTATTTTTGATAAATTGGGTTAAGTGTTGAATAATGGTCGGGCTTGCCTAGTAGTGTGCTGGGCACCATCACGACCGGGATTTGGGTCGTGACAAGTTGGTATCAGAGCCTAGGTTACTTGGTTTCGTGAGTCATGAGCCGGTTTAGTAGAGTCTCGTGGATCGGTACGGAGACGTCTGTACTTATCCTCGAGAGGCTGCCGAACCTTTAGGAAAACTTCACATTCTTGAATTCTTATCATGCGTCCTTGATTCAGCTTGAAAAGAAACTTTTGAAATTCCTTCCGCATGATCGTATGCACCAACGGGTGCTCAGTATCAGATGTGTCTCGATGGCTTTGATTCCCCGATCGAGGGGCGAGGTGTAATCTCTGTGAGTTTGAAGTTAGACCAGTCTGGAGGACTTGAGGCCAAATCTTTGCCAATGGCTTGAGCACCGAGGTGCTGATTTTGTGAGCAAGTGTTTTGAACTCATATGTTCATTATTGTCCTTGTTAGCCGGAATGGCGGTTGGATATCCACGTGATGAGTATGTTAATGTTGCGAGGTGTATTTGTACGACTTGGTAGTGGCGAAGAAGCCTACTGGATAGTAGATGAACTGTTAAGTGATTCGTTTCTTATTGTGATCTGTTGAGTAGCCCGAGTTATGGGCGCGTGAAGAATATTTTTTCGTGTCTCCTAGTTAAATAAGTCTGGGAGCTGAGATCGCTTCCGTAAATGTATTATGACGAAATCGTTGAGTCAAGGAGACCACCTTAAAGGTCGAAAATATTAAAGAAAGAATATGTTCCTACTTGGTTGAATAGCCCAATAATGGAGGGTTGAAGGGTATTTTCTATGTGTTATGATTCAAATAGGTGCAACGCATGTCCATGTATCAATTTAGATTTATGTAATTGATATGCATTGTGATGCTTTGTCAAGTTGTGGATGTGTTGTTAGGATAGTTTTGGTGATTCTCTGGCAGGTGGATAGGACCAATTACAAAGGAGGCTCTGCCGAAATTTTTGAAAAATTTTAGGACTTAGTAAAAAAAAAAATTGGTCGCCTAGAGAGTGGGCTTAACTGTTGTGTGAGTAAATGCAAGAATTGCAGAAGAGTTAAAATTCCAGATGATTCGTGTTTCCACGAGCTTATGATGGAGTGAGTTTAATCTCACCATGATATTACGACAGCAATAGAGTATATGTGTTGTGATCTATGGCTTCGAGCCAAGTTGGGGAGCTTGCTGTTGATTAGCTGATTGCACGGTTTATTACTTGCGTGAATTCTGGTTATTGGCGTATTGGTGGGTTATTGCAGCTACGGAAAAGGACCATGAGTGGTAATTTGAGTAAATAAATTGTTGGATGCATGCTATGGTTAGCCTTATTGGCTCATATTTAGACTTGAGGGAAGATTCATGATTTATGCCTCGTATAGGTGCAAGCTTCGAGGAAAGTGATTCCGTTGGGTGCTTTATCGAGATGGTATTCATATGTTATAAAATTCAGTAGAGTTGGTTGTATTCGGGTCCAAGTCAGAGCTGGGTGGCTCTCAATAGCGGTCCTAGTGAATTCAAGAGGCAAAGTGTGGTGCCTGATGACTCTGAGTCTATAAGTACAGTTAAGAGTCAAGCTTTTGAAGCAGCTTATGAAGAAAGACACATAATGTTCTATGATGTTTTGACTTGCGGTGTAGCATTGAGAGACATGAAATGGTCATGGTTTTTGAGACAGCATGGTCTCATGATTTAAGGTCACTCGGGGTGAGTGCGTTGGAATAAGTTAGGTGTTGAAGGGAGATATTATTATTTCTAAGGCAATCAAGGATAAACTGGAAGGAAGTAGATGATTAGCCATAGTTGAGTTGGAATATTGGTTTCAGTGATCGGTTCGTTCAGCGTGATCGAGTTATGCATGTGATTTGTGGCGGTGCGTGTGAGTCTTGTCGGCCGTAGTGATTGATGTTATTCTGAATCATTCTTCTGTTAGGGCCTGTTATGAGTAGGCGGATCCCGGAGGGTTATGGCAGCTTGGACCACTACTTAGAGATTGGCATATTCGACGGTTATGAGAATTCGCCTGTATATTGCTATAGTTCTCCTGAAGTGAGTTAAATGGAAGGTCTTATGTGATGAACTATTAGCCTATCGGCGGTTCAAGAGTTGTGATAGAAATCGCGTCTATCGTATATTGGCACGTGAGGTGCAGTGAGTGGTATGGAATTTGAAGTAAGGACCAAGGTTGCAGTTTGGTCAATGACTGTAATGTCACGATCTCGGATGAGCAGTATATGAGTTTCAGTGTTTCGAGTAAGATGGATATTGACGTCAGTATCACCTGAGGTCGGTGTTCTGTGAGAAAGGCTTTGCATCCTGGTTAGGGATTCTTGATTGCTTTTCAGCGTTAGTGCAACTGGTGGTTTGGATGTGCAGACCCGTTAATTATTTCGGAAGATGGTGGGAGCTTGTCCCACAGGAATATTGTATAAGTGTGACATGTAGTCACTTGATTAATTAGAAATTTAAACCAAGTATGAGGATTTTGGTAATATTATCCATTTGAGAATTTATGCCTGGAGGGCACTCTGTTTATTGGGTTATGGACCTGTGAAAGATTATTGGCCTAGCTTGGCACGATCAGAGTCAACTTGAGGTCGGTGGATAGATTTAAATATGGAAGTGAGCCTTACGTCAGGCCAGTTGTGTTTATTTCAGCAATGCGCTCTTTATGAAAGGATAGTCACAGTCTTATTTCGTGGTCAGCTAATTTATGTAAAGATATATTGCGCCGTATGAGTTGTGAGACGGCTTGGTAAATTACTTTTGTGTTGAGGTTCCGCTCAGCGGTGATATTATATGAGCAGGATGGCTCTTGAGACTTAGATCATGTATCGCACCTCAGTTGTGCCTGAGTTTGTAGCCTATAGAGCTATATGTTTCCTTGGGAATGGTATTATGCACCTTAGTGTGTTTATGACCGATATTCGGTATTTTGATGTGATGAGCTATTCAGCTCGACGTATATCTCCTTATGTGAGTTCTATATGTGGATCGGGTGGCACACCGCCATGGGTATGTTGTTTGGATCGGGTTGCACGCCGCAACAGTGTGATGTTCAGTTCAGTGCCCATATTTGCTTTTGTGTGTTCTGTTTCCCTGTTTTCTGAGGAAGTCTATGTTAGTGTGCGAGTTGAGTAGTTCCTTCTAGAGTTCGCCTTCCTTTTGTATCGCGTTCGAATTGATAGCATACTGGCACATTGTGGCGTCTTGTGGGATTTTTGATTATGTCTGAGGTAGCTTATTGCCTGATCAGTTCGTACTGGGTGAGACGAGGTTACTAGATTTGGGGTCAGTGCAAACTGATTATATGAAGTATATTATAGAGCAAAGATCATTCTTTGGTTTGGGACAAGGTAATGGAAATTGTCAGGAGTGTAGATCCAATGAATTGTTGATTCAGCAGTTGGTTGTGAATTTCGACACATCTCTTCAGTCGTATCGGTGTAAAAAAATAATAATAATAATAATAATAATAATAATAATAATAATAATAATAATAATAAAATAAACTAGAGCAAGACCTGTGTAGATCATGAGATGCAATTGGAAGCATCAGATTCATGGAACTCCGACTATTATGTTTAAAGAATGTTATTGTGGTTCTATGAGTAAAGTGATGCAAAGTGTGAATTCAGCAAAGTTATGCAGTCATGTTTGGGTACAGCGTGTGGAGATTGATATGGTAGTCGTACGATGGAAACATGCTTAGGAGGGAAATTCAGGATGTTGGAATTGGGCCTAATGGCTTATTTGCTTGAATAAATAAGTATATCTACAGAATTATCGAGCTAATGTGCTCAACGGAGTAATGGTAGCATGGGAAGGTGCATGATATGTTAAACAAGCTATTTCAGACTACTTCAGTGTAGTTCTCAGCATGTTCGAGGACGAACGTATGTTTAAGTGGGGGAGATTGTAACGACCCGACCGGTCGTTTTGAGCTCCGGCGCGTCATTCAGTAGTTTGAGGCCATGAGCGGCTTCATCTCAGGTATATTGACTTGTGTGTATGGTCAGAATTAAAATTCAGGAAGTTTGGAGTCAAATCTAAATGGAAATTCTCATTTTGAAAGCTTAAAATTGAAGAAATGAACTAGGATTGGAATTTTGAGTAAACGACCTCGGAATTGGGATCCAAAGGTTCCAGCAGGTTCGTATGATGATTTCGGACTTGGGCGTATGCCCGGATCGGGTTTAGGATAACCCGGGAGCGTTTTGGCGCCTATTGTGGAAGATAATATTTTAGAAGAAATTGCATCAGTTTGGTTTAAAATGCATTTCAGTGTTATTGATGTCCGTTTGGGATTCCAAAACTGGGAGTAGCTCCGTATGGTGATTCTTGATTTGGGAGCGCGATCGGAAGTGAATTCGGAGGTCCGTAGGTCATTTTGGAGCCGTTCGGCTAAAGAGGGAAAATTGAAGGTTTTTGAGAAAATTTGGCCGGAAGTGGAAATTTTGATATCGGATTCGAAATGCGAATTTTATGGTTTGGATAGCTTCGTTAGGTTATTTGGGACTTAGGAGTGTGTCCGGAATATTTTTGTGTTGAAATATATGAATTATGTGAAAAATTTGAAGAATTTTGATATTTAATATTGTTAAAGTTGACTTTGGTCAACATTTTTGGTAAACGGACCCGGACCCGTGAGTTTTCGATCTTGAAAGGTCCATAGAAAAATATGGGAGTTGAACGTGTTTCCGGAATCGAATTCCGAGGTCCCAGGCCCGAGAAATGAATTTTTTCGTGAAATTGTTTTCTGAAAATGTTTAAGGAAAATGAAAATGAAATTTGATCAGAAAGTAATGGTATCGGGCTCGTATTTTGGTTCTGATGCCCGGTACAGGTCATATATGTTGGTTAAGCTCTTCCTGTAAAGTTTGGTTACAAACGGACGTTGTTTGACGGGTTTCGGCCTTAAATTGGAAAATTTGAAAGTTTATAAAATTTGAAAGAATTCTTGGATTTAAGGCTCAAATCATTGATTTTGATGTTATTTTGGCGATTTGATCGCTCGAGCAAGTTTGTGTGATGTTTTAGAGTCAGTGTTCATATTTGGTTTGGAGCCCCGAGGGCTCGGGAGTGTTTCGGAGGTGTCTCGGAGTGATTTCGGACTTAGGAAAAATTGCAGAAAATTGCAGAAATTCTGCTGCGAGTAGTCCAGTTTGGAAGCTCATATCTTGTAATCTATAAGAAATCGGAAAAAGTGCAAAACACAAAAGTTGTAGCCCATACATTCTAGTTTTCGGAAAGCTAAACCATTCGTGATTTGGATATCATCTTAGAAAGTTACGATGGATCGAAAAGGGCTGCTGGAGCAATTTCGGCAGAATTTACGATGCACTTTAGAAGCTCATATCTCGGGATATATAAAGAGTTATGTGGTGTACAACCTATCAAATTAAAGATCTTTGAGTCTAGTGTCTAAATCTTCAAACAGTTTGTCATTTGGATATTTATATAAGATGTTATGGGTATTTAAACAGAAGGTGTCCGACAAGGAACAATTTTAATAGGATGTACAACTTGTATAGCAAAAGTGCAAGGTACAACTCGACGAACCACATGCAGATTCTTTTATACACGGATTTAGCTCACTTTTCTTCATTTCTTCAAAGGATGGACGATTTTTGGGGAGCTTCAAGAGGGGATTTTCATTATCAATGTGAAGGTAAGTTATCCCCACCTATTTTGAGTTAAGTACATCAATTATGTATGGATTTGAGCATGAAAATTGTAGAAAAATTGAGGATTTAGGCCTAGGGATTTGAAAATAAGATTTGGTGATTTGAGGGGTCAAATGAACTCCGATTTTGGTAAATTTTATATGTACGGACTCGTGGCGAGACGAGGAATCCGGTGATGTGACTTTCGTAATTTTTCGAGAAGTGAGCCCGGGGCTCGGGTTTTGCTAATTTCTGGATTTTCGACATTTTTCGAGTCTTTTCGATTGGGTTATATTCCCTTAGCCTATTGTGACATATTCGTTGTGGTTTTGACTAGATTCGACGCACGAAGAGGTCGATTCAAGAGGAAAGGGCATTGCGGACTTGTCTACGGCCGGTTAGAGGTGAGTAATAGATGTAAATGTTGTTCTGAGGGTTTGAAACCCCGGACTTTCACATCGTAACGCTATATTGAGGCGTGACACGCACTCCATGGTGAGTGCGTGGGTCGGATACTATTGGGGATTGTGACTTGGTCCATCCCGTGTGATGTTTATACTATACTGGTGATTGATACACATACTTCATTGATATTACGGGGCTTGATGCCATGTTTGGGGCCTTGTGCCGATTTGTAAAATCCTTCGAGGATTGATATTACTGCTTAGCATGATTTGCATATCATTTAATTTCAGTCCAAGGTTTTAAATGCTGTTTTGCAAACTCAGCCATAATTCTAAGTGTTGAAAACTTAAATGATATTTTTAAATGTATTCCGGGCTGGGAACTTCTGTTTTGTAAATGCCCAAGGGGCTTATTATATTATTTTCTGGACTGATTATAAAGTGACTTGAAACAGTGGTAACAATGACACTGTGTGATATACTTGAAATAGTGGTAACAATGACACTGTGTGATATACTTGAAACAGTGGTAACAATGACACTGTGATATACTTGAAACAGTGGTAACAATGACACTGTGTGATATACTTGAAATAGTGGTAACAATGACACTGGATGATATACTTGAACAGTGGCAACAATGGCACTGTATGATATAAATTGGTCAGGTAACAATGGCTGACCGGTCAGGTAACAATGACTGACCAAGATATTGCGCTTGGGCTGTAGGAGCCCCTCCGGAGTCTGTACACACCCCCAGTGAGCGCCGTCGACGATAAATAAATATGGATGGCTCGGGCTGCACGCCGCAGTGGGTACTGGAATGTACCATCATATGCATTGCATTGCATTCATGTATTTCTATTTATACTGTTGTTTAGCTGCTCAGTTTCATATGTTGCTGTATATTTGGATTTTAGCTTACTTTGTGTATTTACTGGATTTTCTTATCTTCGGACTGTAGTTACTTTTATTACTCACTGGGTCGGAGTACTCACTTTACTCCCTGCACCTTGTGTGCAGATCCACGGCAGTCTCAGGCTCAGTAGATACAGTTGATCAGCATATCCAGCTTCTGGGAGTATCGAGGTAGCTGCACGGCGTTCGCAACCATTGATCTTCTCCCTCCTATCCTATCTCTTTATTTCCGCATTATCAGACTTTGGATATACCATGTATTAGGATGATATTCTGTATTCTAGAGGCTCAAATTCGTGACACCGGGTCCTAGTGAGATTATATTGTGTATTTTGTTAAATTCTTCAGTACTTTAATCTTGCTTAATTGATATTTCTTTCCGCTATTTTTGATAAATTGGGTTAAGTGTTGAATAATGGTCGGGCTTGCCTAGTAGTGTGTTGGGCGCCATCACGACCGGGATTTGGGTCGTGACAACCTTTTAGTTGACCAGTAAATCCAGCAATAATCATTTCTACTATTGCTCTATCTGTATTTTTATTAACTTTACAGATAGTACTATACATCAGCATCCTATGTACTGTTGTATAGATTTGTCTTTCAGCAAGACCATCTATATTCCATTCATAGATATCTGACCCACTGTAACCTTGGTGGTAGTGGTCATTGTCATGTTCCTCTATTAGGACATCTTGAGGAGTTGCTCTTGGATAGTAAAACATTCTTTGGTATGGTTTTCGAGCATACTTTTCAGAGATTTTATTAATCTCGTCATCTACTCTCAGATTGCTGGTAGATGCATGCTCTAAACTTAGAGGACTAACTCTAAATTCACTGTGACGACCCGTCCCGTCGTCTCATGAGTTACCGCCCCGTTTCCCCCATTTTTATGCTTCTTCATGTTTCGTTATCGGTATTCGGTGTTAGAGTTAAATCGGATTAGCTTTGATAGGAAATGAGACACTTAGTCTCTTTAAGGAAGGCTTGTTTTGGAAAAAAGTCAACCGAATGTTGACTATTGAGTTAGAAGGCTCGGATGTGATTTCCGGTGATTCGGTTAGCTTCGGGGGATGATATGTGGCTTAAGAGTGTGATCGGAATTTATTTTGGAGGTCCGGAGTAGAATTAGGCTTGAATTGGCCAAGTTAGTATTTTGGCGAATTCCGGTTGGCAGTTGAGATTTTGATACGGGGGTCGAAATGGAATTTAGAGAGTTGCAGTAGCTTCGTTAGGTGATTTTGGATGTGTGTGCAAAATTTCAGATCATTCGGAAGTGTTTTGGTCGGGTTTTTGATCAAATGCGTATTTCGGAAGTTTTTAAGAAATTAGGCTTGAATTCGATGAGTTTTGGGTAATTTAATGTTGTTTGAGGTGTTTTGATGATTGGAAGAGGTTTGAATAATGTTATGAATTATGTTGGCATGTTTGGTCGGGGTCCCATGAGGCTCGGATAAGTTTTTGAAGAGTTTTGGAAGATTTTTGTCGTTTGAGCATAAGCATGTAATGATCCAAAGGTCTATTTTTAGTTCGAGAGATCGAAATTTTATTTCGAGATTTCCAGAATTTAAATAATGAACTATACGAGTGATCTGAAAATTTTGGTCTAATTTCATCAAGTCGCGATTGGGTTTTTGACACGAAATATTAGTTAATTGTTTAACGAGCGAAATGGATATCGCACTGAGCAAACGAGCTCCGAATTGAGTTTCGATTGAAGGACTATGTTTGTATCATTATTTGTGACTCATAGGAATAAGAATCATCGAATTCCGAGTTCATATGATGGCGTTAGAGCCATTTTAGTAAAAAGAAAAGTGCTGCAATTTCTTTGGCTGCTGCTGTATTTTTTTTAGCAGCGTGAACAGTAACCGCGCGGGTGAACAATGACCACGCGCGTGAACAGTACTTCCGAAAAATTCTGAGCAGTGAGTTTATAAAACGCTTCATCCGCGATTTTGGGTCATTTTTCCTCCATGGTTGATCATTTTGAGAGCTTCTTGGTGGAGATTAAAGAGGGATTCAAGGGGGAACGACTTGAGGTAAGTTTCTTGGACTTAGAACTCATTTTTATTGTGAATTCCACCTAGAGATTCATGAAATATAAGCCTACAAATCAAGAACTAGGGCTTGAATTTTGAAACCAAACAATTAGGATTTGATGGGTCATTTGAACTCGGATTTGGGAGTTCTTGGTATGTATAGACTCGTGGCGAGACAAGGAATCCGGATATATTAATTTTCTGATTTTTCGAGACGTGGGCCCGGGGCTCGGGTTTTGTCAAATTCGTGAATTTTGATATTTTTTGATTACTTTAGATTGGGTATTGTCTCTTTAGCATAATGCGACATATTCGTTGTGATTTTGGGCAGATTCGTTGCACGAGGAGGGTAATTTGAGAGACAAGGGCATAGCGAGCTAGACTTTGACCGTCTTGAGGTGAGTAATTAATGTAAATGATGTCCTGAAGGTTTGAAATCCCGGAATTTCACATCATAACTCTATATTGAGGTGACTTGCACGCCGGATAACGGGCGTGGGGTAGAGCACCATTGGGGATTGTGACTTGGTCCGTCCCGAGAGATGTTTGTACCGTGTTTTCTACTTGAACTAAATTGAGAATCATCCTTACTTAGATTTAATTGTTATATTTGGGCTTCTTACCAATTATTTGAATCCTTCAGGGATTGATATCACTGCTTTCGCATATTTTGCATATCATTTGACCTCAGTCCAAGGTTTTAAATACTGTTTTGCAAACTCAGCCATCTTTCTAAGATTTAAAAACTTAAATGATATTTCTAAATGATATTTCGGGCTGAGAACTACTGTTTTACAAATGCCCAAGGGGCTTATGATGGTTTCTGGACTGAGCATGGATCGGGCTGCACGCTGCAGCAGTATTACATTGATATTGAGGCCGAGAGCCTGGTTGAGTACATTATTGAGGCCGAGAGCCTGGTTGATTATACTGAGATTGATATGAGGTCGAGGGCCTAGATTTGATGCCACAAGATGGCTTGATATTGCGCTTGGGCTGTAGGAGCCCCTCCGGAGCCTGCACACACCCCCAGTGAGCGCCATTGACAATAAATAAATGAATGGCTCGGGATGCACGCCGCAGTGGGTACTAGAGTGTACCATCATATGCATTGCATTGCACTCATGCATTTGTTTTTATCGATTATACCTGTCTCAGTATTTGGTACTCTAATTTAATTGACTTGTTGCTTCACTATTTGTTGTTCTAAACAGCCAATTATAGTTTACTTTGTATTTTTCCATGATTTCTTATTCTCAACCTTTATTTATGTTTATTACTCACTGGGTCGGAGTACTCACATTACTCCCTGCACCTTGCGTGCAGATCTAGGTACACCACAGACTGAGTGAGGATTTGTTTAACTGAATAGCAGTATCCGGGAGTATTGAGGTAGCTGCATGGCATTCGCCGCCTTGATCTCTCCCCTCTATCTCTATCTTTTATTCCGCATTTTTCCTAGACAGACTTGTAATAGGTGGATATTCTGTATTAGAGGCTCATATTCGTGACACCGGATTCTATTGGGCTATGGTGTGGTATTTTAATTGAACTTCCACAGATTTTATTATTAATTATACACTTGAATGTAATGACTTAGTAAATTCTCTGTGATATTTATCTATAATCTAAATAAGAATTTGGGTTAATGTTATTGAATGGTCGGGCTTGCCTAGCAGTGTGTTGGGCGCCATAATGACCGGGGTTGGGGTCGTGACATTCACCTAACTTCTTAACAAGAAGTTCTTCAATATTTTCTAGACTTGGGTCATCCAGACTTTTTAATTTAAAGTTTTTTACCTCAGGAGGTGGTTGGATACTAGTAGTAGCGATCTTCTCTTTACCTTTAGTATCCTTTTGTTGGATTTTTTGGACTTCAGTTATAAGCTTTTCCAATTTCTCATGGATCTTAATGACCTGTTCACCCAGAATACTCACATACATGTTAGTATAATTGTTATAAGTAAGCATAGTATTCAAATTCTTTGCAGTTATTGCAGCAACATCATTTTCAAATATTTTTGAAAAAGTAGTGCAGTAAATAATTTTATCCTTTTCCCCTATATGAAAAGATTGTTGGGATGGAAAAATAGAATTGACAATATTTCCATTTGTGAGCGTATAATCTCTTTCTAACATGGAAATATAGTTATAAACAAGTTTAGACATAAACCATGGAACAAAAGCTATGATTTTATTTTTCTTGCTAATGTCTGTATAAAAGTCATGTCTAAAAAATTGTACTAATTCAGGAGTCACGTTTTCATGAAACCATTTTCTGAAAACAGCCCATCTAGGTTTTAGAAATTCTTCTAAAATTATTTTTCTTGCCGGTGAACCCGGACTAAAATCTATTTGGTTTTCAACCATTATTAACACCATTTGAAAAATCCATTTTGGAAGCAGTTGGTTCAAGACCTGTATTAATCTTGACGATATTAACACTACTTTCTTAATGAATATCATTAGGAAAAAGACTACTATTAAAAATAGTAGAAAAGAAGAATATGAATTGCCTCAATAATTAGATCTGCTTAATAAGTGGACTATACCATTAGTCCAACCTAAGGTAATTTACCAGTTAGGAATATTTGAAAGAATAGGTTTAAAACAAGTAGTTAAAACTACTGAAGAGACGATCACCGTAGATAGTGATCATACTACGTTCAGATTATTATCTGAAAATGATTTAGCCCCTTATAGGGATTCACATAGATTTATACACATAGGCTTAATACAAGTCGCCTTTAAGCCACTTACTTTAAGAGGCTTACCTGAAAGCTTTATAGCAGCTCTCAGAGATGGCAGAAATCAGAACTGGAAAAAGTCTCTTATAGGAACTGTGCAAACCAGTTTGGCTTATGGCCATGTTTACTTTAATGCTTACCCCAATTTGCAAATTTCTCTTAATGATGAAAATTCTTTAAATGCTTTAATACTTAGCATTAAATTGCATGGTTATGACTATTTTCCTGGTACAGAAGTTATATGTATTTGCTATAGTATTTATTATAAACCATTGTATACTTTGAATCCTATGTGCAAAATCATGGAATTCAAAAATGAAAATATTCTTATAGAAACCAACTTTGGTAAATCCAAAGTAACTACCAGCCATGTTAGTGGAAAACCTTAGAAGCTAAGTTTAACACTACTTTCTTAATGAATATCATTAGGAAAAAGATTACTGTTAAAAACAGTAGAAAAGAAGAATGTGAATTGCCTCAACAATTAGATCTGCTTAATAAGTGGAATATACCATTAGTCAAACCTAAGGTAATAAACCAGTTAGGAACGTTTGAAAAAATAGGTTTAAAACAAGTAGTTAAAACTACTGAAGAGACGATCACCGTAGATAGTGATCATGCTACGTTCAGATTATTATCTGAAAATGATTTAGCCCCTTATAGGGATTCACATAGATTTATACACATAGGCTTAATATAAGTCGTCTTTAAGCCACTTACTTTAAGAGGCTTACCTGAAAGCTTTATAGCAACTCTCAGAGATGGCAGAAATCAGAACTGGAAAAAGTCTCTTATAGGGACTGTGCAAACCAGTTTGGCTTATGGCCCTATTTACTTTAATGTTTACCCCAATTTGCAAATTTCTCTTAATGATGAAAATTCTTTAAATGCTTTAATACTTAGCATTAAATTGCATGGTTATGACTAATTGCCTGGTACAGAAGTTATATGTATCTGCTATAGGATTTATTATAAACCATTGTATACTTTGAATCCTATGTGCAAAATCATGGATTTCAAAAAGAAACTATTTTTATAGAAACCAACTTTGGTAAATCCAAAGTAACTACCAGAAGGCCTATTAAATGGGATGAAATATATTTCCCTAAAGAATGGGTCATAAAGGAAGTTGTTGCACCTTGAAACACTGGTAATACTGAGGTTACAGAAATAGAACAAACCTCAGATGACACTACTAAAATCATGTTCAATGAACCCGTACAAACTGATAATATTAGTCTACCATCTAGGTTTACTAGATCAAATTCCTCATACATTTCTCCGATTGATTATGTGGTAGATTTTCCATCTAGAGCATCCACATCACAAATTAGAGAAAGCAATAGCATAAATGATATTAGTATCAGCAGTGATAATATCGCCAAGATTAATATAGATCTTGAACCAACTGCTTCTGAAATGGATTTTTCAAATGGTGTTAATAATGGTTGAAAACCAAATAGATTTTAGTCCGGGTTCACTAGCAAGAAAAATGATTTTAGAAGAATTTCTAAAACCCAGATGGGCTGTTTTCAGAAACTGGTTTCATGAAAACATGATTCCTGAATTAGTACAATTTTTTAAACATGACTTTTATACAGACATTAGCAAGAAACATAAAATCATTGCTTTTGTTCCATGGTTTATGTCTAAACATGTTTATAACTATATTTTCATGTTAGAAAGAGACTATACGCTCACAAATGGAAATATTGTCAATTTTATTTTTCCACCCCAACAATCTTTTCATATAGGGGAAAAGGATAAAATTATTTACTGCACTGCTTTTTCAAATATACTTGAAAATGATGTTGCTGCAATAACTGCAAAGAATTTGAATACTATGCTTACTCAGAACAATTATACTAACATGTATGTGAGTATTTTGGGTGAATAGGTCATTAAGATCCATGAGAAATTGGACAAGCTTATAGCTGAAGTCCAAAAAATCCAACAAAAGGACACTAAAGGTAAAGAGAAGATCTCTACTACTAATATCCAACCACCTCCTGAGGTAAAAGACTTTAAATTAAAAAGTCTGGATGATGTAAGTCTAGAAAATATTGAAGAACTTCTTGTTAAGAAGTTAGGTGAATTTAGAGATAGTCCTCTAAGTTTAGAGCATGCATCTACCAGCAATGTGAGAGTAGATGACGAGATTAATAAAATCTCTGAAAAGTATGCTCGAAAACCATACCAAAGAATGTTTTACTATCCAAGACCAACTCCTCAAGATGTCCTAATAGAGTAACAGGACAATGACCACTACCACCAAGGTTACGGTGGGTCAGATATCTATGAATGGAATATAGATGGTCTTTCTGAAAGATAAATCTATACGACAGTACATAGGATGCTGATGTATAATACTATCTGTAACGTTAAAAAAATAGAGATAGAGCAATAGCAGAAATGATTATTGCTGGATTTACTGGTCAACTGAAAGGCTGGTGGGATAATTATCTCACCCAAGACCAGCGCTTTCAAATAATGCATGCAACCAAGACTGAAGATGATAAGATTGTTCAAAACTCAGTCTATTCTTTAGTCATGAATATCATTGAATACTTTTCTAGAAGATGGTCTGATAATAGTGAGACCATTAGAACAATGCTCCAGAATTTGAGGTGTAAAACCCTCACATCTTTTAGATGGTATAAAGATGTTTTCTTATCCAGAGTGATGGAACTGCCAGAGAGTAATAGTACTCATTGGAAGTCTAAGTTCATAGATGGACTCCCGCCTTTATTTGCTGAAAGGATTCGAAAAGTCCTTAGAGGCACTGGAATGAGAATTGATTATAATAATTACTCATATGGTAAATTATTTAGTGTATGCACTCAAGAAGGTTTAGCTCTCTCTAATGAGATCAAGTTAAACCAACAAATTAACAAACATCGTCTCATTGAGAGACAACAACTAGGTGAATTCTATGAACAATTCACCATTGATATACCATTTAAAAGAAAGAAATCCCATAAAAAGGATTTCAAAAATAAGAATGGTTCGCCGGAAAAACGGCATGAAAAAACGCAAAGAAGAAAGGCATTTCATATAGCCAGAAAGGGTTTTATAAAGTCTAAAAACCCTCAGGCCTGTTATAAATATGGAAGAGTAGGTCATTACGCAAAAGATTGCAAGATCAAAGATAAGATCAAAGAACTGGATTTAGATGATCATATCAAAGATTCTTTATGTAAGATTCTTTTGAATTCTTCTCCAAAAATATATGTTACTGATGAAGGATCATCATCAACAAGTGAAGACCTAAGGGTCCTTCATGAAGAAAGTTATACTTCATCTTCTGAAGAAGAGCAAGATTCCTGAATAAGGGACAATGCTCAAATCATTGTTGTAATACTGACGATGAACTTTTTAATATCTACTCCCAATTTAGGGATTTAAAGATTAATGTTTTGTCTAATGACATATTGATTGATTTACTATGGGTTATTAAAGACCCTGAATTAAGGTCCCAGCTAATAAATGAAATTCCTACGAATCCAGAGGTAGGAACAGAGGTGGAAGAAATTTCATCTCAAAAAGGACCTTACACCATGTCTGAAATCAGAAAAATGGTGAAAAATAAGTCCCAGCCTGAAAGGCTTGCTACTGTCCAAGATTTAAGTACTGAGATAAGTTATTTCAAGAAAGAAATCTCGGAATTAAAAGCTTCAAATGTAGCTTTAGATGAAAGAGTTTTCAAATTAGAAAATTCCGGGGTAATTAATAAATATCCCAGCATTAAGATTACTGAAATAAATAATATTGCTAGTACTTCAGAAGAAAATACTGCTAGCACTTTATTGGTAGTAATGGATTTTCCTGAAGATGAATTTTTAGAAAAATTACAATATTTTATCACTCAAAAGTTTTTAATAAAATAACTCTTTTAATTGATTACAATTTCAAAAAATAGTTTGTTTCTCTATTTGATAGTGGAGCAGATTTAAATTGTGTAAAAGCAGTTATTCCCTCCAGATATTTTCAGAAAACCAGTCACCATTTAAAAAATGCTAGTGGTGGTGCAATGGGTATTTCATATAAATTACCTAAAGCTTATATTTGCCAACAAGACACATGCATTCGTGAGAGTTTTGTTTCGGTAAAAGACATTCAACAAGAAGTAATACTTGGTGTCCCATTTTTCATCAAATTAATGCCCTTTTATATTGGGATACAAAAAGTTTCACTGGTACCTATAATGGTAAGAGTATCACTTTTGAGTTTATAACTGAGCCAGTCCAAAGATTTTTAAATGAGATTATTTCTAATAATATTTCTTCAAAAATTAATCAAATTGAGTTTTTGAAGAATGAAATTTGTTCCATTACAATTGGATAGGATTTAAAAAATCCTAAGTTAGCAGAAAAAATCAATTTTCTCAAAAATCAATTTTCTACTTCTAATTGCGGTGACCATCCGAATCAACTTTGGAGTAGAAAAAAGCATATTATAAGTCTTCAATATGAAGAAGACTTTTCTTAGGATAATATCCCTACCAAGGCTCGACCTTGTCAAATGAACTCTGAGTATTTGGAGTTATGCAAAAAGGAAATTGACTCTCTACAGTAAAAGGGTTTAATTAGACCCTCAAGATCTAAATGGTCTTGTACTGTTTTTTATGTAAATAAGCATGCTAAGCAGGAACGAGGAGTTCCTAGATTAGTAATAAATTATAAACCCCTTAATAAGGTGTTAAAATGGATTAGATATCCTATCCCCAATAAAAAGGATTTACTGGATAGACTTCATGATGCCATTATATTTTCAAAATTTGATTTAAAATCAGGTTATTGGCAGATTCAGATATCTGAATCAGATAGATATAAAACTGCTTTTAATGTGCCAATGGGCCAATATGAATGGAATGTTATGCCCTTTGGTTTGAAAAATGCTCCCTCTGAATTTCAAAAAATTATAAATGATATTTTCCTTATACGGATTTTATAATAATTTATAATGATGATATTCTAGTATTTTCAAAAAATCTAGAAGCTCATTTCAAACATTTAGACTTATTCAAAAAGATTATTATTCAAAATGGTTTAGTTATATCAAAACCAAAAATGATGATTTTCCAAACTTCTATAAGATTTTTGGGTCATAACATTGAGAAGGGGAGGATTATTCCAATAAATAGAAGTATTGAATTTGCTTCTAAATTCCCTGATATAATGTGACGACTCGGACCGTCGTCTCATGAGTTACCGCCCCGTTTTCCCCATTTTCTGTTTCTTCATGCTTCGTTATCCGTATCTTGTATGATCGGAAGTGGTTTTGGAGGTCCGGTGTAGAATTTGGCTTGAATTGGCGAAGTTAGTATTTTGGCGAATTCCGGTTGATACGCGAGATTTTGATTCGGGAGTCGGAATGGAATTCCGAGAATTGCTGTAGCTTCGTTAGGTGATTTGGGATATGTGTACAAAATTTTAGGTCATTCAGACGTGGTTTGGTTGAGTTTTTGATCGAATGCGTATTTTGGAAGTTTTAGAAGAACTTAGGCTTGAATTCGATGTAATTTGATGGTTTTGGTGTTAATTGAGGTGTTTTGATGATTGGAACAAGTTTGGATGATGTTTTAGGATGTGTTGGTACTTTTGGTTGAGGTCCCAGTGGCCTCGGGTGAGTTTCGGGTGGTTAAACGGACTATTTCATTTTTGGAAAAGTTGCAGATTTTTGTTTAGCTTCAGCTGTGCACTAGAAACATTTCTGGTGCGAGGAGTCCAGTTTGGAAGATCATATCTTGAAATATATAAGGAATCAGAAAATTGCAAAACACAAAAGTTGTAGCACTTGAATTCTAGTTTCTAGAAGGTTAAACCATTCACGATTTGGATATTCTATCAGAAAGTTATGATGAATCAAATATTGCTGGTGGATCGGTTTTGATAGAATTTTCTGAGGCATTTTAGAAGCTCATATCTCGGAATATATAAAGAGTTATATGGTGTACAATCTATCAAATGAAAGATCTTTGAGTCTAGTTTTTAAATATTCAAACCGTTTGTCATTTGGATATTTCCACAAGGAGTTATAGGCGTTTTAACAGAAGGTGTACAACAGGGAAAATGGTAAGAGGTTGTACAACCTGCACAGCGCAAGGTACACCTCGGACGTGGCCTGGGCAGAATGTTTTTAAGTCCTCTTGTCCGCGATTTGGGTCCATTTTTCAGCCATAGTTGATCATTTTGAGAGCTTTTTGAAGGAGATTGAAGAGGTATTCAAGGAGAAACGTTTGGAGGTAAGAATTTCGGACCTAAAACTCATTTATATTGTGAAATCCACCTAGAAAATCATTGAATTCTTGCTAAAAATGGAAGAAATAGGGCTTGGGATTTTGAGATTTTGATTGGGGATTTGGAGGACCATTTAGGGTCGGATTTGAGAACTTTTGGTATGTATGAACTCGTGGGGAAATAAGGAATCCGTTGATGTAAAAATTTCTGAATTTTGAGAAGTGGGCCCGGGGCTCGGGTTTTGCCAATTTCTAGAATTTTGATATTTTTCGATTGTTTTCCATTGGGTATTGTTTCTTTAGCATAATGTGACATGTTCGTTGTGATTTTGGTCAGATTCAACGCGCGAGGAGGCCAATTTGAGAGGCAAGAGCATAGCGAGCTAGAGTTTTGGCCAGTTTGAGGTGAGTAATGATTTTAAATGATGTCCTGAGGGTTTGAAACCCCGGATTTTTCACAACGTAGAGATATACTGAGATGAAACACACGCTGCGTGATGGGTGTGGGATTCATTGCTACTGGGGATTGTGACTTGGTCCATCCCAATTGATATTTTCACTACATTTTAACTAAGACTTATGCCTTTTCATCCTGACTTGGGCTAGTTGCCATGTTTGGGGCCTTGTGCCGATCTGTAGAACCCTTATGGTATTTTTGACTGGTTTTCCTCACTTATTTGCTAAAAATCATATCCTTAGTCATGTTTCTAATTGTTTAAAAATGATATGAACCGGGTTATGAAATGTTAACCATAAATGAGAGAAATATGTGGGCTGAGATCCCTACCTTATATTATTATGCCCAAGAGGCTGTGATTATAATGACTGAGAGGGGTTGAGGACCCAATAGTGAGGATATTATATATGATATTGGATCGGGCTACACGCCGCAGCAAATACATATATTGGATCAGGCTGCACGCCGCAGCAAATACTTATATGGACCGGGCTGCGCGCCGCAGCAATTATGCAAATACTTATATTGGATCGGGCTACACGCCGCAGCAAATACTTATATGGACCGGGTTGTGCGCCGCGGAAAATATGTAAATATATATATATATGGATCGGGTTGCAAGCCGCAGCAATATAGCGCTAGAGCTATAGAAGCCCCTCCGGAGTCTGCACAGCCCCAGTGAGTGCAGTTGACTATTATTATTATGGATCGGGTTGTGCGCCACAGCGATATACGGATCGGGTTGTATGCCGCAGCGGTATATATATATATGTTTCGATTTCGGTTATTGTGAGAAGTATATGAATTTAGTATTGAGGGTAAGAAATAAGTAAATGAATAGAAATGCTCGAGGAGCGAATTTATACTGGATTAATGCCTGTCAAATTACCTGTTTTCACCTGGTTCAAAGAGTTTCATTCAATTTTCTTTACTACTTGCTCTTTAAATGGTTTTACTGCTTTGATATAGAACTGCTTAGTGCCTTTACGTGATTTCATACCGTCGACCATTATTTATTGTTATTACTCACTGGGTCGGAGTACTCACATTACTCCCTGCACCGTGTGTTAAGGTATAGGTGTCCCTGAGGTGTAGAGCAAGCTTTTCTGCCGTTTAGTTTTTCATCAGAGTTATCGAGGTAGCTGCATGGCGTCCGCAGACCCGATTTCTCCCTTTATCTTGCTTTACTATTCCGCATTTTAGACATATTTCTACATTAGGCTATTGAAACCTTGTATTAGAGGCTCAGACTTATGACACCAGATTATGACCTTCCACATATTTCAATCTTTTATTTCAGACTTCTACTTATATTAAATTGGTATCTATTTCTGAAAATTGGTAATGAATTATAATAAGAAATGATTGTGAGTGGTAATTGGTCGGGCTTGCCTAGCATCGTGTTGGGCGCCATCACGACCGAGATTGGGGTCGTGACAAGTTGGTATCAGAGCCTAGGTTACATAGGTCTCGCGAGTCATGAGCTGGTTTAGTAGAGTCTCGCGGATTGGTACGGAGACGTCTGTATTTATACTCGAGAGGTAGGGTAGCGAGGGCAACACCTATTGATCCACCAGCTTCCCCAGCTCCAGTCCAGGCACCGGCAGTGCCTATTGTGATTCCGAGTCTACAGGAGACCTTGGCTCAGATCCTGAACGTTTGCACTGGCCTAGCTTAGGCAGTTTTAGCTACCACAGCAGCGGCTACTTCACAGGCCGGGGAAGGCAACCAGACCCCCGCCGCTCGCACCTGAGTAGGTGGTACTTGGATTGCAGACTCTGGAGGAACCTCCAGCTCAGCTGGTTGCACTATCTCAGGAGTTTGTAGTACCAGTTATGCCAGATGATGAGCAGCGCCGTCTTGAGAGGTTTGGCAGGCTCCAGCCTCCGTCATTCAGTGGTGCTGAGGGCGATGATGCCTAAGGTTTTCTTGACAAGTGTCAGTGGATGCTCCGTACAGCAGGGATACTTGAGACTAGTGGTGTGGAATTTACTACTTTTCAATTTACTGGGGCTGCCTTCACTTGGTGGGAGGCATATGCGAGGCGTAGGCCGGTTGGTGCAGCGCCCTTACTTGGCAGGAGTTCTCCACTCTCTTCTTGGAGAGGTATATACCGCAGTCCCGCAGGGAGGAGCTGCGTAGGCAGTTTGAGTGGCTAAAATAGGAGATATGAATGTGTCTCAGTATGAGGCAAGGTTTTCTGAGTTGGCTCGTCATGCTAGTTGGATGGTTCCGACCGATCGTGAGCGAATCAGGAGATTTGTTGATGGCCTTAATTACCATCTCCGTATCTTGATGACTAGAGAGAGAGTTTTGGGTGTTTCATTTGAGTAGGTGGTTGATATTGCTCGGGATATTGAGATGGCTCGCCGGCAGGATAGAGAGGAGAGGGAGGCCAAGAGGCCTCGAGGTTCTGGTAGTTTCAGTGGTGCTCCGTCTAGAGGCCAGTTCCAATAAGGTAGAGGCCGTTCTTTCAGGCCCGCTCAGTCGGCCCGTCCAGAGTATCGCAAGGGATCTTCAGGTCATGGTTATCATGGTTCTCAGCAGAGTCAGCCTTCACTAAGCGCCCTCCCAGCTCAGAGTTCATCTCGTGCTCCATCAGTACAGGATTCTTCCATGGTAGGTCATTCTACTGGTCCTTCTAGTGCAGAGGTTCCCTTTAGTCCCTACCTCCAGCACCGGGTAGTTGTTACGGGTGCAGAGAGTTTGGGCATATGAGGAGACAGTGTCCTTGACTTCATGATGTTCAGTATCAGCATAGGGGTCAGCCCTCGACTTTCGCTCCAGTTATTTCACCACCCGCCCAGCCAGCTAAGGGTAGAGGTTAGGCAATCAGGGGTCGCCCTAGAGGGGGAAGTCGATCAGGCGGTGGCCAGGCCTATTTCTATGCTATTCCAGGCCGGACAGATGCCATTGCTTCAGATGTTGTCATCACAGGTATTGTCTTAGTCTGCCTTAGAGATGCTACTGTATTATTTGATCCCGGTTCCACCTATTCTTATGTGTCCTCATATTTTGCTCATTATTTGGGTACGCCCCGGAAGTTTCTTTCTTTACCTGTTCACGTATCTACCCTGGTGGGCGATACTGTTGTTGTGGACCGTGTGTACCAGTCATGTGTTGTGACTATTGGGGGTCTGGAGACCCGAGTTGATCTATTGCTATTGAGCATGGTGGACTTTGATGTTATTTTGGGCATGGATTGGTTATCTCCCTGTCATGCTATTCTAGAATGTCATGCTAAGACAGTTACTTTGGCTATGCCGGGTGTACCGCGGATCGAGTGGCGTGGTATGACTGATTATGTTCCTAGCAGAGTGATTTCTTTCTTGAAAGCCCGGCGTATGGTTAGGAAGGGTTGTCTGTCATATCTAGCTTTTGTGCAATATGTTGGAGCTAAGACTCCTAGTATTGATTCTATCCCAGTTGTGAGGGATTTTCCCGATGTATTTCCTGTAGACCTGTCGGGCATGCCGCTGGACAGGGATATTTTTGGTATTGACCTGGTGTCGGGCACTCAGCCCATTTCCATTCTGCCATATCGTATGGCACCAGCAAAATTGAAAGAGTTGAAGGAGCAACTTCAGGAACCCTAGATAAGGGGTTCATTCGGCCTAGTGTGTCACCTTGGGGTGTGCCAGTTTTATTTGTGAAAAAGAAAGATGGCACAATGAGAATGTGCATTGATTACAGATAATTGAATAAAGTAACAGTGAAGAACAAGTATCCTTTGCCTCGCATTGATGACTTATTTGATCAGCTTCAGGGAGCGAGTGTGTTCTCCAAGATTGATCTCCGTTCGGGCTATCGCCAGTTGAAGATCAGGGATTCAGATATTCCTAAGACTGCTTTCAGGACTAGATATGGTCACTATGGGTTTCTTGTCATGTCTTTCGGGCTGACCAATGCCCCAACAGCGTTCATGCATTTGATGAATAGTGTATTTCAGCCTTATTTGGATTCATTCGTCATTGTATTCATTGATGATATTCTGGTGTACTCGCGTAGTCAGAAGGAGCACGCAGAGCATTTGCGTGTAGTGTTGCAAAGATTAAGGAAGGAGAAGCTTTATGCGAAGTTCTCCAAGTGTGAGTTCTGGCTCGGTTCAGTGGCATTCTTGGGACATATAGTGTCCAAAAGGGTATCCAGGTTGATCCAAAGTAGATAGAGGCGGTTCAGAGTTGGCCCAGACCATCCTCAGCCATAGAGATTCGTAGATTTCTTGGGTTAACAGGCTATTATCGCCGGTTTATTCAGGGATTTTCATCCATTGCATCGCCCTTGACCAAGTTAACTCAGAAGGGTGCACCATTTGTATGGTCGGACGAGTGTGAGGAGATCTTTCAGAAGCTTAAGACAGCTTTGACCACAACTCCAGTGTTGGTTTTGCCATCAGCTTCAGGTTCATACACCATATATTGTGATGCTTCGAGAGTTGGGATTGGCTGTGTATTGATGCAAGAGGGTAGAGTGATTGTTTATGCTTCTCGTCAGTTGAAACCCCATGAGAAGAACTACCCTGTTTATGATTTGGAGTTGGTTGCCATAGTTCATGCATTGAAAATTTGGAGGCATTATTTGTATGGCGTATCTTGTGAAGTATTCACGGATCATCGCAGTCTTCAGCATTTGTTCAAGCAGAAGGATGTTAATTTGAGGCAGCGGAGATGGCTAGAGTTGCTTAAGGATTATGATATTACTATTTTGTATCATCCGGGAAATACCAATGTAGTGGCCGATGCTTTGAGCCGAAAGGCAGTAAGTATGGGGAGTTTGGTGCATTCTAGTTGGGGAGATACCCTTTGAAATTGATGTTCAGTCTTTGGCCAATCGGTTTGTGAGACTAGATATTTCGAAGCCCCGTCGGGTGTTGGCTTGCGTGGTTTCTCAGTCTTCCTTATATGATTGCATCAGAGAGCGCCAGTATGATGATCCGCACTTGCTGGTCCTTAAGGACAGAGTTCAGCATGATGATGCCAGAGATGTGACCATCGGTGATGATGGTGTGTTGCAGATGTAGGGCCAGATTTTTTTGCCCAATGTGGATGGGCTTAGAGAATTGATTCTGGAGGAGGCCCACAGCTCGCGATATTCTATTCATCCGGGTGCCGCGAAGATGTATCAAGATTTAAGGCAGCACTATTGGTGGAGAAGAATGAAGAAAGATATTGTGGAATTTGTAGCTCGGTGTCTCAATTGTCAGCAGGTGAAATATGAGCATCAGAGACCGGGTGGCTTACTTCAGCAGATGGTTATTCTCGAGTGGAAGTGGGAGATGATCACTATGGACTTTGTTGTTGGACTTCCACGGACATCGAAGAAATTTGATGCTATTTGGATCATTGTGGATAGGCTGACCAAGTCCGCGCACTTCATTCCTGTATGTACTACCTATTCTTCAGAGCGGTTGGCAGGGATTTATATCCGGGAGATTGTTCGGTTGCATGGTATTCCAATTTCCATCATCTCAGATAGAGGTACTCAGTTTACTTCATAGTTTTAGAGAGCCGTTCAGAGAGAGTTGGGTACTCAGGTGGAGTTGAGCACAGCGTTTCATCCTCAGACGGACGGACAGTCCGAGCGTACTATTCAGATATTGGAGGACATGTTTTGTGCTTGTGTCGTCGATTTTGGAGGTTCATGGGATGAGTTTTTGCCACTTGCAGAGTTTGCCTACAACAACAGCTACTAGTCGAGTATTCAGATGGCTCCGTATGAGGCTTTGTATGGGAGGCGGTGTATATCTCCAGTTGGTTGGTTCGAGCCCAGGGAGGCTAGGCTACTGGGGACAAATTTGGTTCAGGATGCCTTAGAGAAGGTGAAGGTGATTCAGGAAAGGCTTCGTATAGCACAGTCGCGCCAGAAGAGTTATACGAACCGAAAGGTTCGAGATGTATCCTACATGGTTGGTGAGAAGGTCTTGTTGAAGGTTTCTCCCATGAAGGGTGTTATGAGATTTGGAAAGAAAGGAAACTTGAGTCCACGATTCATTAGACCTTTTGAAGTACTTAGGAGGATTGGGGAGGTGGCTTATATGCTTGCTTTTCCACCCAGCTTGTCGAGTGTGCATCTGGTATTTCATGTTTCTATGCTCCGGAAGTATGTTAGGGAACCGTCCCATGTTTTGGATTTCAGCACGGTTCAGTTGGATGATGATTTGACCTTTGATGTAGAGCCAGTGGCTATTTTGGGTCGTCAGGTTCGGAATTTGAGGTCAAAGGATATATATTCGATAAAAGTGTAGTGGAGAGGTCGGCCCGTGGAAGCTACCTGGGAGACCGAGTGGGAGATGCGGAGCAGATATCCTCACCTGTTTGGGGCTTCAGATATGTTTCTTGACTCGCTTGAGGACGAGCGTTTGTTTCAAGTGGGGAGGATGTGACAACCCGTCCCGTCGTCTCATGAGTTACCACCCCGTTTTCCCCATTTTTTGTTTCTTCATGCTTTGTTATCCGTAGCTTGTGTGATCGGAAGTGATTTTGGAGGTCCGGTGTAGAATTTGGCTTGAATTGGCAAAGTTAGTATTTTGGCGATTTCCGGTTGATACGCGAGATTTTGATCCGGGAGTCAGAATGAAATTCTGAGAGTTGTTTTAGCTTCATTAGGTGATTTGGGATATGTGTGCAACATTTTAGGTCATTCTAACGTGGTTTGGTTGAGGTTTTGATCGAATGCGTGTTTTGGAAGTTTTAGAAGAACTTAGGCTTGAATTCGATGTAATTTGATGGTTTTGGTGTTAATTGAGGTGTTTTGATGATTGGAACAAGTTTGAATGATGTTTAGGATGTGTTGGGGCTTTTGGTTGAGGTCTCAGTGGCCTCAGGTGAGTTTCGGGTGGTTAAACGGACTATTTCATTTTTGGAAAAGTTGCAGATTTTTGTTTAGCTTCAGCTGTGCACCAGAAAATATCTGGTGCGAGGAGTCCAGTTTGGAAGCTCATATCATGAAATATATAATGAATCAGAAAAAATGCAAAACATGAAAGTTGTAGCCCTTGCTTTCTAGTTTCCAGAAAGTTAAGCCATTCATGATTTGGATATTCCCTCAGAAAGTTATGATGAATCAAATATGGCTGGTGGATCAGTTTTGACAGAATTTTCTGATGCAATTTAGAAGCTCATATCTCGGAATATATAAAGAGTTATATGGTGTATAATCTATCAAATGAAAGATCTTCGAGTCTAGTTTTTTAATATTCAAACCGTTTATCATTTGGATATTTCCACAAGGAGTTATAGGTGTTTTAACAGAAGGTGTACAGCCGGGAAAATGGTAAGAGGATGTACAACCTTCACAGCGCAAGGTACACCTCGATGAAGCCTGGACAAAATGTTTTTAAGTCCTCTTATCCGCGATTTGGGTCCATTTTTCAGCCATAGTTGATCATTTTGACAGCTTTTTGAAGGAGATTGAAGAGGGATTCAAGGAGAAATATTTGGAGGTAAGAATTTCGGACCTAAAACTCATTTATTTTGTGAAATCCACCTAGAAAATCATTGAATTCTTGCTAAAAGTGGAAGAAATAGGGCTTGGGATTTTGAGATTTTGATTGGGAATTTGGAGGACCATTTGGGGTCGGATTTGAGAACTTTTGGTATGTATGAACTCGTGGGGAGATAAGGAAATCGTTGATGTAAAAATTTCTGAATTTCGAGAAGTGGGCCCGGGGCTTGGGTTTTGCCAATTACGAGAATTTTGATATATTTTGATTGTTTTCGATTAGGTATTGTTTCTTTAGCATAATGTGACATGTTCGTTGTGATTTTGGTCAGATTCGACGCGCGAGGAGGCCAATTTGAGAGGCAAGGGCATTGCGAGCTAGAGCTTTGGCCAGTTTGAGGTGAGTAATGATTTTAAATGATGTCCTGAGGGTTTGAAACCCCGGATTTTGCACAACGTAGTGCTATATTGAGAGGAGACACACGCTGCGTGATGAGCGTGGGGTTCATTTCTACTAGGGATTGTGACTTGGTCCATCCCAATTGATATTTTCACTACATTTTGACTAAGACTTATGCATTGTCATCCTGACTTGGGCTAGTTGCCATGTTTGAGGTCTTGTGCCGACCTGTAGAACCCATTTGGTATTTTTGACTGGTTTCCTCACTTATTTGCTAAAAATCATATCCTTAGTCATGTTTCTAATTGTTCAAAAATGATATGAACCGGGTTATGAAATGTTAACCACATATGAGAGAAATATGTGGGCTAAGATCCCTACCTTATATTATTGTGCCCGAGAGGCTGTGATTATAATGACTGAAAGGGGTTGAGGACCCAATAGTGAGGATATTATATATGATATTGGATCGGGCTTTACGCCGCAACAAATAATGATATTGGATCAGGCTGCACGCTGCAGCAAATACTTATATGGACTGGGCTGCGCGCCGCAGCAAATATGCAAATACATATATTGGATCGGGCTGCACGCAAATACTTATATGGAACAGGCTGCGTGCCGCGGCAAATATGTAAATATATATACGGGCTACAGGCCGCAACAATTACTTATATGGATTGGGCTACACACCGCAGCAATTATGTAGCGCTTGGGCTGAAGGAGCCCCTCCGGAGTTTGCACACCCCCCAGTGAGGGCAATTGACTATTATTATTATGGATTGGGCTGTGCGCCACAGCGATATACGGATCGGGCTGCACGTCGCAGCGGTATATATATTTATTTTCGATTTCGATTATTGTGAGAAGTATATGAATTGAGTATTGAGGGTAAGAAATAAGTAAATGAACAGAAATGCTCGAGGAGCGAATTTATACTGGATTAATGCCTGTCAAATTACCTGTTTTCACCTGGTTCAAAGAGTTTCATTCAATTTTCTTTACTACTTGCTCTTTAAATGGTTTTACTGCTTTGATATAGAACTGCTTAGTGCCTTTACGTGATTTCATACCGTCAGCCATTATTTATTGTTATTACTCACTGGGTCAGAGTACTCACATTACTCCCTGCACCGTGTGTGCAGGTACAGGTGTCCCTGAGGTGTAGAGCGAGCTTTCCTGCCGTTTAGTTTTCATCGAAGTTATCGAGGTAGCTGCATGGCGTCCGCATACCCGATTTCTCCCTCTATATTTCTTTACTATTCCGCATTTTAGACATATTTCTGCATTAGGCTGTTGAAACCTTGTATTAGAGGCTCAGACTTGTGACACCAGATCATTGGGCATTTGTAGAGATTTCATTATGGCCTTCCACATATTTCAATCTTTTATTTCAGACTTCTACTTATATTAAATTGGTATCTATTTCTAAAAATTTGTAATGAATTCTAATAAGAAGGGATTGTGAGTGGTAATTGGTCGGGCTTGCCTAGCATCGTGTGTTGGGTGCCATCACGACCGAGATTGGGGTCGTGACATATAATTACGGATAAAACCCAGCTTCAGAGATTTCTAGGAAGTTTAAATTACATTTCTCCTTTTATAAAGGACCTTGCTAAAGATACTGCTATTCTTTATGAAAGATTAAAGAAGAACCCCAAAGCTTGGACTGACAGTTATACTGAAGCAGTTAAGAGAATTAAACAAAAGGTTAATAACCTTCCATGTTTAACTCTCGCCAATCCTAATTGGGCAAAGATTGTGGAAACTGATGCCTCTCATATTGGTTATGGAGGAATATTAAAACAATGTTCTCCCATAGATAAACAAGAATATCTTGTTCAATTTTATTCTGGTAAATGGAATAATTCCCAGAAAAATTATGCAACTGTAGCTAAAGAAATTCTTGCTATTGTCAAATGTTTTATGAAATTTCAAACTAATTTATATAATCAAAAATTTCTTATTAAGACTGACTGTCAAGCGGCAAAGTTTATCTTTAATAAAGATTTTAAACATGATGTTACTAAACAAATGTTTGCAAGGTGACAAGCTTTATTATCCCCATTTGATTTTGAGATAATATATAAAAAAGGGTCTGATAATGTCACGACCCAAACCGATGGGCCGCGACGGGCACCTAGTACCTTACTTGACTGAGTACCAATGTAATGTACCTTTCTTATTACATCATTATATACATGTGACATATGGGCCTAATAGGCTAACATAATCATTTATAAACTCAAACATAGGCCGACAGGGTCGTACAATTTTTCACATACACGACATATGTCTACAAGCCTCTAAGAGTACATAAGTGTCACAAAGGTCGGGATAGAGTCCCGCCATACCAAACAATAGACGTCTAAATCATACTAACCAAATACGCAACTCCGAAGCAAATGGAGCGCACCAACATCTTCCGCTGAGCTGATAGCCTACTTGGAGGGCTCTCAACCTATCTATCGGGACCTGCGGGCATGAAACGCAGCGTCCCCATGCAAAAGGGACGTCAGTACGAAAAATGTACCGAGTATGTAAGGCACATAAATAAGTACATAACAGACATGGAAGAAATATAGAGTACTTGACCCAACCTGTAAGTCTGAATAGCTCTGTAAATCATGAAATAATTTTAGCGTCATGCATATATGTATGAATGCCATGTCGTGCATAGGTACATGTCTCATAACATCATCAGCATCTGAGGGCATCCCATCATATCATATCGTATACCAGCTGATCAAGTGGTGGTGTGTATATAACGACATAACCTTTCCCATATCCCATATACATATATACATACATATATACGCGTATATAACGCCGTTTGAATCATATTTACATATATATGCGTATATAATGTCGTTTGAATTATAATTCGGCCACTATGGGCAACATCATCATCATATACCTGTTGATTAGGTGGTGGTGCGTATATAACGCCGTAACCTTTTCCCATATCCCATATACATATATTTACATATATACGCGTATATAACGCCATCTGGTCATGGGTCAATGCACATGAATGCAATGCATGAAAAGTACGTCAATAAAATCATTCGGAAAGTCATAAGACCACTTTGCCTCTTGAGCAATATCATAAAGTAACATCTTTTCAACTTTCGTATTTTTCTGAGACCCATGAATAGATGATAAAATATTATGACACATGGGAATTAAAGAACATAGATATTTCTATTACTTTTATGAGTAGAGTCACTTATGGAATTTGTGCATTTGCACATTTCGTTCATATCGTATGGATCATGCAAAAAGAAAGAAGGGATAGTCTTAACATACCTGAGTCGATTCTCTTGAGAAAGATTGTATCGGGCTCTCTTTAAATTGCAAATCCCGTTGTTATTACGTAGTATAACTTTTGTACGAATTCTTTTGCTGAAAACTCATTACTTGGTCAACTTATTCTCCTCAAATCTTGTTAAACAAAACCAATCATGACAAGAACTGAGACTTGGTAAATTTTACGAAGTCATTCCAGAACAACTATCAACTCTCGTAATAATGGCTAGTTCACTTGGAAACACAAAGAAATCTACCATTCTTACTAGTACCTTTACAATAAGGTACTGTTATTATATATCCCCCAAAATATTGGTAGGCATACATGAGATTTTGTTGTATTAAGAAAGTGGTGGAAAATAGTTGAGCATATTCTTTAATGAATGGAATGACTCATTTTTTAAGACTCAGCTACACCACACATTCTCATTTCTTGTCACATAATATAATGACTCTAAGAGTCATCTTAATTAATTCTCATATAGATGCCACGTTTTGGTTGTGATGATTAATTAAGTTTTGTCCGCTTATTAGTTAACTGGGTAATGTTTTGTTACCCGGTAATTAATAAATTACTCGTATAATTTTAAAAATTATCTCAACTTAATTAAATACTATTCTCTTTTAACATACCTTGTACACCTTACTATCATGGCCATATAGTACTTTGTATGGTACTAGTCCATAAATATTGAGTATTAACGCTCGGCCCGTATTTTATCCCAAAATGCCAAACTTTGACAAAATTCGTTTTCTTCGATTTTACGTACCCTCTTACCTTCACGAATTTACTCATCACTTATAATCCTTATAATCCCCAAATAATTATTTTCTTGGACTGATGT
This sequence comes from Nicotiana tabacum, assembly GCF_000715075.1. Taxonomy (NCBI): domain Eukaryota; kingdom Viridiplantae; phylum Streptophyta; class Magnoliopsida; order Solanales; family Solanaceae; genus Nicotiana; species Nicotiana tabacum. The sequence continues at coordinate 92,236,139 of NC_134084.1, forward strand.
CAATTACCTTACGACAAATTTAACGTAAAATATTGCAGGGTGCAACGTTGTCGTAACTTATTACTGCGAAGCATAATATCACAGTAATGTAATACTGAGGGACGTAATATTGACGTAATATTATGGGGCGTAACATCATTCCCCCTTTGGAACATTCGTCCTCGAATGTTGACTGATGCTCTTATCATTTTCGTAACTTATAGCTCTTGTGAATACCTTAATACTCTTCTTGCTATTTAAGCAGTTGTTGTGTGAATAAATCCAATGTCTAGGGTATTTCCCTCATTTAGTCTTTTTGCTCATATTATGACCTATGGTCGAAATTTTCCTAATCTTGCAACTTCTGTTACTTGCTGTCATGCAGCCTGTATGACCCTGGCTTTGTAGGTGCTCTTAAGTGATTCATCTTTCCTTTTTCCATATACCTTTTAGTCAATCTGTAGGCCTTACTTTGTATATACAAGGCTTAAAAGGATGCCTCTCTAGGCCTCTATAGGTATATTGAAGTCCTCTGCTTGATATTTTGTTGGATTTATGAATATTGTTAAATCTCATCACATAGGTCCGTTTAACCATCCGTATGAATTTACTGTCATAGCTCTTACTTTAATTTATTGTTGCTGAGGTCTGCTACCAAGTCCCAGCTTACTCTCGTTGCTCATTCCATATGTATAAATTTAAGTCCTTTTAATGCTTCCTTATTATTGTTCATCTTAGGAATGACGGCTTAATCTCTTCTCATACTTTATAACTTTTATCCATCTATTGTTGATTTACCTCAATTTTGATCCATAATCCACCCCTGATAACTTAACCTTTTATGTAATATTTCTACTAGGATTCACGTTTTATCGGGGAACATCTAAAATGATTAGATTGATCCACCTAGACCGATACCCTGCTTTCATAATCGTATCTCACGGCATCCCAATGTGATTTACCTTGCGTGGGTATTTTAATCCTGTCCAATTCATGAGATCTCTTTCTCTTATTCGTCAGATCGTTACTCAATCGAAGGCCCAAAAGTCATCATTTTTTTCTATAATAATTACACCCTCATTCTATTAACAGGGCAGCATTCCATCTCTTCTGGATGTTATTAGCCTTAGACTCCTTTGAGTTCATTCAGGCTATACTGAATTTTCTATAATTTAGAGAAACCGTTAGCTTTCTTATTTTCATGGGTTTCAATCCTGAGGACTTATCCGTTCTCGTCGCCCTTTCACTTGCCTTTCCTCATCCTCACTCATGTTTCGTTAAAACTTTGTCGCTTTATTATACTTTAGCTCGGGACCTATACATATCTATTTATTCTATCCGAGGCTTTCCTTCAACTTTCTTACACCATAGATTTCCTTATGTTGTTCTGGAACATCAAGCGAGACATCACATTGTCTCTGACTATCCTTTACTCTCATAATCAGGCTTTTCGATGCCTAGACCATAGGTTGTAAGATATGCTACTGACGTCGCTGCTATCATTCCTGGATATTGAATCCTCGCGCTTATAGGCTTCTATTCGAAGTATGGATTATTTACGATCTTCTTCCTTTGAGTATCTCGTACGTTGTTCACCTTAACCTTACTTAACTTAGAATTTCACATCGTATCTTCTATCTCTTTCGTGACCTTCCCTCCACATAGGTATAATTCATGTCCATAACTTAAAGCTCTATTATAATTGTTACACCTCTGGTGCATACATAATCCGGTAGGAGCTTCGTACTGACTTCTTATGAGACTAGTACCCTTCTAACTAGCTTTATCGTAGGGCCGTTATAGAACATAGTTGATATGCTATCTCTCTTGTACCTCTAATATTAAGAGTGATTCTGCTATGTTCTCAATCATGATTCATATAACTTCTAGGTTCAATAATCAAATTCCTTATTTACTTTGTTGATGTAACTCTTTAGTTTCCTTCTTCTTCTGATCGACCTTTATGCTGGCTTATGTTATCTTCCAATCTGTGGCTCAGGGTATTAGTTATTACTTTAGCCCTCCATGGACGCTATGGAATATTCATGATACAATCTTTTAACAATTCATTCCCTTGTCCTTGACCTGGGCTTAATTCTTTCTTTTAACTTATACCGGAATCTTTTACGGTTATATGATTGTCAACGTATATGTTGCATGTATAAAACTCCAAACTCTTAAGTGCGTTCATAGCGTCACCAACTTGGGATCATTGATCAAATAATTTCTTTCGTTCCTTCTCAGCTTTTTTTTAACGTAAGATATTATCTTTCTTGATCTTTCTTACTCTTGTTGTGTGCATACTTAGCTTATCTTAGCTCCTCCTCATGCCGGAATTTCCGTACAACTCATATGATCTTCGAATATTTCTTTTGATTTTTTACTTCACGTTCACTAGCCACGATAGGTTCCTCTTTCTTTTGGAGGACATACAATGTTGTTGTGAGACTGTTGTTACACGACCATTTTCTCTTTAGGTCGTTGTGCTTAGGTTGAAGCCTTTTTCCTTATTTCCTCAGCTAGTCTTTCGTTGTAGTACTTAAGGAGAACCCTTGACTCTCATAAAGCTGCAAGTTTACTTCATCGTATACCCAATAAAAAAAATTTATATCCTTCCTCGCCTACAATTATCCGTAGTTACTTATCTCACGCCCTTGTGCTTGTAGGGTTGCTTCAGAACTTATATTTTGACTGTCTTCCCAGTGGCACTCTCTTTTATTTCCATAACGTTCATACCATACCTTTAACTACCCCAATTCCTATTTGAATATTTCTCAAGAGTCCCGATGTCACAATTGCGAGACTGAATTTTCCATGTTGGGGTTCATTATGTTTGTCTTGCATGATCTGTTGATTTGTCTATAACCTCTTGTCTAGCCACAGCTAGGCTCTTCCTGAATTAATTACTAACTACTCGTTGGCCCATCCTCATGTCAATATTCCATGAAATCTTCCTTGGGTTATTTCTTTGGTCTTAACTTACGTCTCGCACTGGCTCCTTAATTATCAATAACATCTCGAGCAGGAACCCTTACTTCTTCTCCTTGACATTGCGTTTGCATAATGTTCTGGAATCGTATCATACCTGTAGCATTTGGATAAGTGCAATATCATCCCTTTCTCATTTTTATCGCATTCTTCCTTTTATCATTCCATATTCCCTCCTTTAGGTGAGTACTAAGAGTTGGAGCTACAAGGATCTACCTATAGATGTTTTCCTCTTCAACTTTGGCATCGTTTCTTAACATCAATGGTTCTTACTCGCCTTGCGGCAATTCTCCTGTACCAAGGATGACAAATTCCCTTACTCGCGAGGGTGACACTTAGCGTAACTGGCACATACAGTCTCTTAAGCTTAACTTTGCTCATATTGCTTGCTCTAGGGAAGCGTCTCCCTGAATGACTATTCTCTGAATTCATCGTGAATCTTCTTCTGTGGTCCATTCTATTACCACCGGAACGAAATATGAAATTCCCATGATGCTGAGTACTTTCCAATCTTTCGGTCCCTAATTCAAATTTTAGTTTATCTTGTTTACCAGCCCATACTGATTTCTATTACCTTGGGGATTAACTCTCCTCTCTGGTAGTCGCGTTGGAGTCACGAACTTATTTCTCGAAATGAGGATATAACCTTATGGCCTATGCTCTTTATTGTCTTAAGGCCCATCACCATCTCTTCCTTCATTTGACTATAAGTTCTGTAACACTCTACCATTTTCATCTATGTATCACACCTTATTCATAATGCTCCCTTATCTCGCTTCTCATTATTCTGCTAATATTTCTGCATATCCCTTTTCTTGTGAAACTTCAATACGACATTCTTTCGCTTTTAGTTTTCCTTTGCTCCATCCAGTGACTCTTCAAGTTGCTTAACGTTCTCGTTTTACTAGAGACGCGAGCCACAGTAAGGTAATATTTATCCCTTCAAGGCTTATAGTGCATGTCTTTGTAGCACTCATATCTGGCTGCACTATTTTAGAGTGCACTATCTAGGCGTCTTATAAAGAGATCTATTAACACATTTGCAATATCCTTCGAAAATGTCAACTGACGCAATCAATCCATCCATCATATCTTCTTATACTATTTTTGTTAACCCCTATAGGGCATATCTGGAAGGGGTGCGACCAATTGTATATACCTCTGTTACTATTGACTATAACTCAAAAGGCTTATGTTCTTCTGCCTCAATTACAAACGTTGTTAGCCTTCATTAATTGGGTGCCTCGTACCCTTCTTCATCTTGCTTTTTTTGCTTGTTGAAACCTATATTTATCTTCTTAATCTCCCATTGTCTTTTACCATAAAGATGGATAGTCATTATTGCCTTAAGGCTTCTTATCAGGAAGCTTGTACCTTTCAGTACACCCATGATCTGCTAAAGACCTCACATTTACTTATCATAGGCATCATACAAAAATCCAATTCCTCTGACTCAGCTTTTCCACAACAATCTCTCTTTCCAACCTTCTTTCGGGAAGTAGGCATCGTCTTATTATGAATAAAATAGAATTTCAGAACTTGGATTCTTATAAGTGAGCTCTACCACACGATCTAGAGTAAGAAGAAAGAGTGACAATCCTAAATGCCCTGTAGCCTCCTGCTTATAAGTGTGGTGCACGACACACCCATAAACAAGACTCTACTAGACACGGCTTGTAGACTTCCTAGGACAGAACTGCTCTGATACCACTTTTGTCACGACCCAAACCGATGGGCCGCGACGGGCACCCAGTACCTTACTTGACCGAGTACCAATGTAATGTACCTTTCTTATTGCATCATTATATACATGTAACATATGGGCCTAATAGGCTAATATAATCATTTATAAACTCAAACATAGGCCGACAGGGTCGTACAATTTTTCACATACACGACATATGTCTACAAGCCTCTAAGAGTACATAAGTGTCACAAAGGTCGGGATAGAGTCCCGCCATACCAAACAATAGACGTCTAAATCATACTAATCAAATACGCAACTCCGAAGCAAATGGAGCGCACCAACATCTTCCGCTGAGCTGATAGCCTACTTGGAGGGCTCTCGACCTGTCTATCGGGACTTGCGGGCATGAAACACAGCGTCCCCATGCATAAGGGACGTTAGTACGAAAAATGTACCGATTATGTAAGGCAAATAAATAAGTACATAACAGACATGGAAGAAATATAGAGTACTTGACATAACCTGTAAGTCTGAATAGCTCTGTAAATCATGAAATACTTTTAGCGTCATGCATATATGTATGAATGTCATGTCGTGCATAGGTACATGTCTCATAATATCATCAGCCTCTGAGGGCATCCCATCATATCATATCGGCCATTGTGGGCAAAATCATCATCGTATACCAGCTGATCAGGTGGTGGTGCGTATATAACGCCATAACCTTTCCCATATCCCATATACATATATACATACATATATACGCGTATATAACGCCTTTGAATCATATTTACATATATATGCGTATATAACGCTGTTTGAATTATAATTCGGCCACTATGGGCAACATCATCATCATATACCAGCTGATCAGGTGATGGTGAGTATATAACGCCGTAACCTTTTCTCATATCCCATATACATATATTTACATATATACGCATATATAACGCCATCTGGTCATGGGTCAATGCACATGAATGCAATGCATAAAAAGTACGTCAATAAAATCATTCGGAAAGTCATAAGACCACTTTGCCTCTTGAGCAATATCATAAAGTAACATCTTTTCAACTTTCGTATTTTTCTGAAACCCATGAACAGATGATAAAATATTATGACACATGGGAATTAAAAAACATAGATATTTCTATTACTTTTATGAGTAGAGTCACTTATGGAGTTTGTGCATTTGCTCGTTTCATTCATATCGTATGGATCATGCAAAAAGAAAGAAGGGATAGTCTTAACATACCTGAGTCGATTCTCTTGAGAAAGATTGTATCGGGCTCTCTTTAAATTGCAAATCCCGTTGTTATTACGTAGTATAACTTTTGTACAAATTCTTTTGCTGAAAACTCGTTACTTGGTCAACTTATTCTCCTCAAATCTTGTTAAACAAAACCAATCATGACAAGAACTGAGACTTGGTAAATTTTACGAAGCCATTCCAGAACAACTATCAACTCTCGTAATAATGGCTAGTTCACTTGGAAACATAAAGAAATCTACCATTCTTACTAGTACCTTTACAATAAGGTACTGTTATTATATATCCCCCAAAATATTGGTAGGCATACATGAGATTTTGTTGTATTAAGAAAGTGGTGGAAAATAGTTGAGCATATTCTTTAATGAATGGAATGACTCATTTTTTAAGACTCAGCTACACCACACATTCTCATTTCTTGCCACATAATATAATGACTCTAAGAGTCATCTTAATTAATTCTCATATAGATGCCACGTTTTGGTTGTGATAATTAATTAAGTTTTGTCCGCTTATTAGTTAACTGGATAATATTCTGTTACTCGGTAATTAATCAATTACATGTATAATTTTAAAAATTATCTCAACTTAATTAAATATTATTCTCTTTTAACATACCTTGTACACCTTACTATCATGGCCATGTAGTACCTTGTATGGTACTAGTCCATAAATATTGAGTATTAACGCTCGGCCCGTATTTTATCCCAAAATGCCAAACTTTGACAAAATTCGTTTTCTTCGATTTTACGTACCCTCTTACCTTCACGAATTTACTTATCACTTATAATCCTTATAATCCCCAAATAATTATTTTCTTGGACTGATGTCAATTACTTTACGACAAATTTAACGTAAAATACTGCAGGGTGCAACGTTGTCGTAACTTATTACTGGGAAGCATAATATCAAAGTAATGTAATACTGCGAGACGTAATATTGACATAATATTACGGGGCGTAACAGATAATACCCTTCCTGACTTTCTTACAAGAGAATATTTGAACTCATAGTTTTTTATTTTGTGCTACAGATTATGAGGCCTACATATAGACCTCCTCGAGGAAGAGGAAGAGGAAGGGCATCTGCCGAAGGCAGAGGGAATAATATTCTCGCCCAAATGGGAAGTCAAAAATTAATTTCTGCTAATATAGCAGGAGGTAATACGGATCATCCTTTATATAAAGAATTTATGATTTAAATACAATCCAAAAAAGGTGAGGGTACATCATCTAATGTACCAACTTATTCCTCAGTTATATCAGAGGATAGCAATGAAAACCTTGAGGTTTATAACCGAAAGGATACAAAAGAGTTAATAATTCTTTTGGAACAATCCGACCTTAAATGGAAAGATAACCCATGGCAATTAATGACTAGATACTTTGATACAACGTCATACGCTACTCCTGCTTATAAATACAGGATCAGCTGAAATTCAGCATTTTTATCCTGCCAATACCAAGAAAACTTATAGTTTTTCAAAGATTATTATCAAAAAGGTTATACATGCAGATGAATGGGGTATGAGTACCCTTAAGGATCGAGAATATACTCATCCTGATCAGAAAGTCTCAGTTAAATTTAATTATTGGGACTATGTTGAAAGTTTTAATACAACTTTCCTCTATAAGAATCCTAATAGGAAACACTCATGGTTCATTAAGTTATGTTCTAATATGAACAGTCAGCAAATTCCAAATTGGTTCTTTAGATGGTGGAAGTCATATGGTCCATCATTGGAAATACTTCCTCCTCTATTTAAGAGTTTATATACTCAATAGGTAGATATATCTCCCAAGATTATTTCATTACAAAAAGATAATATCTTTTACGATGGAATTGCCGCTATGTATTTTTTCATAGAATTTTCTATCCTTTGGATTATGAAATGGGATGTAGAAGTTGGTTATACCAACGAAGGAGTTCCTTGCCTCCAATGAATTGTTTATAACAAATTCTGGACAAAGTTAGTTCAAACAAACCAGCAGGGAAAATTATTTGGTGAAGAATTAATTCAACAAATTAAAGACAAAATTGATGTGTATGTCAAACAAGAAAGGACAGATATCAATGAAGGAGAAATCAGCCCTTTCCAACAGGTTACCAAAAAGCTCCAAATGAAGAAGGCAGCCATATCCAAAAAAGAAATCCTCGCTTCATACTTCGAGGAAATAAAGAAGGATCTTGCAAAAAATTTTGAAGCAAGAATAGAGGATGATATATCTATGACCTCACTAGCAACTACTTCAGCTGAAGGAGTATGTGTAGCAGGAGAAGCACAGAGTACTTCTGATGCAGAAGTAAACATGGAAGAAATTGAAGATTTTCTTTCAAAATTGAAGGAAATCACAGAAGAATCTTCTGTAAGGATAAACGACAAAGGGAAAGATAAGGCATGAAGGATAAAAAGGCCCCATACAATGAATTATTGGGGTAATAAAAACAACTTTAATAAAGTAAAGGGTCCCTCCATTATTGAAGGGAATCTGCTTTTATAAAGCAATCTGTCCGTTTGTAATTATAGACTTTATCTTTTTATCTTGTCGGCCACACCTGTAATTATTTTGTCAGCCAATTCTACTTTTTAGTTTTGTTTGTTTGTAGACTAATCCATTATATAAGGATCATTTTTCATTCTCTAGAGGTAGGTGTTAGCCAAAGCATTAGCTTTGCCTTCTCTCTAGTTTCTCTCTCCACTTGTAAAGAATTTTTCTGTAATATTTCCTATTTTAAAATAAAATCAAAAAAAGTTGTTTGGCCACAACTAAAGGTCTCTGGTCTGATACTGTTCTTCTCCTTCCCTCTTCTATTGTTGCAAGTACTGTTAGCCTAAATGATAGGCTAAACAAGTAAGTGTTAAACTTGGTTTTCGAAGGTTATTTACTATACATGCTTGGTAGTTAGGAATTTACTGTGTCAACCCGATGGGTTGTGGGTTAAGAACTATATAGACCAGGCAGTTATCAATCTCGACAGTAGACCTTGGTTAGGCCAACCTAACCGGTGGGGCTCGTAAACCCATTTAGGCAGGTGGCCATTGAAAGGTTGTGAGGAGCCTCGTGGTTTAAGGTTTACTGTAGAGTTTAGTAGCTGGTCAGGACTGGTGTTCTTGTAATTCATTTCCTGATCCCTATTCGGAAGCGATCTTGTACCCCCTTGTTACTGTAGAGTTTAGTAGCTGGCCAGGACTGGTGTTCTTGTAATTCATTTCCTGAGCCAAGCGATTATATATATATATATATATAATATATATATATATATATATATATATATATATATATATATATATATATATATATATATATAATAGACTACCATCCTAAAGATATAGCTTCTGTCAAGTATCAATTCCCATTAACAAGTATTGGTTGCCAAAATAAATGCCTTTTTTTTTTCCGGTCACCACTGTATTAAATATAGAGAAAAAGTGACACTCGAGCCAACTCGTCTATGTTTTCTCTTTTCCATTGTTTTTCTAGATCAAGATTCAAGGCATTTGTTGCTAGAAAATCACGTCTAATAACATTGTCTAATGAATTTGTAGTAGAATTTTGAAGTCTTTTTAAGATAAATATGTGGTTATAACTTGCTGCCTAGTATTGTATCAGTATGTTTGTAGAATGTGCAGATCATTGTATGTGCAGACTTATAATTGTATCAGTATGTTGCCAAAATAGGCATCTGTAGATTCAAATAGACCGATAAATCGTCCGATAATCGCCCGATAATAACTAAAACAATACCAATCCGTCCGGTATCTTATCGGATAACTAGCGAATTAATACATTTAAAAGTTGATAACCGATAAATCGAACCTGTAAGCGTAAATAACCGCCCCATCAGCAGCCCTAATTGACACCCCTGCCTTATATAGAGTCTACCATGAGCGGCAAGCCTTAGCCTGAATATCTACTTTGGGTCACCAAGATTGTTGCATACTCCATAGTACCTTGTCAAAGTTGCCCCTCAATTTCTAGTACATTTTAGAGACGGTAAAAAAAGCACTAAATATAAAAAAATAATTTGTTAACAAATAATAACGAATAAAATGTCACATAAAATAGAATATATTAAGTATGTCCAGTTTCTAATTTTGTAAATTTAACTTAAAAATACTGAAAATCAATGTTCAAATCTCTGTTTTAAAAGGCAGAATTGGAACTCGCCCCGGAGCGGAGCACTCGTAAAAACCCCCTGGACTTATGTGTGGGGTTTAGTTCCGTGAGACTTACGCCTCGGCCGTCGGGGCTTACGTCCCAGACAAGCCTAACGCACAGCGTATTGGGCTTGCCTAATAGAACTTTATGTAATTGTGTGTAACGAACCTTGTAAATCCTCAAATTTTCTTAATAAATCATTGACTATTCAAAATTACTTTTTTCTTAATCAGTAAATTAATAGTATTTTATGTCATAATTAAAATAAAAATTATTCCACGTTATCCACTAAGACTGCTATGATAATAAATTTTAAATAAATCTTTCATTTAAAATTATTTATTTATTAACTTTTGTTATGTCTTTAGTATATAATAGTCCATAATTTTTTTTAATAATTATTTTCCCAAATATTATTTTTTTCACGTTTATGAGATACAATACTTATTAATTTAATAGTCCAGTATTAGCTAGTAACTATTTACAAATAATTAGTTATCATGGTATGGTATGGTGAATTATGTGTCACTTTATTGACTTGTTGAAACTTAAAAATAAATTATGCTAGAGAATCATATTTAAATCATGAAATATGTTTTTATATAAATTCTCTTTCAAATAGAAAGCATATTAATTAAAAGGAGTATTTAAAAAAATATCAAATTATAATATCAAAATTCTTTCAAGATTCAGTACTCCTTAAGAGATACATATAAGATTTTGCATCGAATATATTACTTTTGTTGTTTGAGTTGCAACGACATTGCAACTAATTTGCATATTATGATATATGTCATACCTTTCATATTATTCATAGCTAAATTATAATTTATAAATATTTTAAACAGATTTTTTATTATAATTTTTTGATTTTAATGTAATTTTTATTAATATTTTTTATTTTATACTATATTAAAATTCTTGAAATTAATAAAATTTAAAGATCCGTGGGACTTACGCCATGTGTCTTAGGGCTTACGTCTCGCCTCGTCAGAGGTAAAACGCCTCGCCTCACGCCCCCGCCTTTTAAAACATTGGTTCAAATTAATATCGAAAATTTAGATTATTTGACCTTCATACTTGAGTTATCTTCTTTCCTTCTGAAACGAATGAAGTACTTATTTCACAATTGAAAACTAAAATTATCGAAACAAGAAACATTACGTCGCAGCAATAATTAATGGTGTACCCTTTTCCTTTAAAACGAAGCATGGAAACCGTACCACGTGTTTATACTTATTTTGGAAAAAAATACTTATCGTATATTTCTGTCTTCAATTTTCCTCCACCCATCTTTTTCCAAATACCTATCCCTAGTCCCCCCACAGACCACACTCGTAGCCGAATTTAATGAGAGGATAAATTGGTGGGCCCTTCCTCTTTCTTTTCACCATTTCTAGACTTTTGTAGTTCTGGCTATTTACGCAATCAATTCCACCACGTGACTCAAATCACTAAATTCCTTTTACTCTCTTATATCATCACGTGTTGTTCCTATTCCCCTTGTGGCCTCTCTCAGTCACCCCACCTCCCATTCACTCGCGGTTTTTCCTTTGACGGGTTCAATCTATAAAAATAATAGCATATAAAATATTAAATTATGCGTTCAAATAAATTATTTATAGAGATTTTTTTAAGTATTTACATAAAAATTTACATTCACAAAAAAAAAAGTCAAAAATATTGAGTTCGGATGTGTCCCTCACTATCACTCTCTCTTTCACACGCACATGCTCACTCTTCTAAATTGCTTTTATCTAATCTCCATTGAGTCATTTCACAAACACAAACTTTCATCTTCTTATCATCTCTCTTGAATCTTCATATCTCAATTTTCTCCCCATCTTTCTTTCTTCAAAATGGATATCTTAGTGAAGTTTTTTACAATATCTTCTAAAAAAGCAATCTTTTTTGCCATATTTCTTGGTTTCATGATAGCTAATCCATTAAAGGGGGCAAAAACCCCTACTGCCTCTTCCTCTGATCAACATGATTTCACATACTTCAAATCCACTACTTTATTAAAAAATCCCATTAATATGGTCCTTCAAAATCAAACAAGAACACCAAAACTCAAACTTTTTACCTCCTCGGACTGCTCAATCTGGACAAAAGAATGTTCAGATGAGATTCTGAAAATTGCCCATAAGAAAGAGCATGTGAAATGGATAAAATCTGTGAGGAGAAAAATACATGAATACCCTGAGCTTGCTTTTGAAGAATATGAAACTAGTAAACTTGTTCGTCAAGAACTTGAGAAAATGGAGATTCCTTTTCAGTTTCCTTTAGCCACTACCGGAATTCGAGCCATGATCGGCTCCGGCCAGCCGCCCTTTGTTGCTCTCAGAGCTGATATGGATGCCCTTCCAATTCAGGTTTATTTTAATAATTCTTTCTTATTTATCTTTTCTTCCATTTTCTAATTTCCTAGTGTTACTAGAAAATTGAAAATAGAGAACTTTTTTTTTTTTGGCCTTCTTACTGTTGATACTCGTTTTTTGTTGTTATTTGTTAATCTGATAAAAAATTGACTTTGGAACAGAGTAATTAGCAGTTTAATTAAGTGAGAAAAAAATATGAAAGAACTGGTCCTTAAATATGATGTTAACCACTGAATGTTGAAATTATTAGCTTGGAGATCTATTACTCTAATTTTTTTTATTTATATGTGGGACATAGTTTCACATGCATATCTATTTTGAGAAAGGTGCCAATCTTTACCTTCAGTTCTACTCTCATATCTACTTTTAAAATACGTGTCTTACTTATGTTTGACGACAATGTGTCTCACTTATAATCTTATGCATATCTAATCTTTGTATTCGCATGTGCTTTTATAACATGTGTCTCACTTATATTTGGTAATAATTATAATTTTTTTTGACTCTATATCATGTTTATTTTTGTCTCACTTATATCTGACGTAAGCTACAAGAGTAATACAAATAGAAAAATATTTATCTCTAAATTAGGACCACACCCATTATGGCTTTTATTTTATTTTCTTACAAACTTCGTCTTGTTAAAATTTTGAAATTGTTGAAAATCTTCATTTATTTTTATTATATCCCAAATTAGGAAGCTGTTGAATGGGAGCATAAGAGCAAAATTGCAGGCAAAATGCACGCTTGTGGTCATGACGCTCATGTGGCTATGCTCATAGGTGCAGCCAAAATTTTAAAGGCTCGTGAGAAGAACTTAAAGGTATGTTTTATAATAACAATTATTGAGAAATATGTTTCTCAATTTTTAGGGGCATATTTTGAATTTAAAATATTCACTTTCAGTTTATTTATTCTTATATATTTCTTTTATTCAGAAAATTACTCTTTATTCTTTCTTTTTTTCTTGAAAATGAAATTAAGCAAAATCTTTTCATTTCTAGTCATATAATGTTATTCTCTTTATTAATTCCCCCAAACTTTATTTAAAGGAGCTAAGTCTAAATAATAAACCAAGCGTGGACTATCAAATCAAGTTTATTCTTGTGACTCACAGCTAAAAAGAAAACGTTGTATTTGTGACTCCTTAAAATATTCTTTTGTTCTCCATATGGTGGATTCCATGATTTTTGGCATAACATTTGGAGAATATTGGAGCACCGAGCTCCGATTGTTTGTTTTTTAATTGGTCGTGGGTAATTGAGTATCTGGGGCTATTTTACTAGCAATAATGAGATAGCACCTTAACCTTTTGGCTAAATGGTAAATCTAGTGATCTGCATTTAGTTTTTTGATACCTTTATAGAGAAGGGCTCTTTGTACGAACAACATTAGTTATAGTTATAATACTTAAAACATAAGCAAAGTATCTACTTTGTGATGGTTCTTTTAGAGCTTTGTGCCTCCATTTCAAGTGGGTTTTGGGTGGTCTTTGCATTGTTAAACTTAAAAAATTTCATGAATTTTTTTGTATCATTCATATAATGGATTTAATATACGGAGAAACCATAGGGCTCACTTGCTGACGTTCGTTTCTTTAATCTTTATTTTGAGTTTCCAAGATTTTGAATGTATGGTGTCAATGAAACAAATACTAGGAGCTTAAATCAGATAAACCACTTGGACCAGATTTGGCTCCTCTATCTTCAGTTGATTTTTCTCCATTTCCTGCTGTGGGGCATTAGATTTTGACGCATGTCTCATTAAAATTTAGGAGGTCATGCAATGTCAATTGAGATGTTATAAATTACTAGCATTAATAGTCACACGGGAAAATAGGTCAAGTGGCAAGGCAGCGTCACGTCCATTAGCTTCATCTCAAACTAGATCTCACATCAAATATTTGATTGATACATTTCTTGGGAATCCTTATTAAGGGGGTAGGAGTAGGACTACCTCCTCCTCTCTCCTAATTATATCGAGGGAATGAAATAAAAAACCGTCCTTTAAAAAAGAGAGAAAAGAATTACTCCCACCGTCTCAGTTTAAGTATACCTATTTTTTTTTGGTCTGTTCCAAAAAGAATGATTTCTTTGTAAATTTGAAAATAATTTAGCTTAAATTTACAACTCTATCCTTAACGAGAAGCATTTATAATCACACAAATATTGTGGACCCCTTTTTGACTTGTTTGAGACCTTAAATTCTAAAAGTCTTCGATTTTTCTTAAACTTCGGCTCTAGTAAAAAATGTTCACATAAATTGAAACGGATGGAGTAGTTTTTAAGAAAGAAACAAAAGAGAATTGTCATGAAAAAATGTCTCAACCCGTCTTTTTTCCCCTTCTATTCTTCCCTCCCATCAAAGACTCGGGGTCAAGATCCCATGTTTTCTTTGCCTTTTCAAGTGCAAATATATATATTCCCTAAACCTTTATGAGGCAATTAGTTTAGAAACACGAACAAGTTGGTATTTGATTAATCTTAGGTATCTTTACTTCGTACTATGATTATGACTGTTATACTAAAAATAGTTGAGAGAGGAGAGAGAGAACTGGTCCCATGTAAATTAAATTATTAAAAACTCTACTATGATGTCTCTAGTAAGAGACCTGCCAACAGCTTGTTCATACAGTTGGACTGGTAGTTACGTAATCAATATCCCGGTTGGCCAAACTGCAAAATCAGCTTATTTTGATAAGTGTTTTTTTTTTAAAGTGCTTTTCTCAATTTTAATATCCCGATTGTGTTTGGCTAATTAGTTTGAAAAGCACTTCTGAGCAGCAATTAGTGTTTGGCCAAACTTTAAAAAACTGCTTCTCAAAAAAGTGTTTTTTGGAGAGAAGCTACTTTTTTCTGCTTCTCCAAAACTGCTTCTCTTCTACTCAAAAACACTTTTTTTTCCTTCTAGAAGCTTGGCCAAACTCCTCAATCTTTGGCCAAAAATATTTTTGAAAAAAAAAAAGCACTTTTGGCCAAAAATAAGCTTGGTCAAACAGGCTACAAGTCTAACTCAAATAAAAGGTAATTGCAGTGTGATATATAAGTATGAGAGGTATGTATATTATATCGAGATTCTGATTTTAAATTAAATTTTATATTTAAAAATTTCCCTTTTCTTTTTGGTAAGCTGTCTATAAGAGTATTTGTTGAGGCGTGAGGATGACAGCCAACAACTTATTGGGACTAATTGGGACCGTGGAATTATGAAGTGCATTTTTATTTATTTCAAGTCATTTTCACCATTTGAGGACCTTGGGAAAAAAAAGAAGGCAAAAGTCTTGTAATTTGTAAGGATCAAATGGGTTAATAAATGGGAAGATAAAGCACCTTTGTAGTGCCTTTATTTATAGAGTTTTTCTTGTCTTTATCTTTCCAATATAGTACTATTAGACATGCCCACTATCTCTCCGATATGAAATCCGTTCCATTTTTATGCTGAATGGCATTTTGACTCAAAGAACATCCTCTTTCATCTATCTTACTTGTCTGTTTTACAATATAAATATCTTTATTATTTGTTTATTTATTAATTCATTTATCTCTATCCCTCCGGGTAGGGGTAATGTATGCGTACATTCTATCTTCCCTAGATCTCACTAGTGGGATTCTGCTAGGTTGTTGTTGTTATTAACTACTCCCTCCGTTTCAATTTAGATGAGGTACTTTGATTCGGCACAAAGTTTAAGGAAAAAAAAAACTTTTGAAACTTGTAGTCTTAAAAGCTTAAGGGGTAAAAGCTTTGTGAGGCCATGATATTTATGTGGTTATAAAAACTTCTCATTAAGGGTAAGTGGATAAAATGATGAGTTTAAAGTTGAATTATTTCGAAATTTAGAATTGTGTTATATATTTTGGAACAAACTAAAAAGAATAGTACTTCATCTAATTTGAAACGGAGGGAGTAATTTATTTAATTCTGATAGTATTTGAACCAACTTGCGTATATTTCAACTATTTCATAGAAATATTTGTTATTTACCACTAATACATGCATGCATCGGGAAATAAAGCCCACCAAAACTTTGACAAATGAGAAGAAATTCATTTAGCTTATTTTGTTTCTGCTGGAATTTGAACCTAATATTTCACTTCATTGATTGTACATCCTTGAGTGCATTAATAAAAGCATAAGAGTAACATAAATTCTGAAAAGGAATAAAAGAGAAAAGACAATCATTTTTTTCCAATTGTCAAGTTGACTACTTGTATAATCAATTACAACATGTGATGTGGGACAAACAACAAAATAATACTGTGCTTAATAGCAATCCCCTCTTCTAAGAGCTGCTGTTGTCCTTGAATTAATTAATCTATTGATGTTTACCAGGGGACAGTGATTCTAATATTTCAGCCAGCAGAGGAAAAAGGGAATGGAGCAAAAAGGATGATAAAAAATGGAGCTTTAGAAAATGTAGAGGCTATATTTGCTGTTCATGTTTCACATCAGCATCCAACTGGTGTAATTGGTTCAAGACCGGGTCCTCTTCTTGCTGGATGTGGCTTTTTTAGAGCTGTCATTAGTGGTAAGACAGGCCAAGCAAGCAATCCCCACCACTCTATTGATCCTGTACTTGCTGCCTCTGCTGCTGTTATCAGCTTGCAAAGTATTGTTTCTCGTGAGTCCAATCCCTTGGATTCTCAGGTGGGCTACTTAACTTGTAATCATCAAGCTTTACATTCTGTTTGATTGTTTTCATGTGGGTGCTGTCCCGACTAACTTGCGTGCATCTCGACTGTCTTATCAGACACCGGGTAACTATGCACATCTAGATCGAGAATGATGAAAACAAATTATATAGCGTTTTGAGGATAAGAGAAAGACAATAGTCGCAGCACCCAACGCTATAAAAGTGGGTGAAATTTCTAGGATACCACGGTTCAAATCTCATCAGAAACAAAAGGAGCGTTGGATGATTTTCTTCTTATCTGGCTAAGTTTTGATGGGCAAATTAAAAGTAATCGGGTGTCTGTACTATTTGGAAATAATAGGTATATAGTAGAATAGTCGAGGGGCGCGTAAAATGGCCAACACATCACTATTATAAACAAAATTGTGACATCTTCAAGAACTGATTTTGTGTTCACATTCTGTGTTTTGTGAATTCATTTTAGGTGGTCTCGGTGACATCGTTCAATGCCGGAGATAAGCTTGATGTGATACCAGATGCAGTTACTCTCAGTGGAACTTTCAGGGCTTTCTCCAGCACCAACTTTTATCAGCTTCTTAAAAGAATAAGAGAGGTTAGATATATTGTGACTGACATTCTTCAAAAATTATTGGTCTTAGTCATACGTCAAAAAGTTTCAGCTCAATCATGACTCAGGACATCCTTCATCTTGCAGTGTCACAGAGATAACTCTGTTTTAGCCAATATCATAGGACCCAATGTTGGTCATGTCCACAAAAAATGCCAAGATTTGTGACGAATTACACACCAAGTGGTCTATTATAGATTCGTGAATTAGCCCAAAAGCTTTTACTATTGCAAAAATAAAATCACCCACTCCTAGATGTGGATACTGCACCATATGGTAGGAGGACAAGTCCTTTCACAAATTCTGTAAAAGATCTAATCCTTTACAGTAGAACAAGAAAACATAACAAAAACGTGCTAAAATATTCCTTGGTCCTACAACTAGGTATACTTTGTATTACTCCATTTGCTTCGTTTTATGTGCCAGAGTTTGAAACGTCTAAGAAAGAAAAAAAAATTGGACCTTGTGTTCAAATTTCTATGACTATAAAAGCCATACTGTTAAGGATAAATGAAAAATAAAGTTAAATTGTTCATAAATATATAAATTATATTCCTTTTTAAACGTACTAGTAAGGAAAGAGCGACACAAGTAATTGTACTAATTTCCTCATGACTTTTAACAACAGGTATTCGAAGAACAAGCTAGTGTGTTCAGATGCAGTGCAACAGTGGATTTTTTCGAAGACAAGGACACAATCTATCCTCCGACTGTGAACGATGACAGAATGTACGAACACGTGAAGAAGGTCGCCGGTGATTTGGTTGGTCCAGCGAACTTTAAGGTTGTTCCACCGATAATGGGAGCCGAGGACTTCTCCTTCTATTCTGAAGTGATACCTGCAGCATTCTTCTATATAGGTATAAGGAATGAGACATTAGGATCATATCATACAGGACACTCCCCACATTTCATGATTGATGAAGATGTATTACCTATTGGTGCAGCAACTCATGCTGCAATTGCGGAAAGATACCTTTATGAGTATGGATCTTGATAGTTAAACTTCATTTTGAAGTGAAATAGCAATTTTGTTGTATGCAATTCTTCTTCTGTTTCTTTTATTTTTTTGTCACCCTTTTTTCGTCGACTTCTACCTAGCATGCCAACCTATGTTATGGTTAACTATTAAGAGTCCCATCTAGAATGGTTGTACTATTTTTTTTCTTAATGTTTTTTCATGAGGTTGGTCTTTGCTAGAATGTGAGCTCTGTACGTAAATGTATGATGAAGTTGCAACTATTACACTGTAAACAAAAAATTTAACATTGGCAAATACCTATAACTATTAAGAAATTGAGGGGATTCCTAGGATTAGTAGGCTATTACAGAAGGTTTATTAGGAGATATGGGTAGATTAGTAAATCATTAACTAACAAAGGATGTGGTGCAGTAGATATGACTGCTCTTCCCTTAACCAGAGGTCTCGGGTTCGAGCCCTGGGTATGGAAAAATCTTTGGTAGGGAGCGTTGTTTAACCAAAAAATAGAATTTTAGTCAAAGCTAGAATTTAGAAGAACGCGAGTTACTGATAATCAAAAGAATATGTAAAAGAGAATAATTTGGAGTAACCAGAATGTAATCAGGAGAAAAACAAGTGAATCAGAGTATATTTCAATTGTGTCTCTCTTTACAGGTGACTAGATACCTCTCTTTTATAGGTGTCTTGAAGGTATGCGTTTCCTTCAAATCATAATAAGGCTATTATGAATAATTAAAGACATTAAATGCTACGTTTCACAATTATTGTAATCAATACAAATTCTCTAACGTATCCGGTATTTAATGCCTATCGAATTCCGTATCTGCGCTCTTTATTATGGTCAGATCCGTTCCTTTTGATAAATGATCTAAATAGGTACGAGCGCTGAATCCTTCAAATGTCCTCCCGTGCCTCTTCCTTTGCCTTTGCTCGTTTCTATTGCTGCCCGTGACTCTTGACTAATTATAATTCTTTGACTATTTGACCAGTCCACGTGTCTCAACATATATAAATTCAATTTTTCCCAATACAGATAGTCTCCCCACTTTCCATTTATTCATCAATTGAATATTTGGGAAGTGGATTTCATTAAAACGAGAATTTTTGTCACCATTAATGCTATGACAAAACTGACGCTTCAATTGTCACTTCCATTTAATACTTCATGCACGTGTCGATTTTCCATTGGCTCTGCAGTTTTTGCAGCCTTTTTTCAAGGTTTTTACGGTGCCACTATTAACGAAGTGTCAGTTATCATAATTATGGTATTTCCACCTCTGCACTTTTACCTTTGGCGGTTGCTTATCGGTATAAATATAATTTTTTCCTTTGTCTTTATCACATAAAGCTTATTGAACACTTATTTCTCCAAATCTTTGTTGACTTCTTCCTTAGACCATTCCTCTTCGATATGTCTTCTCCAAGCCCTAACCCTGAGAGAGTTTCCATTACTGATTCCTTCCCTAATGCCCCTGTTAGGCATAAAAGGGAGGTAGACTTCGTAGTTTAGGATCTACTCGAGGAGGTGGTTCGTCTATGCCTTGTTTTAGTTCTGGTCCTTCCTCTAGAACCAGAGGTTCCCTTTCTCAAAAATCTTCTTCTAGGGGTAAAGACCATTCTGAACCTTTACGCGAACCGTTAGTAGATGAGATAGTTCCTTCAGAATTTTCTTTTTACCATGACAGGGAATCTCTTAGAAACCAAGTTTCCGCATTAGATCGTGTCGATACTTACCCTACTCAAATTATAGAGGTTTTGACTCTTGTGGTTCGTAAGGACTGCCATTGGAGTAATGATTTTCCCATTATTATCCCTAATCCGAATAAGAGAATTACTTCCTATTTAACGGGGTTCTCTTTTGTTTACACTAACCCTTTTACTTTAGGGTTTAGACCAGCAATTGACCCAGTCATTCTCGAATTTTGCCGTTTCTTCAATGTCTGCTTGGGTTAAAATGACCTAATCATATGGAGGGCAGTTGCCTGTTTAAGGCATTTAGCCACTAGAGCTGAAGCTCCTTTTACTTTCCCTCACTTGATTCATCTTTACTCACCTAGGCTTTTTCGTAATGGTGTTTTTACACTAGTGGCCAGGAGTAAGAGGGTTTTGGTGAGCCCTGAAGATGACAAGGATCGTGGCTGGTATGCCCGATTTTTTGCTGCCCCCACTGTTGGTTTAGTGGGTGAAGATAATGTCACCTTTCCTGAGAAGTGAAATTTTGCATGTAGGTCTTTTATCCCTCTCGTACCTTCTTCTTTCGAATTTATCAACTTTACTAATTTTACCCCCCCTCGTTTTTCTTTTTAGCAACCATGGGAGTTGTGGGGGATGTTCCCAATTTTCGTGGTTGGGTAGATAAATTGCTGAAGATCGTGCCAATGGACGACAGATCTTGGAAAACACTTTCTAACCGCTTTGGTTGGAAGGTTAAGACTCACGGTAAGAGTTCACATTTTATTTTTTTATGCCTATATTCTCCTTTATTGTTTTAACTTTTATCCTTCTTTTGTCAGGATTTGCTATTCGAGGGGTTACTGCGGAAGCAGTTGCAGCCTCTCGTGTCTCTTTGGGGACCCGTACTCCTTCGGGAACTCGTATCTCTCTAGAGAGAGCCCGAGAAATAGTCTTGGGTTCCTCTTCTGCCAAAAGGAAGGCTGCTGAAGAGGAAAATTCTGAAGAAGAGGAAAATGAGAGCCCGTTGGTAACGAGGCCACGAGTTAGGAGACGCATTGTTTCCGATGACGAAGCTGAAGTCTCGGTTTCTTTTACCGAACCTGTTGAAACCCCAATAATAATTCCCGATGATGACGTCACTCCCTACGACACTCGTGAGTCTATCGACCAACTTTTTGTTAGTGGATTTGGTCGTGAAGATGTTGGGCCTGTTTTAGATAAAGTACCTTTATCATCTTTCTCATTACTCGTGCCTGTGATTCCTTCTTTACCGGCCCTAGCTATTTTTGTTCCTTCTTCTGCTGCTCTTACCTCTTCTCCTGCTTCTCCTTTGGCTATTCCCCCCTATAGTTCATCATACTGAAACGGGCTCTTCAAGTAAGAGTGCCGCTATGAGGCGGGTAACTATTGAAATTCCTGCTGAGAATAGCCTTTTGAGAAAATCAGGTCAGGCAGATATATGGCTAGAGCCTCTTATTGGCCCAATTGAAAAAGCAAAGCTGGAAAGCCATAGTTCCTTGACTTTAATGAATGACATCGTGTATGCTACTCTGAAGGTATTTTCCTTCTCTCCCACTTTGCAAAATTTTTCATCTTTGAGATTCTTATTTCTTTTCTTTTCTTTTTTAGGCTAATCTCATCGGCACAGAGTTGATGAAAAGAATTGTTCCTTTAGAGAAGATAGCACGTGACTCTCAATTGGAAGCAACCAATTGGAAGGGGCAATTTGAGAGTGCTCAGCTTGACATAGAGAGCTTGCAAGAGAACAAGAATACCTTAGAGCAGCGAGTACGGGCCTTAACTTTAGAATTGGCGGTTACAAAAGCTTCTTCACACCAAGCAGAGAAAGACAAAGAGCGTCTCGAGTCCTCCTTTTCAGAGCAGCTATCTAAAGCTAGTGAAGAGACCAGAGAGTTAAAGGCTCTTTTAAATCAAAAGGAAGTTTACTCTGGGGAGCTTGTGCATAATTTGACTCAAGCACAAGAAGACCTCAGAATATCTGCTGATAAGGTGTGTGCTTTAGAATGCTCCCACGCCTCTCTTCAAGCTTCCCACAGCTCTGCCTTGGCTGAAAATGAAGAGCTAAAAAATGAGATCACTGCTTGGGAAAAGGATTATGAGATCCTTGAAGAAAAATCTGTTGTTGAGGCAAGTTGGGCTTTTTTGAATTCCCGTCGTGATACCCTACTTGAAGCTAGCCAAGAAAACTTCAACCTGGGGTTAGAGTTAGCTAAAATCAATGAAACTATTGAAAAGGTTGAACAGACTCAGGACTTCCTTTCTCTTGTGGATGAAGTTCCCGTGGCTGAAGCTTTTATGAATGTTGAAGCTGATACGGGTGTCATGACTATTTCAAACCCGATCGAGCCCGTTGCTGCAAGTCAAGTTGAAGCCGCGCCTGCTGATGCACCTGCCCAAATTGAGCCTGTTGCTATCGATGTTCCTGCCTCAATACCACAAACTTCTCAGTGACCAGTTTTAATCATTCAAATGATTTTATTTTTGTTTTGACTTTGGAAGATAGTAATCAAACCCTTAACTTCATTTGAGGGTTGATTTTAGGAACGTCAGTCCCCAAGTCTTTTAATGGGGTAATCTAAACAATTTCGTAGTTTGATGACTAAGTTGGAACTTAGTCTTAGATGTTTTTTTTACATATTAAGAAGTTTTTTATCTTAAACTTCTGCTTGCTTTATTCTCGCCTTTATTTTTAAGGACTTACAGAATAATTTGCATTTTTGTTTTCCGAAAAATGCTTCTGTTAACCTCATGATTAATTTAAACATGAGTTTTATAAAAGAGGGCCCTTTTATATTCCAATACTTAATGAAGAAGACGTCTCAACTTCATAATGGTATTATCATACGACAAAAGAAACAGGAATACACATGTTTTTCTGAAATAACTTGGACAAGTTTTTATTTTTGAACCTTGTCTAGTTCCGAATAAAACTTTACATGTATTTGAATTACATCCATAACTTTCTCGTAACTGTTTTTCTTGTAACAGATTTAAAAAAAAACAATAAATAATAGACACGGGGTTTTTCCTTATAACCCGTTTTAGTACAAAACCTTTATCCCTAGTGAGGTTTTTCTTTGGCCTTAGCTCGTGGCTTTATGACTTTTACTCTACACTTGACTGGCTTTAGCTCATGGCTTTATGACTTTTACTATGCACTTGACTTGACTCTTTCAGGCTTGATTTTTCCTTAATCTTCTTTGCCTTCTTTATACACATGTCCGTGTATATTATGTAGTCCCCCAAGTATTTGAGTGTTGAAGTATGAAGCCTCGAGCACTTGATAGTTTCTCACATTTGGTCCTTTCTCTGAAAAGGAAAAACATACGAGACTCGAAGGGACGATTATAGATGAAGACTGCATAACCCGTTTGTATTTCTATCAGAATAATTGTAACCCTAGGCCAGGAATTTTAGGTTACTCCATGTGCCTTGCAGGTCGTGACTCATCATTTAGTATGGGTTAGCGTTTTACCTATCATCTAAAATCGTTAGTAAAATCTTAACAATTCAAAAATGAGATTTAAAATGGTTATACCTGACCGTGGATTTTCTTTAGAAATAGTATCTCTTTAAATGAACAGCATTCCAATGCGAAGGTAGTATCTTGTCATCCATTGTCTCCAGCTCATATGCTCCTTTTCCTGCAACATCACGCACTCTGTACCGTCCTTCCCATGTTGGACTTAATTTCCCTGTGTTAGCTACCTTTGTAGACTGAAAAACCTTTTTAAGCACGAAGTCCCCAATTTTGAAGAACCTGAGGTGTGCTTTTCTATTGTAGTATCGTTCTATGACTTGCTTCTGTGCTGCCATTCTTATTAAAGCAGCTTCTCTCCGCCCCTCGAATAAATCTAGATTGACCCGCATCTCCTCGTCATAGACTCTTGTGTCGCCTGTGTGAACCGTGTACTTGGTTCCCCTATCTCATATAGAATTAAAGCCTCAGCTCCATAAACCAATGAAAACAATGTTTCACCTGTACTTGTTTTTGCAATTGTGCGATAAGCCCATAAAACTCCAGGTAATATTTCAGGCCAGTTTCCTTTTGATTCCTCTAGCTGTTTCTTTAAGTTGTTGATAATGACTTTGTTCATTGATTCTGCCTGCCCATTACCCACCGGATGGTAGGATGTTGACGTAATCCTTTTAATTTTCCAGCTTTGAAAAAATTCCGTGATCTGAGCTCCAATAAACTAAGGACCATTATCACATACGATCTCCTTTGGTACGCCGAATTGACATATGATATTCTGCCAAATAAAGTCTCTGACTTCCTTTTCTCGCACCTGTTTGAATGCGCCTGCCTCTACCCATTTATTAAAGTAATCAGTGAGAACAAGCAAAAATTTTACCTGTCCTTTTGCTTGCGGTAATGGTCCTACGATATCCATTCCCCATTTCATAAATGGCCACGACGAAATGACTGGATATAATAATTCCGCAGGTCTATGCATATTGTTACCGTACCTTTGACATTTATCACATTTGGCTATGAAACTTTCTGCCGCCTCTTCCATTTTAGGCCAGTAATAACCTGCCCTAATTGCCTTTAATAAGTCCTCC
The DNA here is from genome assembly GCF_000715075.1 of Nicotiana tabacum. Classification (NCBI taxonomy): domain Eukaryota; kingdom Viridiplantae; phylum Streptophyta; class Magnoliopsida; order Solanales; family Solanaceae; genus Nicotiana; species Nicotiana tabacum. The sequence goes on from NC_134084.1 coordinate 92,261,105, forward strand.
ACTTATTCTCGTGTGACGACATCTATGATTGTGAAATTCAGGAATGAACAGTTGCAACAATCATGTTCAATTTCTTTTGACAGTTTTAGATTTAGGGTTCTTACTAGTGATCTTCCACCCGCGTGATTCCCGTAATGACCCTCATGTATTTCTCTCATTACATACTCTGTTTGCGAAGGTCCAAGGCATCTTGCTAAGGGTCCACCAAACATTTTACGATATAGATTGCCTTGTTTTAAGCAGTACCGGGCGGCCTGCCTTCGAAGCGCATAGGCCTTTTTCTTGTCATCAAGGACGGTTCCATACTGCAAAAAAGCAACAATTTCATTCCTCCAATCCCAGGTTAAGTTATTAAAATTTACCTTATTCGCATCAGGATCGAGAACTGAATGAAATAAATGTATCATTGAGGCATTTGCATCATTTTCCACGCCAGCCGCAGATGCGAGATTAGCTAGGGCGTTTGCTTCAAGATTTTCGTCCTTGGGTATTTGTCTAATCTTCCAATCTTGAAATTGTTTTACCAATTCCCGTACCTTTTCTAAATACTACTGCATCCTTGCTTCCCTGGCTGTATAAGTCCCCAGCATTTGAATAACTACGAGTTGTGAATCACTCTTGATTATAATCTGATTTATGCCAAGTTCCCGTGCCAGTTCTAAACCTACAATCATAGCCTCATATTTTGCCTCATTGTTAGTTATGGAATGACATTTAATAGCTTGCTGAATGGTTTCACCCGTAGGTGGTACCAATACTATCCCCAAACCTGCTCCTCTCACGTTAGATGAGCCATCAGTGAATAAAGTCCAAGTTCCTGGGTTGGCTCCATTGAACACCTGTAATTCTTTTTCTGCTTCTAACTGTATTCCCTGACTAAAATCAGCCACGGAATCAGCTAATACTTGCGATTTTATAACAGTTCTAGGTTGGTATGCAATTTCGTATTCACTTAACTCTATTGCCCACTTAGCTAACCTACCTGATAGCTCATTCTTATGTAGTATGTTACGTAAAGTGTAGGTAGTTACCACAACAATAGGACGACATTGAAAGTAAGGTCTTAACTTCCTGGATGCCATGATTAACGCGAGTGCAAGTTTTTCTAACTGAGGATACCTCGTTTCTGCATCTAACAAAGATTTACTTATGTAATAGATAGGTGATTGTTTACCTTGCTCTTCTCGGACCAGAACAGCATTTACCGCCACCTCCGAAATAGCAAGGTATAGGAGTAGCTTTTCCCCAGCCTTTGGTTTTGCCAACAGAGGCGGATTTGATAAGTACGTTTTCAAATTTCTGAGTGCTTGTTGACATTCCTCATTCCATTCAAAATGATCCTGCTTTTTAAGAGCTGAGAAGAATTTAAAACACTTCTCTAATGATTTAGAGATGAATCTTCCCAAGGTCGTAATTCTCCCTATTAATCTTTGAACTTCTTTCTTGTTTGAAAGTATGTCAGGGATTTCTTCAATGGCTTTAATCTATGCAGTATTTACTTCAATTCCATGGTTAGAAACAAGAAAACCCAAAAACTTGCCTGATACAATGCCAAATGCACATTTTTCGGGATTTAACTTCATATTATATTTACGCAAAATTGAAAATGTGTCAGACAAGTGTGATATGTGATTTTTTGAGTGCTGAGTTTTAACAAGCATATAATCTATATATACCTCCATTGTCTTTCCTAAATATTCCTGAAATATTTTGGTAACTAACCTCTGGTACGTTGCACCTGCATTCTTTAGACCAAAGGGCATTACTTTATAACAATAAGTCCCCATGTCTGTTATGAATGAAGTTTTTTCTTCATCTGCCGGATCCATTTTAATCTGATTATATCCTGGAATATGCATCTAAAAAACTTAACAATTCATGACCTGCAAGTGCATCAATCAATTGATCTATGTGTGGTAGTGGAAAAGAATCTTTAGGGCAGGCTTTGTTAAGATCTGTATAATCTACACAAACCCGCCACTTACCATTTTTCTTTGGAACCACACAGTATTAGCTAACCAGTTAGGATACTTTACCTCTCGAATGGAACCAATTTTTAGCAATTTGTGGGCTTCTACTTGAATCACCTGATTCTTGAAAGTTCCCTGCTTTCTTTTCTTTTGCTTCACAAGAGGATATGACAGATCTTCATTTAGCTTATGAGTCATCACCTCCGGTGGTATTCCTGTCACGTCGGAGTGGGACCAAGCGAAGCAGTCCATGTTAGTTTTCAAAAATTCGATTAACTTACATTTCATTCCTTGGTCAAGATTAGCCCCGACATAGACTTTTTTATCAAGCCACTGAGCAAACAACACGACAGGTTCTAATTCCTCTATCGTTGTTTTGATATCTTCATTCTTTTCTGGTTCTTGAATGGTACCAGGCTTTGAGTCTAGATTTGTTCGCACTTGTTCAGTTGAGGTCTGTGTTGTGGTGTCCTCAACTGCCTTCTGTGATTGCTATTTGCCTTCACTTCTCGTGCTTGTATCTGCAACGGAGTTAATAGCCCTGGATGTATGTTGATCTCTGCGAATTGGACAAATTCCCCATGGCGATGGGAATTTGATAACTTGATGCAAGGTTGAAGGAACAACATCCATTTCATAGATCCATGGTCTCCCCAGAATCATGTTGTAAGCCATCTCCATGTCTACTACCTGGAACTTTGTATCTTTGACGATCCCTTCAGCAAAAGTGGTGAGTGTTACTTCTCCTTTTGTGACGACACTGGAATTATCGAATCCAGATAGAGTATGCGCCTTTGGTATTACTCCATCTTCAGCTTGCATCTCACGCAGCACTCTTAGCAAAATAATGTTCACGAAACTACCTGGATCAATCAAAACTCGTTTCACATTAGTATCGTGCACAATTAAAGATATTACCAGTGCATCGTTATGAGGGATTAATACACCATCTGTATCTGCATCATTGAATGTAATATTGCCTTCTTCTAGAACATGTTGCACCCGTTTCCCTTGGGTAATAGTTATTTTGGAAGTTTTGTTAGCCGCAATATATGACACACCATTAATGTCTTCACCCCCACTTATAACGTTAACAGTTCTTTTGGGAGAAGGTGGCTTTGGAGGCTCCTGCCTGTTCTTCATGTAAGCTTGCTTGACTTTCTCGCTGAACAACTCTATAAGATATCCTTGTTTTAATAAATGATCAACTTCACTTTGTAAAAATCTGCAATCTGCTGTTTTATGCCCGTGATCATTATGGAACTCGCACCAATGGTCAGGGTTGCGCCTGTTTGGATTCGATCTCATTTCCTTTGGCCATCGAACCTTATCTCCCATGCTTTTCAAAATAGCTACGAGCTCAGAGGTGCTGACATTGAAGTTGTAACCTCCAAATCTCGCTTTTAAATTTCTATCATCATCCCGTGACTCATAGTTGTTTCGCTCATTCCTAGATCTTGATGAAGAACATGATTCTCTGTTTCTTGATCTATGATCGTGCCTTTGATTATCCTGTTTTGACCGTGAGTCTTTCCCCGCAGGTCCCATATAAGGCTCGTACCTATTTTTACCAGATCTTTTTTCATTTTCTGCATGTCTTGAATGTATACTTTCTTCTTTTTGAGATCGGGGAACAATATCTTCCTCAATCCTCAACTTCGTGCTATACCTGTTATAAACATCGTTCCACGTTGTAGCTGGAAATTCTCGATGGCTTTCCTTTAGTCTCCTCGTAGCTTCCGAGCTTTTTTCATTCAAATTGCTTGTGAAAGCTATAGCTGCCCAGTTATCAGGTACACGCGGCAATGTCATTCTTTCGCATTGAAATCTGTCCACGATTTCTCTAAGCAATTCTGAATCTCCTTGCTTAATTTTGAAAATATCCTCCATTCGTTTTCCACTTTTTGGGCTCCCGAGTGCGCTTTGATGAAAGAATCTGCAAGCTCAGCAAAAGAATTTATAGAATTTTTAGGTAAAAGGGAATACCACGTTAGTGCTCCTTTGGTGAGTGTTTCACCAAATTTCTTGACTAATACCGACTCAATCTCCTACTTAGTCAAATCGTTGCCTTTTACGCCCGTTGTGAATGCAGTCACGTGGTCCCGTGGGTCTGTAGTTCCATCATACTTTGGCATATCAGGCATTTTGAACTTTTTTGGAATTAGGAGTGGGGCAGCACTCGGCTTCCAGGGTTATTGCGAATATCTGTCCATGTCTACCCCTTTGATTATGGGCGGCACCTCGGGTATCTGCTCTATGCGTTCACTTTGCTCCTTGAGCTGTTTCTGCAAGGTTAGTACTAAATTTTGTAAATCAGAATTAATTACATTACCTAGTTCTCTCTCCTGCGATTTACTGGGGTTCCACCGCTGCCTGAGTTAACAAGCCCGGAACGAGGGTTTTCTATAATGTTATTATTAGGAAAAGGTGTGGGTATTGTAATAGGTAACTGGTTAACAAACGCTTCAACAGCTTTGTTGACCTGAGCAGTAATTAACTTCTGCAGAGCTTCATCAACAACTTCAGCATTTTCAAATTGAGCATACTCGTTTATTTGAGATCCATCGGGAGTACCCTCACGACATTGCCGTGGAGAGTCCTGCGGAGTAGGAACCTGAATGTTAATGTTCTGTGGGCCTCCCTGACTTTGTTGGTTCTCTTGGTTTCCTGGGGTGTTGTCATTGTTATTCGACATGATTGATGTAACAAGTAAGGTCAAGTGAATAGAAATTAGATTATCAGATTCCCGGTAACAGAACCAATTTATTTAACCAAAAAATAGAATTTTAGTCAAATCTAGAATTTAAAAGAACGCGGGTTACTGATAATCAAAAGAATATGTAAAAGAGAATAATTTGGAGTAACCAGAATGTAATTAGGAGAAAAACAAGTGAATCAGAGTATATTTCAATTGTGTCTCTCTTTACAAGTGACTAGATACCTCCCTTCTATAGGTGTCTTGAAGGTATGCGTTTCCTTCAAATCATAATGAGGCTATTATGAATAATTAAAGATATTAAATGCTACGTTACACAATCATTATAATCAATACAAATTCTCTAACGTATCCGGTATTTAATGCCTATCGAATTCCGTATCTGCGCTCTTTATTATGGTCAGATCCGTTCCTTTTGATAAATAATCTAAATAGGTACGAGCGCTGAATCCTTCAAATGTCCTCCCGTGCCTCTTCCTTTGCCTTTGCTCGTTTCTATTGCTGCCCGTGACTCTTGACTAATTATAATTCTTTGACTATTTGACCAGTCCACGTGTCTCAACATATATAAATTCAATTTTTCCCAATACAAGCGCTCCCCCCCTCTCCCCCCTAATGGGGCGCTACGCAACGCGAATCCGGATGACACTGGATGAGAAACCAAAAAAAAAATACTAATGAAAATTAGGAAAAGATGGTAAATGTGAAACACCGAATCGTCATAAACTAGCAGCAAAGAGAAATAAGTTCCGAATAAGATACCTTTGAAGCAGTGGCGACGCCACATATTGATAAGGGTGGTCAACCACCCTTTATCGAAAAATTGTATTATTTATATAGATAAAATATTACTATATTTTAGAAGTATATAACACATATTGAACACCTTTTGTCAGAATATTTACTAGCTTCGCGCCACTGCTTTGAAGAATTAAATTAGTAACATATCCTTGCAAAGTCATGTCTAGACTCTACAAGATTTGACAATTCTTGAAAGTGCTCTTTCTCTGACTCTTTATAGATTTGGCATTCTTGAAAACTCTATGATCTTTAGCAGCCATAATATTATGGAACAACATAGTAAAGTGTAACACATGGTAAAATAGTATTCTATTGGGTCTACGTATTGAGTATGTCTCTCCACAGAACTTCAACAATATGAAAAATGTTTCTTGAACTTCTTTCCCCTTCCTATAGCACTATTAGTCATAGGATATCATTTTCTAAACGAGTTCATGCAGCATGAAAGCGAAAAAGGAAAAGAAAAAAAAAAAAAGAAGTCTGAAATTTTTCTGCTAGCCAGATATGTGAAACAGAGTCGACGAGTTCCATGTTTCTGTTAGAGCAGCATACGATAAGATGGTGCATTTGCATCTGACGCAAAATGAATAGAGCAGATAGTTTCGCTGTAGTAATCTGATATTGTATTGCCTCAGTATTCTGGAGAGCTTGCTTCCGGGTGTTTTCTGCAAAATATACATTAATTCATTTTATTATTCCCCTTTGGGCTTTGGTCTAGTAGTAAGGCCACAACACATGAGGTGCGGATTAGGTGCACGTCACAAGTTCTAATCCTGCCATAGACCAAATTAAGCCTGGTATTTGCAGAAAAGTAAAAAAAGCGAGCCCATTATTCACCGAGTATGCACTCCTGGCCTTCAGGAAATTTCGGTTATAAAAAAAGGTGTGTTTTTTATGAGAGTAAAATAATATGAATGAAGGGTTGAGAACTTCCCTACCACCCTTGCATCTCTCCTATAATTTTCCTTATGGTGATTATCTTGTATCTTCTGCGAATCTGAATCTGAAACTGTCAACTTGCAAATCGTTCATTTTTAAATTTGTTCTAGTCAAACTGGGGAATTCCAAGTTCAAATAGTTTTGTGGCTCCAAAATTCTTTTAAAATTTGGCCGTGCATAAAAGAAAATGTCAACTTCAATTTGAAGCAGCTGTTTACTCACCTATATATTTAAGCTTTTGCTCCTGTTACTCATAGGTTGGGTTGTAGATAATGTGGCAACTTTGGTATGTTGGAAGCATTCAGAAAGTATTTGAGAAAAATAATGGATGTTTTCTGAGGTACTGTAAATCCAACCAATTGTCCTAATGTTAGCCCCTAATATTGAGACATGACGTATGTCGGCCAGAATCTATGTCAAGGGCTTGTACATTGCCCTTTGGCATAGGTTTGTGCGGGTGTTGGCAAGCAATGTGCGGAGCTGGAGGTGTGTCTAAGTTAGTGCATGGACTTAGGCAAGCCAGCTAGACAAGGTGCCTTGGATGATGGCAAAGCAGCCTTAATTATAGGCAACGGCTATGGCAACTGAAGGCGCATGACACTTAGCTAAGGCATGCGTACGGATCAGTGGGACGACAAAGTTTGTGACAAGACATGGTCATGAGCTTATGGGCGAGCGCATGGTTCAAAGATAAGGCAAGACAGGAAGGCAAACTTTGGGCAAAAGCTGTGGAACAAGTGTGCAAGTTATGTGACTGTGAAGAAGTGTGTTGTGCATGTGCTGTGGAAGTTTAGCCATGTGCAATGCACATGTTGCAGTTGGCCAAAGTGCCGAAGAGAGGTTCATTTCATGGGAAAGTTTGAATTCAAATTATGACTAAGTAGTTATGCTTGTTTTTAAGCTTAGCATGTGCAAGACACATTGTATAACTGCCCCGTGTAACTGCCCTTGTAATCTGCCTATGGCAGTCCCCTTTATATTGTGTATTTCGTTGTTTTCAAGGCAAGTAGCATATGTGAGCCTTCCAACTGAGTTTCCTTTGTATATTTTACGAGAATTGAATAAAGGTTGGGTTTTACCTGTATTACTGTGTGTTGCTACGTTTTGCTAAGTCTGAAATAATCTAAGTCCTAAACTGTGTGCGAAAAAAGTAAGGCCGAGTGGCTGAGAGTTTGACTACTGTCGTGCAGTGTGAATTTTTCTAAAATTTACTCTGTAACAACTGGTATCAGAGCTTTGCTTGTGAATTGGGACCATGGCTGGTGGATCCACTTCAGACTTGCATGACCGTGTGCAAAGGTTAGATGCGCTGATTAGTGTGACTGATGATCCTTTGGATCTGGCTGATCTAATTACTGAAATCTACCATCTAAAGGATGGAATGGATTAGTTTTGTAAAGGTATTCAGAAAATATGTGAGGTCACGAATGTTCAAGTTGTGGATCTGAAGAAGGAAATCGAAACTTTAAACTTGGAAATTACTGTTCTTCGAAGGGCGTTTGCTGCTCCTGGTCAAGGTAGTGAAGAACGTTCTAAGGTAAAGATCCCTGATCCAAAGGCGTTTGGTGGAGCGCGTAATGCTAAATAATTGGAGAACTTTCTGTGGGATATGGAGCAATATTTTGTTGCTGCCAAAGTTCCAGACGGGGAGAAAGTCACAATTACAAGCATGTATCTAATGGGAGATCCTAAATTGTGGTGGAGAACTCGCATGGCTGATGACAAAAGTGCGGGCAGACCCAATATCGATTCGTGGGAGAAACTCAGGAAAGAAATGAAGGACCAATTCTTACCTAGCAACGCATCTTGGCTTGCAAGGGATCGCTTGAAACGTCTGCGGCAAATTGGAACAATTCGTGATTATATTAAGGAATTCACTTCCTTAATGATGGATATTCAGAACATGTCAGAGGTTGACAAATTGCATAACTTTATTTCTGAAATGTAAGCATGGGCATAGAACGAACTTAGGAGGCAGAACGTGAAAGATCTCCCAAGTGCGATTGCTGCAACGGATTCGTTGGTGGATTACCGCAATACCCGGAGTCTTTATGAAATTCCTTCTACTTAAAAACTTAAGAAAAATGTGGAGAAGAAAGGAGAATAGAGGAAGGAAGTTCAAAAAGATATTGTGGAAAATGGCAAGGCTATTGTTAATGGATCTGCTAGAAACAAAGGCATTGCCAACAAAAAGGGTGATGGTTGCTGGACGTGCGGCAGACCTCGCATTGCCAAAAACTATCCAAATCGGGAACGGGTTAATGCTTTGCTTGCTACAGAAATAATCAAGAAGGAGAAGGTAAAGAAGTTGTTGCTGCCTTAGTGAATCCTTTGCAATTGCTGAATGTTATCTCGTTCGTTAATGCTACAAGCAACGAGACGAACCCTCATTCCTTGCTGATGCACATTGAAATAAAAATTTGAGAAAAGGGTGAGATAGCTATGGTGGATACTGGCGCTACTCACACCTTTGTCTCGGCCAATTTGGTGCATAAGTATGGATTGAGTGTGAGCAAATGTCCCTCTTACATGAAGACTGTGAATGCCAAAGCCCAAGCCATTGTGGGTATGACTTACAATGTTCCTATGTCTGTTGGGAACTGGAAGGGAAAAGTTAACTTGATGGTAATTCCATTAGAGGATTTCGAGGTGATCATTGGAATCGACTTTATGCAGAAAAATCGCTTTGTTCCAATGCCTCACTTGGATGATGATCATGAATGAAATGACTCCTAGTTTTGTGAAGGTTGTTTATCCTTATGGGAAAGAAGAAACTCAACGGAGGGGTTCCTTAGTATCTGCCATGATGGTTGAAAAAGGTTTGAAAAGGGGATATGATACTTTCCTTGCTGCTATGGTTGAGGTGAAGCCTGATGTAAAGGTTGAAGTGCTGGACTGTGTTGCTCCAATATTGAGTGACTTTGCTGATGTGATGCCACCAGAATTGCCTAAGAATTTATCACCACGGAGGGCTACTGATCACAAGATAGAGTTGCTGCTAGGTTCAATGCCTCCTGCTCAACCTCCTTATCGGATGTCGCCAAAAGAGTTAGCTGAATTGCGAAAACAATTGAATGAGTTGCTTGATGCGAGACTGATTCAGGCATCAAAAGCTCCATTTGGTGCACCTATTTTATTTTCAAAAGAAACAAGATGCTTTGAATGTATGATGATTATCGGGCATCGAACAAAGTGGCTGTAAAGAACAAATATCCAGTTCCGTTGGTGTAAGATTTGATGGACAGATTGAGGAAGGCTTGCTGGTTCACGAAGCTTGACTTAAGGTCTGGTTATTGGCAAGTATGGATAGCTGAAGGTGATGAGTCTAAAACTATATGTGTTACGAGGTATGGTTCATATAAATTCCTTGTTATGCCGTTCGGATTGACAAATGCCCCTGATACATTTTGCAACCCGATGAATTATATGCTGTATGAGTACTTCGATGATTTTGTCGTTGTGTACTTAGACGACATTGTTATCTATAGTCGGCCCTTGGATGAACATATGTCACACTTGATTAAGGTGATATCTCGTTTGAGGGAGTACCAGCTGTCACAACCCAAACCGATGGACCTCGACGAGCACCCGGTACCTTACTCAATCAAGTACCAATCTAAAGTGTCTTTCTTATTACATCATCATATACACATGACATACGTGCCTAATATGCCAACATGATCATTTATAAACTTAAAACATAGGCCAACAAGGCCGTACAATCTTTCACGTACACGACATATGTCTATAAGCCTCTAAGAGTACATAAATCTCATAAAGATCGGGATAGGGCCCCGCTATACTAATCACTACATGTCCTAAATGCTGACCACATAAGCAACTCCGGAGCAAATGGAGCTCACCAACACCTTATGCTAAGTTGATAGCCTACTTGGAGGACTCTCGACCTGTCTATCAGAACCTACAGGCATGAAACGTAGCGTCCCCAAGCAAAAGGGACATCAGTACGAATAATGTACCGAGTATGTAAGGCACATAAATAACTACATAACAGACATGGAAGAAATATAGAGTAACTGACTCAACTTGTAAGTCTGGATAGCTTTGCAAATCATGAAATAATTATAATGTCATGCATATGCGTTTGAATGTCATGTCGTGCATAGGTACATGTTTCATAATATCATCAGGTCTCTGAGGGCATCCCATCATACCATCTCGGCCACTGTGGGCAAAATCATCAACGTATACCAGCTGATCAGATAGTGGTTCATATATAACGCCATAACTCTTTATATATATATATATATATATATATATATATATATATATATATATATATATATATATATATATATATATATATGTGTGTGTGTGTGTGTGTGTGTGTGTGTGTGTGTGTGTGTGTGAATGCACGTGAAAATAAGTTAATAAAACCTATCGGTACGTCATAAGACCATTATGCCTCTGATTAATATCATGAAATAAACTTTACCAACTTACGTATTTTTGAGACCCATGAACAGATGATAGAATAATATGACATATGGGAGAACAAGAATATACACATCTCTAGCATTTCTACGAATAGAGTAATTTATGAAAGTTGTGCATTTGCTCGTTTCGTTCGTTCGTATAGATCATGCCAAAAAGAAAGAAGGGGTAGCCTTAACATACCTGAGCCGATTCTCTTGTCAATCCCTCTAACATATGTTAATTGTGACAATATGTAATGGCGGATCGAGGTAGGGGAAAATACGTATGATATTCTTGAGAAAGATTGCACCGTACTCCCTTAGAATCGCAAAGTCCCGTTGTAATTATGCTAAGAAGTCTCATATGACTTATTGTTGAAGTAACTCACATTACTTATCATATAAGTTTATTGATGAAATCTTGCTGAAGATCACTATTTAGAGATGGGATGTAAGCATCTCTCTTTAGTGTATAAAAGAAGCCCTTTTGTAGTAGTGGGTGTCGGCCCCACTAATTTGATGACTTGGTCACATAATCTTCTAAATGTGCCATTTTCTATATAGTTCAAGAGTCATTCTTTGGGTTTTTCATCGGCTGCCACGTTTGGGAGGTGGTGTCCCCTTAAACTTTATCCACAATTTCATAATTACAAGTTAATTTTCCCTCTTAAAAATTTATAATTACCCAATTATCCACATAATCAAGAATTATCTCAAATTACTTAAAATATCACTCACTTTTAACACACTTTATACATCTTACTATCATAGTCATGTGGTACCTTGCATGACACTAATCCATGAATACTGGGTATTATAGCTTGGACTGTATTTTATCCCGAAATGTGAATCTTCGATGAAACTCATTTTCTTCAATTCTCTTACCCTTTTACCTTCACTTATTGGAAATAACATAATACTTATATCCTCAAAATAATCTCATTCCCGAACTTACGTCGATTAACTTACGACGAAACTTTAACGTACGAAAATGCGGGATGTAACACCAGCTTTATGTGAAGATGGAAAAGTGTGAGATTGCTAGATAGGAGATCAAATTTCTTGGGCACTTGATCAGCCAAAATCAGGTGCGGATGGACCTGAAAAATGTGCAGGTCATTGTGGAATGGCAAGCGCCTAATTCTATGAAATAGTTGAGATATTTCCTTGGGTTAGCTAATTATTATCGGAAATTCATTGTTGGATATTCAAAGAATTTGCTCCTTTGACTGATTTTTTTAATAAGAATGTTAGGTGGGCGTGGTCTGAAAAATGCAGTGGTGCGTTTGATATGCTGAAAGAAGCCATTGCCTCAGAACCTATCTTGCGGCTTCCTGATTTTGAACTGCCCTTTGAAGTTCATACTGATGCTTCCGACAAGGCTGTTGGTACTAGAAGGCCACTTCAAGAAGGCCACCTAGTGGCATTTGAAAGCAGAAAGTTGAACGAAGCAGAGCAGAGGTATTCGGCTTATGAAAAAGAAATGGTTGCTGTGATTCATTGCTTGTATATTTGGCGGGTGTATTTGCTGGGAACTAAATTCGTTGTAAGGATGGATAATGCGACTAATACATTTTTCAAGATGCAGAAAAAGATAAGTCCAAAGCAGGTACATTGGCAAGAATTCTTGGCAGAATATGATTTTATTTGCGAGCACAAGCCGGGAAAACACAACCAAGTTGCGGATGCATTAAGCCGGAAAGAGGTGTTTGCTGCTGTTTATTCTGTTACTCGACTTGAATCTGATTTTCTTGATAAAATAAAGTCGTGTGCTGCTAATGATTCATTATACATCAAAACAATGAGTCACGTGAGAGAAGGGACAGTAAGGCAATACTAGATCGAGGACGATCTCCTCTATTTCGGGGGGGGGGGTCGTGGTGACACTTGGTGATGGGTTGCGTCATGAACTATTGAAAGAGACGCATGATACTCTTTGGGCTGGTCATCCAGGAATTTAAAGGATGATGGCTCTATTGTCCCGATACTACTTTTGGTCCAAAATGGAACATGATGTCGACGTGAAAAGTTGCCTTGTGTCAGCTTGAAAAAACCGAGTGGAAGAAGGAGGCGAGTTTGCTACAACCTCTGCCTATTTTAGAAGAAACATGTCAATCTATTTCTATGGATTTTATCAGCGAGTTTCCTAAGGTTAATGGGTTCTATTCAATCATGGTTGTGGTCGACATGTTTTCCAAGTATGCTGTTTTCATTGCTACCCCAACAAAATGTCCTTCCAAAGTTGCTGTTGAGTTATTCTTTAAGAATGTGGTTTAATACTTCGGAATGCCAAAGGATGTGGTTAGTGACAGGGATGCACGATTTACAGGCCGATTCTGGACGTATTTGTTCAACTTGATGGGTACAAATTTAAAGTTTTCGATGACTAATCATCCCCAAACTGATGGCCAAATCAAGAGAATCAACCATTTGTTAGAAGAATTCTTGAGGCATTTCTTGACTGCGAGTCAGCAAAACTGGACAGACTTATTAGACTGTGCACAATTCTCTTATAATTTGCACAAGTCTTCAGCGATAGAGATGAGTCCACTTTGGATTGTTTTGGGAAAGCAACCTGCATAACCAACAAAGATGGCACAACAAAAAACTGGGGGTAGATGTCCAGCTGCCTACCGCTATGGTTGGGATAGACAAACTATAATGGAAGAAGCAACTAATAGCTTGAAAAAGGCACAGAAACATATGAAGAAGTATGCAGATCGGAATAGGCGTCCATTGGAGTTCAAAGTAGATGACAAAGTGCTGTTAAAACTTACTCCGTAGATTTGGAAGAAGATTGATAGCCGGGTTAGACATAGAGCTTTGGTTTCAAGGTATGATGGTCCATTCGAAGTTGTTGAAAGGGTAGGTGAAGTTTCTTACCGATTGAAGCTGCCTGAAAGAATGAAGATTCATCTGATCTCTCATGTCCGTTTTCTAAGGCCTTATGTTGAAGATCCTGAAGATTCGAATAGGCACAAAACAAAGAGAGCTCCTCCTGAGGTGCGTACTCAGCTTGAGGAAGAAATTAAGAAGATTCTTGACTACCGGGTTCTTGGGATGCATAAAAAAAATAGGCAGACATAATTTCTGAATTAGTGGAAAGTAAAGCCCGAGGAAGATGTGACTTGGGAAAAAGGGCGCTTCATTGTGGCAATATGAACAACAAATAGTGGACTACTTGAAATCAGCCTCAATGAAGGCGTCGAGTTCAACTAGTGGGGGTGGTTTGTTAGCCTCTAATATTGAGACATGAAGGATGTCGAGCAGAATCTTTATCAAAGGCTTGTACATTGCCCCTTGGCGTAGGTTTGTGTGGGTGTTGGCAAGCAATGTACAGAGCTGGAGCTGTGTCTAAGTTAATGCATGGACTTAGGCAAGTTTGCTAGGCAAGGTGCCTTGGGTGATGGCAAGGCAACCTTTATTGTGGACAACGACTCTGGCAAATGAAGGCGCATGGCACTTGACTAAGGCATGCGTGCGGATCAGTGGGACGACAAAGTTTGTGACAAGACATGGTCATGAGCTTATGGGCAAGGCATGGTCCAAAGACAAGGCAAGACAGGAAGGCAAAGTGTTGGCAAAAGCTGTGGAACAAGTGTACAAGTCATGTGACTGTGAAGAAGTGTGTTGTGCATGCGCTGTGGAAGTTTAGCCATGTGCAATGCACATGTTGTAGTTGGCCAAAGTACTGAAGAGGGATTCATTTCATGGGAAAGTTTGAATTCAAATTATGACAAAGTAGTTATGCTTGTTTTTAGGCTTAGCATGTGCAAGGCACATTGTATAATTGCCCCGTATAACTGCCCTTGTAATCTGCCTATGGCAGTCCCTTTTATATTGTGTATTTCATTGGTTTCAAGGCAAGTAGCATATGTGAGCCTTCCAACTGAGTTTACTTTGTACATTCTGAGAGAATTGAATAAAGGTGGGGTTTTACACGTATTACTATGTGATGTTATGTTTTGCTAAGTCTAAAATAATCTAATTCCTAAACTGTGTGCGAAAAAAGTAAGGCTGAGTGACTGAGAGTTTGTCTACTTCCGTGTAATGCCAACTGTGCTAAAATTAACCCTGTAACACATAATACAGTGTGTTGGCGACTTTCAATACCACGAATGCTTTACTTTCTCTAAAGGCTCGTTTGGTACGAGGGATAAGAGACAAATAATTTGGAATTAAATTTGAGATGAGTTTATCCCATGTTTAGTTGAGATAGAATCATGTTATAACTAATCCCGGGATTGTGATATTTATTTTATCCCTATGGGAGGGTGAGATAACTAATTTCAAGATAACTAATCCCGGGATAATTAATCATGGGATAACTTGTTTCCAACCAAATGATCATTAACTTGTTTAGTAGTCCTAGAGTTCAGGATAATAAACTTTATTGTGAAGTTCTAAAATTGGTAAAGCATCATCTCTTGATTGATCCTGAACTAGTGTTGAGCTGAACATACATTATGTTTTGATGATTAACAAACCAGGACCAATTATGAAGAAGAACTAGGGTTCATATTCCAGGGTAATGTGCTATGAGACTGGTGTGCATAAGTAAGATGCAGCTGACAAATGAACCAGATTCGTAGCGGATTAGAAGTATGGTTCTGATCAGACACATGGTAGTGGAATACATGCACAAGTTGGATTTCTCAAGCAGGTGTGTCCATACTATACAAGGAATTCATATATTGTGAGGAATCCGTGATTAAAAAGGGATCTTTTAATTAAGGAAAATCTTGCGTGAAAAGAAAAGGTTGAAAAACTGAAAATAAATAAGGAAGCCAAATCAATATAGGAGAGGTTTTCTTATCCGAAATATTTTAGGTTTTGGAGCATTAATTGAAGAAAATTTTCGACCAACTTTACAACTATAAAGGGAAACTTTTTGCCGTAGTTCATGACCAAGTCTATTGAAAGAAATGACATAGAATTACTCCTGGCAATAGCAATCAAGGCAAGAAGATATTCTCGGAGACTCAAGCTGCTCCATTGAAGAACTCGTTCCCGAATACAAAATTGTTGAAGTTCTTTAGTTGTTAGGTTTGAGTCAAGTATTTCAAATTATAACCTATTTACTTTTGAGAAGTATAATAGTAGGTTAGTGCTGGAACTTTGATTTTTGTAAGCTTCATGGCTAGAGTTAGTTTGAGAAGATGTAGCTATAATTGTGTTGATTGTAGGGATTATGGTACTAGAGTTAGTTTCCTTGGTTATAGAGTTGTAACCTAAAATTTCTTGTTGAAGTTTAGTGGAGTTTTGAGGAAATCCAACTAGTATAGGTTGTGATATTTACTCCCTTGAACAAGGAGGTTTTTCACGTAAAAATCATTGTGACGTATGATTTCTGTTTGTGTCTATCTGCTTATTTCAAAGAACCAGGTTCTTTAAAATCACAAAAGTTAGGTAAGACACAATTTAATTCCCTTTCTTATATCTAGTTCAACTCCAAAATAACAATTGATATCAGAGCAGGTTCTATCATAAAAGATTAACCCTTGAAAGAACCTACAATGACTGCACCACCGGATGCTCAAGAAGGACAATAAATTGTAAGACCACCACTGTTCAATGGAAATACTATGGTTGATGGAAGGAGAGGATGCGTGATTTCCTGGAAGGCGAAGACCTGTAGCTTTGGGATATAGTTTAAAAGGGACCAAAGATTCCTATGATGGTTTATGACAAAGGTTTCACTGTTGGACCAAAGCTTAGAGAGAAATATTCTAGAGAAGATGTCAAATGAGTTCAGAAGAATACTAAATCCAAGAAGATTTTGATCTGTGTTATTGGTCTAGAAAATAATAGGATTTCAACATATAGAGATGCAAAATCCATATGGGATGCCTTGCATTGTGCACATGAGGGTACATCTCAAGTGAAGTAGTCAAATATTGATATGCTAACTAGGCAATGTGAAAAGTTTAAGGTGAAGGAGAGGGAAACCATTTTGGAGATGCATACAAGGCTTACATCAATTATCCATGAATTGATATCTCTTGGAGAAGTTATCCCTCGAAACAAATTTGTAAGAAAAATATTGAGTATACTGCCTTAATACAATGACTCTTGATAATCTTATTAGTAATCTAGAAACATATGAGTTGAAGCTTAGTGAAGATCGATTAGATCGACAATCTGCTGAATCTCTAAAGCCCAAGAACCTGGTTCTCAAAACCACTCAGAAGCAAGACATTGAAGAAGATGACATGGTACTGCTCACTAGATGTTTTCGATGGATGCTACAAGTGTGAAAAGAAAGACCACTTCATCAAAATTTTCCACTTTGGGAAACAAAATGGAAGAGCAACAATCCTGGTAATGCTAAACAATAGAAAAGAGATGGGTTCTTGGATGAAGGATGGAAAACAAGGATATGGACAAAATTGTAAAAAAGATTATGCATGTATGTAATCATCTTCAACTTGATGAGTCTGACGATAATAAAGAAAGTGACGAAGATGATGACATTTATAGCCAAGGAGTATAGTGATTCAGAACCCGAGGATCTCATGGCACTGATAGCAAACTTAGATTTTGATGCTGATGAGGGAGAAGAACCTGAGGTAAGTTTCTAGGACATTAATGAAAAAATTCATAATTACTCTAATAGAAATTAATTTTCTAGTCTAGTGCCTTAATTGATGCATACCAAAAGGATATTGCAGAAAAGGAAAAATTAATGATTGACGATGCATCACATAGGTTTGAAAACAATGACCTAGAAGTAAGTAGAGAGGATATGGAAGTTATTGTTGTTGATCTCAAGGAACATGTTCTCGTGTTAGAAGATGAAATGCAGCTTTAGAAATTGAAAACAAGAAACTTTGTGAGGCTCATGTCAAAGGAAACGAGTTGGTCACAGAAATCCAAGAGAAACTGCAGAGTGATTTAAAAAAGGCTAATACAAATCTCTTAGTTGAAATAAAAAAGGCTCAATTGCTTCAAGAGAACCTAAACAAGGTTACATATGAAATAGTGAGAAATCTTAAGTGCACCAGGTCTTCAAAAATAATGTTTAAGGTGAACAAAAACTGCAGTAGTGACAAGAAGGTTTAGAGCATAATAAGGCTAAAATAATATATAATCCACATAAAAATATGTAGACATTTTTGACAATAGGTTATACATACATTGTGGTAACAATGACCACTTTAAAGAAACATGCATGGCTGGAATTTCAAACAAAAAGAATGTTGCATATGTTGAGAGAAATAATAATAATAAACATGGTTCTTCACTGAAAGATGCAAGACTTCCAAGTTGGATTATAAAACATGTGATTCATCCATTCTCTCAAAGAAAGGGGCCCAAGCTAGTCTGGATTCCTAAAACTAACCCTTTAATATTTTTGCAGGTTAATGTGAGAGGAAGCAAAAACTAGTGATATGTGGATAGTCCTTGTTCCTGTTATATGACTGGAAATAGAGAATTTGTATCACTAGTTTAAAAGCTAGTTGTGAAACAAGGACTATCCACATTCAAACGCTCTACCCGGTTCTCAAAGTTCTAGTAGCAAGAATGGAGGTAATTCAAATGCTCATTGCCGTTGCTTCCTATATGGGTTTCAAATTATATCAAATAGTTGTGAAGAGTGCCTTTCTAAATGGGTATTTGAAGGAAGAAGTGTTTGTGAAAGCCTCTAGGGTTTGAGAATCTTGAGTTCCCAGACCATGTATACAAATTAGATAAAGCCTTGTATGGTTTGAGAAGGACCCTAGAAGCATAGCCTGTTAAGCGTATCTAAAACTTGTAATAAAGAAATTTCACCTTAAAAACTGTACTATCACAAATGAAAACTCTGAAAACCTGGTTCTCAAAGGAAAAATGCACAAAATATTTATAAAGCTGATGTTATATCTTCACCTAAAAATGAACTTTCATATCTTAATGCACTTGATACTGACTCATTTCTGTGGAACAAGAAACTCGGGCATGATAGCTTTTCTATATTGAACAAATTAATTTCCAAGGACCTGCTCCTTGGCCTGTCAAAGTCAAAATTCAGGGAAGAATATACCCTTGATGCTTATGCCAAAGGTAAGCAGGTCAGATCATCGTTCAAATCATAGAAAGTGATAAGTACCTTCAGACCTCATGAACTATTTCACATAGGTCTATGTGGACCTATTAGAGATTAAATTAGAGGTGAACAGAGGTATGTATTTTGTAATTGTTGATGACTACTCTAGATTTATGGACCATATTTTCTGGATATTAAAAATAAAATATATGATATGTTTGTGACTTTTGTGAAGAAATTGCAAAGAGAAAATAAATTACTGGAGGAACTCAATCTGTTTGAAAGAAGTAAAGTCTGGCACCTGGTTCCTAGCCCAAAAGATAGAGCAGTCATTGGAACCAGATGGGTATTTAGAAATAACTAGACGGTCAAAGAAATATTATCAA
The DNA here is from genome assembly GCF_000715075.1 of Nicotiana tabacum. Taxonomy (NCBI): domain Eukaryota; kingdom Viridiplantae; phylum Streptophyta; class Magnoliopsida; order Solanales; family Solanaceae; genus Nicotiana; species Nicotiana tabacum. The sequence continues at coordinate 92,280,379 of NC_134084.1, forward strand.
AAACAAACAAGATTGGTTGTGCAACGATACAATAACGGAGAAGACATCGATTATGATGAAACATTAGTTCTAGTAGCAAGAATGGAGGTAATTCAAACGCTCATTGCCGTTGCTTCCTATATGGGTTTCAAATTATATCAAATAGTTGTGAAGAGTGCCTTTCTAAATGGGTATTTGAAGGAAGAAGTGTTTGTGAAAGCCTCTAGGGTTTGAGAATCTTGAGTTCCCAGACCATGTATACAAATTAGATAAAGCCTTGTATGGTTTGAGAAGGACCCAAGGGCATGGTATGAAAGATTGTCAAAATTTCTCCTAGAGAATGGGTTCTCATGCGGTAAAATTGTTAACACTCTATTCCCGTTGAAGAGTGGTAAGAACTGCAAATTTTTCAAATATATGTTGATGACATCATCTTTGGAGCCACAAATGAAGTCTTATGCAATGAGTTTGCTAAGATAACGAGCAGTGAATTTGAAGTGAGCATGATAAGAGAATTGAATTTCTTCCTTAGGCTTCAAGTTAAGCAGACTACCAAAGCAACCGTGATACATCAACAAAAGTACATCAAGGAGATACTTAAAAAGATTGATATGGACAATGCAAAAACAATTGACACTCCAATCGCTTAAACAACTAGGATGGACATGGATGAACCTGGTGTCCCCATTGAGGAAAAAAAGTACAGAGACATGATTGGGTCTTTACTTTACCTAACTATAAGTAGGCCAGGTATTGTATATAGTGTGGAGTTGTGTGCAAGATTCTAGTCCAAAAGAGACATGATTGGGTCTTTACTTTACCTAACTATAAGTAGGCCAGGTATTGTATATAGTGTGGAGTTGTGTGCAAGATTCTAGTCCAAACCCAAGGAGTCTCACTTGAAGGCTATTAAAAGAATCTTGAGATATCTTAAGGGTGCTCAAGATATGGTTCTTTAGTATCCATCGGGAGACTCATTTGATTTGATAGGGTATGCCAATGCTGACTATACTGAATAACTGGTGGACAGAAATAGCACATCATGAATGACTTACTTTTTGGGTTCATGCTTGATCTCATGCGATTCAAAGAAATAAAATTCTATAGCCTTATCAACTACAAAAGCTGAGTATGTAGTTGCTGCTTTATGTTGTGCTCAGATAATATGAATCAAGAAATAAGTGGAGGATTATGGATTGATGATTGAAAGGGTTCTCATATTTTGTGATAACACAAGTGAAATGAACATGGCAAAGAACATCGTTCATCACAAGAGAACCAAACACATTAATGTGAGACATCACTTTTTGAGAGATAATGTTGAGAAGTGTCACATCTCTATGGAATTCTACAAGATAAAGGAGCTGATTGCAGATATATTCACCAAGGCTTTGAGCAAGGATCATTTTGGAAGGAACCGCTTGGAGCTTGGATTGATCAAAATGAAATATGACATTCTTGATTTTCCTTAATTGTCATGACCGCGGTTTGCCCTCCGTGAACCATCGTGACGACACCTAGTCTCTACGACTAGGTAAGCCTAAAACGTGCAAGATAAGCCAATTTGCAGAGGAATACAATTCAAAATAGAAATAATGCAATAAAATAGCATTTTAAAAGTGCCACTCGGCATACAAAATATAAATCTCAAATCCAATATATATATATCTCCCAAGAACCGGAAACCCATGAATCACAAGCTAAGGATATTACATAGTGCTCTAACTCCAGAATAGTCTAAAACAAGTAAATACAGAAGGGCTGTAACTACAAGAGAGAATAGACAGAGAGACTCCTCGGTCTGCGGACGCGACAGATATACCTCGAAGTCTACGAAGGGTCGCCTCGCCTCAAGGATAGTAAGTCTAAGTCAAAGGTACCTGGATCTGCACATGAAAAACATGCGCAGAAAGGGCATGAGTACACCACAACGGTACTCAGTAAGTGCCAAGCCTAACCTCGGTCGGGTAGTGACGAGGAAGGTCAGGGCTCTACTGAGGTTAAATAAAATATAAAGTTCAACAGTATAGAACAAAACAGTATAAATAAGTGCAGCAAGAAAAGTAACACAAGATAAAAAGAGCAACAACAACTATTACAGAGACAAGATAAACACAGAAATGAAATAAGGTCCAACACCAAATAACAATCGGGGATCTCCCAGGATACCGTCCAATAGTCCCAAATATACATATCCAATGGATCTCAAGATCTCGTCCTGTAGTCCAACTCATAGTGCGCGGGGATCTACCAGAATCCCGTTTTGTAGTCCCAAATGTAAATACCTAGTACTGGGAAAATCTACCGGGTGCATTCCCGTAGTTCCAAATAACTGTGTAGGGGGATCTCGGAATCCCACATCCATAGTCCCGAATGTAAAAATACAAGGGGGAGCTACCAGAATCCCACATCCGTAGTCCCAATGTAAATACACAGCAGCAACAGGAAAATACTCAGAAAATGTCAAATTCCCTGTTAAGGCAAACAAGTAAGTCTATCCTATCATTCTACATAGAATTCAGGTAAGGCAGTGTAAGCAAATAAGTAATTAAATCACTTAGACATGCTTTTTTAGGCTAACAACAGGCTTAATAGTGCAAGTAATAGGAATAGGAAAGAAAACATACTAGTGATTACTTAATGAAAACCTGATTTTCAACAATTAGCATAAGTACGCACTCATCACCTCACGTACAAGGCATTTCAATTAACAACAATACCAAATCCTAAGGGGAAGGTCCCCCACACAAGGTTAGGCAAGCCATTTACCTCGAACTAGCTCAATAATCAATCCGAAACCACGATCTTCCCACGAGTACTCGACTCCAAATGGCCCAAATCTATTCAATTCAATTTCATAATGTAAATAACACTTCAAGTAACTAATTCTAAAAGGCAATTCTAAGCTAATACACGAAATTAGGTAAAATGACCAAAATGCCCCTCGGGTCCACGTCTCAAAATCGGGTAAAATTTATATTTTCAAAATCCTCATACTCTCATGAGTTTATGCATACCAAAATTATACAAACCTAAGGTCAAATTCCCAATCAAAAGTCGAATTTTAGGTCTAAGAACTTTCTTCCAACTTTTCCCCAATTTTCATCTCCAATCCAAATTTAAATGATGAAACTAACTGTAGATTGATGGAATATAACTAGAAAGGGTTAAAGAATTGTTACCCACTGATCTCGTCTTCAATTTCTTCCCAAAATCGCCCTCTCCCGAGCACCAAATCGAATTTCCAACTTTTGAAAGTAAACCCTCGAAATTTCATTTTTCTGCCCACCTGTTACCGCATCTGCGGTCCTAGGACCGCATCTGCGGAACACTTGTCGCATCTGCAACTTCTCACTTAAACCCATCTTCCGCATCTACGAATCCCTTTCCGCGGATGCGGTACCACTCCTGCGGAAACTTTACCGCTTCTGCGGTCTCTACTGAACTCCCCCAATTCCGCTTCTGCAGTTGACCCGCCACTTTTGCGGCTTCGCACCTGCGGTCCCACACTCGCAGGTGAGATTATGATAGAAGAACAGCTGAAGCTGCAACTCCAACTCCAAAAAAAACCTTTTCGTCAACCATTTGAAATTATCCCGAGGCCCCCGGGACCTCAACCAAACCTACCAACATATCCCATAACTTCATTTAAACTTGTTCCAACCTTCGGAACGCACAAAAAAATATCAAAACACCTATTTTTATCAGATTCAAGCCTAAGAAATTTAAAAACTCTAAATATACGCTTTCGATTATAAAGTCTATCAAACCTCGTCCGAATGACCTGAAATTTTGCACACACATCACATTAAACACTACGGAACTACTCCAACTTCCAGAATTCCATTCCGACCCTCGGATCAAAATCTCACTATCGATCCAGAAACTTCAAAAATTTAACTTTCGGCGTTTCAAGCCTAAATTAGCTACGGACCTCCAAAACATAATCCGAACACTCCCCCTAAGCCCGAAATCACCAAACGGAGCTAACGGAACCATCAGATTTTTATTTCGAGGCTGTCTTCACACTCTTCCGACTACGGTCAAATTTCCAAAACTAAGGCTCTCATTTAGGGACTAAGTGCCCCAAAACTCTCCAAAACATAAAACCGAACATCCAGGCAAATCAAAATAGCAGAAATAAACATGAGGAAAGCAGTTAATAGGGGATCGGGGCATTAATTCTTAAGACGACCAGCCAGGTCGTCACATCCTCCTACACTTAAACATTCGTTTGTCCTCGAACGAGCATAGAGACATACCTAAAGTAGTGAAAAGATGAGGGTAACGGCTGCGCATATCCTTCTCTGTCTCCCGATCGCCTCCTCGACCGGCTGACCCCGCCACTGAACCTTTACTGATGCAATATTCTTTGACCTCAGCTTTCTAACCTGATGTCCAATATTGCCACTGGCTCCTCAACATAGGATAGATCCTTGTCCAACTGGACTGAACTGTAATCCAACATGTGCGACGGATCACCATGATACCTCTGGAGCATCGAAACATGAAATACCGAATGAACTCTTGCCAAGCTAGGAGGTAAAGCAAGCTTATAAACAACCTCCCCAACACGCCTTAATACCTCAAAAGGACCAATAAACCTCGGACTCAACTTCCCTTTCTTCCCAAATCTCATAATGCCCTTCATAGGCGAAACCTGAAGCAGAACCCGCTCTTCAACCATATAGGAAACATCACGAACCTTCCGATCCGTATATCTCTTCTGTCTGGACTGGGCTGTATGGAGTCTATCCTAAATCACCTTAACCTTCTATAAAGCATCCTGAACCAAGTCTGTGCCCAATAGTCTAGCCTCACCCGGCTCAAACCAACCCACCGGGGATCTACACTGCCTACCATATAAAGCCTCATACGATGCCATCTGAATGCTAGACTGGTAGTTGTTATTGTAAGCAAACTCTGCCAATGGCAAGAACTGATCCCAAGACCCCCCAAACTCAATCACACACGCACGGAGCATATCCTCAAGAATCTGAATAGTGTGCTTGGACTGTCCGTCCGTTTGAGGGTGAAATGTTGTACTCAACTCCACCCGAGTACCCAACTCATGTTGAACGGCCCTCCAAAATCGTGATGTGAACTGTGTACCTCTGTCTAAAATGATGGACACTGGAATACCATGCAGACGAACAATCTCCATGATATAAATCTTTACCAACCGCTCCGAAGAATAAGTAGCACACACATGAATGAAATGAACGGACTTGGTCAGTCGATCCACAATCACCCAAATAGCATCGATCCTCCTCAAAGTCCGTGGGAGCCCAACTACAAAGTCCATGGTGATCTGCTCCCACTTCCACTCCGGAATCTCTATCTGCTGAAGCAACCCACCCGGTCTCTGGTGCTCATACTTCACCTGCTGACAGTTGAGGCACCGAGCTACAAATCTAACTATATCTTTATTTATCCACCTCCACCAGTAGTGCTGCCTCAAATCCTAATACATATCCGCGACACCTGGATAGATGGAATACCACAAACTATGGGCCTTCTCTAGAATCAACTCTCAAAGCTCATCAACATTAGGTACACAAATCTGACCCTGCATCCTCAATACCCCATCATCACCAATAGTCACATTTCTGGCATCACTGTGCTGAACCTTGTCCTTGAGGACAAGCAAATGACCGTCATCATACTCCTGCTCCCTGATACGATCAAATAAGGAAGACCGAGAAACCACGCAAGCTAGAACCCGACTGGGCTCCGAAAGATCCAATCTCACAAACTAGCAAGCTAAGATCTGAACATCCATTGCCATAGGCCTCTTCGATGCTGGTAAATAAGCCAAACTCCCCAAACTCTCTACCCGATGGCTCAATGCATCGGCCACCACATTAGCTTTTCCTGGGTGATACAAAATAGTGATATCATAGTCCTTCAACAACTTTAACCACCTCCTCTGGCGCAAATTTAGATCCTTTTGCTTGAACAGGTGCTACAAGCTCTGATGGTTAGTATAAATCTCACAAGGAACCCCATATAAGTAATGGCGCCAGATCTTCAGGGCATGAACAATGGCAGCTAACTCAAGGTCGTGGACCGGATAATTCTTCTCATGTACCTTCAACTGTCTGGACGCGTAGGCAATCGCCCTACTATCCTGCATCAACACTGCTCCGAGGCCAATCCTCGAGGCATCACAATAAACCGTATAAGACCCCGAACCTGTAAGCAGTATCAAAATTAGAGCTATAGTCAAAGCTGTCTTGAGATTCTGAAAGCTCGCCTCACACACCTCTGCCCACTGGAACGGAGCACCCTTCTGGGTCAACCTGGTCATAGGGCCTGCAATCGATGAAAACCCCTCCACAAAACGACGGTAGTAACCCGCCAAGCTAAGGAAACTACGGATCTCTGTAGTTGAGGATGGTCTAGGACAACTCTTCACAGCCTCAATCTTTTTCGGATCCACCTGAATACCCTCACTCGATACCACGTGGCCTAAGAATGCCACCAAATCCAACCAGAACTCACATTTCAAGAACTTAGCATATAACTTCTTCTCCCTCAGATTCTGAAGCACAGTCCTCAGGTGCTGCTTATGATCTTCCCGACTCCGGGAATACAACAGAATATCATCAATAAAGACAATGATGAACGAGTCAAGATACGGCCAGAACAAACTGTGCATCAAATGCATAAAGGCTGTTGGGGCATTGGTTAGCCCAAATGACATGACAAGGAACTCGTAATAACCATACCGAGTCTTGAAAGCAGTCTTCGGGATATCTGGCTCCTGAATCTTCAACTGATGGTAACCTGAGCGAAAATCAATCTTAGAAAACACCCTTGCGCCCTGAAGCTGGTCAAACAGATCATCAATACGAGGCAAAGGATAACGGTTCTTCACTATAACCTTGTTCAACTGGCGATAATTAAAACACATACGCATAGAACCATCCTTTTTCTTCACAAACAAGATAAGAGCACCCCAAGGTGATACACTAGGCCGAATAAAACCCTTATCAAGCAATTCCTGTAACTGACCCTTCAATTCCTTCAGCTCAGGAGGAGCCATACGATACGAAGGAATAGAAATGGGCTGATTGCCCAACAATAGATTAATGCCAAAATCATCATCTCTATCAGGAGGCATGCCCGGAAGGTCAGTTGGAAACACATCGAGAAAATCCTATACTACTGGGACTGAATCAACTAAAGGGGTATCAATACTAACATCTCTCCCATAAGCTAAATACGTGTCACACCCCTTCTCAACCATGCACTGAGCTTTAAGAAAAGAAATAACTCTACTAGGAGTGTGATCTAAAGTACCCCTCTACTCAACATGCGGTACACTTGGCATAGCCAGCGTCATAGTTTTGGCGTGACAATCAAGAAAAGCATAATGGGGCGCCAACCAGTCCATGCCCAAGATAATGTCAAAATCTACCATACTGTGAAATAGTAGATCGACTCTGGTCTCAAAACCACTAAGAGCAACCAAACACGACCGATAAACGCAGTCCACAATAAGAGAATCTCCTACAAGAGTAGAAACATAAATAGGGGAACTCAAAGAATCTCGAGATACACCCAAATGCGGAGCAAAATAAGAAGACACATAAGAATAAACGGAGCATAGATCGAATAGAACCGATGCATCTCTGTGACAAACCACTATAATACTTGTGATGACAAAATCGGAGGCAACAGCCTTGGTACGGGCAGGAAGGGCATAGTATCGGGCCTGGCCTCCCATCTAGGGCGACCTCTACCTCCCCGACCTCCACCTCTAGCTAGCTAAGCAGGTGGGGTAGCAACTGAAGTTGTAACCATAGCTTGAGAACTCTGCGGGGCACGCTGTGGCTGAGAAGTCTGTGGAGGTCCACCCCTCCCAAGTTTGGGGCAATCCCTCACCATATGGCATGTGTCACCACACTCAAAACAACCCTGGGAGGTTATGGTGGTTGTGAATGACTCGGGCCAGGTCTGCTAGACTAACCTTTAAAAGTACCCCGCGCAGGAGGCGTGCTAGAAACCGGAGGTGCATAATAAGGCTCCTAAAGTCTAGGAGGGGCGGACTACCACTGGCTGCTGGAAGAGCTGAGTGAACAGGGCGACTCATATAACCCTTACCATGACGACCTGCTGCTGGGGCACGGGCACCAAAGAAATGGCCCGACTCTCGAGACCTCTTGGCCTCCCTCTCCTCTCTCTCCCTAGTATGTATACCCTCAATCCTCCTAGCAATGCTCACCACCTGCTGATAAGAAATATCCATCGCTAACTCACGAGCCATGCTAGACCTGATGCTGGGAATAAGGCCCTCAATAAACCAGTGAACCCTCTCACGAACAGTAGAAACCAAGGATGTTGCATGCCTAGCCAAACTAGTGTAACGGACAACATACTCTGAGACAGACATAGCACCCTGGCGCAAATGCTCAAACTCTACGCGCGATGCATCCCTTAGGCTCTGAGGAACATACTCCCTCAAGAAGAGATTGAAAACTGAGTCCAAGTTAGTGAACAGCTTCATCCGGACTGTCTAACTCATAGGTGCGCCACCACTCATAGGCGGCTCCTCGAAACTGGAAGGTAGTGAAGGAAACCCTGCTCTATCCTGATATACCCATGGTACGAAGAATGCAGTAACACTCATCTAGATATCCTAGAGAATCCTCCGATGCTAAACCGCTGAATACAGGAGGCTTGAACCTCTTGAACCTCTCAAGCCTCAGCTGCTCCTCCTCGGAAGCCGCTGCCCTGCCCTCGGGCTGAACTGGCACTGTAGGCGGTACATGAATAATCTCAAGGACCTGCTCAACATGCACTTGCTGATCGGGAGTGCGGGCGGCGGGAGTCTGTGCTCCTCCCCCAGCCTGAGATGTAGCTGCAACAAAGGGGAAACAACCCTGCCTGAGCCAGAGTGGTGTACATGCACATGAACTGTGCTAGAGTCTCCTGAAGAGCTGGAGTAGTAGTAGCAGTAGGCGTGTCAGGTGCCTGGACTCCGGCTGGAACTGCTGGTGGTACCTCGGCGGCAGCTCGCGCAGGTACTCTGGCTGCACCACGTGCGAGTCCTCGACCGCTACCCCAGCCCCGGCCTCTGACGGCTGCAGTAGGAGGCGCGGATGCCTGATTATCTCGGGTAACACGTGTCCTCACCATCTGTTAGAGAATAGAAGATAGAAGTTTAGAATTGTGATGTCAAAATATCGAATGACAAGGAAATCAAATGAAGTGAAAATTTTCCTAACAGTTACATAGCCTCTCGTAGATAAGTACAGATGTCTCCATACTAATCAGCGAGACTCTAATAAACCGGCTTGTGATCCTTGACTTTTATGAACCTAGAGCTCTGATACCAACTTGTCACAACCCTGGTTCGCCCTCCCTGAACCATCGTGACGGCACCTAGTCTCTATGACTAGGTAAGCCTAAAACGCAGAAGATAAGCCAATTTGCGGAAGAATACAATTCAAAATAGAAATAATGTAATAAAACAGCATTTTAAAAGTGCCGCTCGGCATACAAAATATAACTCTCAAATCCAATATATATATATATATCTCCCAGAACCCGGAAACCCATGAATCACAAGCTAAGGATATTACATAGTGCTCTAACTCCAGAATAGTGTAAAACAAGTAAATACAGAAGGGCTGTAACTACAAGAGAGAATAGAGAGAGAGACTCCTCGGTCTGTGGATGCGTCATATATACCTCGAAGTCTCCGAAGGGTCGCCTCGCCTCAAGAATAGTAAGTCTGAGTCAAGGTACCTGGATCTGCACATGAAAAACATGTGCAGAAAGGGCATGAGTACACCACAGCGGTACTCAGTAAGTGCCAAGCCTAACCTCGGTCAGGTAGTGATGAGGAAGGTCAGGGCCCTACTGAGGTTAAATAAAATATTAAGTTCAACAGTATAGAACAAAGCAGTATAAATAAGTGCAGCAAGAAAAGTAACACAAGATAAAAAGGGCAACAACAACAACTATTACAGAGACAAGATAAACACAGAATCAAAATAAGGTCCAGCACCAAATAACAATCGCGGATCTCCCAGGATACCGTCCTGTATTCCCAAATATACATATCCAGTGGATCTCCTGGGATCACGTCCCGTAGTCCAACGCATAGTGCGTGGGGATCTACTGGAATCTCATTTTGTAGTCCCAAATATAAATACCTAGTACTGGGAAAGTCTACCGGGTGCATTCCCGTAGGTCTATATAATTGTGTAGGGGGATCTACCGGAATCCCACATCCGTAGTCCCAAATGTAAATAGACTAGGGGAGCTACCAGAATCTCACATTCATAGTCCCAATGTAAATACACAGCAGCAACAGGAAAATACTCAGAAAATGTCAAATTCCATGTTAAGGCAAACAAGTAAGTCTATCCTATCATGCTGCATAGAATTCAGGTAAGGCAATGTAAGCAAATAAGTAATTAAATCACTTAGACATACTTTTCTAGGCTAACAACAGGCTTAATAGTACAAGTAATAGGAATAGGAAAGAAAACATACTAGTGATTACTTAATGAAAACCGAATTTTCAACAATTAGCACAAGTACGCACTAGTCACCCCACGTACAAGGCATTTCAATTAACAACAATACCAATTCCTAAGGGGAAGGTCCCTCACACAAGGTTAGGCAAGCCACTTACCTCGAACTGGCTCAATAATCAATCCGAAACCACGTTCTTCCCACGAGTACTCGACTCCAAATGACCCGAATCTATTCAATTCAATTTCATAATGTAAATAACACTTCAAGTAACTGATTCTAAAAAGAAATTCTAAGCTAATATGCAAAATTAGGTAAAATGACCAAAACGTCGCTCGAGCCCACATCTCGGAATCGGGTAAAATTTATATTTTTAGAATCCTCATACTCTCACGAGTTCAAGCATACAAAAATTATCCAAACCTAAGGTCAAATTCCCAATCAAAAGTCGAATTTTAGGTCTAAGACTTTTCTTCTAACTTTTCCCCAATTTTCATCTCCAATCCGAATTTAAATGATGAAACTAACTATAGATTGATGGAATATAACTAGAAAGGGTTAAAGAATTGTTACCCACTGATCTCCTCTTCAAATTCCTCCCAAAATCATCCTCTCCCGAGCTCCAAATCGAATTTCCATATTTTGAAACTAAACCGTCGAAATTTTATATTTCTGCCCAGCTGTTACCGCATTTGCGGTCCCTCTTTTGCAGAACACTTGTCGCATCTGCGACTTCTCACTTAAACCCATCTTCCGTATCTATGACTCCCTTTCCACAGATGCGGTACCGCTCCTGTGAAAACTCTACCGCTTTTGCGGTCTCTGCTGAACTCCCCCAATTCCGCTTCGGCAGTTCATCCGCCACTTTTGCGGCTCCGCACCTGCGGTCCCACACTCGCAGGTGCGATTATGATAGAAGAATAGCTGAAGCTGCAACTCCAACTCCAAAAACAACCTCTCCGTCAACCATTCGAAATTATCCTGAGGCCCCCGGGCCCTCAACCAAACCTACCAACATATCCCATAATTTCATTCAAACTTGTTCCAACCTTCAGAACACTCAAAACAACATCAAAACACCTATTTTTCATCGGATTCAAGCCTAAGAATTCGAAAAACTCTAAAAATACGCTTTCGATCAAAAAGTCTATAACCTCGTCCGAATGATCTGAAATTTTACGCACACTTCACATTAAAAACTATGAAGATATTCCAACTTCTGGAATTCCATTCCGACCCTCGGATCAAAATCTTACTATCGAAACGGAAACTGCAAAATTCAACTTTCGGCATTTCAATCCTAAATTAGCTACAAACCTTCAAAAACAATCCGAACACGCCCCTAAGCCAGAAATCAACCAATGGAGCTAACGAAACCATCAGATTTCCATTCTGAGACCGTCTTCACACTGTTCCAACTACGGTCAAATTTCCAAAACTAAGGCTCTCATTTAGGAACTAAGTGTCTCAAAACTTTCCAAAACTTAAAATCGAACATCTCGACAAATCAGAATAGCAGAAATAAATACGGGAAAAAGCAGTTAATAGGGGATTAGGGCGTTAATTCTTAAGATGACCGGCCGGGTCGTCACAGTAATGGTTTGCTATGTTCTAATAAAGAAAATTAGTGAATTTAAATGAGAAAATGTTTAAACCAATATTATATTGTAATAAGTATGAACACATGAAACTGTATCAGGAGCTCAAACGTTTAATCTGATGATAAAATCCTCACCCAAAAATAGTTTCTCTAAAACAGATTGAGGATATCAAGTAAAGGACATGATTGTGTGACACCTAGGTACGCACCTTTCCATTAATATTTTTGCTTAACTTTTGAACGATCACATCACAAAAAACCAGATTCTCACTCATTTTGGTATACCATAGTTATAATACCTCCTATATCTTGAAATTAAACAGGGATCAGGTTCCAAAGTGAAAACCGCCAGTCCTAATGTAAATCATGATTAGTTTAGTCCGCGTGAAATTAAGGCCAGGTTCCTAAATTTCCCAGAACATGTCTCTGCTACCAAATTAAAGCCCTTAACCGACTCTTCAAAATTTTGAAATCTAATAGTTACTCTATTTCCCTTTTAAAACCAGATTAGGAGCAATTAACGTAACTTATCAAAGCAAAAAATTGTCAAATCATACCCCTATAAAAACTCTCTCTCACTTCTACTCTCTATTTATTTGATTAAACTGCTAAGAAAACTCGAGTGAAAGAATTGAAACCCTAGCCATGTCAAACTCATCGAGTCAAGATAACTCTGTCATTCCTGAATCAAACACCACACCTGCCACAAATACAACCCCATCTATACCTGTGAGCACGTGATTTTTTCCCTATATGAACTGCTCCCATAATTTCAAAACAAAATACTTTCTTTTCATTATTTGCAATTTTATGGATTTTCGTGGCATTTTATGTTAAATGTTTGCATTTGTCTATGCTTGTCTATTTTATTTAACTAATGAAAAATACAAAAATACGTACATTGGCATTCAGGATTTAGTTTGACATTTTAGGATTAATTAATTAATTAAGTTCATTTATAAAAATAAAATCACAAAAATAGTTTATTTTTGTGCATTTGAATTTCGTCGCTTGCTTTAATTTGGGAATTAAATAGTTGTGATAATTATTTAGAGTTAGTTAATTTAATTTGATAAGGATTATTTGATTAGGGATTAATTTAGGTTTTATTTTTAAATATTTAATTTAAAAGAATTTTGGAAAATTGAATTGAAAAGAAAAAAGGGAATAAAATAAGAAAAGAATCAGATCTGGGCCATTAAGTCGAAGCCCAAATCTGAGCCGGCCCAAAATCACCCGGACTCGGTCCAGGCTCCCCCTTAAATCAAAACGACGTTGTTTCGTTAAGCTTTGATCTGAGCCGTTGATCGTTCCTAATCAAACGGACGGGAACTGGGTTCCCGTTAATATTTATAGGTCCGGATCCTTCCCCCCTAGTTCAGTCATCTCTCTCACACCAGAGACCAAACCTAAACCCTAATAGCCGCCACCCTTTCCCACCGTCCTCCGGTTGCGGTGCCATCTCCAAAAGACACCAAAATCACACCCTATATCCTCCTCACTCCCCTCTTTCCAAATCCATACTCCATTACCCTCGAATATCGCCCTAGTTCCTCGAATCTTAGATCAGAAACGAACCCCAGAAATCCCAAGTCAAGTTTTGGCAAAATTTTGTGTCGAATCCGATTTTATTCGTGTGTTCTTCGTAAGAGCGCACGATTAACATCATATTTGGTCGGAAAATCCGAGGATCTGAAGACCCAAGCCCCCTCTTTCATTTTATGAACTTTTCTTAGGTATTCTTTTTCTTTTGGTTTAATCTGTTCTTCGTTTGTTTTTCGGTTTTCTGTTTCTTCTCCTTTTCTTGAATCATTCTTCATTTGTTCCGGAGTTTATTTATTCATGCATGAGTAATTGGAGTCTTGTTAGATTAGTTTTAAAATTGTTAGTTTGGTTAAGTTTAGTTAGTAAATCATTTAGGCTAAAGTTTTAATTGTCCTATGTTATTTGGTGTTTACAACTTGTTAATTAGGTAATTGCTAGTTGGGCCGAATAGATTTTTGATCTTGAGGGTTGGGTTTTGGGTCTATTACGGATCATTTGGGGCTGAACAGTTGGGTCAAATTGACCCATGGCCCATTCGGTCTGTCTAGTATATTAACAGGGGTTCAGGGGAAACTTGGGAAATGTAGGTGGGGGTAGTCTGGGTAATTGGCATAGGGATTCTTTTGGTAACTGCTTGAGAAGCTTCTAGGAAGCTGGGTGGGGGGTTTAAGTTGATTTCCAGATGTTTAACTAAGGCTATCTAGGCAAAAATAAAAATTGGAAAAGGGCCTAATGGCAAAGCTGAACTTTTCTAGGCTGCCCTACTTCCTTGCCTTTCAAGATAGAGATTGAGGAATTAAAATTTAGAAAACAAAGAAGGCTAAGAATTTCGCTGAAAAGTTACTGTTTCATTGAGTGTTTTATTGTGATTTCTTAAATTTCGAATTCTTGAGATGGCATTTGATCTATGTGTGGCTGAAATGGTTTGAATAGGGTGGTTTGAGAGTTTGGTTAAAGTTCTAGTCAATTTTTGTTGATTGTTGCACATCGTTTTCTGGGTTTGAGCTGGTTTTGCTGAGATTGATTTCTGCTACTGTTTCATTGTTGCTCAACCACTGATTCATTATTTCTTTGTTCCCTTTCAATCTCCAGGTATTTTTCAGCACTATGGACGTCACTTGAGTGTAGGTTGAAGTTTGAATCTGAAATGTGATGAAATTTGATTTTGTTTGTTATTGAAGCTTCATTTCTCTTTCTCTTAATTTCGTGCACAACTTGTACTACTTAATTTTAGGAAGATTCCAACTAGTATATTTATCAATGAGTAGGATGTAATCGAAACCTATAATCAGCTAATTCCATTTGGATATGTCTTTTCATCTTTGTTTTAGTTTAATCTTGGTTTCGTAATACCGAACATGTTATAGTTTAGTTGTTTAGCCTTCATGGGTTTGAGTTTTTTTTTTCTGCTGACCATGTATTAATCACCCCTGTTCTTGATGAATCATCATAGAATGTAAATTTTGGAATTAGGGAGCTATGGTCTTTTCTGATTTGAAAATTGAATGAAGTCATGTGGCATGTATGATAATTGCTTAGTGCAGGCCATAAGCTGGTTTTCATGGTAACTAGTTAGGGTTTATCCCAAATTTTAGCTTTACGCAAGTGTGATTGTTTGGTTTGAATCTATTCTGGTGAGATTACTATTTAAAGTGCCTTACAACCGCTATTTTAATTATCCAGATGTTAGCCTTGATGGAATTTCTGCTACTGGTTGTGTTCAATTTTTCTAGTTTGCTGTTTTGCATAGTGATTGAACATCTGCAGTACTAATAATATGTGACTAATGAAAGAAATGGGCTGGTTCTTAACTCTAATGTTATTCCTGAGGTCTATACGAATGCTGGATTCGTATGCATGCTTCAAGTTTGGGCCTACACCTGCGGCCCACTCGGAATTGAACGAGAACCTTCCTGGCCAAATTTCTGGGTTCATTATGAGCCCAGCTTTCCTCTTTAATGATTTCTTTGGGTAGAAGCTCAAACTAACTGGTTTTAGGTAATCAAGAAGCCCAAGCATGTACCGCAAATGGTTATACCTTAATTTTTCTCTATCATTTGTAAGTAGAAATATCTCTTAGGCCTAATTAAGTGTAGCTCTTTTAACAGTATCTAGGTGCGCCAGGCCAAACAAAAATGACAATTGCATGGCCCTCTTAGGCCTAATAATTTCATAATTTAGGTATAAACAACAAATATTCGTAGTTTGTTGTAGGCCCGTTTAATATACTACCGTGATTGTGTATACATTCGCGTAACATATTACGATTCTAAAAACTAATGCAGAGTATGTGTTCATGCAACTTCGGCTAAATATTTCTTAATAATAATAATAATTAAACAAGCATTGTTAATTATGGACACGTTCGCATGACATAATTTTTGATGCGCCAAAAGAAAAGAGTATACGTACGCGTAACTCAATTCTTTAATTACAAATAATTCAAGTGATAAAAAAGCGGTAAAAAAGTGAATGTACATAGGTTCTAGAATCAGTAATTAAATAATTTTAATAAGCCAAGTATGATCAAAGCGACCGTGCTAGAACCACGGAGCTCGGGAATGCCTAACACCTTCTCCCGGGTTAACAGAATTCCTTACCTGGATTTCTGGTTCGCGGACTGTAATACAGAGTCATTCTTTCCTCGATTCGGGATTTAAAACCGGTGACTTGGGATGCCATAAAATTATCCCAAGTGGCGACTCTGATTTTTAATAAATAAATAATCCCGTTTCGATTGTCACTTAAATCGGAAAAACTCCTTTATGCCCTTTACGGGGAATAGGTAAAAAGGAGGTGTGACAATATCCATTCTCGTAGGGTCCGCCCAATATCAATCTCCCTCACAAAATGCTCCAGCAACACCCACTGGCTTAGTTGACTGCCTTGACAAAGAAGGAAGTTAAATTACTAATGGTGAACTTAGCAGTAGAAGAGTCACACATTGAGCGGGAAGGAGATGTGGAACAAGTGAAGGGTAATGGACCTATACAAGAAGAAACATATGTGGATGTGGAGCCGGTGATTCAGGGGAGTTGGAAAGTTGTAGGAGAAAACGATAAGGAGAGTGAGACAATGAAAATTGGGACTTATGGTGAAATAGAAGTAGTGGTTAAGGAGTTAGAAGAGAAGGAAATTGAAGGAGGCACTGATGATGTAGGAAGGGAGTATGTTGATACCATAGCAAACCCTGGGGAAGAAATGAGGGAGGAGAGTACTAGGGCTGGATTAAAAGCACCAGAGATAGAAAAGAAAATAGTGTTGATAGTAATGATGAAGCATTGATAAATCTAATTGTCAGGATGAAGGAAAAGAGACAAGTTGAAGAAAAAACCACCTCTAGGAGGGTTAAGATGTAGCAAAGAAGGTTGTATTGCCTCTGGGGTTTGTCACTTGTGAGGGTAGAACACCTATTGCTAGAGGAAAAATTAAGGAAATAGTTGAGAAGGCCTCGGAAGAGAGTAAAAAGAAGAAGAAAAGTAGACAAGAGTTTAGGCTAGTAGATGAGTTTGATGTGGAAGAGAGTGAGCACCTAATTTTTGCCTCGCATAGGAAATTACCCCTAAAAAGTCAAATCAATTTTAATCACTTTTATAGAATTTTAGGAATTTTTCTTGCATTTATTTGCATTGTTCATGCATATTTAGAGTTGTTTAAAACCATTCAAAATCATAAAAATGTTTAATTCTTCATCTCGTAGCATTTTAGATCTTAATTGTATTTAGGATTTAATTACGTTTATTAGTTGCATCATTAAACGAAAATCACAAAAATACATATAATCTTACTTAGTTTTCTTTTACATTTTTAGGTTCAATTAATTAGTTTAAATTTGGAATCCATAAATTTATTAGCTTAAGTAGATGTTTCAAATAAGGGGTTAATCTTGCAAATTAACTTCTAAGTGTTATGTTAGTTAGAGTGGTTAATATTGCAAAATTGAAGAAGGAAGGTTAGTCTTTCGGCTAAAAGCGCAATTGTTTAAAGTAGCCCAATTGCCTAATCAGCCCAAACCTATAAAGTTTGCCTCTAGCCCAAGTTGTACCTGACCTAGTCCCTACTTCAGCTCCCCAAACGACATCGTTTAGCCCTAGAACGACGTCGTTCCCTTCCCCTCACTCACTAAAATATCCATATCCTCCAAAACCCTGAGGATGAGAGCCCCCCCCAAATGATCTAACCCTAGAGACACCCCTCAGCCGCCCCTTCATCCTCTCCAAATGATTCTCCATTAAAATCAAAACCCTAACCGCAGTTTCGCTTTTTCTAATTTCTCATTATGACCTCCCCGGTCCATTCACACACACATTTGAAGAACAAACAAGTACAAAGAAGGATAAAAAACAAATTCGAAGATCAAAAGTTTTAAAAAAAGTGAAACAAGAGCTTTCAAAAATGGATTAAGAGGATTTTCTATAGGGATTTCGATTTTTGCTATCTGAGTACTCTCACAGTTTAGCTGGGGTCGAAGATTTCTAGGCTCGGGTTTGCTGATTTCTATTATTTATTTGTCTTCCCCTTCATCTAAATTCAAGCCCTGCGCAATTAGGTATGTTTTCAAGTCATGTAATCATTGTTTGGGATATTATACTGTTATAAACTTACAATAGTCGTTTATTCATGTGTTTAAAAATGTTCTTTGAGGATTAATTATAGATTTGACTTGGCTTTAAATTACTCTTATGTGTTGAGCTAATGCACAAATTTGGGTGCAATTATAAATTTGCTTTTATCACTATTAAGCTCTTGTTGTACTAGAACTGGTTGCTGAAGTTTTGAGTTGAAATGGTGGTGTTCTGGAGGTTGTTTGGCTGCTTTTAATGGATGATTTTGCTAGAGTTTTAGAGGTGATTTATGGTTTAAGAAGGAATTTTTAAAGGGCTGGTTTTGATGTTGGATTTGTAGGTATTTCATGGCTGTTTTAGAGGTATTTTAATGGAAATTTTGTGGTAGTATCATGGCCAAAAGATGTTGTGTTTTGGTTTGTTTACTGCTGATATTTTTTGAAAGTATGTTTGTGGTTAGTTCTTTGCAATTTAAATTTCAATTTGCATATTAATGAACGTAAGCAGAAGTTTGAGTATTTCATATCATGTTTCCTTAACAAAGGATGGATTAATAAATTCTTAGTAATGGGTCAAAATGTTTTGGTTCTTAATCACTTTTCTTTTGGATTTCTCAATTCTTGACGTGTGCAGTTCATTAGAATTGTATAGTAAAAGCACAAATTGTTTGTTGATTCAATAGCTTTAACTAAATCACATCATGCCCTCTAAAATTTCATGTCCATAATTCAAGCCTTACAATAATCCTAAGCTTAAGAATTGAACAGATAAAATCATGAATACATTAGATTGCTTAAGCACGCTCCTAGCTGAATCAAATCATCGTGATTAAGTACACGTTCGCATGACATAATTATGGTTTTCAAATAAATCAAGGTACGCGTTCGCGCGACTTTTGTCAAAAACAATCTTAAATTAATTAAGTGTGATTAATTGTGTACACGTTCGCATGACATGATTTTAGTGTCCCAAATAAAACGGGTTTTCACACATGTGATCCGTTTCAATGATAATTCCATAACGCCATAATTAAAAGCGGTAAAAGAGTAAATACACATAGGTTCTAAAATAAGTAATTAAACAACTTAATTAAGTTAGGTATGATTAAAAGCGACCATGCTAAAACCACGAAATACGGGAATGCCTAACACCTTCTTCCGGGTTAACAGAATTCCTTACTCGATCTTCTTGTTTCGCAGACTATAAAATAGAGTCAAATTTCCTCGATTTGGGATTTAAAACAAACTGGTGACTTGGGACACCATCAAATTATTCCAAGTGGCGACTCTGAATTTAATAAATAATCTCATTTCGAATAATGTCACTTTAATTCAAAAAACTCCATATCCCCTTGGGAAAAAAGAGGTGTGACAGCTCTAGCGACTCAGCTGAGGATCGAACTCGGAATCTCTGGTTCAGGGTTCAGAATTCGAGCTTGTAATGTAATATGTGCCTGGCTTTATTTGTTTGTTGATATTACTGTGTTTGTGGGCTTAATGTGCTAATTGCCGCTCATTTACCACTTTAATATTATTTGAATTATATTAAAACTGTCTTCTTACGCCTCCCTTCTGAATCTTCTAAAAATATGGTGTACACGTACGCGTGACCCACTTTTCTGTTAGAGGTTGTACCAAACAGAACAAGGATGGATCAGCAACTAGGCCGAGTAGACTTTAGTGCTCCCGGTACATTGCCCCCACCTCGGCTCGAGCTGCCCGCTTGGGTAAGCCATGTCTATAACACAACCCCAGGTTTAAACCTAGAATAACATAGCCTCAAGCCAGATACCTAGTAGGAACGTTTGTTTGCATCATGTGCATTTGACTTTGGGGACTCAACACTGGGGTTGGGTTTGTCTAGGATAGGTGTACAAGAAATAAAAGACCATCCTGACGAATCTTACGTGCTATGTGCACATTTATTTGTTTTGACTTGCATGTTGATCGACTAGGGAAAGAAAATCAAGAGAAAAACCAAGAGTGAGGTTGGAGAGAAAATTCACCCGGTTCTGAGAACCCTGGTATTTGGAAATGAACTGAAACTTTGCCAAATTTTTGAAAAAAAAAGAAGAGAGCAGAAAATGAATTTCAAAATAAGTCAATATTTTCCCGGTTATGTAAAAACTGATTAAACTACGTGGGTCTGATTCTCAGCGGATGTGAGATACGTAGGCAAACCTCATCGGTTCCGACCCCAATTTTTAAAAATCCAAAAATAATTCCCTTTGCCCCTGTGCCCAACCCTTGACTAGGCTAAAAAATATCCAATCTCACAAACTGGCCGGCTAAGGCCTGAACATCCAACACCATGGGCCTCTTTGCTGCTGGTAGATAAGCCAAACTCCCAAAACTCTCTGCCCGACAACTCAAAGCATTGGCCACCACATTGGCCTTCCCCGGATGGTACAAAATGTCAATATCATATCCTTAAGCAGATGTAACCACCTCCTCTGACGTAAATTAAGATCCTTCTGCTTGAAGAGATGCTCCAAACTCCGGTGATCAGTATAGATCTCACAAGGGACATTGTACAAATAGTGCCTCCAAATCTTCAAAGCATGAACAATAGCTGCTAGTGCAAGGTCTTGGATATGATAGTTCTTTTTATGCACCTTTAGCTATTTGGACGTGTAGGCAATCACCCTATGGTCCTGCATCAACACCGCACCGAGGCCAACTCGCGATACATCACAATAAACTAGATAAGACCCCGAACCTGAAGGCAATACCAATACTGGGACTGTAGTCAAAGCTGTCTTGAGATTTTGGAAGCTCTCCTCACACTCTTCTGTCCACCTGAACGGAGCACCCTTTTTGGGTCAGCCTGGTCATAGGTGCTACAATGGATGAGAATCCCTCAACAAAAGCGGCGATAATAACCCACCAAACCAAGAAAGCTCTGAATCTCTGTAGCTGAGGATGGTCTGGGCCAACTCTGCATTGCCTCCACCTTCTTCAGATCCACCTTGATCCCTTCACTTGATACCACATGACCTAAGAATGCCATAGAATCTAACCAGAATTCACATTTTGAGAACTTTGCATATAATTTCTTTTCTCTCAAAGTGTAAAGCACTGTCCTCAGGTGCTGCTCATTATCCTCCCGACTCTGGGAGTACACAAGAATGTCATCAATAAAAACAATGACAAACGAGTCAAGATAAGGCCAAAATACACTATGCATTAAATGCATGAATGCTGTTGGGGCATTGGTCAGCCCAAATGACATAATAAGGAACTCGTAATGGCCATACCGAGTTGTGAAGGCGGTCTTCGGGATATTTGGCTCCCGAATCTTCAACTGATGATAACCTGAATGCAAATCAATCTTAGAAAACACTCGAGCCCCCTATAACTGATCAAATAGGTCATCAATACAAGGCAAATGATACTAGTTCTTCATTGTAACTTTGTTCAACTGGCGATAATCAATGCACATATGCATATAACCATCCTTTTCTTCACAAACAAGACAGGAGCACCCCAAGGTGACACACTAGGCAGAATGAAGCCCTTATCAAGCAATTCCTATAATTATTCCTTCAACTCCTTCAACTCAAGAGGGGCCATACGATAAGGAGGAATAGATATGGGTTGAGTGCCTGACAACAAATCAATACCAAAATCAATGTCTCTGTCGGGCGACATGCCTGGAAGATCAGCTGGAAACACATCAGGGAAATCACTCACTACTAGGACTGACTCAACTGTAGGGGCGGCAACCACTTCATGTCCAAGATAACATCAAAATCTACTATGATGAGCAATAATAAACCGACTCTGGTCTCAAAACCACTAAGAGCAATCAAACACGACCGATAAATGCGGTCTATAACAAGAGAATCTCCCACAAGAGTAGACACATAAATAGGGGAACTCAAAGAATCCTGAGATACTCCTAAGTGCGGGGAAAAATAAGAGGACACATAGGAGTAAGTGAAGCCTAGATCGGATAGAACTGATGCATCTCTATGACAGACCAAGACAATACCTATAATGATAGAATTAGATGCGACAACCTCTATATGAGTAGAAAGGGCATAGTATCTGACCTGGCCTCCCCCTCTAGGGTGACCTCTACCTCTCCGACATCCACCTCGGGCTGGCTGGGCAGGTGGGGTGGCAGCTGGTGATGGAATCATCGCCTAAGAACCCTATGGAGCACGCCATGGCTAAGAAGTCTGTGGAGGTGCACCGCTCCTAAATCTGGGGCAATCCCTTACCATATGGCTAGTGTCGCCACACTCAAAACAAGCTCTGGGATGGCGTGGTGGCTGTGACTAGCTCGGGCCAGGTCTGCTGGACTAAACGATGATAGCACCCCATGCAGGAGGCACACTAGATACTGAAGGTGTATAATAAGGCTCCTAAGGTCTAGGATGAGCTAGGATACCAGTGGTGGCTAGAAGAGCTGAATGTACAGGGCGACTCACATAACCCCTACTATGACGACATGCAGTTGGGGCATGGGCACCAGAGTAATGGCGCAACTCCCGAGACCTCCTGGCCTCTCTATCTTGAGCAAGCATGCCCTCCACTCCCCTAGAAATACTCACCACTTGCTAATAAGGGATATCCATCTCTAATTCCCGGGCCATTCTAGTCCTGATGCTAAGAATGAGTCCCTCAATAAATCGACGCATGCATGTTTAGCCAAGTCACTAAAATAGATTGTATACTCTGAAACAGTCATAGCACTCTAGCGCAACTACTCGAATTACGTGTGCCATGTGTCCATGAGGATCTAAGGGACATACTCTCTCAAAAAGATGTCGAAGAACTGAGTCCATGTAAAGAAAGCTACCTCAGCCGGACAGTCTAACTCATAAGCACGCCACCACTAATAGGCTGCTCCTCGAAGCTGAAAGGCAGTGAAAGAAACCCCACTCAACTCTGCTATGCCCATAGTGCAGAGGATACAGTGGCACTCCTCTAGAAATCCCTAAGCATCATCTGTCACTAGGGTCGTACTTCTTATACCTCTCAAGCCTCCGCTGCTCATCCTCTAAAGCTACTGCCCTACCCTCGGGCTGAACTGGGGCTACAGGCAATACCGGTATAACCTCTGGGATCTGATCAACCTGAACACGCTGCTTTGGAGTGCGGGCAGTAGGAGTCTGTGCTTCTCCCCCAACTTGAGATATGCCTGCAGCAAGAGGAATCAACCTTGCTGAGCTAGATTGTTGTACATGCTCATGAACTGTGCAAGGGTCTCCTGAAGAGCTGGAGTAGTAGTAGTAGTAGGCATATCAGGTGCATGTGCTCTGACTAGAGCTACTAGTGACTCCTCTGTAGCAGCTCGCCCGAGTGCTCTGGCTGCACCACATACTCGTCCTCGGCCTCTACCCCGGCCCCGGCCTCTAGCGGTTGTAGTAGGAGGTGCGGGTGCCTCGTCATCTTCGGTAGAACGTGTCCTCACCATATGTAAGAGAATAAAAGACAAAAGTTTAGAATTTCGATGTCAATAACCTCGCATAACAAGGAATCAAATGAAGTGGAATTTTCCTAACAGTTCCATAGCCTCCCAAAGATAAGTACAAATGTCTCCATACCGATGCACGAGACTCTAATAAACCGGCTTATGAATCACAACTCCTATGAACCTAGAGCTTTGATACCAACTGTCGCGCCCCCTTTTTTCCCTTTTTGTGGGAAAGTCTGGGTTTCGACATTCATGGGGGAACAACTCGTTTCCTTTTGGGAATTGGGTATTTGAAGAGTCGTCATCTAACAGATTAAGGTGTTAGGGCACCTAGAGCAATTAACTCATGTAACCAGTTTTGCATTACCAAATATTAGGGTAAGGGCTCGAAATACACTTGAGGGGAAGGTGTTAGGCACCTCTCGCGGTCCACAACGGTGGGTCCGGGCCGAACTTAAAGTATGCAAATTATTCAATTAACAAGTAAGCAGTCTTAGTACATATTTTCAAATAAAGGTAGTTTTCATAGTCTAAATACATATATGATCAAGGAAGTTGAGATGGTCCAATGCAAATATACAAAAGAAGTCTAGATAATTTAAACACACATGGGAATTGGGAAAGGGAAGTACTAAGTTGATTAGCCTACAGGATCAATCTGTGCAATGCCCCGTAATCCTCCTCAACTAAAGGGGCTACATGTGACATTAGCGTGCAGGTTATCATATCCTTTTACTACCCATTACCCTCACCTTAATGGTTATATAAGCAAATTTGATTAACGACTTATTAGCTTGTTGTTACCCATCCCTTCCTTGTGGCCCTAGAGAAATTTATGACCTCTAGACTTAGGCAGTTCTAGACAATCCTAAGGTGTTTAAAGTAGAAAAGCCTAGGCAACAACAAATAACACATAGGACTGTCAATTAAGGAAGCAAGTAAAAGGCTCATATTTACCTCCACATATACATAGGCAAATAAACAACACATCTCAAACAACTGATTTTGAAGAAGTTCGAAGAGCCTAGGAACATGATATCTAGATGAATGTTATAGATACAGGATATGCAGCGTTTGTTTTAAGGGAAGTGTCAAAACCCTAACCGGTTTGCCTACTGGTTTTATAGCCTGTTAAGACTGGATAATTTCACACATAAACAGAACTGGTTTCACAATTATTTAACGGCCTAAGGCTTGCCTAGGTGTGTATATGCAGTCACAATCTGGGGACTACTTAAACAATTTGAAGTCCTTTCGTCCTATAGGCATGCTGATCTAAGTGATGAATATTATAACATGTGATTTTATACTGATTCATACCAGGACATGATACATATGTGTGAGGGCTTTATTAACCTATTTATTTTAGCGACAAATCTCTAGGCAAATGCACGTGTAGTCCTAAAACAGGATCTTTAATGCACATGGACAAGGTTATTTTATTAAACAGTGTAAGTAACTTAATGGCAGGATTTTTAAGCGATAGCGACCTATACAGAATCAGAAGTGAGATGATGAACTATAACATGTGATATGCAGAAGCAATAAATGTGATTGTCATAAATCAAGGTATCTAATGCACAAATTTTGCATGGTTTAATGCGAGTAAGCATAACAATCGTAAAACATGATATATAATGCGTCATACAAACCTAGAACATGATTTCTACAACAACTCAACATAATGTAACACCTAAAGTATGGTTTCTACCCAATTTATCCCACAGAATCACATAGCAACCCTCCACTTTCACTAGTTACCCCAATATCTGTTTACAAATAATTATTACATACCAGGATTGAATAAATTACACAGATGAAATGTAAAATGATACTATAGGGAGCCTGAAGCATGCCCAAGGTAAACCTTGGAGTACTAGACCTTCAACGTAGTTTCAAATGCTCAAAAATCTCATAGCCAACAAGTGTCCAGGTGTGTCAGAGTTCCCTAAGGACCTCAAGGATCCCGGACAGTGCTCACACCAAGACTTTTCTCAAATAGGGACTGGTTATGTGCAGTGTGGAAGAGCCAGCCCTGATATGCTAGATTTCAGAGAGATCTCAAGGATCCCTAAGCAGTACACATACTAGAGGGGCAGAACTTAATAACCTAAGAGTAAGTGAGAGTGTTTGACATAGTTTGAAAGACTTAGTGAAAACAGTGTGGAGATAACTTTTTAGGAGTGAAAAAGATTCTCTGGAATAGACCAGTTTTAAGAAAATGCTAGGAATGAAAACAGTTTTTAGAAGAATACTGATAACATTTTGAAAACAGTTTTGAAGGGAGCAAATTCAGTAGACAGCCAGTCAATCATAGAAGATTAAGCTTAGCAGGCACTTCAGCAAGTAGGTTTGCACATATGGATGAAAGAGATTGGGAATATATAGGAATCTCATTGAGGGTACATGAATAGGGTGCAGGGAGGCATGTAGACAACAATACTTATAGAACACTTAAAAGCTTCATAGCCTTAACAAATTAACCAGGATAGTAGGCAATTAAGACATGAAGCAATGATGTAGAGGACATAATTAGACACACAAGTAGGATCAACCATATGCATTAAGTAACCAACATGATCACATAGTTAAAGGATTAAGCATAAATCACAAAAAGGCTGGTCAAGCATCAGATAACAGGTGAAGTGTAGACATACTAGTTATACATTGAACAGGGCAGACTTTAGCCATGCTAAGCAAAGAAGTAAATAAGAGGATAGGTTAAATTCATAGTCAATGAACTAGTGCAGGAATGAAACACATAGAATTTGGATTTCAAATTTAACTAGAGACATACCGGTTGAAGAAAGAAAAATAGTGCAGAATATAGAGCAAGTGTAGTTCCAATATCTAGCCTTGTCTTTCAGCCGGCTAGACCCACAATATCACAAGTAGCACAAGTAGCAAAGAAGGAGAAGAGTTTGAATGTATGTGTGTGTTGTGAACTGATGTTCGTGTGTTGAGAAGTAAAATAGAGAAGTCTATATAGTAGTTCACGAGTAGAGCGAATAAGGTAAAAGAATCAACTTCAGTTAATTAAGGAAAGATCACAGTACCAATTACACGAAAAATCAGCATAATATTCCATTAATTAAGGGTAATTAACCAACGGTAAGGACAAAAAATATTTAAGGAAAGAAAATCAAATCATACTTAGGAAAATAGTGAATAATTAAGAATTTAATTAAGGAAATAACTGTGCAAAGATTCAGTAGATACTATAGGGAACTAAATAAGGTAAGAAAACTAATTAAAGTCATCAACAAGGTAATAATCGAAAAGCATACACATGAATGTTAACAGAGCAAATCACTCAACAATTTTGGTAAGAATATATCGATTTCCATAAACAAAATAGGCTGAGTAAAACTTTAGGGACACATAGAAATTATGCAAAAATTAATTCAAAACCCTAATAGAGGTTAATTAGGATAAAAATCACAAAGTAAGGAATCCGAATAAGGAAAGGCGTGTAAATTAGAATGCAGAATGAACTAACACGACTGGTAACTTTGAAAAGCTCAGAATCGAAGCAAAACATCAGACAAATAGTGTTTTAACACAAATTGACTTAGGGCTTATACAACTTTAGCATAAATCTGTCAAAACACTTAAGAACAAACAACTAAGCGTTCAAAAGTCCAAAAAACCTTTTGAGAAGATGACTTAGGGTAAACCCTAATTTAGGAAAATGGTGAATCAATTAAAAACTAGAAACTTTCAAGGTAACCATGTGAGATATGTTCGATTCGTCTCGGATCTATACAAATCTGAGAAGATCAGAGATAAAAATTAGGGTTTTTAGAAAGCATGATAGAGACAAGAACATAGGTATAGAAAATCATGGATTCATATCAAAATAAGAGAGGCTTCTTGGTAGAGGGCGACCTAAGAAGTATTGGAGAGAGGTGATCAGGTAGGATATGGCAAGGCTTCAGATTTCCGAGGGCACGACACTGGATAGGGAGATGTGGAGATCGAGTATTAGGGTTGTAGGTTAGGTACCAGTCTGGTAGGGTTTTTGTCTAGCGTTAGTGGCAATGTTGTGTCTTACTATTTCATTTTTCAACGCAAGAACTATTTACTTGCTATTGCTCTTGCTTTGCATCTTTCTTCTAAAGTTTATGTTGTTCCTGTTTTCATATGATTTCTTTGTTGATACTAATATTGTCTCCTTTTTGTCTTTTTTCTTTCTTGAGCCGAGGGTCTTTCGGAAATAGCCTCTCTACCCCTTCGGGGTAGGGGTAAGGTCTGCGTACACACTACCCTCCTCAGACCTCATTAATGGGATTTTGCTGGGTTGTTGTTGTTGTTATTACTCATGGTCGAGCAAATGGCCTGAAACAGGTAAGAAATTAAAGGTGCAAACCAGACAGCCTAGGTCCATTGAGATCTTCCCAAGGATCTAAGAAACTGATGAGCCATAGCAAGTAAGAGGCCAGTATAGGCCTGAGACGATAGAGAACCATCATAGAATGGAGGACTAAACCGGTGATTGCGCCTATGGATTAGGGTTTAGATAGAGAGCATTTGAGAGATAAGGGAACGGGTGACGGTGGGGTATGGTGGAAATGATTTAGGTTAGGAGGGGGTCGTTTGGAGTTAAAATTTATAAGAATCAATATGGGCCGTTGATTTCAGAGATCAATAGCCAGGATTAGGGGGGTCTGGGTTGGGTCTAGTTGCATTTGGGCTTGGGGTGAATTGGGTTAGGGATTTGGGCTGGTTTTTCGGTCCGAAAATTAAGGAGATTAAAAGGCTATTTGTTAAATACCCAAATAATTGAATAAAATTATTTTATAAAATAATTAACAATAAGAAAAAATAATATTCATGCATATAAGTGCCTCAAAATAATTATTCAATATTTTAAAAATATAAAGGGATCAATTTCTGGCAAAATTATGCAGTGATGTGTACATGGGCTACAATTACAAAATCAGTGCAATTGTAACCAAAAGGTGTAAATCTAGCCATTTGTGAAATAATTGAAAATTAATAAGACCATAAATGGTAATATTAAATCAAGAGGTGTTTTAAAATCATCTTTAGTGCAATTTTGTAATTATTTATATTAAGAAAATATTGAGATAAATTAATTTAAAAATGTAAACATTATGGAAAAATACCCATTGATGCTAATGCATAGTTTTAAATGTATATATGCATTTCAAAAAATATTATTGGAAAAAATTGCGTATCAACAGCTGCCCTTCTATACCCGGGAAGGATGAAAGAGTTTTCGGGTAAAGAAATAATGGCCAATTTTGACCGAATGGGATGTTTTAAAAGCTAGAGGCCGGACTCTGGTCTTTGTGTTGCCTACATATCCCTGGTTTTATAGGAATCAGGCCATGTGTAGTTCCAGATCCATCGGCGGAATGTACTGATGAAGTCATTACAAGAATGGACACGAGATTTCGGGATGGATGAAAGAGTAGTTATGGCGAACGGTCAAGTTTGAGATATTTGAAGGAACTTGAGTGAGGGAGCTCCTGCTGGTATAGCAATTGGTTACTGGTCACCTGCAGATAAAGAGATGCTACAAACATGTATTTGTGCGAAAATTTAAACATGATGCAGATTCCCTTTGGACCATGAAAGTTGTCTTCAGACGGTTAAGGATGACGTCCTTAGACCATGATGTCCTGGGCCATGAATTGTTCAGATAAGAGATTCACAGGCCATGAAGTGATGTTCTAGGGCCATGAAAATGGTGCCTCCGAACCATGTCGCCTTTGAATAATGATATGCAAATGTGAGAGATCCTCAATCCATGGCATGGTGTCTTCCGGCTTTGAGGATGATGCCTTTAGACTATGGCGCCTTTGGAAGGGTTGGCGATATTTCAGCCCATGAGATGCAATAGCATGATGCTAAAGTCAACAAGACAAGGCTTAGTCTTGTGAGGTTGAGGGCAGAGCTTAGCCCAAAAGAGGAACAAATAGATAGTTCCCGAATAGAGCAACATTTATGGAAGGAGGGACAATGCTTAGTCCCACGAGAAGGCAATGCTTAGCCTTATGAAAAATCGGAGATAAAGCTTAGTCTCATGCAAGATGCGGGATAGGGCTTAGTCCCGTATAGATGGAAGGCAGCGCTTAGCCTTATGCAAAAATGGAGGCAGGGCTTAGCCTCATGCGAGAGGGGAGACAGAGCTTAGTCTCATGCAGGATGTGGGACACGACTTAGTCCTATGCAGCTGAAAGGCAGGGCTTAGCCTTATGCAAATATGGAGGCAGGGCTTAGCCTCATGCAAGGTTAGGGATAGGGCTTAGTCCCATGCATGGTTCGGGACGGGGCTTAGTCCCATGCAAATGGAAGGTAGTGCTTAGCCTTATGCAAATATGGAGGCAGGGCATAGCCTCATGCATGGTTTTGGATAGGGCTTAGTCCCATGCAAATGGAAGGCAGTGTTTAGCCTTATGCAAATATGAAGGTAGGGCTTAGCCTCATGCAAGGTTTAGGACAGGGCTTAGTCCCATGAAAATGGAAGGCAGTTCTTAGCCTTATGCTAATATGGAGGCAGAGCTTAGCCTCATGCAAGGTTCGGGACAGGGCTTAGTCCCATGCAAGGTTCGGGACAGAGCTTAGTCTCATGCAAATGCAAGGCAGTGCTTAGCCTTATGCAAATATGGAGGCATGGCTTAGCCTCATGCAAGGTTCGGGACAGGGCTTAGTCCCATGCAAATGGAAGGTAGTGTTTAGCCTTTTGCAAATATGGAGGCAGGGCTTAGCCTTTTGCAAGGTTCGGGATAGGGCTTAGTCCCATGCAAATGGAAGGCAGTACTTAGACTTATGCAAATATGGAGGCAGGGCTTAGCCTCATGCATGGTTCGTGATAGGGCTTAGTCCCACGCAAATAACGAATAGCAAATAAGGTTAGAATGTTTCTTATCTGGGGATATGTTTAGTGTCTGGTGGCCCGTTTGATAGTGATTTTGCTTCGTGTATATATATTTGCGAATGCTATCGCTACGTCAGATGTGCATGCGCTCAAAGAAAAATTGTAAGTTTCATAAGGGGAGGTTGATTCGTGCCTTTGTCCGCTAGCCTTGCTCTACTGCGTTCTGGAGGCCTTGTTTGAGTTTCCCTGGGTAACAGCTGACTGTTACGAAAATAGAGTTTTTGAAAATATGCAATTATTGATAAAAATAGAGTTATTTTAGAAACATGGTGAAATATCAAATAATTTTAGATGAACTAGTGACTATAACACATTTCGGAGACATCACAACTTTCTCGTGTTAGAATTTTGAGGATCCTTCTCAAAATTCTGCCCAAGTTCGGTAGATGATCTGTCAGTCATTTGCGAGCAACGAACTCGTAGAACCTTATTCAGAATTTTGAGAACCCTTCTCAAAATTCTGCCCTAGTTTCTTAACCGATTTCCGATTTCCTGACATGCCATAGCGTTGGCTGGACTCGCTCCGGAATTTTGAGGGTCCTCCTCAAAATTCTGCCCTAGTTTCTGATTTTGGGAAAAATGGAAATTTTATTATGATATGATCAAACCCACAAGGCTACCTATGTATACCCTCTTAGACGGGAATTAGGTCAAGCGTAGTTTAATTACATCATGGTGAAGAAATGTAAATAGTCTAAACATAGTATCTTTTGACCGCGTTTGAATTGATTGGTTTTGTCCAGACTTCTCCGTCCATTTCTGCAAGTATGAGTGCTTCTCCTGTTAGCACCCTATGAACCATGTAGGGACCTTGCCAGTTGGTAAAGTATTTCCCTTTGGCTACATATTGATGTGGGAAAATATTCATCAGCACCAGCTGTCCTAGTGCGAATTGTCTTGGTTTGACCATTTTATTGAAAGCTCTGGACATTCTGTTCTGATAAAGGTGACCGTGACATACTTCGTTCATTTTTTTCCGTCTATAAGGGCCAGTTGCTCATAGCAGCTCCTTATCTATTCTACATCTCTGAGTTCGACCTCCTATATGATTCTTAAAGAAGTAATCTCTACCTCGGCTGGGATGACAGCTTCGGTACCATAAACTAGCATATAGGGAGTTGCCTCAGTTGATGTGCAAAATGTAGTATGGTATCCCAACAAAGCAAAGTGTAGCTTCTCATGCCATTGTTTGTGGTTTTCTACCATCTTCCTTAGTATCTTCTTGATGTTTTTGTTGGCGGCTTTTACGACTCCATTCATCTGAGGTCTGTATGCTGTGGAGTTCTTGTACTTGATTTTGAAAGTTTCACACATGGCTTTCATTAGACCACTGTTGAGACTGGTGCCATTATCACTGATAATGGATTCTGGAACTCCGAATCGGTAAACAATACGATCCTTGAGAAAGTCTGTGACAACTTTCTTGGTTATAGCTTTGTAGGATGCAGTCTCTACCCATTTTGTAAAGTAGTCAATGGCTACCAGAATGAACCTGTGCCCGTTTGAAACAGTGGGCTCGATCGGACCGATGACATCCATTCCCCAGGCGGAGAATGGCCAAGGTGAGCTTGTTGTATTGAGCTTATTTGGCGACACTTTCATCATATCGGCATGCACATGACATTGGTAGCATTTGTAGACATATTGGACGCAATCCGTCTCCATAGTCATCCAAAAGTAACCGGCCCTAAGTATCTTCTTGGCCAAGACAAAACCATTCATATGTGGGTCGTAGGTCCTATCAAATATCTCTTCAAGTAGAATAGAAGCCTCATTTGCGTCGACGCATCTTAGCAATCCCAAATCAGGGGTTCTTTTGTACAAGTTTCCTCCGCTGTAGAAGAAGTGATTGGACAATCTCCGAAGTGTGTGTTTCTAAGTATGGTTCTCATGCTCCTGATATTCTTCTTTTGCCAAATATTCTTTGATATTGTGAAAATAAGGTTTTTCGTCCGTCTCCTCTTCAACATGATAACAATACGCCGACTGATTATGAATTCTCACTAATATGGGATCAATGAAATTCTTGCCTGGATGCTGTATCATGGATGACAAAGTGGCCAATGCATCGACAAACTTATTCTTAATTCTAGGCACATGCCGAAACTATATCTTCGTGAACCTTTTTCTCAATTCCTGAACATGGTGCAGATATGGCAATATTTTGGAATTCTTGGTGGCCCACTCTCTTTTTACCTGGTGCACAAGCAAATTTGAATCGCCGATTACCAGCAAATCCTGAATATTCATGTCGATTGCCATGTTGAGCTCTAGTATGCAGGCTTCATATTCTGCCATGTTGTTGGTGCAGGGAAATCTGAGTTTAGCAGATACCAGATAATGTTGACCTGTTTCTGATACCAAAACTGCTTCAATGCCCACTCCTTTTAAATTTGCAGCTCCATCAAAGAACATCCTCCATCCGTCGTATACTTCAGTAATGTCCTCTCCTACGAATGACACTTCTTCATCAGGAAAATATGTTTTTAAGGGTTTGTATTCTCCTTCCACCGGATTTTCAGCAAGATGGTCTGCCAATGTTTGTCCTTTGACCACCTTTTGAGTTACATAGACAATATGGAACTCACTTAACAGTATCTGCCACATGTTGGCATGGGTTTCTGAAATATATTTTTCAGAAGGTCCATCCTGGATATGAGGTATATGGTATAGGCACAGAAGTAATGCCTCAATTTCTGGGTCGTCCAGGTCAAAGCACAACAAGTGCGTTCCAGCGGAGAGTATCGTGATTCATAAGGTGTGAATTTCTTACTTAGGTAGTATATGGCTTGCTCTTTTCTCCCTGTCTCGTCATGTTGTCCCAGAACATATCCGAAGGCTTCATACAACATAGATAGATAGAGTAGCAAAGGTCGTCCTGGCTCTAGCGAGACCAAGACCAGTGGCGTGGATAGGTACTCCTTGATTTTGTCGAAAGATTTCTGACAATCCTCGGTCCAGCTTTGATAGCTTATATGAGTCCACCAAATTATAGAGTACTTGGTCCTATAAGAGACTGATACGTAGAATGCTATAAAGGCTAAAAGTAAAGAAGGTAAGAGATATTTCTACGTGGAAAAATCCCACACAAAGGGATCAAAAAACCACGACCTACTCTTGTAGGCTTTTAACTCAACTAACTTGTAATCTACCTATTACAAGCCACTTTGCAAAAACCCTATTGCAAAGACTTTAAGCTTTCTTGTGATGCAACCACCACAAGCCACTCTCTAACTCTCCTAGTCATAGAGGATTTAACTTATGACTATTTCTAGTCACAACATAAACTCTAAAGTTTACGAATTTTGTTTGTTCCTAAAATAGCGCTTCTAAGAAACCAAACTAGGAATTACAATGTAGAACAATTAATAAGATTACAACTCAACTATGGATATACATAAGACTTTGTTTAGAAACTGATCCTTAGTGGAGTTGTCTTCTTGTTCTTGACACACTAATGATTTCAATGCCAGATCGATGCTTCTTCTTATTGAGAGAATATCACTGAATGCATAAGTGATGGTGTGTCTTGCACCAGGTTATTTTATCACAAAATATATAACAATAGATAGTAGTGTCAACTCTTGGTGTACTTCTTCTCAGTGAGAAGTGACTGCTCCACTGTCTGCCAAGCCACTTCTGGGCAGTTGCATTCCAGCTGGACTTTGTGCTTTATGTCAGGACATACCAACGGACCTGGTCCTAATACTTCTGTCAGGACATACACTAGGACCAGGACCTAGTTGTGTTCCTCTTTCTGTAACAGTTGCCAGATGGTCACTTTCTTCTGCTGTATTCCGGCTGTTCACTTGACTTATACTTTGGTCAGAGAACCCTAAGGTAGTATGTCCCTGTTGTGTTCCTCTTTATATTGATTGCGTACAGTTAGTGACTTGTGCTTTTGTCAGAGAACCCTAAGGGACCAGGTCATCAGGTCCCTGTTGTGTTCCTCCATGTGATCATTCATCCATTTGCTAATGTTCAGGCTTCGACCAGTTCATATGAGATGTGTATCCTATGGAGCAGGTTCTCTATATGGTTCTTCATGACAAGTTTGCTAGATCATCAAAACATAAGGTTAAGTAAAAACCCATTAATTTCCCCCTTTTTGATGATGAAAAACTTAAGCATGGACAATATTTGTTTAGAGCAGAACCAAATAGGGATACCTAGATGAAGTTTCCCCTTAATCAAATTCCCCCTTAATCTCAGATCTAACCAGATGAAGTTCCCCCTTAATTAAAGATCTCCGTCAACCATGTAACCATGTTATCCCACCTTATCCTTATTTCTCCCTTTTTGCATCATTAAAAAGAAAAATATGAAGAAGAACACAAGCAGGTAATAAGCATAAATAAGTCTAACACAGCTAGCTCATTCCACATATGTGGACATAACATGACAGAAAAGAGAAGCCAGAGGAGCATAGTGTTGTACATACAAGGAAAAGGGAGATATTTCATTGATGTTTACATTGGACTGAGCAAGTCAGGAGTAGTAATGGTTAAGTTCAACATGCCATCACAAAAAAAAACAAGTAAACACAAGTAAAACAGCAGCCACATTATGTTGGAGCAAAAATATCTTGACACTAAGAGGATCCTAGGGAACACTAGAGGAGGGAAGCTTGGCGGAAGAGACAACAATGGTTTTGAGAACCAGGTCCAGTCTAGCATTTGCAGCCAGTTGTTCTTCAAGTAGTTGAGCTCGAAGTCTCTCATTTTCCTTTCTCAGTTGGACAACCTCCTCATGTACAGAATCAGGTCCCTTAGCTGTTTGGCTAAGCTAAGTTTCTAAAATGGTATTTCAAGCCCTCAGCCTTCGTATTTCCTCAGAGGCTACATTTTGGGCATTTATCAGCTGAGAAATGGTCGAGATGCTTCCACCAACTTTTTCTATGCATTCACATTCTTTTAGAGTGGTCTTAGAAAAGGTTGTCTTGCGTGTTCCCACTCTAGGATTTCCCAAGGGGACTTTATAGAATCTGAACACTTGAGTGAGGAGAAAGCCATAAGGTAACCCATGATTGCCACCCTTAAAATTTGCCACCTTCTGTATGTAATCTATCATGATTGCTTGGCAAGTTGATTGGTACAAACTCATCAAGCGCTTCCATCAGGACCAAATCTGACTTTGTTGCAATGGAACATCTCTCAGAGCGGGGTAATAGAACTTTATTAACCAGTTCAAAGAGAATCTGGTACTCAGGAAGCAACACCTTCTTATGGACTTGTTCCCCCTGTTGAATGGCTTGCTCTTTCATGATGGCTCTCTGAAAGTTTATTCCACAGACATCCTTAACTAAGGACACACCTTCACACGGAATTTTGAGAATATTTCCCAATGTTGAAGCGCCGAGTACAATGTCCACTCCATTTACAAGCGTACAGATGTGATCCCCATCAACTGTGAAATAAGATGCATATATGGTTTGTACTACATCCTCGTACACCAGAGGCATGCTCCCTTCAAACAAGTGTTCCCATTTTTGAAATTCCACAATCTCCAGAATTTGTCTCATGCCTGCCATCTCCGAGATTGCTGGATCAAAAGTACATCCCCACAACACTTTTTGAGTTCTTAATTTTTGCTGCCACAGAACACCATCATAGGTCATGGACCTTGTTGAACCAGGTTCATTTACAGTAGTTTCCCCTTTTATGTTTGCTAAACCCTTCATCAAACTTTCCTTTCCAGCTTGACATCACCAAAGTATTGTTTTCAAACACTTCTAGCTTAGTTTGACTCCATTTAGACTTGTTGTTGTTCATCATGAATGACCTTTTCAGTTCCTCAATAGTTCTCTTAACTGTCATGGATTTTTGTACTAAGGAACCAGGTTCCTTGGAAGCATCAATGTCTATTCAGCTTACTGACACACTCTTGATGAAATCCTTTGTATTCATTTTCCTCTTTTTCCTTGTCTTGACACTCCTCTTACTTTTCTGCAGTGAAGATTCAAGGCTTTCTTTCTGCAGTGACCTGGTGATGGGAGATTTGGAGGAAGACTCTAACATCTTGGAGTGAACAGGAGGTTCATAAGTGAGTTTGCATGGAAGAGAATCAGGTTCATCAGAAGGTTTTTCTGAGGATATCTCATGAGCCAAGGACTCTAGGAGTGTTGTGGTTCTTACATCTTCTAGGAATGGAATTTCTTCCCGCTAGTATTCAAACGAGAAATATTCTCCTTTATTCATCAATCTCTTAGCAACTATAGCCATGATGCTATGAGCTGCTTCCTTTTCTGGTGACTCCTTGAGAGTCGCTGAGTCCAACATGGAAGAGTTCAGATACTGATCAGGATCATCCTCAGGGGCTTCTGACATTTGAGGAGTAAAACTTTCTGTGTGGTCTTTGATGAGATCGAAGGATTGACTAGTCATAGGATTCCCAAAATAATGGTAGACAGGATTTATCAAAAATGGAAAAACTATAGGAGTAGAGGAGGAATCAAGAGTAGATAAGGTGGTAGAAGATGTGAAACAATGGTGTTCAATAAATGGTTTTAGAGGTGATAGTGAAGTGGGAGCGGTGTTAATGGTGGAAGAATGAGGTGATTTTTCAATCGCCATTAGATGAAAGCTTGGTAGACGAGCAAAGAGAGAAAAAGAAAGATGAGAAGAGGATCCTAGCTCTACAAAGGGGATGAAGGTTCATGACTTGCCGTGAGAGAGAAAGAAAGTTTTATTGGAGGAAGGGCTAATGATAAGTGGAGAGCGAAACATGTTCTGAATAATTTTGAAATCGACGGCAGGTTTGTGGGGAAGTGTTACCGTGCAGAGAGGATGAAAGGATGTGATGGACAAGACATGACACTCAAACATTTGAACAATCAGATGATATGGCAGATGAATTAGTTTTGTAAAAATTTTGTTTGGTGTGGACATGCAGAATTTAAGCACATTACTACTAACCTGAGGTGCAGAAACTTGATGATAGAAAAAATTTTGAATAAGTTTTTAGTAGCTCCTCTCTCTTCACCTTTCACACCTGTGCCTTTAGCTTCTATGATCGACATGCGTGTTTACCTGCAACGGTATTGATGTGAGCTAGGCTTGGTTAGAAAACATTTTAGCTGTCTTTACCTGGTGCTATCTTACATAGCCAACTGATGGAGGATCAGGTTCTTCATTTGGCCCTTGTAACTCCATCTTCACTTTTGATTGATCTAGAGTTCTCTACTCGAGGTTTTGATGCAGATGTCTGAAATTTTGTCTTCTATTTCTTCAATATGCTTGATCTTCTTCCTCTTTTTGGATTTGAAGACCTTCTTTAGTTGGTGATGAAGCCATTTGAGTTCTACTTCATTGTTTCCCAAGGGATGAATCATGCATCATGACAAGAGAACCGTTCCAAAAGTGTTTTCCTTTTCCATAGAAAAACTTGCATAGATAACATTTTCATACCCCAACAGGATTAACAAAACTGTCATCCTGAGGGATAACACAGGACCCGGTCCTGAGTTCCTCTAAGGTATTTCAACTCCTTTGTGGATACCCTACAAGTAGGATTCCTACGGACTTGCACTTTGGATTCTATTTAGGAGCGAAGAGAGAAAGAAAACATGTTTATCTAACTCTTAGAATAAAAGAATGATTGATTTTAATTAAAGAGGGAGATGTGGAGATTAATTTGATTTCCCACACTTTGTGTTCTGCTACTTGTGTCGCGTCCTTGCTCCTCTCTCAGCTTCAGTGGTAAGGAGTGATGTACCAGGTTTTTTGTGAGACATGGAAAATGATGTTGCATTACATTTCGCCAATCCCCTTTATCTTACTCATTTTGTCATCGTTTCTTTCTTGGCAAGAGGAAATGTCTTGTTATAGACCCCATGAGCACCCCTTATCATTCAGTGTGCCCTTTGTTGGAGACATTCTGGCCTTGTTTCGTGGATTGTATTCCAGAGGAATTCCTTTTCTCATCCCTTTTCATTGAGATTCCCTGGCTAATCCTTCATGTTGTTGAGAACATGGTATTCTTGTCTATTCAGTTCTTTCTTTCAACAATATCACTTTACTGTGAAGTCCTTGATTGTTGGGAAATTGTGCTTGATCCCTTCTCCCCCTCCTTCTTCCTTTTTTGAACTCATGTCTGGGGACACTTGATCTGAAAAACCATGGGCCAGGTCTTGCTGAGTTAATTTATTTGGAGGTGAGAGGTTTGCATATACCAATCCTTCGTGCCAAGGTTGTTACTTTACTCATCTCATACCACCAGTTTGTGGGAATTCACACTTAGTTGGAGTGGATGTTTTTGTTTCCTTTGTCTGCTGAGATCACTTGGCAAGTTATCAAATTGGTGACTGCACTCTTTAGGCCATTCACATAGCGCACATTCCCACTTGAGTGCCAAAAGAACTTATCTACCTTTTCATTCACTTGAGAATGTACCCTTTACTTCCTTCTTAAGGATACATTCCCTTCCTGCAAGGATGTTAGTGAGAAGAGATTCATGTTGTTTTTATCTGCATGCTTTATGTATCCATTGTCTATGATCCATAGCAGCCCTCTTCCTCTCACTGTTCTCTGCTTATGAAAATCAAGGGTTAAATTTAGGAAACCAAACTAGTTTGGGTCCCTTGTTACTATAAAAAGGATGAATGAGGGTTTTCTTAGTCCACAGAGGCAGCATACAGTTTTTCAAAGTGGTACCTAGTCCTTTGCTAGTAGTCACTCTCTCAGTAAATGCTTTGTTCTTCTGAGCAGACTGAACCCTGGCCTGACAATTTTCTTTAAAATGCCCATTGTTTCCACAGTGGGCACATAGCCAGTTATAAGGTACAGTGACATACTTGATGTGTGGGTTGTAGGGAGTTTTTTCCCTTTGGAACCTGATGCCCTACTTGTTCCCACTATTGTTTAGATACATAGTAGTAACAGCATTTGAGGACAAGGTCCACTTCAAGGATTTCTCAAGATCATTTCTTACTTTCTCCAACTCAGATTGGGGTTGCTGATTCCGCTCGAGTTCACTGCAAAGACTAGTTTTTACAGCAGTTAACTCCTTTTCCAGTAAGATGTGTGACTCACTGGCCATTTCCTTCCCTTTCCCAAGACATATATTCCTATGTTCTCTATTGAGTCCCTCAATGGTTTCCTGTAGATCAGCGCATATCACTAGAAGGTCATCTCTTTCCTCTTCAGTGGAGGCAATTTTTTCTTCTAAGGAATGTTTCTCATTGCTATGACCTTCTATTGTTTCTTTTGGATCAACAACTACTACCATCAGATCATTTCTCTCATTCTCTATACTGGTTATATTTTTATTTAGGGCCTCCTTCTCTAGTTCAAGATTAGCTATGGTTTCATTTAAGTCCACTACACATACCACTAGATCATCTCTAGATTGTTCGGCCTCCCCTAGTTCTATAGTCAAGATCTCCTTATCATTCACATGACTATATTAAGCATCAATTAGGACATTTGATAAAGACCTTAGTTTCTTAGAGGAATAGTATTTCAGATTTCTCTGAACATCCCTGAAGTTTACCTTATTGTCTTCATCTTCTTCATCATCATCATCATCTGACAGAGCCATCAGCGCGAACAGTGAATCGTATTTCGTTGCTTCAGTTTCCACTACCATCATGGAAATATTTTCTGCATCTGATTCCCTTTCGAATTCCTTTGAGGAGCCTCCCCAAGTAGTAAGAGCCTACTTAACGATACTGTTTGCAGCACTTTTTCGATTGAATCTTTTCTCTAGAACCAGGTTCTTTTTTCTAGCTTTGTCAGGATTTTGCTTGTAATGCTCCTGTTTCACGAGAGGGCAGTCTTTGATGAAATTGCATGGCTTTCTATATCCGTGACAGATATCGTTGTTCCTTGCTTTGCTTGAACTACCCCACTTTGGTATGCCACCATTTCTTCGAACCATTTTTTGAAATCTCTTAGTAAGATAGGCCATGTCACTCTCTTCATCACTTGAATCACTCCTTTCAGCCTTAAGCACCAGCTTCTTTTCCTTCTAAGGCTCTCTTCTTTCACTGTTGTTCTTTCTTTTCATCTCGTATGTTTTCAGATTACCAATCAACTCATCCATGGTCAGAGTCTGTAGATCATTAGCTTCTGTGATGGCATTTACCTTACTTTCCCAAGACCTAGGTAGAACACTGAGAATTTTCCTTACAAGCTTGTTTCTGGGAATGACATCTCCAAGTGAGTGAAGCTCATTTATGATGGAGGTGAATCTGGTTTGCATATCTTGTATGGACTCATCAACCTTCATCCTGAAGAGCTCGTATTCAGTGGTGAGCATGTCGATCTTGGATTATTTGACTTGAGTGGTTCCTTTATGTGCAGTTTGTAAGGCTTCCCATATTTCTTTGGCAGTATCACAGGCTGATACTCTGTTATACTCATCAGGTACTATGCCACACATCAAGATTTTCTTGGCACGATAGTTTTTTCTACAACTTTTCTGTCAATGTCGTTGTACTCTCTTCTCCCTTTGGGCACCAATGGTCCTGTTTCTTCAAGTTTCTTCATGGAAACATGTGGACCATCACAAATGATGTCCCATAGTTCTGAATCTTCAACCATTGCATCCGAGTCTTCCACCATCTATAGTATTGACCATTGAATCTGGGAGGTTTATAGGTTGATTGTCCTTCTTTAAATCTTGGTGGAGAGGCCATTTAGGATACTTCCTAGGTGTTAGCCTGATAGGAGGAACCTGCTCTGATACCAATTGATAGCTTATATGAGTCCACAAAACTATAGAGTACCTGGTCCCGTAAGAGACTGATACGTAGAATGCTGTAAAGGCTGAAAGTAAAGAAGGCAAGAGATTTTTCTACGTGGAAAAATCCCACACAAGGGGATAAAAAAACCACGACCTACTCTTGTAGGCTTTTAACTCAACTAACTTGCAATCTACCTATTACAAGCCACTTTGCAAAACCCTATTGCAAAGACTTTAAGCTAACTTGTGATGCAACCACCACAAGCCACTCTCTAACTCTCCTAGTTACAAATGATTTAACTTATGACTATTTCTAG
The DNA here is from genome assembly GCF_000715075.1 of Nicotiana tabacum. Lineage (NCBI taxonomy): Eukaryota > Viridiplantae > Streptophyta > Magnoliopsida > Solanales > Solanaceae > Nicotiana > Nicotiana tabacum. The sequence goes on from NC_134084.1 coordinate 92,321,890, forward strand.
TCACAACATAAACTCTAAAGTTTACGAATTTTGTTTGTTCCTAAAATAGCGCTTCTGAGAAAGCAAACTAGGAATTACAATGTAGAACAATTAATAAGATTACAACTCAACTATGGAAATACATAAGACTTTGTTTAGAAACTGATCCTTAGTGGAGTTGTCTTCTTGTTCTTGACACACTAGTGATTTCAATGCCAGATCGATGCTTCTTCTTCTTTAGAGAATATCACTGAATGCAGAAGTGATGGTGTGTCTTGCACCAGGTTATTTTATCACAAAAGATATCACAATAGATAGTGATGTCAACTCTTGGTGTACTTCTTCTTAGTGAGAAGTGACTGTTGCACTGTCTGCACAGCCACTTCTGGGCAGTTGCGTTCCAGCTGGACTTTGTGCTTCTGTCAGGACACACCAATGGACCAGGTCCTAATACTTCTGTCAGGACATACACTACGACCAGGACCTAGTTGTGTTCCTCTTTCTGTAACAGTTTCCAGATGGTCACTTTCTTCTGCTGCATTCCGGTTGTGCACTTGACTTGTACTTTGTTCAGAGGACCCTAAGGTAGTATATCCCTGTTGTGTTCCTCTTTATATTGATTGCGTACAGTTACTAACTTGTGCATTTGTCGGAGAACCCTAAGGGACCAGGTCATCAGGTCCCTGTTGTGTTCCTCCATGTGGTCATTCATCCATTTGCTACTGTTCAGGCTTCGACCAGTTCATATGAGATGTGTATGCTATGGAACAGGTTCTCTATCTGGTTCTTTACGACAAGTTTGTTAGATCATCAAAACATAAGGTTAAGTAAAAACCCATCAAGCTTGTTTCAGAATCTTTCCTCAACATCCTGAAGATGGGTTCACATATGACTGTGGACTGTGCTATGACGCGACTGATATAGTTGAGACGTCCTAGGAAACTCATCACATCCTTTTTGCTCCTAGGCGGCGGTAACTCTTGAATAGCCTTAACCTTAGACGGGTCCTGCTCGATCCCTCGACGACTGACAATGAATCCCAGTAACTTTCCTACGGGAACCTCAAATGCACACTTTGTGGGGTTTAGTTTTAAGTTGTACCTTCTTAACCTGTCAGAGATTTTTCTCAAGTGCGCTATGTGATCTGCGGCCCTCTTGGATTTGATAATGACGTCGTCCACATACACCTTTATTTCTTTGTGTATCATATCATGGGAGATAGTTGTCATGACTCTCATGTAAGTAGCCCCAACATTCTTTAGACCAAATGGCATCATTTTGTAACAGTATACCCCCTATGGTGTAATAAAAGCTATTTTCTCTGCGTCCTCTTCATCCATCCAGATATGGTGATGACCCGCGAATCAATCTACAAAGGATTGGAGTTCATGCTTGGCACAATTGTCGACCAAGATATGTATATTTGGTAGTGGGAAGTCGTCCTTGGAACTCGCTCTGTTTAAGTCTCGATAGTCAACACATACTGTTACTTTCCCATCTTTCTTCGGAACTGGTACAATGTTGGCTAACCAGGTTGGGTACTCAACCACCCTGAGGACTTTGGTGTTGATCTGCTTAGTAACATCCTCCTTGATTTTCAGGCTCATATCGGTTTGAATTTTCTGAGTTTCTGCTTCACTGGCGGACACATGAGATTAGTAGGCAACTTGTGAGCTACTATGGACATGCTCAAACCGGTCATGTCATCATATGACCATTCAAAAAGATGTCCTCATACTCCTTTAAGAAATGAATGTGCTCCCCTTTATTTGTTGGTGATAAGTGAATGCTGATGCGAGTCTCCTTAACGGTCTCAGCGTCTCCCAAATTTACTGCTTCGGTTTCGTCCAGGTTGGACTTAGGCTTATTTTCAAAGTTCTCAACCTCCCTGACAACTTCCTCAGGTATTTCATCTTCTTCATCTGAGTCACTATCCTTATATTGCGTTGCCTCATTACATATCACAGTCACCGATTAATCAGGAAAAGTAATAATAACACTACAGAAAAAAAAAGTGTGGAAGATAATAATGAATAATATAGAGCAATGAATTTGATTAAAACTGAAAACATCCAAACAAGTATGGCTCGATGAATCGAGCATTTATTTTGAAACAAGTTAGTCTTTAAAACAAAATTACTGAAAATCTTAGATGCCTAGAATGGCTATAGAAATGAAATCTGTCAGGCCACCTAGGGACTCGGCAGGCTCGGAATGGTGTGGCAGTCCAGTTCTTGAGGACAACTCCCTTCTCCACGGTCTGAATAGTGAGGACTTCTTCCTCCTCCTCCTCAATTATTGCACTGCAATCCATGTCTTCGTCCTCTAGGAACAGATTCCTCAGCCCAGCTAATGCTTCTTCTTCTTCTTCTGCAGTTCCCCATATTGTATTAGCTTGGTGAAAGGTCTGACCTAGATGTGGCACTGGTTGCTTGAGAGGGTAATAAGGTCCATGCCAAAGAGGCGACCAATCATCATACTCTTGCCATGTATATTGGTATCCGATCCTGAAGGTAGTACCATGATGTTTCAGCTGTATCGTTTTGGTAATACCCTGGAGATTCTTCCCAAGCCCTTTGTCGGGTTCATACCCAGACCATGCTAGTATGTTTTCTATTTTGTTACTCCACCATTTGTCTTTCTCAACGGCATTGACACGTTCGATGTGATGATAGGTTTCCCCTCCTAGCCTTCTTCGGTTCCCGATACCTGGGATGGTTTGACTGGTGTAAATGGGATTACTCCTGTCCCCGTGAATGATCACTTCCTGATGGTTCCTTTCGAATTCACAACCTGGTGTAGACTGGAAGTCATAGCCCCAGCAACATGTATCCATGGTCGGCCCAACAGAAGATTGTATGAAGTTGGTATGTCAAGCACTTGGAATTCAACGTCGAACCAAGTTGGCCCCATCTGCAGACAAAGATTAATCTCCCCAATCGTGGCCCTTTGAGACCCATCGAAGGCTTTCACGTTCATGCTTCCTGCCTATATTTCATGGAAACCTTTACCCAATCTTTTCAGAGTATCCAACGGACAAATGTTGAGTCTTGTACCTCCATTAATCAGAACTCTAGCAATGAATTTGTCTTCAAATGTACCATGATATATAATGCTCGGTTATGATTCAACCCTTTAAGCGGTAGCTCATCCTCGTGGAAGATTATCTTATGACTTTCTAGCACCTAACCTACCATGTTGGCCATCTCTCCGCCGGTGATATTGTTGGGTACGTAAGCTTCACTCAACACCTTCATCAAAGGATTCTTGTGCACCTCTGAATTTTGCAACAGTGATAGTATGGATATCTGAGCTGTGGTTTTGTTCAAATGATCGATGACGGAGTATTACCTTGCTTGTAGTTTCCTCCAAAGGTCATCTGGCTTCAATGACAGGCTATTTGGTGCTATCCTGATCATGATTTTCCTACCCCTCGAGGGAAGGTACTTCCCTTTTTGGGCCAGTTGTAGGAAAGGAGGGATTCGAACCCCCGACTCCGTGGTTCATAGCCATGCACTCTAATCCTCTGAGCTACAGGCCCTACCCCGTCTCCCGGTCGAGCACTCTCTTTTCTTTGTCCAATTCTATTTTACCAAATAAGACTGACTTCTTACCAACCCGCGAAGGGTTGTGAGGCTGGACCAGGTACGAAGAATGAATCTATATCTGTGCACGGAAGTTGTTGGCCGGCGGCAGCTTGGCGAGTTACTCGAGATTCTCAATTATTCCATTTTCTTATGTTAGCAATGTACAGTGGTCAAATTGGATCAGTTATGAATTCCATTCAGTTTCCTTTACTTGATCGAACAACCCAAAATTCCTATCCAGTTGGGGTCCCTTAGAGCGAGTTCCATTCTTTCAGCCCTGAATGTCTATTCCGAGCACTCATCTTGGGGTGGGCTTACTACTTAGATGCTTTCAGCAGTTATCCGCTCTGCACTTGGCTACCCAGCATTTACCGTGGGCACGATAACTGATACACCAGAGGTGCGTCCTTCCTGGTCCTCTCGTACTAGGGAAAGGTCCTCTCAATGCTCCATATGTAAAAAGGGAATAAATAAATCAATTAAATTTCGGGATGCTTCATGAAGTGCTTCTTTCGGAATCCACTCCTAAAGTCACGTCTTTTAGTACTGGGACTGAAGTAAAGTACTTTCGAGTTGCTCTTTTCCCAAAGCCCTCCATCCGACTTAGTTAGAAATACCAACTCTAAATAGCCATCCTTACTTGGTCCTTCCAAGTGTTCAGTTGTATAGATTCTTCCGGTCCTAGTCAGTCCTTGTGCAGCATCGAATTCCTCCATCTTTGCCTTTCCTTTTTGCCTAGCTTCAACAACGTAATCCCAAGGTATTGCTTTTGAATTGAAAGGAGGAATGGTTGATACTATCACGGTAAAAGGTGTGGTCACTTCCACTTCAAATGGAATAGGGGTGGCCGCAGGTGGAGCTACCTCTACCTCAAATGGAACCGATGCAACTACCTCAACCTCGATTGGAGATTGAGTCTGTACTACGATAGGTGTAAGTGTGACTGTGGATTTAAAGTCATCGCCTTCTCGAATAGGCCTGATTGACCCCTCAAGATCCCATTCTTCATCCATCTCTATCACATGTATCCCACCTCCCCTATGATTTGGAAAAGGGTTGTTGCGGACATTGGGTGCAGCTTCTTTCGCTTGTATGATCTTGTTGTCAATCAGTGTCTGGATTTTAGCTTTCAATGTTCGGCACTCGTCAATGGTGTGCCCCTTCATACCGGAATGGTATGCACAGGTTTTGTTTGGGTTGACCCACTAGGACGGGTTTTCTACAGCCACAGCGGGAATGGGAGTGACGTAACCAGCGGCCTTTAACCTTTCATACAGCTGGTCGATGGGTTCATCAATGGCTGTGTATTGTCTGGGTGGTTTGCGATCAAAATTGGGTCGTGGTCTTGGATAATTTTGGCGAGTTGGAGGTGACTGGAAATGAGATAGTTGGGAATTATAGTTATGATAGACAGTGGCTAGTTGGGAATATCTAGGAAATGAGGGTTGATATGTAGCTGGAGGTGCTTGGTATGTGGGTGGGGGTGTTTGGTATGTGGGTGGAGATTTTTGATATGTGAGTGGAGAATTTGGGCCATGAGCCACCATTACTGCCCCAACATATTTCTTCTTTGATATGCCGCCTGATTGTAATGCCTTGTTTGTGGCCTGTAGTGCCTCAAAGTTTGTTACCATCCCGATTTTGATGCTTTCTTTGATTATTCCCCAAGTTTGATGATATCAGAGAATTTATGATTTTCAATAACCATTAACCTTTCATAGTATTGCGGATCCTATGCTCTGATAAAAAAATTTATTCATCTGTTCCTCATCCAAAGATGGCCTGACTTTGGCTGCTTTTGACCTCCAACGAGTAGCATACTCGCAAAAAGTTTTGGTGGGCTTCTTCTTGAGGTTCTGAATATAGAAAACATCTGGTGCATTTTCTGTGTTGAACCTGAATTGGTCCATGAAATCAGATGCCATACTCACTCAGTTGGACCATTTCTTAGGATCCTGGATGATGTAACAGGGCAAAGCGTCTCTCGTAAGACTCCTCATGAAAAGCTTCATCTGAATCTTTTCATACTTTCTGGCCCTGATGAGTTTGTCACAATAGGTCTTTAGACAAACCCTGGGATCACCTGTACCGTTAAACATCTCAAACTTGGGAGGTTTGTAACCCTCTAGCAGTTCTACATCCGGCTATATGCACAAGTCTTTATAATTCAAACCTTCTATCCCTTTTCCTCCTTCGACACCTTGAACCCGACTTGTTAATTTCTTGAGTTCCTCAGCCATGTTCTTGATGAGCAGGTCCTTTTCAGCGGATTCTGGTGTATAGGAGGTTGGTTGGGTAGAGTGAGGTATGATTTCCACATATATAGGGTTGTTTTGGTGAGTGTCACGAACCTGAGTGTAGTGGTGGTCATTGGTTGAGTTTTGAGGATCGAGAAGGGGTTGTAGTGTGTTCTGGGGAGTGTTATAACTAGTGGTTGGTGGGTACTGGATTGGTTGATGGTGGTGTTGTGGAGGAGTTGGTATCGGTAAGGGATTGAGATTTTGAGGTGGAGTTGCATATTGATGTGGTGCAGGAGGATTTGGTGAATGCTGGTTTGGTGTGCTTTGGGAAGGCGCCGGGTTTTTGGTGTTTTGTTGGTATCAAGGACATTCAGGGTAAGGGATAGGTTTGCCAAGTTGCAGACCTACTCAAGCTCCTGCAGCTCCAGTATCTTTTGTTCTAATCTTAAAACTAAATCATTTGGTGCTGGAGTACTCCGACCATCTGAAGTTTCTACATTTTTCGCATTTTCCTTTCGAATACCACTTAAGTCGTCCATTTTAGCTTTCCCTCTGTTCTTTGTATTACTTGGAGGAGGAGGAGGTGGATGGCCTCTAGATCTGGTGTGATATGCTGATGATTCGAGTATGTGTGAACCAACCTTAGGGGATGGGAATAAAGAAATAAAGAAAACAAAAAGTAAACAAGTCAGTAAGGGTTCTGAAATGTTTACAGTATTTAAACACATATTGTGGGAATGTAAATTCACATCCTAATTTGGGAGCCTCATTGTGCCTGAGGTAGGCCCAGCGACAAATAAATTTGGAGAAATTCAGTGCCAATAATTGCCTCATTTCATTGATGTAAAAATAAACGACCTAAAACGACACTAAATAAGATAATGTTGTTAATGGCACTTGGCCTTATTACATTTAAAAGGAAAGCAAGTAAATCTAATATACTTGGTCCCAAAAGGACCCTCTCCGGACCGAATGTTGCTGTTGATCAACTCTCCCAGCTCCCGCAGGTTCAATAGGAAGAATGCCCTTGCCAAATGCCCTCCTTCGTTTCCCTCAACATTTTGGCAATCAGTGACTCTCTTTTTCATCTTCCCTTCCAGTTCCATTAGATTGTACTCCAGATATTCCAACCTTTCACTGTATTTAACAGCTCTTTCTTTCCACTTGTTAATCATTTCCATATCGTCCTTATATTGCGCCATATGCTCAGCTTCAGACTCTCAAACTCTTTTGCACAGCTTGTTGTACTTCACTTCTGCTTCGACAAACTCATCTATGACCCCATTTCCTGGGTCGACCCTTGGCTCAAAGTTTCCTGACAGATTATCATCCAACCATGAGGGGTAAAAGAAGGAGGGCCAGCATGATATCGGTCCGGCTCGATTGTATCCTTCTCCACAATAATCTTCAAAGTTCACATATGTTGTGCTTCATTCTTATATGGGATGGCATCACCCTGGAAATTGGCTCTGAAGTGACTTATTTTAGCGACCCGTGGTACGACCTGTCTCCTACCTGCCTGTCTCATAACCCTAAAGGGAGCATACGGGAATATCCCCCTTAATCCGATCAACATCAAATATGGGACGTCTCTGGATCTGATGATGAACTCATCGGTGGGGAACCACTCGAACATCCACTGAACCTGTTCGTCAATCAACTTGTTGAAAAACTGCACCCATCTTATAGCATCCTTAGGTTGAGCAAAAATGTCTGGAATGTAAGTCATTCTCTTAGGGTGATGGAAGGCTATGTGGTCATTCCACGACCTTCGTGGAAACTCTTGGCGGTATGGGCCCCTTTGGAGATGTTCTAAGAGCAAAACTTGTAACAGCAAATTACAGCCCTCAATGAATATGGACCCCTTCTGGCAGCGTTCCAAGGCCAGTATATATCCGCATTGATCATAGGGACAATAGTATATGTCTGCCCCTCGATCCCATCCATGAAATTTTTGTCCACTATGGCCAACCTAGTATGGATTTTATCCCCTTGGATTGGGAATACCATCATGCCCAAGAATCACACAATGAACACGAAGACCCTACGATAAACCCAGCCCAAGGAGGTGATTGAGAATTCATCATCAAAAATGCGGTAAGAGCTTTTGTGGACGTATCTTTCACAGAAGAAGTCAAAAGGTACCTAGGAGTTCTTCAGGCATTCTAAATCATCATTTTTGTTCAGCTCCATCATCTTAAGGAACCCTCTGCTGGTGCAATTTTCAGGTGCTAACAGATCAGAGCTATCCCAAGGCAACATAGCAAATCCTCCTATTTCTTCTAGGAGGGGAGTCATTTCTATATCCCCAAAACGGAACACAACCCTTTCATTAACCCAAAATAAAGTGGCGGCCTCGATCAACATTTTGTTTGGTTGAAGATCCAATAGTGACGACAAATTCCCTAAGACTCTTTTCACATGATTTGGGTCACCTGAGGGAAGATCCCTCCACCAATCTAGCAAAAGTGGAGGTATGTTAGCGACCATACCGAACCTAGGGACTTCGTGCCTTATCTTCTGCAAAACAAGAGATAGCTAGGTCCTTTACCCCTCTAAGTTCATCTATTTATACAGTAATGATTAGCATATTGGTACTTATTTCTCCAAATTAATGCACAAAATCGTGATTACGTCCATTGGGATTGTGGAAAACCCGATGGACCTTTGGACGAGGCTTGTCTTAAAGGATTATTATGCGGACAACATATTAACCCGACTAGGTTTGACCATGATGCATGTACAATTAATCATAGTAAGGATACTATTGAGGTCTAGAGTGGGACCCTCAAGCGGACAACTTGAGGGGGAAAGGCACGAAACTATCGAACGCACCGCTGATCGACTAGTTTTACCGCAAATACGCCTTTCTGAATTTAAAGGTGATATATAGGAAGAGCGCAAACACTCATTAAGCGTTGCTATGGGATTGATTACGCACGAGTTGAATATGATGTTGAGCATGATTTATGCAATAATAAATAGCATGTTGTCAAGTATTTGCACATAAAAAATGATAAATGTAGTATTTAAATAATTGAAAGACAGTTACGGAAAAAGAAAACAAAGAGACAAGTCAGTTTCTGGAAATAAAGGAAATCATAGATGCTTGAAAAAAGTAGTTAAATACAAATAAGGGGGAGGGTGCGCGAGATAAAGCATGCTTAAGACTAATTGACATAAGTTCGTTATGGTAAGAGCCTAAAGCATCCCCAACAGAGTCGTCATGTTGTCGCGCCCCCTTTTTTCCTTTTTGCGGGGAAGTTCGGGTTTTGACATTCATGGGGGAACAACTCGTTTCCTTTTGGGAATTGGGTATTTGAAGAGTCGCTGCCTAACGAATTAAGGTGTGTTAGGGCACCTAGAGAAATTAACTCATGTATCCTGTTTTGCATTACCAAAGATTAGGGTAAGAGCTCGAAATAACCTTGAGGGGAAGGTGTTAGGCACCCCTTGCGGTCCATAACTGTAGGTCCCGACCGAACTTAAACTATGAGAATTAGTCAATTAACAAGTATGCAGTCTTAGCACATATTTGCAAATAAAGGAAGTTTTCACAGTCTAAATACATATATGATCAAGGAAGTTCAGATGGTCCAATGCACATATATGAAAGAAGTTTAGATAATTTAAACACACATGGGAATTGGGAAAGGGAAGTCCTAAGTTGATTAACCTACAGGATCAATCTGTGTAATGCCCGGTAATCCTCCTCAACTAGAGGGGCTACACGTGACATTAGCGCGCAGGTCATCATATCCTTTTGCTACCCATTACCCTCCCCTTAATGGTTATATAAGCGAATTTGATTAATGATCTCTAAGCGTGCTGTTACCCATCCTTCCTTGTGGCCCCGGAGAAATTTAGGACCTCTAGACTTAGGCAGTTCTAGACAATCCTAAGGTGTTTAAAGGGAAAAAGTCTAGACGACAACAAATAACACATAGGACTGTCAATTAAGGAAGCAGGTAAAAGGCTCATATTTACTTCCACATATACATAGCAAATAAACAGTATGTTTTAAACAGCTGATTTTGAAGAAGTTCGGAAAGCCTAGGAACATGATATCTAGATGAATGTTACAGATACAGGATATGCAACGTTTGTTCTAAGGGAAGTGGCAGAATCCTAACCAGTTTGCCTACTGGTTTTATAGCCTGTTAAGCCTTGATAATTTCACACATAAACAGAACTAGTTTCACAATTATTTAATGGCCTAAGGCTTGCCTAGGTGTGTATATGCAGTCATAATCTGGGGACTACTTAAAAATTTTGAAGTCCTTTCATCCTATAGGCATGCTGATCTAAGTGATTAATATTATAGCCGGTGATTTTATAATGATTCATACCAGGACATGATACATATGTGTGATGGTTGTTTTGACCTATTTATTTTAGTGACATGTCTCAAGGCAAATGCACGCATAGTCCTAAAACAGGATTTCTAAGCACATGGAGAAGGTTATTTTATTAAACAGTATTAGCAACTTAATGGCAGGATTTCTAAGTGATAGCGACTTATACAGGATCAGAAGTGAGATGATGAACTATAACATGTGATATGCAGACAATAAACATGATTGTCCTAAATCAAGGTATCTAATGCACAAATTTTGCATGGTTTAATGCGAGTAAGCATAGCAATCCTAAAGCATGATATCTAATGCGTCATACAAACCTAGAACATTATTTCTACAGCAGCTCAACATAATGTAATACCTAAAGCATGGTTTCTATCCAATTTACCCCACAAAATCACATAGCAACCCTCCCCTTTCACTAGTTACCCCAATATCTGTTTACAAACAATTATTACAGACCAGGATTGAATAAATTACACATATGAAATATAAAATGATACTATAGGGACCCTGAAGCAGGCCCAAAGTAATCTTGGGAGTACCAGGCCTTCTATGTAGTCTGAAAATGCTCAGAAATCTCATCGCCAACAAGTGTCTAGGTGTGTCAGAGTTCCCTAAGGACCTCAAGGATCCCGGGCAGTGCTCACACCAAGACTTTTCTCAAATAGGGACTGGTTATGTACAGTGTGGAAGAGCCAGGCCTGATATGCCAGAGTTCAGAGAGATCTCAAGGATCCCTAAGCAGTACTCATACCAGAGGGGCATAACTTAATAACCTAAGAGTAAGTGAGTGTGCTTGACATAGTTTGAAAGACTTAGTGAAAACAATGTGGAGATAACTTTTTAGGAGTGAAAAAGATTCTCTAGAATAGACCAGTTTTAAGAAAATGCTAGGAATGAAAACCAGTTTTTAGAAGAATATTGATAACATTTTGAAAACAGTTCTGAAGAGAGCAAATTTAGTAGACAACTAGTCAATCATAAAAGGTTCAGAATCATAGGCACTTTAGCAAGCAGGTTTGCACACAGGGGTGAAAGGGATTGGGAATATATAGGAATCTCATTGGGGGTACATGAATAGGGTGCAGGGAGGCATGTAGACAACAATATTCATAGAACACGTAGGAGCTTCATAGCCTTAACAAATTAACCAGGATAGTAGGCAATTAAGACATGGAGCAAAGATGTAGAGGACAGAATTAGACACACAAGTAGGATCAACCATATGCATTAAGCAACCAATATAATCACATAGTTAAGGGATTAATCATAAATCACAAACAGGCTAGTCAAGCATCAGATAACAGGTGAAGTGTGGACATACTAGTTATACATTGAACAGGGCAGAATTTAGGCATGCTAAGCAAAGAAGTAAATAAGAGGATAGGTTAAATTCATAGTCAATGAACTAGTGCATGAATGAAACACATAGAGTTTGGGTTTCAAATTTAACTAGAGACATACCAGTTAAAGAAAAAAAGAGTGCAGACTATAGAGCAAGTGTAGCTCCAATATCTAGCCTTGGCTTTCAACCGACTAGACCGACAATATCACATGTAGAAAACAAGGAGAAGAGTTTGAATATATGTGTGTGTTGTGAACTGATGTTCGTGTGTTGAGAAGTAAAATAGAGGGGTCTATATAGTAGTTCAAGAGTAGAGCCAATAAGGTAAAAGAATTAACTTCAGTTAATCAAGGGAAGATCACAGAACCAATTACACGAAAAATCTACATAATCTTCCATTAATTAAGGGTCATTAACCAACAGTAAGGACAAGAAATATTTAAGGAAAGAAACTCAAATCAGACTTAGGCAAAGAGTGAATAAAATCTAATTAAGGAATTAATCGTGCAAAGAATCAATAGATACTGTAGGCAACTAAATAAGGCAAGAAAACTAATTAAAGTCATCAACAAGGTAATAGTCAAGAATCGTACACATGAACGTTAACAGAGCAAACCACTCAACAATTCTGGAAAGAATAAATCAATTTCCATAAACAAAATAGGCTGAGTAAAACTTTAGGGGCACACAGAAATTAGGAGGAAATTAATTCAAAACCCTAATAGAGGTTAATTAGGATAAAAATCACAAAGTAAGGAATCCTACTAAGGAAAGGCGTGTAAATTAGAATACAGAATGAACTAACACGACTGGTAACTTTGAAAAGCTCAGAATTAAAGAAAAACATCAAACAGTTAGAGTTTTAACACAAATCAACTTAGGGCTTATACAACTTTAGCATATATCAGTCAAAACACTTTAGAACAAACAACTAAGCATTCAAAAGTCCGAAAAACCTTTTGAGAAGATGACATAGGGTAAACCCTAGTTTAGGAAAACGGTGAATCAGTTGAAAACCAGAAACTTTCAAGGAAAACATGTGAGATATGTTTGATTCGTCTCAGATCTATAAAAATCTGAGAAGATCGGAGATAAAAATTAGGGTTTTTAGAAAGAATGACAGAGACAAGAACATAGGTCTAGAAAATCATGGATTCATATCAAAATAAGAGAGGCTTCTTACTCGTGGTCGAGCAAATAGCCTGAAATAGGCAAAGAAATCAAAGGTGAAAACCAGACCGCCTAGGTCCCTTGAGATCTTCCAAAGGATCTAAGAAACCGATGAACCATAGAAAGTAAGAGGCTAGTATAGGCCTGAGATGACAGAGAAATATCATAGAACAGAGGGCTAAACCGATGACGGCGCCTGAGGATTAGGGGTTAGGTAGAAAGCGCTTGAGAGAGAAGGGAACGGGTGATGGCGGGGTATGGTGGAAATAATTTAGGTTAGGGGGATCATTTGGAGTTAAAATTAGTAAGAATCAATGTGGGTCATTTATCTCAGAGATCAACGGCAAGGATTAGGGGGGCATGGGTCAGGTCTAATTGCATTGGGCCTGGGGTGAATTGGGTTAGGGATTTGTGCTGGTTTTTGGGTTCGAAAATTAGGGAGATTGAAAGGCTATTTCTTAAATACCCAAATAATTGAATAAAATTATTTTATAAAATAATTAACAATGAGAAAAAAATAATCTTTGGCAAAATAATTATTCAATATTTTAAAAATATAAGGGACCAATTTTTGGCAAAATTATACAGTGATGTGTACATGGGCTATAATTGTAAAATCAGTGCAATTGTAACCAAAAGGTGTAAATCTGCCCATTTGTGAAATAATTGAAACTTAATAAGACCATAAATAGTAATATTAAATCAAGAGATGTTTTAAAATCATTTGTAATGAAATTTTGTAATTATTTATATGAAGAAAATATTGAGATAAATTAATTTAAAAATGTAAAAATTATGGAAAAATACTCATTGATGCTAATGCATAGTTTTAAAGGTATATATGCATTTAAAAAAATGTTATAGGGAAAAAATGGGTATCAATACCAACTTTTAACGACCCGAGTGTTCCCTCTGTAAATTGTCGTGGCGGCACCTAGTCTCTACAACTAGGTAAGCCTAACATTAAGGAAATGAAATGAAAACACAATGACAACAACTAATAGATATAGTTAATAAACAAAAACAATACCGCTCGAAATGTACAATAATCACTCTTCCCAAATCCCAGAATGTCGCAATGTCACAGGGTTTTAAGAGTTTCTAACTGCTCTCTACATTCATGACTGAAGAAAACAAGGGGAAATTAACACAAGGGGATAGAAGAGGACTCAGAGGTCTGCGAACGCGGGCAGATGTACCTTGAAGTCTCCTAAAGCAGAAACCATACAGCTAGACTCGAGGCTGATGATGGCTACCTGGATCTGCACACGGAAAACATGTGCAGATTAGGGCATGAGTACACTACAATGGTACCCAGTAAGTGCCAAGCCTAACCTCGATCGTGTAGTGACGAGATCAAGTCAGGGCCCTACTGGTGTAAATATAATGAAATATGACAGAAGAAATATTTCAATAAAATAAATACGGAAAATCTAACAAGAATAGAATTCAATAAAAACCGACAGCTCAGAACACAGTAATAGCAACAGGGGATCTCCCAAGATACTGTCACGTAGTCCCAAACGTAAATGTATAGGGGGGTCTCCCGGAATACCCTTCTGTAGTCCCAAAGTAAATATGTAGTTTTGGGGGAGATCCCGGCATACCGCTGCGTAGTCCCAAAGTAAATATGCAGTACATGGGGATATCCTAGAATATCGTTCCGTAGTCCCAAAGTAAATATTTAGCTCAACCAATATAAATGACAGCCACATCTAGAAAATCTACAGTTTAGATTAAGTTCAAATAAAAGAAAACCAGGAAATCTCACTAAACATGCTGCACAGAGTTCAAATAGGCAGTTAAGACACGTAGGCATGCTTTTCTACTCTAAACAGGAAAGTACATATGATAGAGTAATTCAAACAAGGATAAAACAGGTTATGACTTAGTGAAAAATGGAGTTTTACAACAAATAGCCCGTGTACGTACTCGTCACCTCACGTACACGGTGTTGATATATCAATCAATACCAAATCCTAAGACGAGTTCCCCCACACAAGGTTAAGCAAGCCAGCGAACCATGCTAACTCAATCCGTCACAATGGTCTTTCCACGAATATCCGGCTCCGGATGGCCCAAATCTAGCCAAATCAATTACATAATATAAATATAGCTACAAGCAACCAAGCTAGCTAATGAAATCAAAGCTAAAGCAAGAAAATAGAAAAATGCCCAAAATTCCTCCCTGGGCCCACGTCTCAGAATCGGGTAAAAGTCATAAAATACGAACATCCATTAACTCACAAGTCTAACCATACAAAAATTACTCAAATCTGACCTCAAACCGCCTTCCAAAACTCGAATTTTTGTCTATGCAGTTTCTACCATTTTCCCCGAAATTTCCAACTCAAATCCTTAATTAAACGATGAAATTAACCATAAATTAGTGTGATATAACCATAAAGGAGTTAAGAATTGTTACCTACAAGCTTCTTCTGAAAACCCCTCGAAATGTTGCCTCAATCCAAGCTCTCTAGGTCCAAAAATGGATAATAAAATCAAACCCTTGAATTCCCTCTTTGTTGCCTAGCAAACTCGCTTTTGCGAGCCCATAACCGCTCATGCGGTTCCGCACCTGCAGAAAAACCATCGTAGGTGAGGACTTCACTTAAGGTCCAAAATACGCATCTGTGACACATGGGTCGCACCTGCGCACCCGCTCCTGCGGAATCCTATCCGCATCTGCGACCATCCAGCCCCAGGCCTTCCGCTTCTGCGCTCCACCTTTTGCAGAAGCGACTCCACTTCTGCGGTCCCTCTCTCATACCTGCACCCACAGACCACACTCCTCCAATCCACACCTTCCCCTTATGGATCGCTTCTGCGGGCTCGCACCTGCGGTCAATCTTGCGCAGGTGCGATTACACTAGATGCAGCACACTTAAGCCATTTCTCCCAAGGCTCAACTTCAATATTTGATCTGTTAAATACCCGAAACTCACCCGGGGCCCCCGAGACCTCAACCAAACATACCAACTAATCCAAAAACACCTTACGAACTTAGTCAAGCCCTCAAATCACATAAAACAATGCAAAAAACATAAATCACCCTCTAATCCAAACTTAATGAACTTGAAACTTCAAATTTTCCACAACTGAAGCCGAAACCTATCAAACCACATCCGATTGACCTCAAATTTTTCACACATTTCATATTCAACACTACGGCCTACTCCAACTTTTGGAATCGGATTTTGACCCCAATGTCAAAAAATCCACTACCGGTCCAAATCTCCAAAAATTTAACTTTCGTTATTTCAATCCTAAATAAGCTACGTACCTCCTAAACACAATCCGAACATGCCCCTAAGCCCAAAATCACCCAACGGAGCTAACAAAATAACCGGAACTCCATTCTGGAGTCGTCTTCACATAGTTTCGACTACGGTGCAAATTCTAAGACTTAAGCCTCCGTTGAGTTACTAAGACTCCCAAAACACTGCAGAACCCAAAATGAAACTTTGTGGCAAGTCACAATAGCAGAAATAGATATGGGGAAGCAGTTAATAGGGGATCGGGGCTCTGACTCTCAAATAGACCGGGTCATTACATCCCCACTCCCAATGTTTATTTTAGACATAGGGTCACCACTCCCTAGTCTCTTTTCTAACATAGGGTCGTCACTCCCTAGTTGAAGTTATTTTAGATATAGGATCTCCACTCTCTAGTCGCTTTTCCAACATAGGGTCTCCACTGCCTAGTTAATTTTATTTTAGATATAGGGTCTCCACTCCCTAGTCTCTTGTCCAACATAGGGTCCCCACTCCCTAGTTAATTTTGTTTTAGACATAGGGTCTCCACTTCCTAGTCGTTTTTCCAACATAGGGTCTCCACTCCCTAGTTGATTTTATTTTAGACGAGGGTCTCCACTCCCTAGTCGCTTTTCCAACATAAGGTCTCCACTCTCTAGTTGCTTTTATTTTAGACATAGGGTCTCCACTCCTATTTTCTTAGGGAACATCAATCACGACTTTTATTGCTTTCAATAATGAAGTAGTATAGAGTTTTTTTACAAATAACTCACGAAATTTTCCTACTGAAAACTTGTGTAGAAAAATATCGTTCATTCGTTTTGGTGTCTGAGCAGGTTTTCAGCTCGAGGCACAAGGTTAGAAATGACCAAAAGAAGTCTCGATCCAAAATAAAGAAGAGAAAAGGAAAAGAAATGAATCCAAAATGCAGAAGCGGATAATGATGTGGACTGCTCCAGACACGACTGAAGTCACAAGCTTTGCACATCCCGTATTGATCTGAAAAAGCTAAAAAGAATGAATTAGAACCTGCAGGTAGCAAACATCAAGATTTCGCTCAGAGTCCGCATAAAGAACCAGCCAAGACTCAAGATCAAGTTTCAAAAAACTCATAGATAGGAATCTTGTATCTCGTAGCTGATAGGTTTAATTAGTCTTTTTCATTTTGACTTTGGTGTAATAAGGAGCTCAACAAGCAGTAACAACACCAACAGCAGCAATGAAATCATTGTTTTCCGATAGTCCCAGCTACCAAAATTTTCAGAACTATACTGACCTGATTCCATCATAGCCAAGTATATGTAGGCAACCTCCGAGGCAAGGATCGGTCAAACTTTTTCAAAGTGCTTCACATAGAATATAACACGAGCAAAAAATTGTTCATGATTTCTCATATTATCTTTTCCCAAAAACTCTTCATGTTTCCGGGCAAAGAGGGACAGCTGTGAGCACCTAATTTTTGCCCCGCAAAATAAATTACTCCTAAAAAGTCAAAAAATAATTTTAATCGCTTTTATAGAATTTTAGGAAATTTTCTTCCATTTATTTGCATTGTTCATGCATATTTAGAGTTGTTTTAAAACCATAGAAAATCATAAAAAATGTTTAATTCTTCATCTCGTAACACTTTAGATCTTAATTGAATTTAGGATTTAATTACATTTATTACTTTCATCAATAAACAAAATCACAAAAATACATATACTCTTCCTTAGTTGTCTTTTACATTTTTAGGTTCAATTAATTAGTAATTTGGAATCCACAAATTAATTAGCTCAGGTAGATGTTTCAAATAAGGGGTTAGTCTTGCAAATTAATTTCTAAGTGTTATGTTAGTTAGAGTAGCCAATATTGCAAAAACTAAAGAAGGGAAAAGAAGAGGTTAGTCTTTGCTCTAAGAGCATAATTGTTTAAAGTGGTGCAATCGTCAAATCAGCCCAAACCTACAAAATTCTCCCCTAGCCCAAGTTGTACCCGACCCTGTCCCCACTTCAGCTCCCCAAACGACGCCGTTCAGCCCCAGAACGACGTCGTTCCCTTCCTCTCCCTCATTAAAATAGCCATCTCCTCCAAAAACCTAGAGACACCCCTCAGCCACCCCTTCATCCTCCCTAAATGATTCCCCTTCTAAAATCAAAACCCTAGCCACCGTTTCACTCTTTCTCACCTCTCATTCTGACCTCTCTGGTCCATTTACACATATATTTGAAGAACAAACAAGCACAAAGAAGGATCAAAATAAATTCGAAGTTCAAAAGTTAAAAAAACTGAAGCAAGAGCTTTCAAAAATGGATTAAGAGGATTTTCTATAGGGATTTCCCTTCCTTAGTACCAAGTCCCCGACATTAAAATGTCGAAGTTTATCCCTTAGATTGTAATACCTCTCGATTCATTATTTCTGGGCGGCCGGTCAATGAAGGAAACTTCATGTCATTCATCTAATAGTTCTAGGCTCGTATTCAAGTCCTCGTCATTTGATTTATTTATCGCGTATCTGAATTTTATGCTTGGTGTCGCGCCCCTTTTTCTCGCGAAATCGGGTTTCGACACGTGACAACTCTTTTAAGGAAGGTGTTAAAAGAGAGAGTCGCGACCTAACGGGTTTGAGGTACGTTAGGGCACCTATTTGCAAGTAACTCTTGTTTAGCCAGTTTGTGTTACCAATGATCGGGTAAGGGCTCGAAATTACCTCGAAGAGAAGGTGTTATGCACTCTTCGAGGTCCACAACTATGGGTTCCAGCTGAAATCAATTATATGAAATAGTCTTATGTGATCAGAACTAAGAGACAAAGGATTCAGGAAGTTCATTAAACGCAAATAATTGAGGAAAGACAAGGTGGGGGTCCTAATTTTTTTACGCTAAAGGATCACCCCGTGCAACATAAATAATACTTCGTAACTCCCTCAAGATGGGATGTTACTCATATTATTTAGCGGGCACAGACTATTATCTTTTGCTACCCGATTACTATCTTTAAGTTATTACCTAAAGCGCACTAATTGATTCTAAACCGTACCCTATGCGTGCACTACCCGTCCCATGCCTATGGTCCAGGAGGCTTTAGACCTCTATTTAGGTAGTTCTAGACCTTAACTTAGGTTGCTCAAAAGGTAAAAATACTAAGAGACAGACAAAAACAGTTTGGACTTTCATTTATAAGCAAGTAAGGGCTCAAGTTGGCCTCCACAATTGGATAACAAATGCACGCCAGTCAAATTATCAAAGACAGTTGCTGATTTTAAATAGTTAAGATTATAGAAACCTATAGGCAGGATCTCTATATGAATTTGGATTTATATGGGCGGACAGTTATACGAAAAAGCCATTATATTTTCCAAGACCTGTATGATTAGCCTACTGATTTTAAACATAAGGAGATTAAACCTATAGGCGTGATGTCTAGGTTTTCTATGCGATAATAAAAAAGGGTAGGTCACAGAAACAGATCTAGAATTATTCGTTTGAATCCTATAAGCATATTTTCTAGTGAAGGCAACAACACAGTATTTGGAACTCATGAATAAGCGGGCAGAAATGATAATTAGGTTGATTCAACTTATAGGCATGCTTTCTATAATATGTTCCAATTTTAGATCTTATAGACATGATTTCTATAATTGGTAAACAGAACAACATGTGAATGAGGTTTTGCATACACATTGAATATACAATTCCCTATAGGCATGGTTTCTAATGCGATTAAACCAAATATTGAATCTATAGGCAGGATTGCTAACATATAATGGCTGAACATAATATGATACCTATAGGCATGCTTTCTAACACACAATAACTGAACATGAAATAGCATATTGTTGAACCTATAGTCAAGATGTCTACCCAATTTGTTGCAAGTGCACGAAAATATCTTTCCCAGTTTCACTAACACGCCAAAATATTATTACAACAATTATTACAGACCCAAAAATGAATGTAGTGAATTATAGAATAGTATAATAATAGGGAGCCTATAGCAGGCCCGAATACACCTGGACAAGCCAGACCTTCAAATAACAATAGCTCTAGAAGCCCACGTTCATAGATACAACATGATCAGTGGTGAGTGATTTATCTATGTATCAAAGATGAGTACACAAAACCCAAATCCCTGGTGTGTCAGAGTTTCCAAGGGCTTTAAGAACCTAGGGCAGTGCTCACACTAGGGAAGTTCACAGAGATTGTTTAGAGGAGGGACTAGAGACTAAGTTCTAGTGTGTCAGAGTTCACAAGGGCCTCACGTGGACCCCGAGCAGTGCTCACACTAGAGAGAGGTCAAAGGACAGAATTAGAATAGCCTTGGCTTTCAGCCGGCTAAGAAGAGAACTTAAGGAAGAGGTGAAAGAGAAAAGACTAAAGTCGAGGGACAAGAAGCGAGGGGTTTAAAAGAACATGACCAAGTTGAAAATATTAGGCAAAACAACTGACCAAATCACAGAATTTAAAAGCCAACTTAATGTAAACTTAGGGAAATAGATTCAACACTTAGCACAGAAAGAGTCACATGCTGATAAGAACATGTTTGCAGGATTGATTGGGGTTATTATCACTAGACAGGTTGAAACATGATTGGGAATTATGCTAAGTATGCAGGCAACAATGTGTTGAACCACATAATCGCAGAAAGTGGAAGGCATCATGTTAGCAACGGGGCAGGATCACAGACACATATTCCAAGGCATTTTACAGAGATTTTCGATAGCATGAAAGGCACACAACTAGCAAATAAGCATTCAGGCATTGACATAGAGGTCTAGTTAACATGATATGATTCATAGATTTAGCCTAGCACCTTAAAGTGACAATTCAAAACATGCTGAGATCACAATTAGATACTAAAGGGATATGGAATCAAATTAGCATACTGAGGGCCATAATGACTAACACAGAAAAAGGCTCAACACAGAGCACTGCAGGGAATCAGAAAGAGGGGGGATAGGTGAATAAACATGTTCATAGACACTCCAGAGTCAATACACTACCTGAATAGGTCATAAAAGGGTCCAAATAACTTCAGAACAGGCAATATTAGGAGCAAACAAAGGTCCAAGAGACCAAGATATACACAACTTAACAAAGATAATGCCTAAATATTACTCGTATGCACATTGGATCATGGATTCATATAGAATAACATATACAAATCAGGGATATGTAAGAATGCAAGTGCAAAAGTTTAAGTGCCTCACCAATTAAACGAGAAATGCACGAAAAAGCACAAAACCCACAGTATTTTGAATCGTCAATGAGGAGCGAAACCCAAAAACTTAATGGCCTTGGCTTTCAGCCAGCCAAGACTATAGTATAGAATGAGAAAAAACAGAGTAAAGTCTAGATCTAGTGGGGTTATACTGAGTTTTCAAGTCTGTCCTAAAGGGGAAATGGGGAGGGGTTTATATAGTGTAGAAATTGATAAGTAAACAAGGAAAATTTGTAAAATTTGAACATAAATAAAGAAACCAAAGCATGTAGAATCAATAAAATTGGATTTAGGGGAAATGGGTAAACCCTAATTTCAGAGAAAGCAAATATTGAAGGAATATACATAAACACAATAGCATAGTATGAATATAGACACAAATAACACTAAAAATTAGAGAATCGAACTAATTTTGGTCCTATCTAAAGAGATATAAAACACTAAATTACGGCCAGATGAATATTGACAAAAAATTGAAAGAAAAATCGGGCAAACATATAAGGAAACATAGTAAAATAAACAAGAAACAAGATAAGAAAAAATTCAAATAAATTTTGAAATCAATTTAAGAGAGAAATTCGGTAAACACTAGTTTTTTAGGAAAAGTGTAAATCCCAGAAATCCAAACGATATCGGACTCACATAATACAGAATCAAACGCGTGTAGACGAAATACAGTCCAGATTCCAGAAATAGAACTCATTTGGACAGAATTGGAGAGATAGTACTTGCCATGTTTATGTAAGTACTAAGTAATACCATGGAGAAACACCAAGTAGCGGAAAGATACTAATATGGTAAGCAGATGAGAGGGAAATCCCATTAGAAGAGGGATTAGGGGAGGGTTTTGAGAGCCGGAGACTAGGGTTTCTCAGAGAAGTATAGGGAGTAGAGAGGATTTAGGGACGGAGGGTGGTGAGAATTGTTAGGGTTTGGGCAGGTTTGGATAATTAAAGAGGGTGAATGGGGGCCATTGATCTTGAGAGATCACCGACTGGGATTAAGGATAAACGGGCGGGTCGTATAAAATGGGTACCGACCGGGTTTTGTAAATGGGTGTTTTGTTTGGGCTTGGGTGTTAGGTTTTGGCCAACAATTGGTCCGAAAAATGGGCGGTTTTTAGGCTAGTTTTTTAATACCTAATATTAATCAAATAAATAATTTATAAAAGTGATAAATAAATAAAAAAATATCATTTGTGCACTAAAATATTTTAAATAATTACTTAATATTTTAAAAATATAAAAAATTATTTTTTGCATAAATAAATTAATTATACATTAATATGGGCTATTATTGCAAAGATGTGCAATTTAGCCTTAAAAATACAAATATAATTATAAGAAATGCACTGAAAATATTTAAAACCTCATTTGACATAAATGAAATATTTATATGATTGAATCATCATAAAAATAATTTGGATGGTAATTATTGAATATTTATATAATTAAATACAGAAATAAATTTATTTAAATTCTTTTAAAAATTATGGAAAATTACAAAAAATACTTGTGCATGCTTGCAAATCAAATGGTGATGCATGTTCACTATTCTGAAAGTATGTATGTATATTTGGAAAATATGAGAAACAAGGGTATCAACAGCTGCACCTCTTTACCCGGGAAGTATGAAAGAGTTGTTGGGTAAAGAAATGATGACCGATTTTGACTGAATGAGGTGTTTTGAAAAATATAGGCCAAACTATAGTCTCTGAGCTGCCTAAATATCCCTGGTTTTACAGGAATCAGGCCATGTTTAGCTTTGGATCCAACGATGAACGAAACCGATGGTGTTATTATAGGAATGGTCGTGTGTTTCGGAAAGGGGTTCTTTTGAGTAGGATAGTATTTTATGAATTTGTGCGAAGTCACAAATGTGAATATGAGATGTTACAGATGTATCACAGGGCAGATATCTGAATGGCCATAGAGTAAAAGAGAATAATGGATGGGAGTCGGTTACGTTTGAAATAATGGTAGGGTGTGAATGATGTGAGCGGAAATCAGAGCGAAGGTTGCCCCGTTTGAAGAACGGTTACTTCCTGGATTACCTACAAAAACTTAAAACACAATGCACACAAATATATGTAGGCTATTGCGGAAATTTAAATATGATGCAAATTCACTTTGGACCATAAAGGTTGTCTTCTGACGGTGAAGATGATGTCCTTAGACCATGACGTCTTGGGCCATGAATCATGAGATAAAGGATTTGCAGGCCATGAAATATTGTTCTCGGGCCATGGGAATGGTGCCTATGAACCATGACACCTTCTAATAATGATGTGCAATATTGCGATATCCTCAGGCCATGACATGGTGTCTTCCGGCTATGAGGATGATGCCTTCAGACTATGACGCCTTCGAAAAATTTTGGCTATGCTTCAGCCTATGAGATGCAAAGACATGATGCTTGAGATGAGACAGGTTAGAGCTTAGTCATGTGTAAGGTCGTGGGGGGAGGGGGTGCAGAGCCTAGCCCCGAGAGAATAATGCAAGGTTTTGAACAGTGCAACATTTGTGTTTATGCAAGGAGAGACAATGCTTAGTCTCGTTCAAGGAAAGGCAGTGTTTAGCCTTATGCAATTGGGGAGGCAGGGCTTAGCCTTATACAATTAGGGAGGCATGGCTTAGCCTTATGCAAGAAGAGGAGATAAGGCTTAGTCTCATGCAATGGAAGGCAGTGCTTAGGCTTATGCAATTGAGGAGACAATGCTTAGTATCATGCAGAGGAAGGCAGTGCTTAGCCTTATGCAATTGAAGAGGCAGGGCTTAGCCTCATGTAAGAAGAGGAGATAATGCTTAGTCTTATGCAATAGAAGGCAGTGCTTAGCCTTATGCAACTGAGGAGGCAGGGCTTAACCTCATGCAAGAAGAGGATACAATGCTTAGTCTCATGCGAGGAAAGGCAGTGCTTAGCCTTTTTCAAGAAGAGGAGACGAGTAAAGGCAGTGCTTAGCCTTATGCAAGAAGAGGAGATAATGCTTAGTCTCATGCAAATGGGAAGGCAGTGCTTAGCCTTATGAAATTAAGGAGGCAAGGCTTAGCTTCATGCAAAATGGAGACAATGCTTAGTCTCATGCAGGGGAAGGCAGTGCTTAGCCCTATGCATCCAAGGAGGCAAGGCTTAGCCTTATGCAAAATGGAGACAATGCTTAGTCTCATGCAGTGGACATAAAATAAGTAGTAGCAGAGTATTTTCATATCTGGAGACATATTTACATTTGGCAGCCTTGCCATTATGAAGATAGTGATTTTGGCACGTGTAAATTACGGATGCTCTTGTCATGTTCATTATGCCTACATCCAAAGAAAAATCGTGAGTTTTGCGGGGAAGGTTGGTTCATGCCTTTGCCTGCTTGTTTTGTTTTGCTTTGCTCTAGAGATCCTGTTCGAGTTACCCTGGGTAACATCTAGCTGCCATAGAAATAAAGTTTTCGAAAAGTATGCATGCATTTGATAAACATAGTTATTTTAAAACCTAGTAGTTTACGATATCGAGTAAATTAAATGAACCAATAACTGCGACACTTTAGAGACATCACGACTTCTTTGCACCAGAATTTTAAGGGTCCTCCTCAAAATTTTGCCCCAGTTTAATAAGTGATTCTTCGGCCGTTCTGCATGTGACGAAGTTTGCTGGATTTGTTTCGGAATTTTGAGAATCCTTCTCAAAATTCTGCCCCAGTTACTTAATTGATTCTCTCACTGTCTTGTATATGATGACTTTGTTTGGACTTGCTCCAGAATCTTGAGGGTCCTCCTCAAATTTCTGCCTTAGTTTCTTGTTGTGGGAAAATGAAAATTTTATTGAGATGTGACCGAACCCATAGTGTTGTCTACATATCCCCTGTTAAACAGGAATCTGGTCAAACGTAGTTCAGTTACATAAAAAAATGTAAATAATTTTAATATAGTATCTCTTGACTGCGTCCGAATTGATAGGCTTTGGCCAAACTTCTCTGTCCATTTTTTGCAAGTATGAGTGCGCCTCCTGTTAGTACCCTGTGAACCATGCAGGGACCTTACCAATTGGGTTAAATCTTTCCTTTGGTTTCGTCTTGATGTGGGAAGATTCATTTCAACACCAGCTACCCCGGTGTGAAATGTCTAGGTTTGACCCTTTTGTTGAATGCTCTGGACATTCTGTTCTTATAAAGTTCACCATGACATACCGCATTCATCATTTTTCTGTCGATAAGAGCCAATTGTTCATAGTGACGCCTTATCCATTCTGCATCACTGAGTTTTGCTTCAAGTATGATTCTCAAAGAAGCAATTTTGACCTCGGGCGGAATGGAAACTTTAGTACCGTAAACCAACATGTAAGGAGTTGCTCCGATTGATGTGTGAACTATGGTACGATATCCCAATAAAGAAAATGGTAATTTCTCGTTCCATTTCTTGTGGTTGTCTACCATTTTCCTCAGAATTTCCTTTATATTTTTGTTGGTGGCTTCCACGACTCTATTCATTTGAGGTCTGTATGCTGTGGAATTCCTATGCTTGATCTTGAAGGTTTCACACATAGCTTTCATTAAATCGTTGTTGAGGTTGGTGGCATTGTTGGTAATGATGGATTCTGGTACCCCGAATTGGCAGACAATACGATCCTTGACAAAATCTATGACGACTTTCTTGGTTACCACCTTGTAAGATGCAGCCTCAACCCATTTTGTGAAGTAGTCTATGACCACTAAAATGAACATGTGACTGTTTGAAGCGGCGAGCTCGATCGGACCGATGACATCCATTCCCAAGCGGCGAAAGGCCATGGTGCACTTATTGTATTTAGTTCTTTGGTGGTACCCGTATCATATCTACATGTACCTGATATTGGTGACACTTTTGGACATACCCGATGCAATCTGTTTCCATAGTCATCCAAAAGTATCCTGCTCTTAATATCTTCTTTGCTAAAACGAAATCGTTTATGTGTGGTCCGCAAGTTACGGCATGTATCTCTTCGAGTAGTTTGGAAGCTTCCTTGGCGTCAACACACTGTAGTAACCCTAGGTTTGGAGTCCTTCTATACAGAATTCCTCCACTTTGGAAGAAATTATTGGACAATCTCCAGAGCGTGCATTTCTGGGTATGATTTTCATGCTCCGGGTATTCTCCTTTTGCCAAATATTTCTTAATATCGTGAAACTATGGATTCCCATCTATTTCTTCTTCAACACAAGCATAATAAGCTGGCTGACTATGCATCCTTACTGGAATAGGATCGATGAAATTATTATCCGGATGTTGTATCATAGAAGACAAAGTAGCCAGTGCATCTGCCAACTCGTTCTGGATTCTCGAAGCATGTAAGAATTCTATCTTCGTGAACCTCTTCATCAACTCTTGCACATGATATAGATATGGTAGTATCTTAGTATTCTTTGTAGCCTATTTTTCTTGAACCTGATGTACCAGAAGATATGAATCACCAATACCAACAATTCCTGTATATTCATGTCGATAGCTAAATTGAGGCCCATGATGCAAGCCTCATATTCTGCCATATTGTTGGTGCACGAAAACCTGAGATTCGTGGATACCAGATAATGTTGGCCTATCTCTGACACCAGAACTACTCCAATACCCACTCCTTTTAAATTTGCAACTCCGTCGAAAAATATTCTCCAACTGTCGTAGGCTTCAGTAAATCTTCTCCTACAAACGACACTTCTTCATCGGGAAAATATATTTTCAATGGTTCGTACTCCCCTCCCACAGGATTTTTTGCGAGTTGATCTGCTAAAGCCTGTCCCTTGACCGCCTTCTGAGTCACATAGATAATATCAAACTCACTTAGCAATATCTACCATTTTGCTAGATTCCCTGTAGGCATTGGTTTCTTAAAGATGTATTTCAGGGGATCCATCCTTGATATGAGATATGTAGTGTAGGCGCAGAAGTAGTGCCTCAATTTCTGAGCTATCCACGTCAGGGCGCAACAGATGCATTCCAGCAAAGAATCCCATGCTTCATAAGGCGTGAACTTCTTATTTAGATAATATATGGCATATTATTTTCTTCCCGTCTCGTTATGTTGTCCCAAAACATAATCAAAGGCTCCATCTAGTACGGACAAATAGAGTAGTAAAGGTTTACCAGGTTCCGGCAAGACCAAAACAGGTGGTGTGGATATGATATCCTTGATTTTGTCAAAGGCTTTCTAACATTCTCAGTCCATTTTGTTGCAACATCTTTCTTCAACATTTTGAAAATTGGCTCACAGGTCACGGTCGACTGTGCTACGGATCTGCTGATGTAATTGAGATACCCCAAGAAGCTCATCACATCTTTCTTTCTCTTCGGAGGTGGAAAATCTTGTATGGCTTTGACATTTGAAGGGGCTAATTAAATCCCCCGACGATTGATGATGAAACCTAGTAATTTTCTAGCAGGGACTTTGAAGGAACACTTTGCAGGACTCAGTATCTGATTGTACCTTCAAAGTCGATTAAAGAATTTCCTTAAATTTGCTATAGGATCTGCACTTCTTCTGGATTTGATAATGACATCATCCACGTACACCTCTATTTCTTTGTGAATCGTGTCATGGAAAATGGTTGTCATGGATATCATATAAGTGGCCCGGGCATTCTTCAGTCCAAACAATATCATTTTGTAACAATACATCCCCCACAAAGTGATAAAGGCTATTTTCTCGCCATCTTCCTCATCCATCCAGATCTGATGGTATCCCGCGACGCAATCCACAAAGGATTAGAGTTCATGCTTGGCATAGTTGTCAACCAGTATGCGTATATTGGGTAATGGAAAATCATCTTTGGGACTTTCTTTATTTAAATCTTGATAGTCGACACATACTCTGACCTTCCCATCCTTCTTCGGAACTGGCACGATGTTGGCCAACCAAGTGGAATATTCAACCACTCTGAGAACCTTAGCTTTGATCTACTTGGTGACTTCCTCTTTAATTTTCAAACTCATATCAGGCTTGAACTTTCTGAGTTTCTGCTTTATAGGCAGACATATTGTATTGGTAGGTAGTTTATGAACTACGATAGATATGCTCTGATAACTAGGGATTCTAGTCTATTTTATGCTCCTTTTTGCTTAAGTTTTGGACTAAAATGTGTATAAGTATTCCCAAAAGCTAACTTGTTGTGCTTGTTTGCAGTATTTGGGCAAAAGGAGACAAGGATGTCATAACCAGCTCAAAAAGAAGTGAAACCTACACAAGTTCAAAGCCAAGTAAAAGCAGTGCTACAACGAAAAATCCACCGCGACCGCGATTCTTTTATCGCGGTATGTGATGCTAAGGTTCAGAGATATACAATATGAGGAATTGCAAGTTACCGCGACCCGTAGTGTTTTTATGAGGCCGCGGTACCCCTATCGCGAAAGCGGTCCGCAGAGAAGAGATTCAGAGAGCCTGGAGTCTGAGCTAAAGCTAATGATCGCGGTCCGCGGTTGATTTATCATGGTCGCAGTAGCCTCACCACTGAAGTGGTCCATTTACCGCTATCAGCTATACCTCCGTCAGGGGCATTTTTGTCCGAAAAATTTGGTTATGTATAAATACTACTTTTTTCAAATTTTTAGGTCATGTTACGTTAGCTGAGAACGTGAAGCGCCATTTTTGTCTATTTTGAGTAATTTTGTAGCTTACTTAGCAATTAATCTTAGTCTCTTATCTTGTAATTACAATTTATGGATTATTCATCATCTCAATCTATGATTTCTTCTTCAATTATGAGTAGCTAAACCCATTAGCTAGGGCTGTGTCTCAACCCTAGTGTGGATATTTAATGGGTCTTTTATTTTAGGGCTTAGATGTTTGTGGGTGATTGTTATTTGGCCTGATTTATACTTTCTATGTTGAATTAGTGGTTGCAAACACTAATTTGTGCCTTTTTAACTTAGGCTCTTCTTGAGAAAGAGAGACTAAGTCTAGGAATTTCAGGCCAATAAGGAATTGGGGTGTATTCAAGAGATTGATAGCCCCAACTAAAGGGTTAAACCTAGAGATATTAATACCCGACTTGAGCCAACATTGCTTGCACAAATTGAACACCCAATTGGGCTTGAGAAAGACAATTAGGGCAAAATCACTCTTACTACTGAGAGGTTTAGAGTGAGTAGCTTCATGCATTGGCTATATCAAGATCCAACCTATAATATTATTGCCCTAAGTTCTAAATCTTGTTAGATACTCGCCTAGGAGCAAGTCACTTCCCTAGTGCCTCTTTACCCATTTAGAAAACTCTACAAACATATCTACTTAGCTTAATTTTGCACATCATTAGTATAAAATTAGAAGTAACAAACAAACAAGAATAATTGGAAGAGTAATCAAGAGCACTACACACTACTAGATTATATAGGAATCCAACTCCAAATATTGTATTAGCTCCCTGTGGATTCGATCCCGACCTTCTCAGGTAAAAGCTGCATCGACCGCTCTTGCCACTCTGTAATAGTGTAGGGTTGGACCCGACCACTTTTTGGCGTTGTTGCCGGGGAGCTAACTATTTTGGCCATCTATCTAAATAGTTTTGTGTATTGTTTTTCTTTCCTTCTATGATACTAATTTGTGTGTGTCGCCAATTTAGGTATAAAATGGCGAACAATAACAATGGCCCTCTTGGAAATGCTATTCCGGGGGTGGAGGTAGATGACAATATTGATGATGAGGTACCTATAGTCTCTCAAGCTCAAAGAAGAGGCTGTCAGGCCAATGATAATGTTCTAGACCCTCCCCCACCACCTCCAAGAGCGGCTCCTCGGGTGCTTCCAAATGAAGGATATGCTAGTGCAATTTTCCCACCCTGGATCCAGGCGGGCAATTTCCAAATTACAAATGTGATGTTGACATTGTTGTAGCAGCGAGGGTATTTCACCGGTGCTCCCCATCAGAATGCTTATAAATATCTTAAATGCTTTGTGGATACCTGTTGGGGAAGCAAGCAAACAAATGTGTTAGAGGATGCACTTCGGTTGAGATTGTTCCCTTTTTCACTTAGAGGGAAAGCCTTGGACTAGCTTGAAAGTTTTCCCAACCATTCCATCACTACTTGGGATGAGTTGGCGAACAAGTTCATAGCAAAGTTTTTCTCGTCGGGGCATATGGTGACTTTGAGAGATGAGATTTTGGCCTTCAAACATGAACCTAATGAACCACTTCATGAGATCTGGGAGAGATATCGGACAATGGTGAAAGAATGTCTGAACAATGACATGACCGAAGTAATGATTCAGCAGACATTCTACCGTGGCATTAACATGACCAATCAATGTGTAGTGAATCAGTTAGGAGGGGAAAATTTAATGAACACACATTATGATCAGGCGTGTGAGATATTGGATGAGATGGCAGATACTTCCTCAGCTTGGCAAAGTCAAGCCAATGTACCAAAAGGTGACCCCACTATCATCCACTTGCACAAAGAGCTCTATGATCATGGTCAGGCAATAGCAGAGTTAACTACCACAATGAACCAGTTAGAAAAAGCTCAATTGCAACAAGTTCAAGCTCTTAGACAAGTAAATTCTATGGAAGGTGTCAACATATTGGTCAACAAGAGGTGACAAAGAGGTCAACAAGGTCAATGTAGTCCGGATCAATATGACCAGGGTAGTGGTGGTTTCAATCAAGATGAGGGCTATGATGAGCAAAATAAAGAAGTGTAGTATTTGAACAATAACCAAGGACAAAGGGGCAATTCTCCTAACCAACAACAACAATAGAGATCCCAAGGAAATTGGGGGAATCAAATCCAACAAGGCAATGGCAACTGGGGGACAACAAACAAAATTGGGGTAACTAGAACAATCAGGGCAACTAGAGTGGCAACAATAGAAATTGGGGAGGAAACAACAACAAAGGGGGTTGGAACAATGGCAATCGAGGTAATCGGGGGCAAGGCTTTCAAAGGCCTCCGATGTATCAACGACCAAACAACCTACCTACATATCCGTCCCAATGTACTAGCTCATCAAACAATGAGATGGGAAGGATCAAGATGATGTTTGAACAAATGATGAAGAAGAACATCGACTCTGATGCCCAGTTGGCATCCCATAATACTTCAATCTGGAATTTGGAGGTTCAACTTGGCCAGATTTCACAATCTTTGAATACTCGCCCTAACGGGGCTCTACCTAGTAATACGGTAGTAAACATTAAGGGTAGGAACAACACCGGGCATGCTGTGGTGGTGATTACTAGAAGTGGTCGAGGTGGTGATGTGAATACCTCCAAGCAAAAGGAAATTGTGAGTGATGAGATTCAAGTGCAAGATGATGATATTCCTTTAGTTGATGAGCAAGTGAGAGAAGAGAATGTGAATGCGGAAGTGAGGATTGATGTTCATGATGATGAGGTGGATACCCAAGATGACGTAAAACCGTCTAAGGAACAGGTAATAGATATACCGGAAACGGTAGTGCCCAAGGCTAAGGCTCCCTTGCCAAGGCCTCCTCCACCTTACCTTAAAGGGCTTGCAAAGCAAAAGAATGAGAACCAATTTAGAAAATTTATTGACATGATGAAGAGCTTATCAATCAATGTTCCTTTGGTGTAAGCTCTCGAGCAAATGCCGGGTTACGCAAATTCATGAAAGACTTGGTGACTAAAAAGAGATCCATGGACTGTGAGACCATCAAAATGACTCACCAACTAACTGCAATTGTGCACTCGATGGCTCCAAAGCTTGAAGATCTCGGTGCTTTCACCATCCCATGTACCATTGGGAGCGGGGAATTTGCAAAGGCATTGTGCGATTTGGGTGCAAGTATCAATTTGATGCCTTACTCCGTGTTCAAAACTTTGGGTATTGGGCAACCAAGGGCTACTTCAATGAGGCTGCAAATGGCAGATAGAACTATGAAGAGGCCTCTTGGTATTATAGATGATGTTCTTGTTCGGGTGGACAAGTTCATTTTGCCTGCTGACTTTGTGATCTTGGATTGTGAGGTTGTTCATGAGGTTCCGATAATATTGGGAAGACCTTTCCTTGCAACTAGAAAGGCCTTAGTTGATGTGGAAGCAGGGGAACTCACCTTCCAGGTGGGTGATGAAAAAGTGGTCTTTCATGTGTGCAAGTCAATGAAGTAGCCCAACAGTATCGAGGTGTGCTCTTTTGTGGACCTTGTCACAGCAGTGATAGTTGATGATACTAGTGAAGTGATCAATATGGAGGACCCTCTAGAGGCGGTGTTGTTGAAACTTGATGTAAATGAGGATGAGGGACGGGTGGAGTGTGTCAATGCTTTACATGGAATGGGCTCTTACTCTTATGAGCCTCAGAAGCTCTTTTTGGATCTTGAGAATAGGAAGACTCCACCAACAAAGCCCTCAAATGAGGAATCTCCTGTGTTGGAGTTGAAGCCTTTGCCTCCACACCTCAGGTCTGAATTTTTAGGCTTTAGTTCAAATTTGCCAATTATTCTTTCCTCTTGTCTTACTAACATACAGGTATATGCCACACTGGCGGTGCTCCAAAAATGAAAGAAGGCAATTGGATGGACTTTAATTGATATCCGGGGGATAAGCCCCACCTTGTGCATGCACATGATTATTCTCGAGAAAGAAGCCAAACCCTTCATGGAACATCAGAGGAGGTTGAATGAGGCTATGCAAGAAATTGTGAAAAAGGAGGTGATGAAGTGGTTAGATGCAGGGATTGTGTACCCTATCTCAGATAGTTCTTGGACTTTACCGGTGAAATGTGTGCCAAAGAAGGGTGGTATGACCGTGGTTAGCAATGTGCAAAATGAGTTGATTCCCACCAGGACTGTCACAAGATGGAGGGTGTGCATGGACTATCGCAAGCTGAATAAAGTGACCCGCAAGGATCACTTTCCATTGCCTTTTCTTGACCAGATGCTAGATAGACTTGCAGGGGGTGCATTCTACTGTTTCTTGGATGGGTACTCTGGGTACAACCAGATTTTGATTACTTCGGAAGATCAGGAGAAAACCACTTTCACGTGTCCGTATGGCACTTTCTCCTTTTCTAGGATGCCATTCGGGTTGTGTAATGCATCGACTATATTCCAGCGGTGTATGATGGCCGTATTTACCGACATGGTGGAGGACATTTTGGAAGTGTTCATGGACAACTTCAGTGTTGTGGATGACTCGTTTGATAAATGTTTGAAGAATCTGGACAAGGTGTTTGCCCGGTGCGAAGAGACCAATCTTGTGGTTAACTAGGAAAAGGACACTTTATGGTCGAGGAAAGCATTTTCCTTGGCCATAAGATCTCAAAGCACGGCATAGAGGTGCACAAGGCTAAAATTGAAGTGATCTCAAAGTTTCCTCCTCCTACTTCAGTTAAGGGGGTTAGGAGTTTTCTTGGGTATGCGGGGTTCTACCGAAGATTCATCAAAGACTTTTCTAAGGTAGTGAATCCCTTGTGCAAGTTATTGGAAAAGGATGCCAAGTTCTTGTTCAATGAGGAATGTATGAAATCTTTTGAACTCCTGAAGTACAAATTGACAACCACTCCCATTATTACCCCACTCAATTGGAGCTAACCTTTTAAGCTCATGTGTGACGCAAGCGATGTTGCGATAGGAGCGGTCTTGGGTGAAAGAGTGAATAAGATGTTTCACTCAGTGTATTATGCAAGAAAAACAATAAATGATGCTCAAGTGAATTACACAGTGACAGAAAAAGAGTTATTGGCAATTGTGTTCGCAATGGAGAAGTTTAGGCCTTATCTCATGGGTGCCAAGGTAATAGTTCATACCGACCATGCAGCACTCTGCTACCTGATGACAAAGAAGGATTCCAAAGCTCAGTTGATGAGATGGATCTTATTGCTTCAAGAGTTTTATCTAGAGATTATGGACCGGAAAGGGTGTGAAAACCAAGTGTCGGAGCACTTGCCCCCTTGGAGGAGGAGAGGAGGCCTCGTGGTGGCCTCGAGATTAATGATTCATTTCCTGATGAGCAACTCCTCTCTGTATATGTGAATAGCATGCCTTGATTCACGGATGTGGCCAATTTTCTTGTAACTGGTATTGTTCCGTATGAGCTCTCTTCTAAAAAAAGGAAAAAGCTTAAACGGGATAGCTTGGACTACTACTGGGATGAGCCTTACTTGTTCAAAATTTGTAATGATGGTATGATCCGGAGATGTGTTCCGGAGGAGGAGCAACTGAGTATTCTAGATGCTTGTCATTCCTCTCCCTACGGTAGTCATCATGGTGGGGCGAGGACAGCTTCAAAGGTGTTAAATTGTGGTTTTTATTGGCCCACATTGTACAAGGATGCAAGTGAACTGGTGAAGAAATGTGATGAATGTCAAAGAGCGGGTGGAATTTCAAAGAAGGATGAGATGCCTTTCACCACTATTCTCGAGGTTGACATATTTGATGTGTGGGGCATTGATTTCATGGGTCCGTTTGTAAGCTCTTATGGAAACACGTACATTCTTGTGGTTGTTGATTAAGTTTCAAAGTGGGTTGTGGTCGTGGAATTACCCAACAACAAGGCCCGGAGTGTTGTGGCCTTTCTCAAGAAGAGTATCTTTACTCGGTTTGGCACTCCTAGAGCAATCACTAGTGACAAGTATAGAACTGCTTACAAGACTCCGATTGGTATGTCTCTGTACCGGTTGGTGTTTGGGAAAGCTTGCCATCTACCGGTTGAGTTAGAGCACAAGGTCATGTGGGCTTTGAGGAAGTTAAATCTTGAATGGGATGTGGCAGCAAATATTTGGGTGGAGTAGCATAATGAGCTTGATGAGTTCCGGTTTCATGCCTACTCTAGTTCGTCCATGTATAAGGACAAGATAACGTGCCTTCATGACAATATGCTCGTGGCAAGGAGTTCAAAGTGGGTGATTTGGTTCTCTTGTTCAATTCCCGGTTACGACTGTTTACGGGAAAGCTTAAATCAAAATGGAGTGGACCTTTTGAGGTGGTGCTTATGACTCCCTTCGGTGATCTTGATTTGAAAAATAAAAATGGTGTGACCTTCAGAGTTAATGGGTACAGAGTCAAGCACTATCTTGGAAAGTTTTATGACAGCCACGTGGTGGCACTGATCCATCTCAAGTGATTGATGGTAACTTGCATTGTGCCGTGACGTTAAATCGAGCGTTTCTTAGGAGGCAACCCATGTGTTTTTATTTTTGTTTTTCTTTGATTTTCTTCTTAGTGCAGGATGTATTTTTGAACTAACTGATTGTGAGAAGTGCATAGGGATGTTTGATGCAGTGCAGGACAAATTTGGAAAAATTTGGCACTCTCTGAAGTTTGGACCGCTGCCGCGTTCGATTTTTCGTGCTCGCTATGGCCTTACCGCGAAGGCAAAAATTAATCGCGGTCAGCGGTGATAACTAGGGATTTTGCTATATTTTATACTCCTTTTTGCTTAAGTTTTGATTAGAAATGTGTGCAAAATGGCCCCAAAGGCTCACAAGTTGTGCTTGATTGCAGATTTAATCAACAAAGTGACAAGATGTCAAAGATCAGCTCTAAAAGGAATGAAACTTGCACAAGTATCAAGGCAAGACAAAGCTCAGGCAAAACAAGGCCAGTGCGGCCGCACACCATTCTGTGTGGTCCGCACAAGTGAGGTTCAGAGAGTATGCAACTCAGGCAAATTAGGCAATGCGGCCGTATGGGATTTAATGCGGTCCACACTGAAGTTACTGCGGTCGCACTCTTTTTACTGCGGTCCGGACAACCAAGGATTATAGAGTTGCTATTTTTGAGATTGAAGCCAATGCGGTCCGCGCTCCATTTCATGTTGAAACCGCTGCCTCCATACCTCAGGTATGAGTTCTTAGGCTCAAATTCTACTTTGCCAGTTATTCTTGCTTTTTGTCTTACTAACATGCAGGTTGATGCCACATTGGCGGTGCTTCAAAAGCGGAAAAAGGCAATTGGATAGACTTTAGTTGATATTCGGGGAATAAGCCCCGCATTCTATATGCACAAGATTATTCTGGAAGATGATGCAAAGCCCTCCTTGGAGCATCAAAGGAGGTTGAACGAGGCAATGCAAGAAGTTGTGAAAAAGGAGGTGATCAAGTGGTTGGATATCGGGGTTGTGTACCCCATCTCTGATAGCTCTTGGACTTTATCGGTGCAATGTGTATCGAAGAAGGGTGGCATGACCGTGGTTACAAATTCACAAAATGAGTTGATTCCTACAAGAACTATTACCGGTTGGAGGGTATGCATCGACTACCGCAAGTTGAATAAAGTGACCCGCAAGGATCACTTTCCTTTGCCTTTTCTTGATTAGATGTTGGATCGACTTTCTAGGCGTTCCTTCTACTATTTCTTGGAAGAGTATTATGGGTACAACCAAATCTTGATTGCTCCGGAAGATCAGGAGAAGACCATATTCACTTGTCCATATGGCACTTTTGCCTTTTCTAGGATACCTTTTGGGTTGTGTAATGCACCGGCTATATTTCAGCAGTGTATGATGGCCATTTTCACCGATATGGTGGAAGAAATTTTGGAGGTGTTCATGGACGAGTTTAGTGTTGAGGGGGATTCATTTGACGAGTGCTTGAAGAATCTTGATAGAGTTTTGGCCCGTTGTGAAGAAACCAATCTTGTCCTCAATTGGGAGAAATGCCACTTTATGGTGGAAGAAGGAATAGTTCTTGGGCATAAAATTTCAAAGCATGGTATTGAGGTAGATAAAGCAAAGATCAATGTAATTTCAAGGTTCCCTCCCCCTACATCCGTCAAGGGAGTTCGAAGTTTTCTTGGGCATACGGGGTTCTATCGGAGATTTATCAAAGACTTTTTGAAGGTAGTGAATCCCTTGTGCAAGTTGTTAGAAAAAGATGCTAAGTTCATGTTTGATGAAAAAATGTATGCAAGCCTTTGAACTTCTCAAGCATAAGTTGACCACCACTCCAACCATGTCGCACTCCGGTACTCGATGAAAAAGAAGGATTCCAAAGCTAGACTGATGTGATGGGTCTTGTTACTTCAAGAGTTTGATTTGGAGATTGTGGACCGGAAAGGTGGTGAGAACCAAGTGGCGGACCACTTGTCTCGCTTGGAGGAGGAGGGGAGGCCTCGTGATGGCCTACAGATCAATGATTCATTTCCCAATGAACAACTCCTTGCGGTGTCGATGAATGATATGCCATGGTTTGCCGATATTGCTAATTTCCTTGTGACTGGTATAATCCCATGTGAGCTCTCTTCTAACAAAAGGAAGAAGCTCAAACGGGATAGTTTGGATTTCTATTGGGATGAGCTGTACTTGTTCAAGATCTGCACAGATGGTCTGATCTAAAGGTGTGTCCCGAAGGAATAGAAATTGAGTATCTTGGAGGCTTTTCATTCCTCTCCCTATGGTGTCCATCATGACGGGGCGAGGACGGCTTCTAAAGTTCTTAGCTGTGGGTTTTATTGGCCAACTTTGTTCAAAGATGCAGGTGATTTTGTGAAGAGATGCGACGAATGCCAAAGAGCGGGGGGGGGGGGGTGGAATTTCGAAGAAAGATGAGATGCCTCTCAATACCATCCTTGAGGTTGATATTTTTGATGTATGGAGCATTTATTTCATGGGCCCGTTTGTTAGCTCGTGTGGGAACATATACATTCTTGTGACTGTGGACTATGTTTCAAAGTGGGTTGAAACCGTGGCATTGCCCAGCAATGAGGCCCGGAGTGTTGTTGCATTTCTCAAGAAGAGCATTTTTAGAAGGTTTGGCACTCCTCGTGCAATCATAAGTGATGGGGGGTCTCATTTTTGCAATAGAGCTTTTGACACTTTGCTTTCAAAGTATGGTGTCAATCACAAAGTTTCTACTCCCTATCATCCTCAAGCAAGTGGTCAAGTTGAAGTCTCCAACAGGGAAATCAAAAGCATATTGTCAAAGACGGTCAATGCAAATAGGACTGATTAGTCAAAGAAGTTGGATGATGCTTTATGGGCTTATAGGACTGCTTAAAAGACTCCGATTGGTATGTCTCCATATCGGTTGGTGTTTGGGAAATCTTGCCATCTACCAGTTGAGTTGGAGCACAAGGCCTTGTGGGCTTTGAGGTAGCTAAATCTTGAATGGGATGTTGCAGCTAATCTTCGTGTGGAGCAGCTTAATGAACTTGATGAATTTCTATTCCATGCCTACTCCAGTTCGCCCTTGTACAAGGACAAGATGAAGTACCTCATGATAAATATGCTCGTAGCAAGGAGTTCAAAGTGGGTGATTTGGTTCTCTTGTTCAACTCCCGGTTACATCTGTTTCCGGGAAAGCTCAAGTCAAAATGGAGTGGACCTTTTGAAGTGGTGTGTGTGACCCTGTTTGGTGCTATTGATTTAAAGAACAAAAATGGTGAAGTTTTCAGAGTGAATGGGCATAGGGTCAAGCACTACTTGGGAAAAATTGATGACAGCCACGTCGTGGCACTTCTTTATCTCAAATGATGTGATGGTAACCTGTGTCCTGCCGCGATGTTAAATCAGGCGCCTCTTGGGAGGCAACCCATGTGTTTTTCTTTTTGTTTTTCTTTGATTTTCATGGTAGTATAGGATTTATTTTTGGACTAACTGGTTGTGAGATGCTACAGGATTGTGTTGATGCAGTACAGAACATAGTGGAAAAAGTGTCAGGTCTCTGAAGTTTTCAAAGCTGACGCACTACATTTAGTGCGGACCGCACTGATGAACAGTGAAATGTCCAGCTCTTTGAAGTTTGCCACTGCGGCCGCACTACATTTTGTGCGGTCCGCGGTGGACCACTACAGCCACATGACATTTTGTGCGGACCGCAGTGGCTTGCCTTCTCAAACTTAAATCAAGCTGTGTGGTGCAGACCGCAGTCGATTCTGTGTGGTCCGCATTGGTTGGTAAGTTAGGCCCCAGGTCCTTTTCTATAAATAGGGCCTGAGGCCCTATTTTTACACTTTTCGATCTTTGAACTCTCAGACCTCTTAAAGAACTATTTGTCACCCCTGTTGCTCGTAATTAATTGCTTGGATTCATTAATATTCATTTCATCTCACAACTGGTAACTTAACTTCTTTTTAATTGCTTTAATTTTGTTATTCTCCTTTACTTTTTGTTTTTCTTGTCTCTTATTCTAGTATTCCCGTATTTTCTTCAATTAGTTAGGTTAGGGTAATTAATTCTTTGATTAAAGTAGAATTAGGTGGTTAAAAACAATGGGCAATCACTTAGGAACCTTACTAAGGTGAAATATTGGACCTAAAAGAAAATGAATTTAACCCTAAGTTAGTGCTGTAACTGGGCACCCAGTGCGGACCGCGGTCGATTTTGTGCCATCTGCAGTGCCCTTGTGCGGTCTGCAATAACATTTTGTGCGGACCGCATTACTAAAAGTCCTGAAGGCTAATCTTCGAGGACCGTGGCCGTATTGCATTTTGTGCGGTCAGTGGTGCCTCAATGCGGACCGCATTGCCTTTTTGTGCAGTTCGCAGAGCAATTGTTTAGAGAGTGTGTAGTCTGAACCTCACCTCTATGCGGATCGCATTGACATTTTGTGCGGACCGCATTGGCCTCCGTACGACCGCACTCCATTTTGTGCGATCCGCACTTTGTGATTTCTGCAACTATCTGCAACCTTTATTCTTCTGCAACTGTGAACTTAATTGAATCCACTGATACTAACAAAGTAGACCTGAACTTGTTTGCAGACAATGGTGAAAAAAAGGGCAAGGGTTCTAAACAACAAGGCAGAGGAGAATCCTCCCAGGGAGGGAAACAGAAAATGGTAAGATTGACTGTTCAAGCCCGGCAAAATATTAAAAACATGAGGAAGATGATTAAAGCTGCTGATAGGGACATTGACATGTCTGGGACTGAGTACGAGCCCTCCCGGGAGATATCTTCAGACTCAATCCTAGAGTACATCCCTGACTGGCCGGAGAGAAATAGACTAAGAGGCACTCCTCCCACTTCCCCCGCTTCCCAAGCATCAGTAAATGTATCTTCTGGGTCATTTGAGGGCTTAGCTGAAGGCGGTGAGGATGAATACTCCACCTCTCCCACAGCTTCATTATCAGGAGAGGGTGCAGTAAGAGACGATGAGGAAGTAGGAGGAGAAGGAGAAGTAGGAGAAGGGGGTGAACCTTAGGTTGGCGGGGTTGCGAGAATTAGGAAACCAGAGGTGTGGCAAGACCGATTTGTCAGTGAGGTAGCTTATCACAAGTTTAGGGAATGGTGGCCGGTGAGGAAATTAATCCCGGAGATGAGCTTTGTGGATATGGACTTGCTGCCTCACAACCCCAATGTGAGAAGGCAGTTTAGGGAGAGAGTAGGCTGGGAGTATTTCTTGAACAATTGTGAGGATGCAAACGATCACCTGGTCAAGGAATTATATACCAATGTTTCCCACATCAAAAAGGGCACAAAAGTGACCAAGGTGCAAAATCTGAAGGTGTTTTTTGATGGAAAAACAATAAATGATTACCTCGGCTTTGATGAGGAGGATGAGGAACTGTATATGGTAAAGATGGAATTGGGCGAGGAAGTTCGTCCCTGGTTGGCATAGTATCTGGCAATCCCAGGTACCACCCCCAATTAGCTAAATGCGGGAGTGAAAATTTGAGAAGAAGTCTGAATTTCGAAGCCAAGGGGTGGGAAATATTTGTGTGTAGCATATTAGACCCCACTACTCATGACAACTCCCTCCATCTTCATCGGGCAGTTTTGGTGGCATCGATCATGGCGGGTTACCTGATTAATGTCGGGAAAGTAATGTCTCGGGTAATCACACTTGTAGGCAATGAGCATGACAGAAACTACCCTTTCCCCAGCTTCTTGACTATGTACTTTAGGGACCTCGAAGTTTAAAAGAGGCCATTTGATATCAAGGTCAAATTGAGGGCCCCATTCTCATGGTACAGCATGCAGGGGGATGACAACCCAAAGAGCAAGAACTTTAAGGGAACAGCTACTGCTCCAATTGGCAAGTCTGAAGAGCCAGTTATGGTCGTGGCTCCTGCTCAGCCTGCCTCCACCTCCACAGACATTCCTCCTGGCCCATCCACCTCAGCAGATCCAAAGATACCCTCTTCCCAAGCTTACCTAGTGACTACCCACCAACTGAGCCAGGCTCTTCTCAGTATCAACAACTGGATGCAGACAGCGTCATCCAAGTTGTCTATTCTCACTACCACAGTAGAGGCTCAATCGGCTCCTCCGCCTCCGCAGGTCCCACAGTCTATAGAGGATGACCTCAAGGAGATTCTAGCCAACCAAAAGAAAATCCTCGACACTCAGAAGGTGCTCACAGATACAGTTGATTCACACAGCAAGGATCTCAAGGAGCTTGCTAAGGAGCACAAGAGGTTGAGGAAGACGCGGGCTTCCAAGGAGCCCGTAAAGGCGCTGAGGGTTGATGTTGACAGGATGAAGGCAGATCATCTGCCTTTGGACTTATTGCTACAGGACCTAGTACCATCAGCTCATCCCCAGCTCGAGCAGTCCCTGAGGCCTCCCAAGAGGAAGAGGATGATTCCTAGAGCGGACGATGCAGTCATCCAGTTGGCAGACCCACCGAAGGCCTCCTCCAGTCAGCCACAAGATGCACCTCAGGAGCCTGCCCAGGTCTAGGCCCAGGTCCCAGCAGCAGAGCAGCAGGCCATAGGGAACCAGTCTGAGGTTCCCGAGCACAGTGAGGACCCAGGGACCACTTAGGAGCCCATGCAGGCAGAGGCCATAGGGAGTCTCTATACTTTCATTTGAGGGGGTAGGCCCTACTTTTATGGATTTGGATTAATATATATATTTGACAGTTTTTATGTTTTCTTTATTTTTCATTTTTGGGTTGTATATAATTTTAACATTTCGTTACATTTATCGTACTTTAATTTTACTTTGAGTCTGTATATAAAGTTATGTTACATTGTACATATTCATCCCATCTATTGTATATTCGACAAATCCCCTCTTGTATATATTCATTTTATTTTTCGCAATTTTTCATTCTTAGCTTCTTATTTATGTTCGTAGCTTCGTATTTTGAAAGTTTGCAATAAGCCTTTGGTTTTCTTAATGCCACAGTTCTTTCCAAAGGCAGAGTTTGTGTGAATCGGGTGGCTCTTCCCAATGATGGATGGTGTGACAACCTTCTTAAGGGTTTGAGTCTGTTTTTCTTTTTGTTTTTAGTAGTTAGTGGTTAAGGGTACCTCAAGCAAAGCTTCACTTGGGCCTAGCACATTTTCCTTTGATCTTATGGTCAAATACAAATTGTTGCATTTAGGATGGTGAAAGTCGTGACTTTGAGACTCTTGTGTTGACAAATAATCATCAAGTATTTTTTCGGGACCATTGTGTGCTCAAATATTATCTAAGGTTGTTATGGGCCTCCGACTCTGTGTCTTTAGCAATCCCATAGCTTGTGTGGCGATAAATTGCATTGCAAGTCCAAGTCCCGAGACATTGGTCTAGAACTTGCCCTGAATGTTTATTGAGGCGAAATCCTAAGTGAATTTTGACTTGAGACACGATTATAGGCTCTCATTGGTCCAAATGATAGCTTGAACACTTTCATAACCTACCAATGATAAGATCCCTAGTCAACCCTTTTGAGCCTTAGACTTTTTTCCTTCAAGAACCATGATACAAGCCTATACCCGTTCTAAAAGAGACCCTCTCTTGGCACCCGATATTTCCTTTAGCACATGGCAAAAGTATAAGTTTGGGGGAGAGACGAGGATTGCAACAAAGTGGTAAAAAGGCACAAATATGAAGAAAAGGAAAGGCAATGAAAAAGAAAGAAAAGCAAAAAGACAAAAAGAATGTTCAATGTGAAAAAAGAATAAAAAAAGGGATTCAAGAAAAGCAATGAATGAAAGGTGTGGAAAGTTGAAAAAGGAGAAAAGGTTTGAAATGTATAAGAAAGAGTGATATTGTGTCTCTCTAACCCCTTAGAAAGAAGTGAAATGACTCAAAGAGTCAAGGGAATGTGTGCCAAATGAAATAAAAGAAGTGCTTAAGGGAAGACCTACTTAGACCAAACATTTTCTACCCTGAACCAAAAGCCTTCACCATGTCTCCACAAAATCCCAATATGATCTTGAGTTGAATGTAGCTTACATTAGTGGTGATTCACATAAGGGGAAAACATATGGTACTTAAAGCCAGACTTGTGACTTTTTCTTGAGAGAGATGAGTGAACTTCCATTGACCTCGTTTTGAGTGCCACTATTCTAAAGGTGAGGTTTGTTTAGGAAGAGTTGGGGATGTTTGAGTTTGGGTTCCACAATGACTAAAGTAATAGATAAAGTTCTTTGATGTGTTGAGTCAACTCTTGATACTCTTGTGTCGCACTTAATCCATGGTGTTTCAAGGAGTAAATGTTGTTAATAATTCA
Organism: Nicotiana tabacum; assembly: GCF_000715075.1. Lineage (NCBI taxonomy): Eukaryota > Viridiplantae > Streptophyta > Magnoliopsida > Solanales > Solanaceae > Nicotiana > Nicotiana tabacum. The sequence goes on from NC_134084.1 coordinate 92,365,319, forward strand.
TTTGTATTGAGGGCAATTGTTAGTCCCAATTGATGCTAGATGAGGTTATTTTAGGACATCTGAATTTTCTGGGATTTTCACTTGAGGGGTGGGTCTTATTTTGTTTGCTTGAGGACAAGCAAAAGCTTAAGTTTGGGGGAGTTGATAACTAGGGATTTTGCTACATTTTATACTCCTTCTTGCTTAAGTTTTGATTAGAAATGTGTACAAAATAGTCCAAAAGGCTCACAAGTTATGCTTGATTGCAGGTTTGATCAACAAAGTGACAAGACATCAAAGATCAGCTCAAAAAGGAGTGAAACTTGCACAAGTATCAAGGCAAGACAAAGCTCAAGCAAAACAAGGTCAGTGCGGTCCGCACAAGTGAGGTTCAGAGAGTATGCAACTCAGGCAAATCAGGCAATGCAGACGCATGGGATTTAATGCGGTCCGCACTAAAGTTATTGCGGTCACACTCGATTTAGTGCGGTCCGCACAACCAAGGATAGCCAATGCGGTACGCGCTCCATTTCATGTGGACCGCACTAGAGGACATCGCGGCCGCAGTCCATCTTGTGCGGTCCGCATTGCCCCAGTTCAGAGAGTTCGATTTTCAAGTCTAGAGCCTTAGTGCGGCCGTACGTGATTTTGTGCGGTCTGCACTAGCCCCGCAGGGGTATTTTTGTCCAAATTTTTTAGCTTAGTATAAATAGCGTCTTTTCCCATTTTTAGGGTCATCAGATAGTTTTAGCTGAGAGCTGCACTCGTGGGTTCGAATATTTTAGCTATTTTGGGCAATTTTATCTACATTTCAACATTGAATCTTCTTGTTTATCTTAGTAATTAATTAATATGAGTTTTTCTTCATATATTTCTTGCTTTTATTCTTTAATTATGAGTAGCTAAACCCATAAGCTAGGGTTGTGGCTCAACCCTAGTGTGGGTAATTGATGGGTCTTGTGTTTTAGGGCTAGATTGACTATGGGTGTTTGATATTTAGGCTAATTTTATGTTTAATTACTGAATTAGTGGTTGCAAACACTAGTTTGTGTTTAGTTGACTTGACCTCTTCTTGAGAGAGAGCTTGAGTCTCTGAAATTGGTCCAGCAAGGAATTGGGGCATACTCAAGAGATTGATAGCCCCAATTAAAGGGTTAAACCTCGAGAGAGTAATACCTGACTTGAACCTTGATTGCTTGTGCAAATTTGCATACCCAATTGGTCTTGAGAAAGTAAATTCGGGCAAAATCACTTGAACCACTGAGAGGTGTACAGTGGGTAAAATCGTGCAACGGTTATATCATACTCCAAAAATATGTCAATCATGCCTTAGACTCAAGTATCCGTCAAATGACCACCTAGGCGAAAGTGACTACCCTAGTGCCTTTTAAACCATTTGAACAACCCACAATATTTTACTTTTAGCTTATTCTAGTTTAATTTACAATTGTAGTTTGATAACAGTAGAAGTAAAACTAAAATCCAAAAATGTTTACAAGTGTAATTTGGAACACATACCCAACTCTAAATTAGATAGATACCCGACTCCAACATCTAGCTCTCTGTGGAAATCGATCCCGACCCTAAATCGGGTAAAAGCTGCTTCGACCCTCTCTCGCTACTCAATAGTAGTGCAGGGTAGGCTTCGATCAATCGGTGCTAAAAGGTCCAAATGGAGGTTCTCTGAAGTTTCAACCGCTGCCGTGGTGCATTTTTTGCGGTCAGCGGTAGATTACCGTTATCGCGGAGCATTTTTTGCGATCCGCAGTGGTCTCAAAGCAACAGCTTTTCTGAACTTCACAACTGCGGTCCGCGGTGCATTTACTGCGGCCGCGGTAGGTAAGAATGTGTGGGTCCCAGGGCCTGTCTATAAATAGAACCTCAAGGTCCTCTTTTACATTTTTCACTCTTTGCATTCTCAAACAACATAGACTATTGTTCACCCATGCCCTAGCTTGTACAAACACAAGAACTGAGCTTCATTTGTTTTACATTTCACATCCGGTAATTCCAATCAACCCTTAGTCTTTAATTTTGTTTTTATTTTCTTTTAAATTGATAGTTATTACTTCTTCTTCTTCCTTTTTCTTTCTATTTTGACTTTGGGTTCCATAGTGTTAATTAGATTAGGTTTCAGTTAGTTAGAAATGGTTATTAACTACCTAGGAGGATTGATAATGTGTTGATTAATGCCAAAATGCTTGAAATTTAGAAACCCTGGGTGTTGAGCCCTAATTTGACTTTCGCGGTCCGCGATTGTTTGATCGCGGTCCATGGCCATCTATGTTATGTGAGATTTTTAAGTCTTGATAACCATGGTCAGCTGTGGCATTTTCCGCTAATAGCGGTGCCTCTCCATGGCAACGATGGTTTTTTCGCGGTCCGCGAAGATAAAGTTTAGAGAGGTGCATTTGAGGGTATGTGGCCGCGGTTGATTTTCCGCAGTCCGCGGTACACTCACCATGGCCGCGCTTTTTTTCGCGGTCCACGGTGCTATTGAATCAGAGAGTGGGTAGTCTGAGTCCCACCTCTCTGCAATGCGATGCATTTTTCACGGTCCGCGGTCTACTGTTTTGTTCTTGCATAGTCAACTGATATTCTGCACTGCTTCTTCTAGCATTTGCACTAACAAATTTCAATTAATTGTACTTGCAGACAATGGTTAAATCTAGAGGAGGTGGTGACAAACAAAAGGTTAGAGCAGAGTTCTCCCGGGGTAGGGGACGAGGCATGATTAAATTGACCATAGTAGTTCGGAAAGCAATTGGAAAAACCAGGAAACCCATAAGGGTTGCAGATAGAGTTGTTTCCCATTCTGAGGGAAGTGAGTACTTGCCCTCCCGGGAGGCATCAGAGTCTGATTCAGTGCCAAAATATGTTCCAGAATTCTCGGGTAACTTAGGTTAAGAGATGATCCTACACCTCCAGCCTCCCCTACTGCTCATGCTTCAGTTCATGTTTCTTCTGATTCGTTTGAGGGCTCAGCAGAGAGCAGTGATAGTTTAGCTTCAACCTTACCTACACCTTCGTCACCTGGACAGGATGTAGATGCTGGGGTACATGATGAAGAGGGAGGGGGTGTGCCCTAACTCGGGGGTGTGGAAAGAACTAGAAACCCTGAGGTGTGAAAAAAATGGTTCGTTAGTGAGCTGGCTTATCACAAGTTCCGGGAGTGGTGGCCTATAAGGTCACTTATATATGAGCTTCAGTTCATAGAGAGGGATCTCCTACCGCACAACCCCAACGTGAAACAGCAATTCAATGAACGAGTGGGGTGGGATTACTTCACCAGCAGGGTGTCAGAGGCAAATGAGAACTTAGTCAAAGAGTTCTACGTCAATGCCTCCCACATCAAGAAGGATACCAAAGTGACTAAAGTGCGGAACTTGAAAGTGAAGTTTGATGGGAAGACAATAAATGAATACCTGAGCTTTAATGAGGAAGATGAAGCATTGTACTTGGAGAAGGTTGCACTTGATGAGGCAGCTCGTCCGTGGTTGGCATCATATCTGGCTCTCCCGGGCACGACCCTAGCATGGTTGACAACAGGGGTTCCTATCTTGAGGAAAACCCTAAACTTTGAGGCGAAGGGGTGGGAGACTTTTGTATGCAGCAAGCTGGATCCCACTACACTACAAGAAAATGGAGCTTTAACGAGGGGAAATTTGGTCGTTAAAAGTCAAATTCCGGTCGTTATAAGTCGTTAACAACCGAAAAAAATCCGGTCATCACCGGTCGTTAAAAGTCCTGACGTTAAAAGTTAACGACCGGTTTACAATCGGGTCGTTAAAGGATCTTTAGTGACGACATAATTTTCGGTCGTTAAACATACTTTTTAGCGACATGATTTTCCCCACGCTAATTTGTTATCCGGTCATTAAAAGTCTTTAATGACAACAATGTATTAAGTCAATTCAAGTGCTTTTAGTGACCGATAATCCCTTCGTTAATTGTATAATTACTTTTAACAACCAAAAATCTCTTCGTTAATAGTCATTTATCTATTTGATAAACATGTCGCTTAAGAGTTTTAATGAGCAAATATTTCTTCACTAATATGAAAATGTAATAAATATAATAAAAATTTAAATTATGTGAATAGTAATAATTATTATATGCTTTCATACACGCTCAACAATATTGGAAAATAAACCAAATACTTGATATCTTGTTAATACAAAGAACTAAAGTATCATATTTACGAGAAACCAATCCAAATTGTAAGAAACTCATCTTACTAAAACAATGAAAAATAAAAATATGATAACCCATCCAAGAGAAACTGGAAGCATAAAATGAGATGAGTTAATCATCATTTTTAATAATTCCTAAAAAGAAAAAAGAAAAATTGCAGCATATATATGTACATATGACAGTGTCAATAAAACATCGCTGACGAACTAAAAACCTCTTGTACTTCAACTTGCTCAACACTTTCTTCAAGGATATGTTCTTCAGGCTTCAAGTTTTTGATCTATTAAAATAACAAATTTATGCCACTTTAATAACAAAGAATAAACAACTAAATAAGAAAATGAACACGTTAAAGGAAAAATGAACAAATAACACCTTAAATTATCGAATGGAAAGATAGATAACCATATTCACGAGAAGTAAGTTGACTAGCCAAAGAAGTGATAAGTTCAATTAAAATCTGAAGTTTACTGCCCAAGCATCTGGGCGCGAAAGGAAACTGTTTGGTCGGGCTGCTTGCGCGTCGGCAACTGTTGCTGCGCTTTGATCAATATGATGACTTCGTTATGTCGTTATCTAGGTCAGTTAATTATCTGCCATTAAATGGAGAAGAACACCAGCTTAGGGTGTTCCCATGGACAATTGCTTACAATCCTAGAGAGGAAACTTCTATGGCGGCAGTGTGGATATCGTTGCCGAACTTATCTCCGGTTACCACCCTTGCCACCATCACCACTATTTTCACCACCTTCAGCTATACATCTTTACTATAAGCATGAAAATCAACAATTCTAGCTTACGGACTCCAAAAACGATACCAAATCCTTGGAGCAAAATATCACCAGAACTATGCCAAAAAAAACAAACCCAAAATAAAAGATCTCAGAAATGAACAACTCTACTGTAAAACTCCTGAAATGGTACCAATATTTGGAGAAAATACAACAAGAATAATGCAACAGAAACCCAAAAAAAAAAAAAAAAAATTACAGCTCATACGCTGACACCTCCCGCATAAATATTCCTAAAACAGTACAATGCTTCGAGAAATACTCAACTACAATCAGGCAAGAGAAAACAACAAAAAAAATTGATTCATAAAGCATCAAAAGTTCACAACTCAGTGAAAAACTTCAAAGATGGTACTAATGTTCTAAGTGGGCAAAATATAACAACCCAAAACAATAGTAGTTTTTATCTGGCAGAAACTATATAAAACCTCCTGGTCTTAAAGGATATGAAATCCTTCAGTAATTAATGCACTTTATTTGCACTGTGAACTTAAATTGAGTTAACCAAGTCATAAAAGAAATCATAATGTCCGCAATATGGAAGAGTTAGAGATTTATAATACGATATCCTTGTCCTAAGTCTTAAATTTGTGGTCATCTCCTAATCAAATGTCTTAGTTTACATTGAGAGCCTTCTTGTAACCAAAGAATGGATTTATATTATATATGATAGCATTTTGGGATAAGGAGATCTTTTAAATAATTTAATCTAAAACTTGTTGAAGGACTTTACAAGTGTTTTTTTATAAGTGTACACAAAAAGCTGTCAGGGACATAAAACAGTTCAAGATGCAAAAGGGTAAGTTCAGCAACTCAGCAGTGACTTCAATTTGGAAAAGTACCACAAGATCTAATTGTTTTGGAGGGGCTGAGTCAATATCCGATTTATTGGTGGTGAAGGAGAGCAGCAATACTGAAAATGAATTGAGAGTATAATGTACACTGTCTGACTATGGTGGAAAATGATGTGGTATACTACTTAGAACCTAAATCTGACAAAATACTGTCTGACTATGGTGGAAAATGATGTGGTATACTACTTAGAACCTAAATCTGACAAAATATTGTCTGACTATGGTGGAAAAAGATGTGGTATACTACTTAGAACCTAAATCTGACAAAATACTGTCTGACTATGGTGGAAAATGATGTGGTACACTATTCTTCTGGGACATTATGTTTTTCTTACTCTATTTGCTTTTTATACATCAAAGAATAAGATAAGGGATTCATTCATATTGGAGTTTATTTGAAATAAACTCCAAGGGGGGTTATGAGCAGTCCTTATACTTTGGTTGCTTTTTATTCTTATCCCAATATCTATGTAATACTTGTACGCATTTGTGATTTATTTAGAGTATACTACACCATAGTCTCTCTTGCTGATATCACTATTATCCTTTGGTTGGGTTGGGGAATATTGGAATTTAATCATGTGGGGGACCTCGTTTTAACTTTAGGAAAATTACTTTTTGTCAATCATATCAATTGCTCCTAACAGTAGTAGCTAAAGTTTCTTACTTTATGGCCTGCAAATTGTACTCTTGTCTGCGATACTTAACAGTTTCAAGTGAATAAAGATAGTGCTGGCACTGTTCAGTATGTTTCATTTGAAAGGAAATTACATTACATATCATGGTAATTACTAATCCGAGCTGATTGATCACAGTCAGTAAGTACCTAATCTACGGTATAAATTATGGTTCATTTCTTCGTCCCAGTTTTCAGATTCAGCTAGTTAGAAGAGCTTAGAATTTGTCCCCCAAATCCATTCTAAGACGTGAGCCCCTACATTTCTCTGTTTCTGTTCTTTCTTTGTGCATTTGGTTGTTGAATACTGCGTAAAAATAAGGTATTGTGGATTTACACTTAATATTCCACACGCAGCTAAAGATAATTTAATGAAATGCAAGAATATCAGTATCAAAAGTGCTTAAAATAAGCTCAAGTATAACTTAGGATTTAGATCATTGTAAACTCTGTTTCACTGGAGACCTTGAGGTACAGGAATTGAGCCTCCAAGAACTACAATCAAAGAAGTGCATGGCTCTCATAACTGAATATACTGATAAGTTTTCCCTGGCTTTCTGTATTGGGAAAAATTGTATTTAAATATAAAGGTAATGTGTCGAGACACGTAGACTGGTCAAAAGAATTACAACTAGCCAAGAGGCACGAGTTGCAACAGATACGAACAAATGGCAGAGGAAGAGGCAAGGCAGTTATTCAAATAACTCAGCACCCGTACCTATCTAAGTCATTTATGTCCGAGAATCAAAAGGAATGAATCTGACAATAGAAAAGAGTGCAGATACGTCATTTAATAGGCATTAAATGTGGAATACGTTAGAGAATTTGTATTGAATGTAATGATTATGTAACGTAGCATTCAATGTCTTTAATTACTCATAATAGCCTCATTATGATTTGGGCAAAACGTATATCTCCAAGATATCTATAAAAGGGATATATCTGATCAATTGCAAGGACACGAAATACTATTGGAATAAACTTTGGTTTACTTGTTTTTCTCTTGATTACTCTCTTGCTACCTAAATTACTTCCTTTTATACATTCTTTTGATTATCAGCAATCCGTGTTCTTCTAAATTCTAGCTTTGACTAAAATTTTATTTGTTGGTTAAACAAATTGGTTCCGTTACCGGAAAACTGATAATCTATTTTCTTTTCACTTAACTTTCCTTGTTGCATCAATTATGTCGAACAACAATGACAACACTCAAGGAAACCAAGAGAACCAACAAAATTAGGGAGATCCATAGAATATTAACACTCAAGTTCCTACTCCACAAGACTCTCCACGGCAATCTCGTGAGGGTACTCCTGGTGGGTCTCAAATAAACGAGCATGCTTAATTTGAAAATGCTGAAGCTGTTGATGAAGCTTTGCAGAAATTAATTGCTGCTCAGGTCAACAAAGCTATTGAGGCACTTGTTAACCAGTTACCTATTGCAACACCCACACCTACTACAAATAATAACACTTTGGAAAACCCTCGTTCCGGGCTTGTTAACTCAGGCAGCGGTGGAACTCCCAGTGAATAACAGGAGAGAGAACCAGGTAATGTAATTAATTCTGATTTACAAAATTTAGTACTAACCTTGCAGAAACAGCTCAAGGAGCAAAGTGAGCGCATAAAGCAGATACCCGGGGTGCCGCCCATAATCAAAGGGGTAGATATGGATAGATATTCGCAACAACCCTGGAAGCCAAGTGCTGCTCCACTCCCAATTCCAAAAAAGTTCAAAATGCCTGATATTCCAAAATATGATGGAACAACAAACCCATGAGATCATTTGACTACATTCACAACGGGCGTAAAAGGCAACGATTTGACTAAGCAGGTGATTGAATCAGTATTAGTCAAAAAATTTGGTGAAACGCTCACCAAAGGAGCGCTAACATGGTATTCTTTTTTACCCGAAAATTTTATAAATTCTTTTGCTGAGCTTGTAGATTCTTTCATCAAAGCACACTCGGGAGCTCAAAAAATAGAGAAAAGAATGGAGGATATTTTCAAAATCAAGCAAGTGGACTCAGAACTGCTTAGAGAATTCGTGGACAAATTTCAACGTGAAAGAATGATATTGTCACGTGTACCTAACAACTAGGCAGCTATAGCTTTCACAAGTAATTTGAATGAAAAAGCTCGGAAGCTACGAGGAGACTCAAAGAAATCCTTCGAGAATTCCCATCTACAACGTAGAATGATGTTTATAACAGGTATAACACGAAGCTGAGGATTAAGGAATATACTGTTCCACAATTTCAAAAAGAAGAAAAGGTAAGTTCGAGACGTACGAAGACCGAAAAAAGATCCAGTAAAAATAGGTACGAGCCTTACATGGGACGTACGGGAAAGGACTCACGGTCAAAGAAGGATAATCAAAGGTACGATCATAGATCAAGAAACAGAGAATCAGGTTCTTCATCAAGATTCAGGAACGAGCGAAACAACTATGAGTCACGAGATGATGATAGAAATTTAAAGGCGAGATTCGGTGGTTACAACTTCAACGCCATCACCTACGAGCTCGTAGCTATTTTGAGAAGCATGGGAGATAAGGTTCGATGGCCAAAGGAAATGAGATCGAATCCAAATAGGCGCAACCCTGACCATTGGTGCGAGTTTCATAATGACCACGGACATAAAACAACAGATTGCATATTTTTACAAAGTGAAGTTGATCATTATTAAAACAAGGATATCTTACTGAGTTGTTCCGTGAGAAAGGCAAGCAAGCTTACATGAAGAACATGCAGGAGCCTCCAAAACCACCTTCTCCCAAAAGAATTGTCAACGTTATAAGTGGGGGTGAAGACGTTAATGGTTTATCATATACTGCAGCTAACAAAATTTCCAAAGTAACAATTACCCAAGGGAAACGGGTGTGGCATGTTTTATAGGAAGACAACATTACATTCAATGACGCAGATGCAGATGGAGTATTAACCCCTCATAACGACGCACTGGTGATATCTTTAATTGTACATGATACTAATGTGAAATGAGTTTTGATTGATCCAGGTAGTTCCGTGAATATTATTTTGCTAAGAGTATTATGTGAGATGCAAGCTGAAGATAAAGTGATACCAAAGGCGCATACTCTATCTGGATTTGATAATTCTAGTGTCCTCACGCAAGGAGAGGTAACACTCACCATGTTCGCTGAAGGAGTTGTTAAAGATACAATGTTCCAGGTGGTAGATATGGAGATGGCTTACAACATGATTCTTGGGAGACCATAGATCCACGAAATGGATGTTGTTCCTTCAACCTTGCATCAAGTTATTAAATTTCCATCGCCATGGGAAATCTGTCAAATTCGTGAAGATCAACATACAGCCAGGGCTATCAACTCTATTGTAGATACAAGCACGAGAAATGAAGATAAATAGCAATCACAAAAGGCAGTTGAGGACACCACAACACAAACCTCAACTGAACAAGGGCAAACAGATGTAGATTCAAGGCCTGATACGATTCAAGAACCAGAAGAGAATGAAAATATCAAAACAACAATAGAGGAATTAGAGTCTGTCGTGTTATTTGCTCAATGGCATGATAAAAAAGTCTATGTTGGAGCCAATCATAGCCAAAGTATGAGAGGTAAGTTAATTGAATTTTTGAAAACTAACGTGGACTGCTTTGCTTGGTCCCACTCTGACATGACAGGAATACCACCGGAGGTGATGACTCATAAACTAAATGAAGATCCATCATACCCTCCTGTCAAGCAAAAGAAAAGAAAGCAAGGAACTTTCAAGAATCAGGTGATTCAAGAAGAAGTCCAAAAATTGCTAAAAATTGGTTCCATTCGTGAGGTAAAGTATCCTAACTGGTTAGCTAACACTGTTGTAGTTCCAAAGAAGAACAGTAAGTGGCGGGTTTGTGTAGATTACACAGATCTTAATAAAGCCTTCCCTAAAGATTCTTTTCCACTACCACACATAGATCAATTGATTGATGCAACTACAGGTCACTAACTATTAAGTTTTTTAGATATTCAGGTTATAATTAGATTAAAATGGATTCGAGAGATGAAGAAAAAACTTCATTCATAACAGACAGAGGGACATACTATTATAAAATAATGCCCTTTGGTCTAAAGAATGCAGGTGCAACGTATTAGCGGTTAGTTACCAAAATGTTTCAAGAGCATTTAGGAAAGACTATGGAGGTATATATAGATGATATGCTTGTTAAAACTCAGTATTCAAAAGATCACACTAAAATGTTTGGTGGTCCCTTAGGAAGATGTCTCGGACCTTCGCAAATGGAGTATGTAATGAAAGAAATACACGAGGGACATTGCGGGAATCACGCAGGAGGAAGGTCATTGGTAAGAATCTTAATTATGGCAGGTTATTACTGGCCTAAAATGGAAGAAGAAGCAGAAAGTTTCGTGGCCAAATGTGATAAATGTCAAAGGTATAGTAACAATATGCATAGACCTGCGAAGTTATTACATCCGGTCATTGCGCCATGGCCATTTATGAAATGGGGAATGGATATCGTGGGTCCATTACCACAAGCAAAAGGATAGGTAAAGTCTCTGCTCGTACTCATTGATTATTTTACTAAATGGGTGGAGGCAGGAGCATTAAAACAGGTGCGAGAAAAGGAAGTCAAAGATTTTATTTGGCGGAATATCATATGCTAATTCGGTGCACCAAAGGAGATCGTGTGTGATAATGGCCCTCAATTTATTGGAGCTCAAATCACGGAATTCTTTCAAAGTTGGCAAATTAAAAGGATTACGTCTACACCTTATCATCCGGTGGGTAATGGGCAAGAAGAATTAACGAACAAGGTTATTATCAATAATTTAAAGAAACGATTAGAGGAATCAAAAGGTAACTGTCCTGAAGTGTTACCCGGAGTTTTATGGGCATATCGCACAACTGGAAAAACAAGTACAGGAGAAACACCGTTTTCATTGGTTTATGGAGCTAAGGCTTTAATTCCAGTTGAGATAGGGGAACTAAGTACACGGTTCACACAGGCGACACAAGAATCTAATGATGAGGAGATGCGGGTCAATCTGGATTTACTCGAGGGGAGGAGAGAAGCTACATTAATAAGAATGGCAGCACAAAAGCAAGTCATAAAACGATATTACAACCAAAAAGCACGCCTCAGATTCTTCAAAGTGGGGGACTTCGTGCTTAAAAAGGTTTTTCAATCTATAAAGGCAGCTAACGCGGGTAAATTAAGTCCAACATGGGAAGGACCCTATAGAGTTCGTGATATTGCAGGAAAGGGAGCATATGAACTGGAGACAATGGATGGCAAGATACTACCTTCACATTGGAATGTTGTTCATTTGAAGAGATACTATTTCTATGGAATACCCATGGTCAGGTATCACCATTTTAAATTTAATTTTTGAATTGTTAAAATTTTACTAATGATTTTAGATGATAGGCAAAAAGCTAACCCGTACTAAATGATGAGTCGCGACCTGTAAGGCACACAGAATAACCTAAAATTCCTGGCCTAGGGTTACAATTATTCTGATAGAAATTCAAACGGGTTAAGCAGTCTTCATCTATAATCGCACCTCCGAGTCCCGTATGTTTTTCCTTTTGAGGAAAAGGACCAAATGAGAGAAACTATCAAGTGCTCGAGGCTTCATACTTCAACACTCAAATACTTGGGGGACTGCATAATATACACAGACATGTGTATAAAGAAGGCAAAGAAGATTGAGGAAAAATCAAGCCTAAAAGAGTCAAGTGCAGAGTAAAAATCACAAAGTCACGAGATGGAGCCACGAGCTAAGGCCAAAGAAAAACCTCACTATAGTTAGGGTAAAGGCTATGTACTAAAACGGGTTATAAGGAAAAACCCCGTGTCTATTATTCTTCTTTTGTAAATATTTGTTACAAGAAAAACAGTTGCGAGAAAGTTATAGATGTAATTCAAATATATGTAAAGTATTATTCAAAACTTGTCAAAGTTATTTCAAAGAAAAATGTGTGTTCCTATTTATTTTACCGTATGATAACACCATTATGAAGTTGAGACGTCTTCTTCATTAAGTGTCAAAATATAAAAGGGCCCTCTTCTATAAAACTCATGTTTAAATTAGTTAGTCATGAGATTAACAGAAGCATTTTCGAAGAACAAAAATGCAAATTATTCTATAAGTCCTTAAAAATAAAGGCAAGAATAAAGCAGATAGAAGTTTAAGATAATAACATGAAAAACTTCTTAATACTTAAAAACTGAAGACTAAGTACGAACTTAGTCATAAAACTATGAAATTGTTTATACAAATTGCCCCATAAAAGACTTAGGGACTTGCGTTTCCGAAACCAACCCTCAAATGAAGCTAAGGGTTTGATTACAATTGTTCAAAACAAAAACAAAATCATTCAAATGATTAAAACTGGTCACTGAGAAGTTTTTGGAACTGAAGCAGGAGCATCAATAGCAGCGGGCTCAATTTGGGCAGGTGCATCAACAGATGCGGTTCTAACTTGGCTTGTAGCAATAGGCTCGATTGGGCTTGAAAGAGTTGGGATACCCGTATCAGCTTCAACATTCACGGGAGCTTCAACCATGGTAGAAGGGAAGTCCTGAGTTTGCTGAGCTTTTCCAATGGTTTGATTGACCTTAGCTAACTCCGACTCCAGGTTGAAGTTTTCTTGGCCAGCTTCAATTAGGGTATCACGACGTGAATTCAAAAATGCCCAACTTACCTCAACAACAGATTTTTCTTCAAGGATCTCATAATCATTTTCCCAATCAGCATTCTCATTCTTTAGCTCTTCATTTTCAGCCAAGGCGGAGTTATAAGAAGCTTGAAGAGAGGCATGGGAGCTCTCTAAAGTACGCACCTTATCACCAGAGACTCGAAGGTCTTCTTGTGCTTGAGTTAAGCTTTGCATGAGCTCCCCAGCGTAAACTTATTTTTGACTCAAAAGAGCCTTCAACTCTTTGTTCTCTTCACTGGCCTTAGATAGTTGCTCTGAGAAGGAGGATTCGAGACGTTCTTTTTCTTTTTCTGCTTGGCTTGAGGAAGCTTTTACAACCACTAACTCTGAAGTTAAAGCCTGCACCTGCTGCTCTAAGTTACTCTTTCTCTCTTGTAAATCTTCCATATCAATTTGTGCACTCTCAAATTGTTCCTACCAATTGATCGCCTCCAACTGAGAATCACGTGCTATCTTCTCTGAATCACGTGCTACCTTCTCCAAGAGGGGGATTCTGTTCATCATTTCTGTGCCGATAAGATTGGCCTAAAAAGGAAGGGAAATAAGAATCCCAAAGATAAAAAAAATTTACAAAGTAAAGAAGGGAGAGAAGGAAGATACCTTCAAAGTGGCATGCACGATATCATTCATTAGAGCCAAGGAACTATGGCTCTCCAGCTTTACTTTTTCAATTGGGCCAATTAAAGGCTCCAGACATACATCTGCCTGACCTGACTTACTCAAAAGGCTGCTACCAGCAGGAACTTCAATAGTTACCCTCCTCATAGCGGCACTTCTACTTGAAGAGCCCACTTCCGTATGATGAACGATAGGAGAGGGAATTCTCCAAGGAGGAGCGGTAGAAGAAGTGAAAATAATAGAAGAAGGAACAGAAACAGCTGGGGGTGGTAAGGAAGGAATCACAGGCACGGGAGTTGAAAAAGAAGATAAGGGTATTTCATCTAAAACAGACCCTAAACTTCCACTACCAAAACCACTAATGAAAAGTTGATCAATAGACTCACGGGTATCATGAGGAGTGACGTCATCGTCAGGAATTATTACTGGGGTTTCAACAAGTTCGGTAAGAGAAACAGAAAGATGAGGGGAAACTTCAGCTTCGACATCAGAGACGATGTGTCTCCTAGCTCGTGGCCTCATCACCAGGGAGCCCCCATCTTCCTCTTCTTCAGAGTTTTTCTCTTCAACAGCTTTCCTTTTCGCAGAAGAAGAACCCAAGACTATTTCTTGGGCTCTTTCTAAAGATATACGGGTCCCCGAAGGAGTACGGTTTCCCGAAGAGACACGAGAGGCCGCAACTGCTTCAGCAGTAACTCCTCGAATAGTAAATCCTGATAAAAAGAAGGATGGGAGTTAGAGAAATAAAGAATATATATATATATATGCGTGAAAGATGAAATAAAAACTTTTACCATGAGTCTTTACTTTCCAACCATAACGGTTAGAAAGTGTTCTCCAAGATCTACCATCTATTGGTGCGGTCTTCAGCAATTTATCTACCCAACCACGGAAATTGGGAATATCCTCCACAACTCCCATGGTTGCTAAAAAAAGGGGCAAAATTAGAGAAGTTGATAAACTTGAAGAAAAAAAGGCACTAGAAGGATAAAAGACTTACGTGCAAAATTCCACTTCTTAGGGAAGGGAACGTTATCCTCACCCACTAAGCCAAGAGTGGGGGCAGCAACAAACCAGGCATACCAGCCACGATCCTTGTCATCTTCAGGGCTCACCAAAACCCTCTTACTCCTGGCCACTAGGGTAAAAATGCCATTACGGAAAAGCCTAGGGGAGTAAAGATGAATCAGGTGAGGGAAAGTAAAGGAAACATCAGCCATACTAGTTAAATGTCTCAAACAGGCAACAACCCTCCATATGATTGGGCCAATTTGACCCAAATAAACATTAAAGAAATGGCAAAATTCAAGAATGACTGGGTCAATAGCTGGTTTGAACCCTAAAGTGAAAGGGTATGTATAAACAAAAGAGAACCCAGTCAAGTAAGAAGTAATTCTCTGACTTGGATTAGGTATAATAATGGGAAAATCATTACTCCAATGGCAGTCTTTGCGAACTACAGGAGTTAAAATTTCTGTAATTTGAGTAGGGTAAGCATCAACACGATCTAAAGCGGGTTTCTAAGAGATTCCCTATCATGGTAAAAAGATAGTTCTGTAGGGACTATCTCCTCTACGCTCACGTAATGGTTCAGAAGGTTCTTTATCCCTAGAAGAAGATTTGTGAGAAAAGGAACCTCTGGTTTTAGAAGAAGGACCAGAACTAGGAGAAGGTATAGACGAACCACCACCACGAATAGACCCTAAGCTACAAAGCCTACCTCCCCTTTTATGCCTAATGGGGGCATTGGGGAAGGTATCAACAATGGAAACTCTCCTAGGGTTAGGGTTTGGTGAAGACATGGCAAAGAAGAATAATGTGAGGAAGAAGTTAACTGAGATTTGAGGAATTAAGTGTTCAATAAGCTTTATGTGGTAAAAGACAAGGAAAGAAGTTATATTTATATTAATAAGCAACCACCAAAGGTAAAAGTGCAGTGATGGAAGGACCATAATAATGATAACTGGCACTTTGTGAATAGTGGAGTCGTAAAAAAGCCTTGAAAAGGGCTGCAAAACTGCAGAACCAATGGAAAAATGACATGTGTACGGAGCATTAAATGGAAGCGACAACTGAAGCGTCAATTTTGTCATAGCATTAATGGTTACAAAAATTCTCTTTTAATGAAATCCACTTCTCAAATATTCAACTGATGAATAAATGGAAAGTGGGTGGACTATCTGTATTGGAAAAAATTGTATTTAAATATAAAGGTGACGTGTCGAGACATGCAGACTGGTCAAATGGTCAAAGAATTACAACTAGCCAAGAGGCACGAGTTGCAATAGATACGAGCAAATGGCAGAAGAAGAGGCATAGACAATTATTCAAATAACTCAGCGCCTGTACCTATCTAAGTCATTTATGTCAGAGAATCAAAAGGAATGAATCTGACAATAGAAAAGAGTGCAGATACGGCATTTAATAGGCATTAAATGTGGAATACGTTAGAGAATTTGTATTGAATGTAATGATTATATAACGTAGCATTCAATGTCTTTAATTACTCATAATAGCCTCATTATGATTTGGGCCAAACTTATATCTCCAAGATATCTATAAAAGGGAGATATCTGATCAATTGTAAGGACACGAAACACTATTGGAATAAACTTTGGTTTACTTGTTTTTCTCTTGATTACTCTCTCGCTGCCTAAATTACTTCCTTTTATACATTCTTTTGATTATCAGTAACCTGTGTTCTTCTAAATTCTAGCTTTGACTAAAATTTCATTTTTTGGTTAAACACTTTTAAGCGCAGAGGTTAAACTTTTGGACCATGTTAAGTTATGTTTGCTATTCCTGAAATTAAGCTAATTCCAAAATAATGGATTTTAACTTTTCCTTGGTTTGGGTATGGCCACAATATCTCAAGCAAATTCTACAAATAAGGTACCGGTTTCTAAGGAGCAATTAACTGTTACAAGTGAGTTCTTGTTCAATCATAAGATATGGGCTTATTAAGTAGAAGAGGATGAATAAGATGAGATGGAAAACGACAACTAGCATGGCATGTTAGAGTAAAATAGGATTTTCAATGTACTAACCCGTTATATGATTCAATCTATTGATCACTTAAAGGTGGTGATGAAGGCTGATCAAATACTATCTTTTCAAGTTGTACGTATTTACTCCCTAGCTCATCATATTTACTCTCTAGCCCTTCCAAATGTCCTTTTAGCCATTCATTTTCTTTTATAGTAGCATTCAGATTTTCCAACAATGCAACTTTAGAGGAATTACCACCTTTCAACTCCTTAGCGGTTATCCCACCACCAAATCCAACTACATGACTCTTTTATTGAGGTCCGAAGCACCTTTCTACAACCTCAATGTTTGTAAGAGACGATCAGATTACACCAATTCTTTTATTTTATCCTATAAAGTAAAAACTTATTTAATTAAAATAATACAACACAATAAATAAAAAATATAAATTGAAATTTATCAATAAACATACATATTTCTCACTGGTTTCAGGTTCGACAAGCTTGTTGTTCTTCTTACGAGTCTCAAAAAAAAATAGTCGCCACATCTGGTGGTTAACCATCTTTACCTCCTTTCACATTACAATAAACAAGTCAAAGAAATCTTTGTAACAAAGATGACGTTTCTTAATAGAATTATAAGATTTACTCACCATTTCATAAATGATCTCCCTAATTGGTTTACTACCCGTACGATGAAGCATACTCAACTTAGACCTATTGAGCGAGTTTCTTGTACTTGTCTCCTAAATTAACAATATACCGGCAAAATTTTGGTTAGCCACTTAATATTAACACAATGTTAATAAATAGCTATGAAATCATACCTTAAATTTTTCAGTAAAAAAATGTTCCTTGACCAGCCATACCCAATCACTCTTGTCTACTCCCTTTGGCACATCTTTTATAGCATAACGGAATGGCTTAGACTTAATATTCTTGTGCATCGTTCCTCTCCAATTGTTCCATAACTTTCTCATATGTTTCAAGACATTATCTCGTTGATCATTTATGTCATCACTGTCAAATTTGTCCTACAATAGTTAACAAATATCATTAAATATGAAATAACAATAACAACAACAACAACATACACAGTGTAGTCCCTTGAAAGACATATGAAAAAAAAAGCCCAACTTCCCACATTGTACAAAAAGAAGAAGAAACCGAGTTAGCATATTGTATTAACAAGTAGAGATGGAGAAGGCAAATCAAGAAAGTAATGTTTTAAATTTTTACCGTAACAACTTCCCACATGTGTTGTAGCTTATATTCTTCGATGTCTGCCCACGAGTGTACACACAATGGGCACATATTACGATCACGGGCCAATATACCTAAGTGTCTCGTAAATGAGGCATGATGCTGCCCAACAACCCTATTATTGTAGAAAGTGACACACAACTTTTCTCCAGCTTTGAGTCTTGCAACTTTTTTACACCTATTCGTTCGTCTCACTTTTTTTACCATTTCAGATTCACATGACCCTACAAATTTCAATTTAACCCAAATATAAAAATAGATCTTCTACAATAACAACAAAAAAATCTTATAGTTTGAGATAATAAAATACTTATTTCACTTCTCTGCGCGCCCTGTATCTCTTCTTCTTCATGAGGAAAAAGAGTATCACCTTCAAATATTTGATCAAAACCAGGAGGTGCAACATTTTCTTCAACTCTGAGTCCTGCACCTTTTTTATACCTATTCATTCCTCTCACCTTCTTTACCTTTTCAGATTCACAAAGCCCTGCAAATTTCAATTTAACCCAAATATAAAAATAGATCTTGTACAATAACAACAAAAAAATCTTATAGCTTGAGATAATAAAATACTTATTTCATTCTCTGCGCGCCCTGCATCTCTTCTTCTTCATGAGGAAAAAGAGTATCACCTTCAAATATTTGATCAAAACCAGGAGGCGCAACATTTTCTCCAACTCTGAGTCCTGCACCTTTTTTATACCTATTAATTCCCCTTACCTTTTTTACCTTTTCAGATTCACAAAGCCCAGCAAATTCCAATTTAACTTAAATATAAAAATAGATCTTGTACAATAACAAGAAAAAAATCTTATAGCTTGAGATAATAAAATACTTTCACTTCTCTAAGTACCCTGCATCTCTTCTTCTTCATGAGGAAAAAGATCAGTATTACTTTCAAATATTTGACCAAAGCTAGGAGGCGCAACATTTTCTCCAACTTTGAGTCCTGCAACATTTTTACACCAATTCCTTCCTCTCAGTTTTTTTACCTTTTCAGATTCACAAAACCCTGCAAATTCCAATTTAACTCAAATATAAAAATAGTCCTTATACAATAACAACAAAAAAATCTTATGGCTTAAGATAATAAAATACTTATTTCACTTCTATGAGTGCCCTGCATCTCTTCTTCTTCATGAGGAAAAAGAACAGTATCACCTTCAAATGTTTGATCAAAACTAGGAGGCGCTACATTTTCTCCAACTTTGAGTCCTGCAATATTTTTACACCAATTCGTTCCTCTCAGTTTTTTTAGCTTTTCACATTCACAAAGCCCTACAAATTTTAATTTAACTCAAATATAAAAATAGTCCTTATACAATAACAAAAAAAAAATCTTATAGCTTGTGATAATAAAATACTTATTTCACTTCTCTGAGTGCCCAGCATCTCTTCTTCTTCATGAGGAAAAAGAGTATCACCTTCAAATGTTTGATCAAAACTACGAGGCGCTACATTTTCTCCAACTTTGAGTCCTGCAACATTTTTATACCATTCGTTCCTTTCAGTTTTTTTACCTTTTCAAATTCACAAAGCCCTGCAAATTCCAATTTAAGTCAAATATAAAAATAGTTCTTATACAAAACAATGAAAATATCTTATAGTTTGAGATAAAAAAAATATGTATTTCACTTCTCCGAGTGTCCTGCATCTCTTCTTCATCATGAGGAAAAAGAGTATCACCTTCAAGTATTTGATCAAAACCAAAAGGTGCAAGACTATCATTATGAGTTAGGTTATTCATATCAGAAGCTAATACATTAAAAGCTTTACTTTTGCCAATAAAACCACGTTGTTCAGCATTTACTCTTACAGAACCCAATGCTCTGAAGCTCTGTCCTCACCCCCTTTGCTAAGGTACCAGGTGGAACGTACACATGCTTAACAGTCTTCGAACTTGATTCCATTTTAGACTTCTGATATTTTGATGGATTCATGTCAACCTAGCACAAAAAGAAATTGAGTAACAAATGTCTATAATGTCAGTATTATCATATATGAACATATGAAGGTCTTTGAAAGAAGCTAGGAAGTTACATGGCCATAGACAACATTAATAAAGATAATTTAGAAGAAAAAAATGACGGATAGAAACCTGGAGATAACCAAATATTTAGCAAGTCATATTCATTATATAATAACATATATCAGTTAATATAGTTTTAGAATCTTTTCCTGAACTTTTAAATCAAATGGAATCCAGTACGACACTTCCCTCATCACAAGTGAGTTGCCTAATTAAATAAAGGATTTGATAAATATCCAAACCTTCATGAGTTCTTTTCTTTTTCAGTTGTGAAAAATGATCTAACTCCTCTAAATCATCAATATTTTCGTGCAAAACCTCAAAAGTATCACGAGGTTGAACTTTTCGTACAACATGCCAACCTTTATTGGAAAGATCGTCAACGTAAAAAACTTGTGATGCTTGGTTGGCTAATACAAGAGGCTCTGTTGTTTTCAAAATCGATGGCGGTTAACACTTACAAAGCCATATTCATATATTTTTACTCCCTTTTCTTGGTCATACACATCAAACCACGTACATCGAAATAAAGCTATTCTTCCTCCACCAATAAATTGCAATTCTAGTATATCTGTTAGTTCTCCATAGTAATCAATGTTCTTATTCTCTTCATCTGTCTCTCCAACTACAACCACCCCGCAGTTCTGAGTTCTCAAACCTTTTTCATAATCTTTCACGCGAAATCTATATCCATTAATAAGGTAGCTTCGATGACTTGTCACGTATGGCATGGGACCATGTGACAATGAGAGCAAATCTGTCATTTTTTTACTATCATTGCATTTGTGTAATCCTGCAACCTATCAAGATCAAGCATATAGTTTAGCAAATAATATTTACATACTTGGTTTGAAAAATATTAATATTAACTAGTACTCACCTTTTCTTTTAACCAACCAATGAATTGCCTATCAGAATTTTCTTGAGAGGTATCAACTGGAGTTAGTGAAAAGTCTATACTAAAAATTAAAGCATAATAACATGTTATTTTAATGAAAAAAATAGAAAAGGTACATAAAAGTAAATTATTGAAACAAGTCATTACTTACTCGAAAAATGGTTGAATTTCATCACAATTCTTCAAAATATAAATATGTGCTTGCTCCAGTTCATTTGAATCAAGTTTGTGTGGTTTGTCACCTCTTAAAGCTCTTCCGGGATGATAAAAAATTGTTAAACCTCCATCAGATTCTATAATACCACCATCATAATTTTATTCAAGGCGATTAAACTTTGTTTCCATTGTATGTATATATCTTGAACATAAGGTCATACATTTAGTTGCTAAATATCGCTCTGCAATAGAACCTTCTGTGCAAGCCCTATTACGAATAAATGGTTTCATAAAGTAAATATATCGATCCATTGGATACATCCATCGATATTGAGAAGGTCCAACAATCTTAGCTTTATTAGCTAAATGAATTGGCAAGTGCTCCATGACATCAAAAAATGTAGGCCGGAAGATTTTTTCTAGCTTGCACTCAGTTATTGGGATTTGGGCATCTATCTGCTCTAATTCATCCACACTTAAACGTTTTGATCCAAGTTTGTTGAAAAACAAAGACAACTCAATAAGTGGTTCACACACAGATTTGCATAGCATGCCCCGTAGAGCAAGTGGGAGTAAATATTGTAGAAGAATATGGTAATCATGACTTTTTAAACCTGAAATTTTGCGATCTTTAAGGTTGACACACTGGGAAATATTTGATGAAAATCCATCTGGGACCTTTAAGTTCTTCAAGAAACTGAAAAACCTGTGCTTCTCTTCAGGAGATAATGTGTAACATTCCGTTGGTAAATCATATTTATCCCCAATTTTTATTCGATGCAATTCTTTCCTAATGTTCATTGCTTGCAAATCCAACCGAGTGTTTATGGTATCTTTGGTTTTTCCTTTGATATTTAAGATTGTCCCCAAAATATTATCACATATATTTTTCTCAATGTGCATTACATCTAAGTTATGCCGCAATAAAAGAGTTTTTCAATATGGGAGATCAAAGAAAATACTCTTCTTATTCCAATTATTACCCCTACTCTCATGTGATATTTTAATCTTCTTCTTTGTATCCTTTGTTAGTTGTAACCCATCTAAATCAGCCACTTGATCAATTATATCATCACCAGACAAATATTTTGGTGGTAATCTTTTCTCCTTAGTGCCATCAAATGATGCTTTATCATTCCTCCATTTTGTGATTAAGAGGAAGAAAGCGTCTATGGCCCATATAGCACTGTTTTTTACAATTTTGTAACCTAATTGAGTGAGTTTCTTTATTGCAGCATGGGCACGCTAGTTTTCCCTTTGTACTCCATTCAGACAAATTTGCATAAGCGGGAAAGTCATTAATGGTCCACAATAAAGATGCATGTAACACAAAGTTTTGTTTAGTTGACGCATCAAAGGTGTCCACTCTAGATTCCCACAATTCCTTTAATTCCTCTATCAAAGGCTGGAGATAGACATCAATAGCATCTCCAGGACTCTCAGGATCAGGAATAATCATTGACAAAATAAAATTTTCTTTCTTCATGCATAGCCAAGGTTGTAAATTATAAGGAATAATTACCACAGGTTAAATGCTATATGGAGTTTTAGAATTTCCAAATGCTTGAAAACCATCGCTAGCAAGTCCAAGTCGAATATTACGAGGCTCGGATGCAAAAGATTGATGAAGTTCATCAAACGTTTTCCATGTTATTAAATCAGCTGGGTGCCTCATTATTCCATCATCAAATCTTTTGTCATGGTGCCATCTCATCAGAGTAGATATTTTCGAGGACATAAATAATCTTTGAAGTCTTGGCTTTAGAGAAAAATAATGTAAAATCTTGTATGGTATCTTTTTCCCACTTTTAAATTTGGTTTCCCCGCTACGTTTATCCTCCTTCCATCTAGATGCACCACAAACTTCGCAAGACTCAAGAGACTTATCATCATTCTAGTATAACATACAATCATTCTTACATGCATCAATCTTCTTGTAAGAAAGCCCTAGGTGACGAATTACCTTCTTTGCTTTGTAATATGAATCTAGCAAGTTTAATCCATCTGGCAATAAGTCTTCCTTCAAGAGCTTCAACAATATTGTAAATGATGCGTTACTCCAATTACCAATACTTTTGATATGAAGCAACTTTACCAAAGTAGAAAGTTTAGAAACTTTTGAATCTTGGTACAATGGTTGCTCAAAATCTTTTAAGATCCTATAGAATCTTTTTGCTTCAATATTTGGTTCCTCCTCAAACTTCCCATCACCATCATTGTTTATATTATCTCCTTCAAAAGTGGGATATAAATCTCTTAAAATTTCATGTAATTCATCCCCACCATCACCCTCTTCATTAATCTTATCACCTACAAATTCATAATCAGAAGAAGACTCACCTAATCTCTCCTCATGGTGATACCAAAGGATATAATTTTGGACTATTCCATGTACTATTAAATGTGATCTAACCAGCTCGTGTGTTCCTGAAATTGCATTACAACATTTGACGCATGGACAACGTATTTCGCGTGTTTCTCCCAATATTTTAAAAGCATAATCCAGAAAGTTCTCCACCCCAAGTATGTAAGTGTTATCAAGTCGATCATGAATAAGTTCCATCCATTGCTTATCAGGTATCATAATCTGGTGTATACACGAAATTGATATACATATATAGTCAACCAAAAATTATTAGTAGGGCAATGAACAAGAAATGAACATAAGCCTTTCGAAGATTATTTTTATAATATGTTTGAATAATTTCTCACATCCACCATTTCACTGACCTATATCCCATGTAACAGCCTTAATTTTTACAATAAAGGATGAATAAATATGTTAAATTTTTAGTACTTTTGAAAATTGAGAATATTTTTTGTAAGGATTTTATAAATAATCTACAAATCAGGGAAACTAAAAAAAATCACTCTGCGTTGATGCTCTTATAGTGTGATTGTTGATTAAAAAAATAGTGTTATTTCAGGAAACAAAATAACCAATCAAGGAAAAGAATGTGAAAGAATTTTAAGTGAACAACTAAAAATTCAAGTAGAGAAACTGAAAAATTCAGAGTGAGTATCTCAGTTAAGTACATATCGAGTGAAAGCAACAGATAATGAATATGACATTAGTGTAATCTATTTGCACAACTAAGACTGAGTCACTAATACTGAAATGTCAAACCAAATATACCAAATCTTTCGGATAAAGTTCAATATCACTAACTGAATTAGCTGAATTGATATTAGAAACATACAAATCCAAGTTTCTCCAAACCATGTTCCTCCTCCTTAATGTCCAATTTCACACAAAGAGTTCAAAGCTTTATGTTATTTCATTTCAGTCAAGCCAAATGCTCTTTTCTCAAATAAAAAGTTTTAGCAAGCTTAATGTTCTTCAAATCTACATTTGTTCTTTCCCAAACAAGATTTATATATAAATATTTTTTATATCGTCAGTAAAAATAAGCTTAAACTCCACATCTGTTTTTCACATCAGTGGCAGCTACAAAAGTGTGGACTTATTTTCTAACAAACGCAGGAATCAGTATGGAGAGTTTGACACTACACCAGGCAATAGTCAAGTGTTGGACAGCAAAAGTTATACCACGACTGCAGCCTATTCTACAAGCATTACCTGCGATCATCGTGTGGGAGCTATGGAAAAGAAGGAACAGTCAGAAATATGGAGAGGTGGTTAGAATCAGTAGAGTGATACATCAAATTTCGACTACCTTACAATCTCTTGTCAAACTAAGAAAGCCTAGTATGCAAAATGTGCCTCACAAATGGCCTGAATTAATACAAAACTTGAGCAATATACTCCAGCTTTGAAAGTAACAAAAGTTATATGGGAGTTTCCTACTGGAGGATGGATTAAGGTGAATACTGATGGTGCGAGTAGGGGTGATTCTGGAAGGAGTTCCATAGGCTATGTGTTAAGAGATGAAGAGGGAGATGTAATTTTTGCAGCAGGAAGGGAGATAACACAGACTACAAATAATGAGGCAGAGGCTATTGCAATTTTGGATGCTATGAGATACTGTGTTACCCATCGAGTAACACATGTTATGTTGCAGACAGATTCTATGCTCCTAAATAATGTATTACAAGGAAAGTGGTTAGCTCCTTGGAATCTGAATGAGTATATTGAGGAGATCAAAATGCTAATGGAGGAATGCGAGGTTCAAGTGTCTCATATTTTGAGGGAAGGCAATTGCCTAGCAGATCATTTAGCCAACCATTCACGGGATAGTGGGGATTTTGAGGCTCATGGATTTGCACAGCTTGACGCACAAGGTCGAAGAATTGTGAATGCAGATAAATTACAATGTCCTTATTTGAGAGTGAAGGCTGCCAAGAGCTAAAGAAGAACCAGATGGATGCCAAAGGGAAGGAAGGAGATCAATGGGAATACTGGGATCAAATCTGCATAGAGGAGATCAAAGTACACTATTTTTTCACTAACATTGTTTTCTTTTTTGCAGGGATCGGTGCTGTAAACACTTCTCACCAACTGACTGAACTTCTATGGGTGGTATTAGCACTATGTGCTCATTCCCATATGGTAAAGTCAGGGGTGAGCTCAAGCAAGAATATATGGATAGGCTCCAGTGGTTTATGGAATCGAACAACTGATATAACATGGAATTTGCACCACTGGAGATACGCGAGAAAGCTGCCCAGAATTTTGCTACATGGCAAGGTCTTTTTTTGGCATCAGAGAGTGATGAAGGTATTGGGAATAAATCTCAGTACATCCAAAGGATGGTGCCATACAATAAATACAACAACACACAGATGGAGCATAAGGATTTTTGGAAGCACATGGGGTTATCATGCTCAAATCCATATGGAGGAAAGAAATATAGAAGAGAAGACAAATGGAATTTACACAAGTGAACGCCATATTTCTGAGGGTGATTCATCTAGGGAGTACACATGGCTTCACCATGATCAAATCCGTTCGGAGGAGAGCATGGTGATGAATTTATTCACTAACATTGTGTTCTTTTTTGCAGGGAATGTTACTGTGTCTATGCCCTACACTTTGATGAAATTTCAGTTGGTGGTATTAGTGCTATGCACTCATTCCACTGGAAGGAAGTTAAAGTTAGGCACAAGCATAGAAGCGAGAAGGAGTACTTTGCTGCCCGGAAATAATATGCTAAGCAGGTACTTTTGGAAAGCTAAAACATACGAGCAAAGGAGGTGTTTGGAGTGGACAACCAAATGCAAGTTAACACCTCAATTGCACAGGAAGGGAAGCACCTAAGTTTAGGCAATGAGCAGCTATGGGCCACATACGAATCTGTCTTCAAAATGGACTGGTTCAATCACAACTGGTGCAAAGATGAAGATAGTAAGCAGATGGGAGATGGTGCTTTTTTATGGATCAGCTTAATTTTCAACGGGACTCCAATAACACATACAGGGAGCCAGGCAAGGTCAGTGCAGAACTACTATGTAATGTTGGAAATCACAGCAGCTACTGGAGAAGACAAAAATAAACAACACAAGGACAAGAGGGGTTGCTCCGATGGTAAGCAACCCCACTTCCAACTGAGAGGTTGTGAGTTCGAGTCTCCCAAGAGCAAGGTGGGAAGTTCTTGGAGGGAAAGATGCCGGTGGTCTATTTGGAAACAGTCTCTACCCTAGGGTAGGGGTAAGGTCTGCGTACACACTACCCTCCCCAGACTCCACTAAATGGGATTACACTGGGTTGTTGTTGTTGTTGTAAGGACTATGAGGAAAACAGAATGTCCTGCCTCCTCAGTTTAGGCAGGCATATTTTGTACATCGATCTAATGGTCTTTTAGGCAGGAAATGACAATGGTGTCATGCCCTATCCTTTGCCTAATTCTCAGTTGGTGGTATTAGTACTTTGTACTCATTCCAACGGGAGTGAAGCTGGGGTAGACACAAGCGTTACAATATATTTCCACTGGAATTGGCTAGGTTTCTGTAGCATTAGGAGGGAGTTTTGGCATGGCATTTTTCAGGTACAATGCTCTATCATGTCAAGAAAGGCAATCAACCTAGCAAACAGATGCACAACACAAGAATCGAAGGGTTGCCAAATTCATAACTGGCACATATTCACCAGCCTTTGGACGAGGAAGTGCTTTTCAGATGGTCATACAGGAAAATGGCAATGCAGAAATTGGAGCAGCTCATCAGTGTCATCAGGTAGAAGACAAAACGAGCACAATCTGGGAATAGCACTACAAGATCAGCAAATGATTATGCTCGAAATATGGACATCAAAATGCAACAAATTCATGACTATTGGGTGCTGGACAGTGATATATACGGCAGAACATTGTTTGGTTTTTAAATTTGCATTTAACAGTGCAAGAAATTCAGACCAAACAACTACACCGAATTACTTCTTTGCAGGATACAAAGGCAAACAAATGGTGAGGGGCAGGAACGTGAAGGAGTTAATGCAAGAAAGGTTTAAGCCGAAATGCACACGCTTTTGTACCATCAGGGCAGCAGCAAATAGCAACAGTTGGCTTGAGGAATAGCTCTAATTCTAAGATGGGCCAAAGAAGATAGGTATGGGAGATGGAACATTAAACAATATAGCTGGAGAGGACCGGACAGTTGTTGCTCAATCACCTGCTAATCAGCAGCAAGCAGTGACGCATCGATCGCCTAAAAATAGGAGATCTCCATGTCTGAAAGACCAGGTCATAACATCAAAGAATATAGAGTTTTCTAACTCGTTTGAAGCATTGCTCAATGAGCATGATCATGTGATGAATGAGGAGGGAAAGAATGTGCAGCAAGTTGTGACGACCCGGCCGGTCGTCTTAAGAATTTACGCCCTGATCCCCTATTAAGTTCTTTCCCCGAGTTTATTTCTGCTATTTTGATTTTCCGGGACGTTCGGTTTTGAGTTTTGGAGAGTTTTGGGACACTTAATCCCTAAATGGGAGCTTAAGTGTTGGAAAGTTGATCGTAGACGGAACAGTGTGAAGACGACCTCTGAATGGAAATCCGATGGTTCCGTTAGCTCCGTTGGGTGATTTAGGGTTTAGGAGCGTATTCGGATTATGTTTTGGAGGTTCGTAGCTAATTTAGGCTTGAAATGCCGAAAGTTGAATTTTTGAAGTTTCCGGTCCGATAGTGAGATTTTGATCCGAGGGTCGGAATGGAATTCCGGAAGTTGGAGTAGCTCCGTAGTGTTTGACGTGTGTGCAAAATTTCAGGTCATTCGGACGAGGTTTGATAGTCTTTTTGATCGAAAGTGTATTCTTAGAGTTTTTGGAATTCTTAGGCTTGAATCCGACGAAAATAGGTGTTTTGATGTTGTTTTGAGTGTTTCGAAGGTTGGAATAAGTTTGAATGATGTTTTAGGATTGGTTGGTATGTTTGGTTGAGGTCCCGGAGGCCTCGGGATGAATTCAAATGGTTGACGGAAAGATTTTGGAGTTCGAGTTGCAGCTTCAGCTGCTGGTTCTGTCATAACCGCACCTGCGGTTGGGGTTCTGCAGGTGCGGCGCCGCAGAAGCGGCTCAGAGGTCACAGAAGCGGATTGAGGCGAGAAGGGAGTCGACCGCAGATGCGGTCAGGTAACCGCAGAAGCGGCACCGCATCTGCGGTAAGGTAGTCGCAGGTGCGGAAGTCCCTCTTTAATGAAATGTTGCAGGTGCGACCTTGGCTCCGCAGAAGCGGGACCGCAGGGCCGCAAATGTGGGGCAGAACATATAAATTCTTGCCTTCGCGAAATTTAGCCATTTTTCATCTTTTCAAAACGGGAAGAAGCTTGGGGAGCACTTTTCAAGAGGGATTTTCAGAGGAGTTCATTGGGGTAAGGTCTTTGGTCCCTAAACTCGTTATTGGAGTGATTTTTATCAATTTAAGCATGAAAAATTAAGGAAAATCAGTGGTAATTGGGGGGGTTAGGGCTTGTCTAATTGGAGACCTTTGAGTGATAATTTAAGGGACAAATCGAGGTCCGATTTTGGTACTTTTGGTATGACTGAACTCGTGAGAGTGCGAGGTTTCTGAAAATATAAATTTTACCCGATTCTGAGATGTGGGACCGAGGGGCGTTTTGGTCATTTTAAATAATTTCGTGTATTAGCTTAGAATTTAATTGTAGAATCGGTTACTTGAAGTGCTATTTACATTATGCAATTGAATTGAATAGATTTGAGTCATTTGGAGTCGAGTACTCGTGGCAAGAACGTGGTTTCGAGTTGATTTTGAGCCGGTTCGAGGTAAGTGGCTTGTCTAACCTTGTGTGGGGGACCTTCCCCTTAGGATTGGTATATTTGGTAATTGAAATGCCTTGTACGTGAGGTGACGAGTGTGTACTTGTGCTAATTGTTGCAAATCCGGTTTTCTTTAAGTAATTAATAGTATGTTTCCTTTCCTATTTTTATCACTTGCATTATTAAGCCTATTGTTAGCTTAGGAGAGCATGTCTAAGTGACTTAATTACCTTATTTGCTCAACCTACCTTACTTGAATTCTGTGCAACATGCTAGGCTAGAATCACTTGTTGCCTTAATATGAAGTCTTGCCATTTCTATATATTTTCCTGTTGCTGCTGTATATTTATTTTGGGACTACGGATGTGGGGTTCCGGTAGCTCCCCCTTGTCTGTTTATTTTGGGACTACGGATGTGGGATTCCGGTAGATCCCCCTGCACAGTTATATGGAACTACGGAAATGCACCCGGTAGATTCCCCCAGTACTGGGTATTTATATTTGGGACTATGGAATGGGATTCCGGTAGATCCCTACGCACTATGAGTTGGACTACGGGACGGGATCCCGGGAGATCCATTAGATATGTACATATGGGACTACAGGACGGTATCCTGGGAGACCCCCAATTGTTATTATTGGTGCTGAGCTGTATTTCCTTTCCGTGTTTACCTTGTTTTTGTATAGTTGCTGTTGTCTGTACATCTTGTGTTATTTTACTGTTGTGCTTATTTATATTGTTCTATTCTAAACTGTTGATCTTTATATTTTATTTAACCTCAGTAGGGCCCTGACCTTCCTCGTCCCTACCCAACCGAGGTTAGGCTTGGCACTTACTTAGTACCGTTATGGTGTACTCATGTCCCTTCTGTACATGTTTTTCATGTACAGATCCAGGTACCGCTACTCAGGCCTACCATCCTTGAGGGAGGCGAATACTCTAGAGACTTCGAGGTACATCTGTCGCGTTCATAGACCGAGAAGTCCCTTTTTATTCTAGCTGCTAAACATTGCCCTTCTGTATTTTCTTGTTTGTTAGATATTCTTGGGTTAGACTGTTAGATATTCTAAAGGCTTGTGGTTCCGTGAGTTTCCGGGTTTTGGGATAGTGTACTTGGTTCCGAGAAATGTTGTGTTGTGTATGCCGAGCGGCACTTTTTAACACTGTTTTTATCACTCTTCATTCTGCTTTAATTTATTTATATTCCGAATTTTGGTTATCTTCCGCAATTTAGGCTTACCTAGTTGTAGAGGACTAGGTGTCGTCATGATGGTTCACGGAGGGCGAACCAGGGTCGTGACAAGTTGGTATTAGAGCTCTAGGTTCATAGGAGTCATGGATCATAAGCCGGTTTATTAGAGTCTTGCTGATCGGTACGGAGACGTCTGTGCTTATCTACGAGAGGCTATGTAACTATTAGAAAAATTCCACTTCATTTGATTTCCTTGTCATGTGATATTTTGACATCACAATTCTAAACTTCTGTCTTCTATTCTCTCACAGATGGTAAGGACACGTGTTACCCGAGATGATCAGGCACCCGCGCCCCCTACTACAGCCGTTAGAGGCCAGGGTTGGGGTAGAGGCCGAGGACGTGCACGTGGTGCAGCCAGAGCACCTGTGCAAGCTGCCGCCGAGGTACCACCAGCAGTTCCAACCAGAGTCCAGGAACCTGACATGCCTACTGCTACTACTACTCCAGCTCTTCAGGAGACTCTGGCACAGTTCATGAGCATGTACACCACTCTGGCTCAGGCAGGGTTGCTTCCCCTTGCTGCAGCTACATCTCAGGTCAAGGGAGGAGCACAGACTCTCGCCGCCCGTACTCCTGAGCAGCGAGTGCATGTTGAGCAGGTCCCTGATATTATTCATGTACCGCCTGCAGTGCCAGTTCATCCCGAGGATAGGTCAGCGGCTTCCGAGGAGGAGCAGTTGAGGCTTCAGAGGTTCAAGAGGTACAAGCCTCCTATATTTAGCGGTCTAGCATCGGAGGATGCTCTGTCATTTCTAGATGAGAGTTATCGCATTCTCCGTACCATGGGTATATCAGGATCGAACGGGGTTTCCTTCACTACTTTCTAGCTTCCAAGAGCCGCCTTTGAGTGGTGGCTCACCTATGAGTTAGATAGTCCGGATGAGGCTGCTTCACTGTCTTGGACTTAGTTTTCAGATTTGTTCCTGAGAGAGTATGTCCCTAGGAGCCTCAGAGACATATGGCGTGCAGAGTTTGACCATTTGCGCTAGGGTACTATGACTATCTCAGAGTATGCTGTCGATTACACCAGTTAGGCTAGGCATGCACCAGCCTTGGTTTCTACTATTCGCGAGAGGGTTCGTCGGTTTATTGAGGGCCTTATTCCTAGCATCAGGTCTAGAATGGCTCGTAAGTTAGAGATGGATATTTCTTATTAGCATGTCGTGAGCATTGCTAGGAGGATTGAGGGTATGCATGCTAGGGAGAGAGAGGAGAGGAAGGCCAAGAGGTCTCGAGAGTCGGGCCATTTCTCTGGTGCCCGTGCCCCAGCAGCAGGTCGTCATGGTAGGGGTTATATGAGTCGCCCTGCTCATTTAGCTCTTCCAGTAGATAGTGGTATTCCGGCTCCTCTTAGACCTCAGGAGCCTTATTATACACCACTAGTATCTAGCGCGCCTCCTACGCGGGGTACTTTCAGATGTCAGTCCAACAGACCTGGCCCGAGCCAGTCAAAGCCACCACGTCCTCCTAAAGATTGTTTTGAGTGTGGTGACACACGTCATATGGTGAGGGATTGACCCAAACTTGGGAGGGGTGCACCTCCACACACTTCTCAGCCACAGCGTGCCCCGCAGAGTTCTCAAGCTATTGTTATAGCTCCAGTAGCTACCCCACCTGCACCGCCAGCCAGAGGTGGAGGTCGGGAAGGTAGAGGTCGCCCTAGAGGGGGAGGCCAGGCTAGATACTATGCTCTTCCTGCCCGTACCGAGGTTGTTGCCTCTGATTCTGTCATTACAGGTATTATACTGGTTTGTCACAGAGATGCATCGGTTCTATTCGATCCAGGCTTCACTTATTCTTATGTGTCTTCTTATTTTACTCCGCATTTGGGTGTATCTCGGAATTCTTTGAGTTCCCCTATTTATGTTTTTACTCCTGTGGGAGATTTTCTTGTTGTGGACCGCATTTAACGGTCGTGTTTGGTTGCTCTTAGTGGTTTTGAGACCAGAGCCGATTTATTGTTGCTCAGCATGGTAGATTTTGACATTATCTTGGGCATGGACTGGTTTTCACCCCATTATGTTATACTTGATTATCACGCCAAAATTGTGACGCTGGCTATGCCAGGTGTACCGTGTGTTGAGTGGAAGGGTACTTTAGATCACACTCCCAGTAGAGTTATTTCTTTTCTTAAAGCTCAGTGTATGGTTGAGAAAGGGTGTGACACACATTTAGCTTATGTGAGAGATGTCAGTATTGATACCCCTTCAGTTGATTCAGTCCCAATATCCAGCTGATCTTTCGGGCATGTCGCCTGATAGAGATATTGATTTTGGTATTGATCTATTGCCGGGCACTCAGTCTATTTCTAATTCTCCGTATCGTATGGCTCCTCCTGAGTTGAAGGAGTTGAAGGATCAGTTACAGGAATTGCTTGATAAGGGTTTTATTCGGCCTAGTGTATCACCTTGGGGTGCTCCTGTCTTGTTTGTGAAGAAAAAGAATGGTTCTATGCGTATGTGTATTGATTATCGCCAGTTGAACAAGGTTATAGTGAAGAACCTTCATCCTTTGTATCGTATTGATGATCTGTTTGACCAGCTTCAGGGCGCACAGGTGTTTTCTAAGATTGATTTGCGCTAAGGTTACCATCAGTTGAAGATTCGGGAGCCAGATATCCCAAAGACTGCTTTCAAGACTCGGTATGGTCATTACGAGTTCCTTGTTATGTCATTTGGGCTGACCAATGCCCCAGCAGCCTTTATGCATTTGATGTACAGTGTGTTCCGGCCGTATCTTAACTAGTTCATCATTGTCTTTATTAATGATATTGTGATGTATTCCTGGAGTCGGGAAGATCATGAGCAGCACCTGAGGGCTATGCTTCAGACTTTGAGAGAGAAGAAGTTAAATGCTAAGTTCTCGAAATGTGAGTTTTGGTTGGATTCAGTGGCATTCTTAGGCCATGTTGTATCGAGTGAGGGTATTCAGGTGGATCCGAAGAAGATAGAGGCCATGCAGATTTGGCCCAGACCATCCTCAGCTACCGAGATCCGCAATTTCCTTGGTTTGGCGGGCTACTACCGTCGTTTTGTGGAGGGGTTTTCATCGATTGCAGCCCCTATGACCAGGTTGACCAAGAAGGGTTCTCCGTTCCAGTGTGACCAAGACAGCTTTGACCACAACCCCAATCTTGATACCGCCTACAAGTTCGGGGTCTTATACGGTCTATTGTGATGTCTCGAGGGTTGGTCTCCGAGCGGTGTTGATGCATGACGGTAGGGTGATTGCCTACGCGTCCAGACAGTTGAAGATACATGAGAAGAACTACCCTGTTCACGACCTTGAGTTAGCTGCCATTGTTCACGCCCTGAAGATTTGGTGCCATTATTATATGGGGTTCCCTGTGAGATTTATACTGACCATCGAAGCTTACAGCACTTGTTCAAGCAAAAGGATCTAAATTTGCACTAGAGGAGGTGGTTAGAGTTGCTGAAGGACTACGACATCACTATATTGTATCATCCGAGCAAGGCCAATGTGGTGGCCGATGCTTTGAGTCATCGGACAGAGAGTTTGGCTTATTTACCAGCATCGGAGAGGTATATGGTGATGGATATTTGGGCCTTAGCCAGCCAGTTTGTGAGATTGGATCTTTCAGAGCCCAGTCGGGTTCTAGCTTGTGTGGTATCTCAGTCTTCCTTATTTGATCGTATCAGGGAGCGACAGTATGATGACCATCATTTGCTTGTCCTCAAGGACAAGGTTCATCATGGGGATGCCAGAGATATGACTATTGGTAATGATGGGGTATTGAGGATGCAAGGTTGAATTTGTGTACCCAATGTTGATGGGCTTCGGGAGTTGATTCTGGAGGAGGCCCATAGCTCGCGGTATTCCATTCATCCGGGTGCTGCGAAGATGTATCAGGATTTGAGGTAACACTACTGGTAGAGGCGGATAAAGAAGGATATAGTTGGATTTGTAGCTCGGTGCCTCAACTGTCAGTAGGTGAAGTATGAGCACCAGAGATCGGGTGGGTTGCTTTAGTAGATAGAGATTCTAGAGTGGAAGTGGGAGCGGATCACCATGGACTTTGTAGTTGGGCTCCCACGGACTTTGAGAAAATTTGATGCTATTTGGGTGATTGTGGATCGGCTGACCAAGTCCACTCATTTCATTCCTGTGTGTACTACTTATTCTTTGGAGCAATTGGCGGAGATTTATATCCGGGAGATTGTTCGTCTATATGGTATTCTGGTTTCCATCATTTCAGAGAGAGGTACTCAGTTCACATCACGGTTCTGGAGGGCCGTTTAGCATGAGTTGGGTACTCGGGTGGAGTTGAGTACAACATTTCACCCTCAGACGGATGGACAGTCTGAGCGCACTATTCAGATTCTTCAAGATATGCTCCGTGCATGTGGGATTGAGTTGGGTGAACTTACATTAGTGGTGACTCACATAAGGGGCAAGGTTATGGTACTTAGAGCCGGACTTGTGACCTTCCTTTGAGAAAGATGAGTGTTTTTCCCACAATCCTCGTTCTGAGTGCTACAATCTAAAAGTGAGGTTTGCTTATGGAAAGTTGAGGAGTATGAGTTTGGGTTCCACAACGACTAATGTAACAGAAAGAGTTTCCTTGGTGAGTTGAGTCAACTCTTGATGCTTTTGTGTCGCACTATAGCCATGATGCTAAAAGGTTGTGTATTGTTGATAATGCATTTGAGTTGAGGGTTATTGTTAGTCCCAATTGATTCTTGATGAGGTTACTTTAGGACAACTAAAATTTTCCTTTCTTTTATCTTGAGGAGGTGGGTATTACTTTGTTTGCTTGAGGACAAGCAAAAGCTTAAGTTTAGAGGAGTTGATAACTAGGGATTCTAGTCTATTTTATGCTCCTTTTTGCATGAGTTTTGGACTAAAATGTCTATAAGTATTCCCAAAAGCTAACATGTTATACTTGTTTGCAGTGTTTGGTCAAAAGGAGACAAGGATGTCATAACCAGCTCAAAAAGGAGTGAAACCTGCACAAGTTCAAAGCCAATTCAAAGACGCGCTACAACGGAAAATCCACCGCGGCCGCAGAAGACGCATCGTGACCGCGATCCTTTTATCGCGGTCTGCGGTGGCAAGGTTTAGAGAGATAAAATTTGAGGAATTGCAATTACTGCGGTCCGAGGTGCTTTTATGCGACCGCGGTACCCCAACCTCGACAGCGGTCCTTTTATCGTGGTCCGCGGAGAAGAGATTCAGAGAGCCTGGAGTCTGAGCTAAAGTTGAAGACCAAGGTCTGTGGTTGATTTACCGCGGCCACGGTAGTCTCACCGCTGCATCGGTCCATCTTCTGTTATCAGCGGTACCTCCGTCAGGGGTATTTTTGTCTGGAAAATTTGACTATGTATAAATACTACTTTTTTAGATTTTTAGGTCATCTTATGTTATCTGAGCACGTGAAGCACCGTTTTTGTCTATTTTGAGTAATTTTGTAGCTTACTTAGAAATTAATCTTAGTCCCTTATCTTGTAATTATAATTTATGGATTATTCTTCATCTCAATCTATGATTTCTTCTTCAATTATGAGTAGCTAAACCTATTAGCTAGGGTTGTGGCTCAACCCTAGTGTGAGTATTTAATGGGTCTTTTATTTTAGGGCTTAGATGTTTATGGGTGATTGTTATTTGGCCTGATTTATGCTTTCTATGTTGAATTAGTGGTTGCAAACACTAATTTGTGCCTTTTTGACTTAGACTCTTCTGGAGAAAGAG
The DNA here is from genome assembly GCF_000715075.1 of Nicotiana tabacum. Taxonomy (NCBI): domain Eukaryota; kingdom Viridiplantae; phylum Streptophyta; class Magnoliopsida; order Solanales; family Solanaceae; genus Nicotiana; species Nicotiana tabacum. The sequence goes on from NC_134084.1 coordinate 92,401,609, forward strand.
AGACTAAGTCTAGGAATTTCAGGCCAACAAGGAATTGGGGTTTATTCAAGAGATTGATAGCCTCAATTAAGGGTTATAATACCCGACTTGAGCCAACATTGCTTGCACAAATTGAACACCCAATTGGGCTTGAGAAAGCCAATTAGGGCAAAGTCACTCTTACTACTGATAGGTGCAGAGTGAGTAGCTTCGTGGATTAGCTATATCAAGATCCCAACTATAACATTATTGCCCTAAGTTCTAGATCCCGTTAGATACTCACTTAGGAGTAAGTCACTTCCCTAGTGCCTCTTTACCCATTTAGAAAACCCTACAAACATACCTATTTAGCTTAATTTTGCGCATCATTAATATAAAATTAGAAGTAACAAACAAATAAAAATGATTGGAAGTGTAATCAAGAGCACTACACACTGCTAGATTAGATATGAATCCAACTCCAAACATTGTATTAGCTCTCTGTGGATTTGATCCCAACCTTCTTGGGTAAAAGCTGCATCGACCGCTCTTGCCACTCTGTAGTGGTGTAGGGTTGGACCCGATCATGCTCTACTCGGTCATATCATCATAAGACCATACAAAGATATCTTCGTATTCTTTTAGGAAACGGGTGTACTCTTCTTTCTCTAACGGTGATAGGTAAATACTTATGCGGGTTTCTTTGACTGTTTCAGTATCTCCCAAGTTGACTATCTCGGTTTTGTCCAAATTTGACTTAGTCTTATTCTCAAAAATTTCCACCTCTCTGACAATTTCTTCAGGGATTATACATTCTTACTCTATTTCCTATGAATCACTATCCTTATGTTGCGTTGTCTCATTATATGTCACAGTCGTTGGTTCATTAGGATAAGTAATAATAATGTCGTAGAGAGAAAAATGTAAAGGATAATAACAAATACTAAAATAGCAATGCATTAGATAAATCTGGAAACATTAAAACAAGTACGGCTCGATGATTCGAGCAATTATTTCAAAACAAAATGCGTATAAAACAGAATCCTAAAAATGTCTTTAAATGCTTAAAATTGCTTAATAATAGATCATGCTAATTTCCAGGCTACCCAGGAACTCGACAGACCCGGATGGTGTAGCAGTCCAATTCTTGAAAATGGATCCTTTCTCCACGGTCTGAATGGTGAAGTCTTCTTCCTCCTCCTCCTCCTCATCCTCAACTATTGCATTGCAGTCCATGTATTCATCATCCAGAAACAATTTCCTTAGGCCAACTAAAGCCTCATCCTCTTCAGAACCCCATATCACGTCAATTTGTTGAAATGTCTAATGAATATACGGTATTGGTTGTTCAAGAGGGTAATAGGGGCCACGCCATAGCGGCGACCAATCATCGTACTCCTGCCAGGTGTACTGATATCCCAATCTAAAGGTGGTATCGTGACGTTTTGGTTGTATAGGCTTAGTGATACCATGGAGATTCTTGCTGAGACCCTTACCGGGTTCATAACCTATTCATAACAGTATGTTTTTGATCTTATTACCTCACCACTTGTCTTTCTCTATTGCATCAACACGCTTGATACGATGATATGTTTCTCTACCTAGCTTCCTTCTATTCTCGACAATCGAAACAGTTTGACTAGTGTAAATAGGATTACTTTCGTCTTCATGAATGATCACCTCCTGATGATTCCATTCGAACATACGACCTGGTGTAGCATAGAAGCTATGGCTCCAGCATCATGTATCCAAGGTCATCCCAACAACAAATTTTACGTAGCAGATATGTCCAATACTTGAAACTCAACATCAAACCAAGTCGGGCCCATCTGCAAACAAATGTTGATTTCTCCAATTATGGCCCTTTGAGACCCATCAAATGCTTTCACATTCATACTCTCTGCTCGTATCTCATGGAAATCCTTACCCATACTTTTCAAAGTAGTCAATGGACAAATATTGAGGCTTGAACCCTCATCTATTAGGACTCTGGCTATGAATTTATCCTCAAATTGTACTGTGATGTGCACTGCCCTATTGTGACTCAGTCCTTCAGGTAGTAATTCGTCTTCGTGAATTGTGATCTTATGGCTCTCCAATACTTGCCCTACCATGTTGGCCATCTCTCCACTGGTGATGTTGTTGGGCACATAAGCTTCCTTCAATACTTTTATTAGCACATTCCTATGCATCTCAGAATTTTATAGTAGTGACAAAATAGAAATATGATTAGGGGTTTTGTTCAAATGGTCCACTATAGAGTACTCCCTTGCTTTCACCTTCTCCAAAGATCATCTGGGCTGATTTCAATGATAGGTTGTTTGGGAGAGGCTTATTTACTTGTTCCTCCCATATGCCCATGTGTGTAAACCCTGTCGGTCCAGGTCATGCCTTGTGCGGCGCCTGTATTTTCCCTTTTCCCTTTTCCTTTTCTCCTCGCCCCTACAGCATAGTTCCATGGTATAGCATTGGAATTAAAGGATGGTGTGAGTGCTACTATCACAATGAAGGGTGCGATCACTTCCACCTCAAACAGATCTGGTGTGGCTGTGTGCTTTATTGTTTTAACTTCAAACGGAGTTGGCGTGGCCACTTCAACCTCAAGTGGTGACTGAATTTGCACTATAATGGGTATGAGAGTGACTGGAGGTATTGTGGTTTCATCCCCTTCACGAATGAGTCCAATTGATCCTTTCGGATCCCATTCTTCATCAGTTTCGATCATATTTACCCCTTCGCCACTGTAATCTAGGAGGGGGTTATTGCGAAAATTTGGTGCAACCTCTTTTGCTTGTATAATTTTGGTGTCAATCAACGTCTGGATCTTATACTTCAAAGTGAGACATTCATCAATAGTGTGTCCTTTCATGCCCGAGTGATAGGCACATGTCTTATTAGGATTGAACCACTAGGAAGAGTTTTCCATAGCAATTGCGGGAATGGGGTGACATAACTAGAAGCCTTTAGTCTTTCATAGAACTGATCAATGGGTTCAGCCATAGGAGTATATTGTCTGGGTGGTCTACGGTAAAAATTTGGTTTGGGTTTCTGGTAGTTTTGGCAGGCTGGTGGTGGTGAGTGGTAATATGCAGGTTGTGTGTTGTGAGTATGGTAGGTAGTGGCGAGTTGTTGGTATCTGGGAGGTGAAGGCCGATATGTGGGTGGTAGGGTTTGGTATGTGAGAGGAGATTTTGGCCCTTGGGCTACCATCATGACTCCTACTTCTTTCTTCTTGGATATGCCTCCTGACTTCAAGGCCTTGTTCGTGGCTTGTAGTGCCTCAAAATTAGTCACCATTCCGCTCTTGATTTCTTCTTCAATCCTTTCCCCCAATTTGATGATGTCAGAGAATTTGTAATTCTCAATAACCATTAACCTTTCGTAGTATTGTGGATCCTAGGTCCGGACAAAGAACTTGTTCATCTGCTCTTCTTGAAATGCCGGCCTTACTTTCGTAGCTTCCAATCTCCACCGAGTAACATGCGTAGAAAGCCTCTGTTGGCTTCTTCTTGAGATTCTAGATATAGAAAACATCCGGTGCATTCTCTGTATTAAACCTGAACTGATCCATGAAATCCGATGCCATGTTTACCCAACTAACCCATTTCTTTGGATTTTGACTGATGTACCAAGATAGGGCATCTCCAGTGAGGCTCCTCATGAATAATTTCATGTGAGTCCTTTCATCCTTTCCAACTCCTACGAGCTTGTCACAGTATGTCCTTAGATTCACCTTTGGGTCACCTGTTCTGTCAAATATCTCGAACTTAGGAGGTTTGTAATCCTCTGGAAGTTCTACATCCAGTTGAATGCACATATCCTCATAGTCCAATACCTTAATTCCTTTACCTCCTTCGACACCTTGGACTCGACTTATGAGCTTCTTAAGTTTCTCTGCTATTTTCTTGATAAACAGGTCATTCTCAGTGGATTCAGGCATGTATAAGGTTTGTTGAGGAGTGTGGGGTAAGGTTTGCACATATATGGGGTTGCTTTAATGGACTCCAGGTATTTGGGTGTAGTGGTGGTCCTTGGTTGAGTTTTGAGGATCAGGAATATGTTGTGGTGCATTTTGAGGAGTATGATAGGTAGTGCTTTGTGGATACTGGGTTGGCTGATGATGATGTTGTGGATGAGTTGGTACTGGTGGAGGATTGGGCTTTTGAGGTAGTGTGGCATATTGGTGAGGTGAGAGAGGATTTTGTGGATGCTGATTTGGTGTATTTTGGGGAGGTGCTGGGTTTTTGGTATTTTGTTGGTTGATGTCGGGGACGTTCTGGGTAAGGGAGAGATTTGCCAAGTTCCGTACATGCTCAAGTTCCCCTTGTAACTCTAATATCTTTTGTTCCAACCGTAAAACCAAGTACTTAGGTGTTGGAGTGCTTCAACCATCTGAAGTTTCGGCATTTTCTTCATGCGTGGCATTGTCTTTCCTAATACTGCTTGTATCATCCATTCTGGACTTTCCTTTGCTTTTAGAATCGTTTGGAGGAGGAGGAGGAGGAAGACCTATTGATCTTGTATGATATGTTGGCGATGCCAGTATGCACGAACCAACCTTAGGGGATTGGAATAAACAAATCAAGAAAAGAAGAAAATAAAAAAGGTCAACAAGTAAGTGAGGAGTATTAAAAGGTTGTTTGCGATATTTAAACACATATTGCGGAATTATAAATTTGCGTCCTAATTTGGGGACCTCATTGTGCCCAAGGAAATCCTAAGCAACATATTTATTTGGAGAAAAATTGATGCCAATAGCTGCGTCATTTCATTAATATGAAAAAATAAACCGAATCTCTACTAAAACGATAATAATGATAAAGAGTCACTAATGGCATGTTCCTTATTACAACCAAAGCCTAAACGAGTCTAGAAAGCGAATAAACATAATTTCTAATATATTTGGTCCCAGAAGGACCTTCTCCATGATTGGCCTTCTTTGCTCCATCAATCAAGTTCCCCATGCCGCACATGTCCAGTAGTAGATACGCCCTTCCTAAGAGACCTCCTTAATTTCTATCCATGTTTTGACAGCCTGTAATCCTGTTTCTCATCTTCCCTTCCAGCTCCATCAGTCCCTGCTATAAATATTCCAACCTCTCTGTTGATTTAGTAGTGACTTCTTTCCATTCATTGATTGCTTCCATGTCCGCTTTGTGTTGTTCCAAATGTCTGGCCTCATATTCAAAAATCCTTTTGCGTAACCTTATATATTTGACTTGGGCCTCGGTAGCGTCGTCTATGACCCTATTTCCCAAATAAATTCCTAGATTGACTTCTCCTGCTATGTCATCGATCAATCATGATGGATAACAATGCACATGGCCAGCATGGCGTCGATCTGGATCAATGGTATCCTTTTCCACCATGACCTTTAGATGCTACATGTATTGTGCCTCATGCCTGAATGGAATAGCATCACCTTGGAAATCTTCTTTGTAGTGAACCATCTTGGAGACTCGGGGTATGACTTGTTTCCTCCCAGCCTGTCTCATGACCCTAATAGGAGCATAAGGATAGATACCCCTCAACCTAATCAGCACTAAATGAGGAACATCTTTTGACCTGATGATAAACTCGCTGGTAGGGAACCACTTGAACATCAATGGACCTTGTCATCCGTCAAATTGCTAGAGAAGTGCACCCAATCCACAGTGTTTTTTGGTTGTGCAAACCTGCCTGGGATAAAAGTCATTCTTTTTGGATGGTGAAAAGCTATGTGGTCATTCTATAGTCGCCGCAGAAATTCCTGATGGTACTGTCCTCTTTGAAGATGCTCCAACAACCATATTTGCAGTAACAAATTACAGCCCTCGAAATGTCTGAATCCCATCTTGCAGCGGTCCAAAGCTCGGTATATTTCTTCCATGATCATTGGGAGAATAGTGTGAGTCTATCCCCCAGTTCCTTCCATTAGGGACTTAGTAACCATAGCTAAATAGGTGTGAATCTTTTCTCCTTGTATTGGGAATTCCATCATCCCTAGAAAACAGACAATGAACACGAAAACGTGACGGTGGGTCCAACCCAATGAAGTAATAGCAAATTCATCGTGGTAAAGGCGATAGGAATTGTTGTATCTGTAATGTGCGTAGAGAAAGTCAAATGGTATGTAAGACTTCTTTAAGCAGACTAACTCATTATTCTTTCTAAAACCCATCATTTTTAGAAACCCTCGAGAAGTGCAATTCTCAGGTACCAATAGACCAGGGCTATCCCAAGGAAGTCCAGCAAAGCCCCCTATTTCCTCTAGAAGGGGAGTAATCTCTATATCCCTGAATGGAAAACATCCCTCTTTTCATCCCAGAACATAGTAGCGGCCTCGATCGGTACATTGTCGGTTGAAAGTCTAGCAGAGAAGGTAAATTCCCAAGAACTCTTTTCACATGGTTTTTGTCACTTGGTGCGATATTTTCCCACCAATCCAGTAGCAAAGGTGGGATATTCCGAACCATGCCTCGTGCCATATTTCTACAAAACAGATAAAGTTAGCCCTTGCCCCCTCAAGATTCAACTATTTTCACGTTAATGATCAACATATTGGCATGTTTTTCTCCAAATGATACACAGATCACAATTATGTCCATTGGGATTATCAAAATCCCGGTGGACTTTGGACAAGGTTTGTCTTAGTGAGTTATTGCATGGATAGTGTTCTAACTTATACTAGGTTTAAACATGATGCATGCACAGTTGATTTTGGAATGGGGTTACTAGAAGAGTCTAGACTGGTACCCTCAAGCGGACTACTTGAGAGGGAGGCACAGAACCATCGATTGCACCGTTGATCGACTAGTTTTATTACAAATAAGTCTTTCCAAATTTAAAGGGTGATTTCAGGAAGAATGCGGACACTCATCAAGTTCCACTATGGTATTAATATGCATGAATGGAATATGATGTTGAACTAGTAGTTATGCAAAGACAAAATAACACGTTGTTAAGTATTTTCACGTTGAAAGTAGTAAATGCAGTATTGAATGCAACGTAAAGACATAAAAGAAAGAAAAACAAGGAAAAAGTTAGTTCGCATAATGAAAGAATTGTAATAAAGCAAATAAAGGGGTAAAGGTTGGGGAGAGATATGATATAGCAAAAACGTTTGGAGCAAGTGAACATGATTAGGGATAAGGGGAAACACATATTGTAATCAGATTAAACGAAGAGTTGCATATATAAAGGGGAAATAGTGAAAAGGATGTGCATGTAGCAACAAAAGGGAAAAAAGGGAGCGGGAGATTCAGGTAACAGCAAAAGAACAAAGACACGCTTATCAGGGAAGACTAATTCACAAAGATCAAGTTCATTTATGGTAAGAGCCTAAAAAATATCCCCAGCGTCTCCATGCTGTCACGCCTCTTTTTCTCGCGAAAGCGAGTTTCGACACATAACAACTCTTTTAAGGAAGGGTTTTAAAAGAGAGAGTCGCCACCTAATGGATTAAGGTGCATTAGGGCACCTAATTTGTGGATAACTCTGTTTAACCAGTTTGCGTGATCAAAGATCCGGTAAGGGCTCAAAATTTCCTCGAAGAGAATGTGTTAGGCACTCTTCGAGGTCCACAACTATGGGTCCCGGCCGAACTCAATTATATGAATTAGTCTTATGTGATCAGAACTAAGAGACAAATGATTCGGGAAGTTCATTAAACGCAAATAGTTTAGGAAAGACAAGGTGGGGGACCCTAAATTTTTTAGCCTAAAGGATCACCCCGTGCAACATAAATAATATTTCATAACTCCCTCAAGATGGGGTGTTACTCATATTATTCAGTGGGCACAAACTATCATCTCCTGCTACCCAATTACTATCTTTAAGTTGCTACCTAAAGCGCACTAGTTGATTCTAAACCACACCCTATGCGTGCACTACATGTCCCATGCATGTGGTCCAAGAGGCTTTGGACCTTTATTTAGGTAGTTCTAGACCTTAACTTAGGTTACTCAAAAGGGAAAAATACTAAGCGACATATAAAAACAGTTTGGACTTCTATTTATAAGAAAGTAAGGGCTCAAGTTGGCCTCCACAATTGGACAACAAATGCACGCCAGTCAAATTATCAAAGACAGTTGCTGATTTTAAATAGTTAAGATTATAGACTCTTATAGGCATGATCTCTATATGAATCTGGATTTATATGGGCGGACAGTTATACGCAAAAGCCATTATATTTTCCAAGACCTGTATGATTTTCCTACTGATTTTAAACATGAGGAGATTAAACCTATAGCATGGAAGGCACACAAATAGCAGATAAGCATTCAGGCATTGACATAGAGGTCTAGTTAACATGATATGATTCATAGATTTAGCCTAGCACCTTAAAGTGACAATTCAAAACATGCTGAGATCACAAGCAGATACTAAAGGGATATGGGATTAAATAAGCATGCTTAGGGCCATAATGACTAACACAGAAAGGGCTCAACACAGAGCACTGCAGGGATTCAAAGAGAGGGAGGGGGTAGGTGAATAAACATGTTCATAGACACTCTAGAGTCAATACACTATGTGAATAGGCCATAAATGGGTCCAAATAACTTCAGAACAGGCAACATTAGGAGCTAACAAAGGTCCAAGAGACCAAGATATACACAACTTAACAAAGATAATGCCTAAACATTACTCGTAAGCACATTGTATCATGGATTCATCAAGAATAACATATACAAATCAGGGATATGTAAGAATGCAAGTGCAGAAGTTTAAGTGACTCACCAGTTAAACGAGAAATGCAAGAAAAAGCACAAAACCCACAGTATTCTGAATTGTCAATGAGGAGCGAAAGCCAGAAACTTAATGGCCTTGGCTTTCAACCAGCCAAGACCACAATATAGAAAGAGAAATAACAGAGTAAAGTTTAGGTCTAGTGGGGTTATAATGATTTTTCAAGTATGTCCTAAAGGAAAAATGGGGAGGGGTTTATAAAATGTAGAAATCGACAAGTAAACAAGGAAACTCTGTACATTTGAACATAAATAAAGAAACCATAGCATGCAGAATCAATAAAATCAGATTTAGAGGAAATAGGTAAACCCTAATTTCAGGGAAAGCAAATACTGACGGAATATACATAAACGCAATAGCATAGGATGAATATAGACACAAATAATACTAAAAATAGAGAATCGAACTAATTTTGGTCTGATCTAAAGAGATCTAAAAATCCTAAATTAGGGTCAGATGAATATTGACAAAATATATAAAAGAAAAATCGGGGAAGCATATAAGGAAACAAAGTAAAATAAACAAGAAACAAGGAAAGAAAACATGCAAATCAATTTTGACATCGATTTAAGAGAGAAATTCGGTAAATTAGTTTTTTAGGAAAAGTATAAATCCTAGAAATCCAAATGATATCAAACTCACATAATACATAATCAAATGCGTGTAGACGAAATATAGTCCAGATTTCAGAAATAGAACTCATTTGGACAGAATCGGAGAGATAGTACTTGTCATATTTAGGCAAGTACTAAGTAATACTATGGAGAAATACCAAGTAGCGGATAGATACTAATATGGTAAGGAGATGAGAGGGAAATCCCGTTAGAAGAGGGATTAGGGGAGGGTTTTGAGAGGCGGCAGCTAGGGTTTCTCAGATAAGAAGAGGGAGTAGAGAGGATTTAGGGGTGGCGGGTGGTAAGAATGGTTAGGGTTTGGGCGGGTTTGGATAATTAAAGAGAGGGGGTGAACGGGGGGTCGTTGATCTTAAGAGATCAACGGCTAGGATTAAGGATAAACGGGACGGGTCGTATAAAATGGGTACCGACGGGGTTTTGTAAAGGTTTGGGCTTGAGATTTATTGGGCTAGGGTGTTAGGTTTGTGCCAGCAATTGGTCTGAAAAATGGGTGATTTTTAGGCTAGTTTTTAAATACCCAATATTAATCAAATAAATAATTTATAAAAGTGATAAATAAATAAAAGAAATAGAATTTATGCACTAAAATAATTACTTAACATTTTAAAAATATAAAAAAATTATTTTCTGCATAAATAAAGTAATTGTACATTAGTATGAGCTATTATTGCAAAGATGTGCAATTTAGCCTTAAAAATGCAAATGTAATTATAAAAAATGCACTGAAAATATTTAAAACCTCATGTTGATATAAATGATATATTTAGGTGATTGAATCATCATAAAAATAATTTGGAGGGTAATTATTGAATACTTATATAATAAAATATAGAAATAAATTATTTTAAATTTTTAAAAATTATGAAAAATTATAAAAAAAATACTTGTGCATGTGTTTATTCAACAACTTGCAATAGTCATTTATTCATGTGTTTAAAAATATTCTTTGAGGATTGATTGTAGATTTGACTTGGCTTTGAATTACTCTTATGGGTTGAGATAATGCACAAATCTAGGGTGCAAGTATAAATTTTCTTTTATCACTATTATGCTCTTGTAGTAGAATTGGTTACTGAAGTTTTGAGTTGAAATGGTGGCATTCTGGAGGTTGTTTGGCTACTTTTAATGGATGATTTTTGCTAGAGTTTTAGAGGTGATTTATGATTCAAGAGGGGATGTTTAAAGGGATGGTTTTGATATGGATTTGTAGGAATTTCATGGCTATTTTAGAGGTATTTTAATGAAAATTTTGTGGTAGTATCATGGCCAAAAGCTGCTACGTTTTGGTTTGTTTACTGCAGAAAAATTTTGAAAGTATATTTGTGGTTAGTTCTTTGCAATTTAAATCTCAAGTTGCATATTAATGAACGTGAGCAGAAGTTTGAGTATTTCACATCATGTTTCCTTAAACAAGGATGGAATAATAAAGTCTTAGTAATGCGTCCAAATTCCTTGGTTCTTAATCACTTTTCTTTTGGATTTCTCCATTCCTCATATTTGCAGTTCATTAGAACTGAATAGTAAAATCACAAATAGTTTGTTGGTCCAATAGCTTTAACTAAATCTCATGTCCATAATTCAAGCCTTACAATAATCCTAAGCTTAGGAATTGAACAAATAAAATCATGAATGCATTAGATTGCTTTAAGCACGCTCCTAGTTGAATCAAATTATCGTGATTATGTACACGTTCGCGTGACATAATTATGATTTTCAAATATATCAAGGTACGCGTTCACGCGACTTTGGCCAAAAACAATCTTAAATTAATAAATCATGATTAATTGTGTACACGTTCGCGTGACATAATTTTAGTGCCCCAAATAAAATGGGTTTTCACACATGTGATGTGTTTCAAAGATAATTCCATAACTCCATAATTAAAAGTGGTAAAAGAGTAAATATACATAGGTTCTAATATAAGTAATTAAACAACTTAATTAAGTCAGGTATGATTAAAAGTGACCGTGTTAAAACCATAAAACTCGGGAATACTTAACACATTCTCCCGGGTTAACAGAATTTCTCACCCGATCTTCTGGTTTCGCAGACTTCAAAATAGAGTCAAATTTCCTCGATTTCGGATTTAAAATAAATCAGTGACTTGGGACACCATCAAATTATTCCAAGTGGTGACTCTGAATTAAACTCCTTACCTCCTCGGGAAAAAGGAGTTGTGCCAAAGAGGTTGATCTGGTGAGTGAGGAAAAGGAAGAAGAAGAAGAAGAGGTGGAGGAGGAAGTTCCTCTTCAAATAAAAGGAAAGAAAAAGGTTGAATCATCTTCAGCCACTCTCAAGGAAAAGTCCTCCAGAAAAAAAATCTGCAATTTCTGAGTATGAAGCAAAAGGCGCCAGTTCCAAACGCACAAAGAAGACTCAAGAAAAATATTTCGTTATAGATAGAGTGGAATGTTTTGATGGGATAATCATATTAAAAGGTCGAGTAATTGACACTGCCGTTGTGGGCATGTTTGGGATAGAGGAGTTATTGGAGAAAATTGAGAATTAAAGGTTGACACACTTGTTCTTGTGCCCACTCCCAGTAATGTATGGTGAAGCAATATTTCATTTATACAAGAACTTCAAAGTATTGGAAGATGGCGCAGTAAGTTCTGAAGTAAGGAAAATGGACTGAATTCGTGATGCCAAGTCGTTGGGTGAAATATTGAGTGTCCCACGAATGGTTTTGACACTTATGTGAGGTGTGAGTGCCCTTAATTGGGAGAAAATGAAGATTCTATGTATTTGACTTTCAAGTACACACATAAAAAGAAGTTTAATGCAAGAAAAGTAGGTAAGGGTGAGATGAAACCGATTCACAAGCTGTTGTTCGAATTTGTGAATACATATTTGCTGCCTTGATCTGAAAAGAGGTATGAGGCTACTTACTTGGACCTGTCAGTGATGGAGGTGCCGGACCATAATAGACCAATCAATCTGCCCTCACTGATGATCAAGCGCATGGCAAGGACAACTGATCAAGAAAAACGCACTCATACTCTATCATATGGGTTCGTGTTGACTAGGGTATTTGAGCTTCAAGGTTCCTCCGAGAGGTCCTAAGAAAGGGACTAAGAAAGACATATTCGATGAGGAAACCATAAAGAAATGTGAATGTGTTGCACGACCACCAGGTACAAAAAGCAAAAGCATGGTCATAAACCTTTTGGAGGTGTTGATTATTGCTAATGAGGATAGTGAGAAGATGAAAGAGGAAATAGTCTCCTTGAAGGAGGAAAATATAAGGTTGAAGGAGGGGATGAAGAAAGAGTAGGAGAATTATGCTGCTAGGTTTGACAAGCTTCTAGGGCTTGTTCATGGAGCTTCCTCTTCCAGCAAAGAACTTGGTCCTTAGTCCTCTTATGTTTCTTAGTCTAGCCTTGGTGATACCCCTTTTATGATCGACTTCTGGATGTTTTTGTTTATTTTATGTGTTGTTGGTAGTTCGATGGATTTGTTAAATTGTCCTTTGGTTTGGGGCCCCTTGGGCTTAATGAGTTACATTGCTTAATCAATAAAATTTTCTTGTTTTGGTTACTACTTGTGCAATCACATCTGGATAATTTATTGGATTAAATGTTTGAGTTATTGACCTAGTGATTTATGTAGTATAGACCAAGTGGCCATGAGTTTAACATTATCGAAATTATCTCTTTGATTCTAATAACACTTTAGTTTTTCGATGATGCCAAAATGGGGAAGTTAAGTATGTGCTTATGCTTATTGACTGCTAATTAGTAAACCTGGTTGTTTGTTGAGTTTGTCTATTTGCTGTTCTAAACAATGAATCATGCCTAGCCATCTTTAGAGTTTCGATGAATGGAAGACGAGTGTCTTATACTTGTGCAAACATGGACAAATTAAAGAGGAGTGCAGCCAATAAACTGATTCTTATGTTGTAGATTGATGAAACATTGGGCAAGTTGTTGATCTCAGCATGTAGTATGTTTTGATGAGTAACAAACCAGGACCAAATTATGGGGAAGGAACAAGTTTCATATTCAAGGGTAATATGCTACGAGACTGGTGTGCAGAAGTAAAATGCAACCGATAGATAAACCTGGTTCATAACAGATCAAAAGTATGGTGTTGATCAGACGCAGGATAGTGGAATACGTGTGCAAGCTAAATTTCTCAAGCAATTGTGTCCATATTATACAAGGAATGCATTAATTGTGAGGAATAAAAGAAAATGTTGAAAAGTTAAAAACAAATAAGGAAACAAAATCAATGTAGGAGAGATTTTCTTAACCGAAATATTCTAGGTTTTAGAGCTTTAATTGAAGAAGATTTTCGGCCAACTTTACAACTATAAAGGGAGACTTTTTGTGGCAGTTCATGGCGAACGTTATTGAGAGAAACAACATGCAATTACTCCTAGTAATAGCAATCAAGGCAAGAAGATATTCTCGAAGACTCAAGCTGCTCAACAGAAGAACTTATTCTTGAAGACGAAGCTGTTGAAGTTTTTTAGTTGTTAAGTTGAGTCAACTGTTCCAAATTGTAACTTATTTGATTTTGAGAAGTGTAATAGTAAGTTAGTGCTGAAAATTTTATTTTTGTAAGCATCCTCGGCTAGAATTAATCATCCTCGGTTATTTTTGTAACCAACCTTGATGGAAATCTCTTGTTACACATTTAGTTAGTTAAGGTTTGACTGACATCTTACCTTAAGTTTAAGGTTGACATCTTTTTCAAGATATTCATCCGCTTCTCCCTGCAAAGGCAGGGGTTAAATTTTTTTGTCTTCATTGTCAAATCATAGTTGAGCTTTATTTTTGTATGATGGTCCAAATTGACATTAGTTTTAAAACAAACAGTCCCTGTATCTTTTATTTGTGATGTTATGGATAGGGGAAGGGTCTGACTTAGCACTTAAAGAAATAAAAGAAAATGTATCACACGTATAAATTTAATTTGGCGTACGTAAATAATCTACCAAATGGTATTCAAGATCACACTGTTGTCCTTAAAAAATAGTCTTGGACCATTTCCATCAAGTATTTGAAAATGTTTGAAGTGCTGTTGTTCAAGCCGGCTAACCTCTTATTCTTGTCTTGTTTCTGCAAATGACAGCTAATCTTTGTCAAAGTCTACATGTATACTGCTTGGACGGCCCTTTACAATCTTTTCAAGAAAATCACAAATTACTCACCAAATTTCAAGCACATATGCGTGCATGAAGTCTTACTTCTCTTATATATATAGTAACTATCTTATCAATCCTATCATCTCACAAAACATCCTTCTTCTCTTTTGCTCCTCCTAGCTTCTGTTCTTTAGTGTTATAAATGGCTAAGCAGTTTCTCCTGTCGAATCTGATAGCAGCAATAACTTTCTGCTGTGTTGTGTTAGCTTTTGAGCCAAGTCCATTGCAAGATTTCTGTGTCGCGGATCCTGCTAGTCCAGGTATTTCAAAGCAGTGAAACAAGACAAGCATGTATTGCATTTTTCTCTGATCTTTTAAAAGGAATGTTTTGATGAACTTTTCTAATTGTATTTTTCCGTTGTTTCAGCTAGGGTAAATGGCTTAGCTTGCAAAGATCTCAAATCAGTTAAAGCAGATGACTTTTTCTTCGGTGGGCTACATTTGGCTGGCAATACAACAAATGCTGTTGGTTCTAAAGTGACTCCTGTTAATGTGGCTCAAATACCAGGACTGAACACTCTTGGTATTTCATTGGTTCGCGTCGACTATGCACCATGGGGAATCAACCCTCCTCACACTCACCCTAGAGCTACTGAGATACTCACTGTCCTTGAAGGAACTCTTCAAGTTGGTTTTGTAACCTCGAGTCCTGAAAATCGCCATATTACTAAGGTCCTTAAAAAAGGCGACGCGTTTGTTTTTCCTATTGGACTTGTTCACTACCAACACAACGTGGGATATGGAAATGCTGTAGCTATTGCTGCTTTGAGTAGTCAGAATCCTGGTGTTATAGGCATGGCTAACGCAGTATTCGGATCGGATCCGGCTATAGCAACTGATGTTCTTGCCAAGGCTTTTCAAGTAGATGAAAGCGTAGCTGCTCTGATGCAATCAAAATTTTAAGCAGCAAGTTTACTTACAGACTTCATAAGCTTGAGAGTTTTATTCTTTGTGTGCAATGTTAATTGAGTGGATCCTATTTGTTTGTTTATTGTGTGATTCATAAAAATGTAATCCCAAGAGGTTAAATTTAGATTGATTTATTTTTTTTATAGAGGTTTTTATGTAGTATTCTTTAATATATTCATAGCCTGTTTGGCCAAGCTTCTCCAATCCTAGAAGTACTTTTTTATGGAAAAAAGTACATTTTTTCAAAGTTGAAGTGTTTGGCCAACATTTTGGAATAAAAAAAGTGCTTTTGAGGAGAAGCAGAAGGAGTTTTGGAGAAGCAGTAAAAAGTAGCTTCTCTCCAAAGCACTTTTTCTGAAAAGCACTTTTGAGAAAAATACACTTAAAAGCAATTTTTAAAAGCTTGGCCAAACACTAATTCCTACTCAGGAGTACTTTTCAAATTAATTAGCCAAACACATACTGTTTCTCACCAAAAGTACCATTGCGAAAAGAACATTTGAGAAAAAACACTTCTCAAAATAAGCTGGTGTAACGACCCGACTGGTCGTTTTGAGCTCTAGCGCACCGTTCGTCGGTTTGAGGCCTTGAGTAGCTTCACTTCAGGTATTATGACTTATACATGTGGTCGGAATTGAATTTCGAAAATTTCGGAGTTGATTCGGAAAGAAAATTCTAAATTTAGAAGCTTTAAGTTGGAAGAGTTGACCAGGGTTTGACTTTTGAGTAAACGATCCCGGAATCGGAATTTGAAGGTTCCAATAGGTTGGTATGATGATTTCAGACTTGGGCGTATGTTCGGATTGAGTATCAGGTGACCTGGGGGCATTTCGGCGCTTAATATGGAAAGTTGGCGTTTTGAAGGTTTTAAAATTTTCTAAGTTTAGTTTGAAGTGGACTTTGGTGTTATCGATGTCTATTTGGGATTCTGATCCTTGGAATAGGTTCGCATCCTGATTTATGACTTGCACGTAAAATTTGGCGTCATTCTGGAATGTTTACGTGTGATAGGATGCGTTAGGCGAAGGATGAAGGTTGAAAGTTAAGAGAGTTTAAGAAATTAAGTTTGATCTTTAATTCTTGTTTTCAATGTTGTAATTTGTGTTCCGGGCCTTCGGACAAGTTTACATAGGGTATATAATCTTAGAATGATCGAACGGGGTTCCTCGGATGTTTGGGTGAGTTTTTGGGTGGTTCCGGACCACTTTTAGGACTTTTGGAACTACTGATAACTGGTGTCGAGGGTGTGAAATGCGATGGCGGAGGTTTGGGCTGCGATCACATAGGGCAAAGTGTTGTTCCAGCCCTTGTGAATCGCGATCGCGGAAGGAAGGTCGCGATCGCGTAGAGGAATTTCTGTTGTCAGTGGTCGGAATTCGGAAGCTTATATCTTGCAATCTATAAGGAATTTGGAGATGATCTAAAAATGAAGGTTAAAGCTCTTTGAATTTAGTTTTCAAAAGATCACACAATTTATCATTTTTGAATTTTGTACAAAAAGTTATGGCCATTATACTAAAGGGTGTCTCTGAAGAAGAAAACATAAATTGTACATTGCGATAACCGGATTTTGGTCGCGATCTCCATGAAGGACACATTACTGGAACTTTTGATAACTGCGATTGTGTGGCTTATAACCGCGATCGCGAAGAAGGAGGCCTGGCAGTGTATTAAGCATCCAATTTCGGGATTTTGAGCTCATTTATTCACTTTTAAGTTCTTGGAGCACATGTGGAGCGATTTGGGGTGATTCTTAAAGATCATTTTAACCATATATCATAAGGTAAGTTATTCCTACTTGTTTTGAGTTAAATACATGGGTTATATATTGATTTTAACATGGAATTTGATAGAAATTGTGGAATTTTTGAAACTAAACCTAGAAATGGTATTTTGGATTTTGATCATGAAATTGGGAATAAATTATATAATTGAGTTTGTGGTGATATGGGTAGTATTTATCTTCGAAAACTTTTAGAATTTGGGCGTGTGGGCACGAGGGTTGACCTTGTTAACTTTTCGAGCGGAGTTGAGAATTGTTATGACGTGATTAATCAAAAGTTTTGGCTGTATTTTGATTGCTTTGCACGTTGTTTGACTAGTTTCTGATCGATGGGCATCATTTTGAGGTTTTAGAGAGGCCTTGGAGCCGGTTATCGGATTATGAAGTGAGATAAGTCTATTGTCTAAACTTGTGAGGGGGAAACTACCCCCTAGGTGATGTAATTGTTATGTGCTACTAGTTGTGGGTGATACGTACGCATGAGGTGATGAAACTCCGTACATAGCTACATCATGTTTATGTCCGGGTAGACTTAGGACTTTATCATGAAATATTTGAATTATTTGAACTCATTTTTGCTAGCTTAATTGAATGAATTGATAATTTAAATTGATTTAGGAATATATATTAGTTGTTGGCACAATATTTGATAAACGGTAAAGTGTGTATCCACTTTATGCTCGTGTACTTGTATTGTAAGCACGTGATTCGTAATTCGATAAGTTCCTCTTTCTTGTGGAGCGGGCCGAACGCCTAGGCAGTATATTGAGATGCATCTCTGGTTTGTGCCGATCGACCCTCGGTAGTGTACACACGACTCTGGGTCGGGCCATACGACCTCAGCATAATCGTGCGTTATATCTCTAGCAGTCCGAATATTTGCGAGATTTTTCCTTCTACTGATGCCTGGCATTTTATATGGTATTCTTTATCCGTTTGATACTTGCATTTGATATATTTGGGATGTTGAGTTAAAGCATGAGATTGAGAAATTTATATCTTTAAATGAAAATTTGAAGATTATATAAAGTACAGTTTTACCCCATTATTACTGTTGTGCTTCATATCCGTTTATGATTTATCATACTGCTTTATTGGACCTCTAGTAAGTGTCGATGTCGATCCATCGTCATTACTTCTTCAGGGTTGTTCTAGATATTTACTGGGTACGCGTTGATTTATGTACTCATGCTACACTTCTGCACTAAATGTGCAGGATCTGACAGGTTCATTTGGTGGTTATCTTGGCACGTAGGCGCAGTTGCTTAGGAGAATTTTGGTGAGCTGTATTCCAGTCTACGTATCGCAGCCCACAAAGTCTCCAATATACTATTTACTCTATCTTGTCTTATTTATATTTCGGACAGATGTTGTGTTATTGTTGTACTCCTTAGTAAATGCCCATGCACTAGTGACACCAGGTTTTAAGGATAATCTAGTGATTGATATGGTTTGGCTTAATATTGTCATCTTTTATTTTATATCTTACTAATATTTTAAGTATTCATGATTTTTAAATGCATTGAATCATTTACTTAATAAGGCTTATGATTTTAAAAATAATAAAATAAATAATTAAGTTGATAGTTCATCGTTGGCTTGCCCAACGACGACTTTGGGCGCCATAATGACCTAGTGGGAGGTTTTGGGTCGTGACAAGTTGATATCAGAGCCTAGGTTACATAGGTCTCACGAGTCATGAGCGAGTTTAGTAGAGTCTTGCGGATCAGTACGGAAATATTTGTACTTATCTTCGAGAGGCTACAGAACCCTTAGGAGAACCTCCCTTCTTGATTCCTCGTCATGCGATTTGATTCCATTAAGGCTTATGCCTTCGTTTCCTTCCTATTCAATCTTACACGACGTGGAGAGCTGGTTACCAATTGGGCATCGAGGAGTTGTAATAGTACTACATATATGGTGCCGGATGTTTCTCCCTGCGTATTCTATTGGGCTATTGTCGTCACCTCGTAGAGGGATGTTCTGACATTTTGGCGAAATGTTAGTATTGCCTACGGTTTCACTGTTACATATAGTGTATTATGATGTTCATAAGTGGTTATCGCGCAGTGTTGCTATTAATAGTAGGGTGTTTATTTGTGTGTCGCGACAATGAATGACTAGAAAGGAGGATTATTCGGTCCATGGTTTGGAGGTTCGACATTTAATTCCAGTGGATGAGAGGCAATTGGACTATGGATGTTCTGGCCTCGGTTGACGGAGTATCGAGACTAGATATTTTCGGACGTGGTGGAATTCTCGTCTGCGATGTGGTGTCGTCATCCTTGTTGGAACTCATTAAGGTTCCTTGGTGTTATGGTCTTCTTTGATTTGCCTTTGGGGCATGGTGTTGTGAAATCATGCCTGAGAAGCAGTTGTCAGAGATGGTGGTGTATGTTGGTTTAAGAGTCTAATCGGTGCTCCTAAGGTTGATAGCTCAAGGGAGATGATCTTTATAGAGTCTTAGAGTTGGTGGTAGATTACCCGTTCGAGTGCTACCAAGATGGATTATGATTTGAGGCAGTATCTTGGCATCAAGGGAGGAGTAAGGGCATGGTTGGAGGTGTTTCGCGGTAGTTGAATTGCTAGCAGGTCAAGTATAAAAATCAGAGGTCGAGAAGTTGCTTAAAGGAAATGGTTTAACTGAAATGGGAGTGGCAGAGTAGCGTATGGATTCTGTGGTAGGATAGCCATATTCCTTGAGAAAAGTTTAGAATGATATGGGAAATCATGGTGGATAGTGACTAAGTCTATAAATTTCATTTGGGACGGTGGCTACTGTACTGAAGAAGACTAAATATGGCAGAGAGATGTCTGCTTGAAAGGAAGAGGGGTTTGAAAGCTTGATTATTGTTTCTTTATGGAACATGACTTCGAGTTTGAAACGTATGGTTGGACTTTCAGCTGATACTAATCGGGGGTGAACAGACTCTTACAGCTAGTGGGCGAGCATGGGCCCAGGAAGGTTTTCTGATTTCGTGGTAGTTGTTCCCAGGGCAACATCGTTGGAAGATGTTAGTATGGAATTCCATGGGTGGGTTATCTCATGTGAGAAGGTTAGCGGTTGCGCATTTTTGATAAAGTTTCTAAAAAGAGTTCTACTTACTACCCAACAGGAGGTCGAATGAGCAATTGTGATTGACAATTCAGAATGTTCATGAAAAGATTAACAAGAGATTACGAGGAATTTGGCAGGTTGTCGGTGAGAGATCACAGTAATTGAGAAGGAGGAATCATTGTGGGTTCTACATTTATGTGATTGTAGCTTAAAGCTAAGTGGGGGATCCACCGTCTACGATTTGTCACAACCCTAGTTCGCCCTCCATGAACCTATCGTGAAGGCACATAGTCTTTACAACTAGGTAAGCCTAAATTGCGGAAGATAACCAAAACTTGCGGAAGTAAAATAATTTAAAAAAAGAAATAAGGCAATAACAGTGTTTAAATGTACAGCTCGGCATACACCATATATATAAATCTCAAAAACAATATCTAAAACCAAGACCCGAAAACCCACGAATCACAAGCTAAGATAAATACTACATAGCTCTAACTCTGGAATGTCTAATAAGAACAGAAAAATACAGAAGGGTTAAATACTAAGGCAGGAATAGAAAGGGACCCCTTGGTCTGCTGACGGGGAAGACATACCTCGGAGTCTCTAAAGCAGTCACCTACCTCAAGGATGGTAGGCCTGAGCAGCGGTACTTGGATCTGCACATGAAAAACATGCGCAGAAGGGGCATGAGTACACCACAGCAGTACTCAGTAAGTGCCAAGCCTAACCTCGGTTGGGTAGTGACGAGGAAGGTCAGGGCCCTACTGAGGTTAAACAAATAATGAGATGACGGGATAAGATAAGTAATACAATTAAGAATCTACAGTAAGAATCTACATAGGGTAACAAGGAGTACAATAACGGAGACATAAATAAAGGCAACACCAGGAAGTGCCACTCATAACAAGGATGATAGTGGGGATCTTTTGGTATCCCGAGGATCTCTTGGTATCCTCAATATATGCTAGGGATATCTTGGTATCCCGAGGATCTCTTGGTATCCTCAATAAATGCTAGGGATCTCGTGGTATCCTCAATATATGCTAGGAATCTCTCGGTATCCTGAGGATCTCTTGGTATCCTTAATATATGGTAGGGATCTCTCGGTACCTTGAGGATCTCTTGGTATCCTCAATATACGTGCCAAGGATCTCTTGGTATCTCGCACCTTAGTTCAGATCATAAATACGTACAGGGGATCTCCCGGGATGCCGTCCTGTAGTCCCAAAGTAAAGACACACAGCAGCAGCACAAGAATACCCAATTAAGCTAAATGTCGTACCAAGTAAACAGTTAATTATAGCATAACATGCTTCACGTAATGCAATTAAGGTAGTTTAAGCAAAAAGGCAATTAAGTCAACTAAACAGGCTTTTCTAAACTAGCAACAGGCTAAATTCGGAAGTAGAATAAAATAGGTAAAAGAAATTGAAATACTTAAAGAAAAACCAGAATTTTCAACAATTAGCTCAAGTATGCACTCTTAACCTCACACGAAAGTCATTTCAATTATCAAATATGTCATATCCTAAGGGAGAGGTCCCCCACACAAGGTTAGACAAGCCACTTACCTCGAACCGGCTCAAAAATCAATATGAAACAACGCTCTTGCCACGAGTACTCGACTCCAAATGGCCCAAATCTATTCAATTCAATTGCATAATATAAATAACGCTTCAAGTAACTGATTCTACAATTAAAGTCTAAGCTAATACGCGAAATTATGTAAAATGACCAAAATGCCCCTCGGGCCCACGTTTTAGAATCAGGTGAAATTTAAATTTTCGGAAACCTCGTACTCTCACGAGTCTATACATAACACGAACAATGAAATCGGAGTCCAAATGACCCCTCAAATCCTCATTTAAAGGTCTCTTAAACTCAAGCCCTAAATACCCATTCTTTCCAAATTTTTCACCACTAATTAGGTCTTTAATCACATAAAAACGAGTTATAAAGTCAAGAATGTTACCTCCAAGTGATGCCCCTTTGATTTCCTCAAAAATCTCTCTCAAAAGACTCAAACCCGGATGAAAATGGTAAAAGAATAGATCAAATTCGCGAAGGCAGCTATTTATATGTTCTGGCTAGCGATTTCCGCATCTGTGCTTTTGCGGACCAAAGGTCGCATCTGAAACTTTTCATTAAAGGGCCAGCTTTCGCATCTGCGACTCCCAATCTGCAGATGCGGTACCGCTTCTGCAGTATTATCACTGCTTCTGCGATTTCTCAAGAAATGACAAAATTCCGCATCTGCGGTTATCCTTCCGCAGGTGCGGCATCGCTTCTGCGGTGAACTAACCGCATTTGCGGTTCTAGAAGAGATGGCCAATTTTCCGCTTCTGTGGCCACTTAGCTGTTTTTGCGGCGCCACACCTGCGGAACCCAAACAGCAGGTGCGGTTATGACAGGACCAGCAGCTGAAACTGCAACTTTAATTCCAAAATCTTTCTGTCAACCATCCAAAATAATCCCGAGGCCTCCGGGACCTCAACCAAAGGAACCAACAAGTCACAAATCACTATCCAAACTTGTTCCAATCCTTAAAACGCCTAAAACAACATAAAACCTCAAATTAACCATGGATTTAAGCCTAAAAACTCCAAAATTCTCAAGATTTTGCACATCGTCCGAATGACCTGAAATTTTGCACACACGTCACATTCAATACTACAGAGCTACTCCAACTTCTAGAATTTCATTCTGACCCTCGGATCAAAATCTCACTATCGAACCGGAAACTTCAAAAATTCAACTTTCGGCATTTCAAGCCTAAATTAGATAAGGACCTCCAAAACATAATCCGATCATGCCCCTAAGCCCGAAATTACCCAACTGAGCTAACGGAATCATCAGATTTTCGTTCTGAGGATGTCTTCATACTGTTCCGACTACCGTCAAATTTCCAACACTTAAGCTCTCATTTAGGGACTAAGTATCCTAAAACTCTCCGAAACTCAAAACCGAACATCCCCGCAATTCAAAATAGCATAATTAAACTTGGGGAAAGTAGTTAATAGGGTATCAGGGCGTAAATTCTTAAGATGACCGGTCGGGTCGTCACACGATTGGATCGCATGGTTGTCTGCTTGTGCGGTTTCTGGTTATCGGTGCATTGGTGGATTATTTATGACTAAGAAAAGACTACACCAGGGGTAACTCGAGCAAAGAACTTGATGAATGCATGCTATATTTCGCCTCATCGTCTCATGTACAGGTTATAGGAAGACTTAGAGTTTATTCTTCTTGTGGATGTGATGTACAAGGAAAAGAATTCAGCCGGTTATTTCTTTGGGAGTGTTCATGAACTAACAGAGTGTTGGAGTAGGATTATACTCGGAACAAGGTTAGAGTGGGTGACTCTCAAGAATGGTTCTAGTAGGTTCAAGAATTAAAAATGCAGTGTCTAAGGATTCTGGGTTTGTTGTGTGGTTAAGTATTGAGTTTTTGCAGTAGATTATGAAAGGGACTTGGAGTGTTTCTATCTTAGCACCGGGGTCTGCGGTGCGATGTTAGAGAAATGGAAGAAAAAAACTTCAGATTCATAGAGGATCTTTCAGAATGGGTGTAACAGTTTGAGATGCTACTGTGCGTATAAAGAGGGTATAAGATGGTTCATGGGTATTAAGACGATGTGGTCTCTTGAATTGGGTCACTTGGGATGAGTGTTTTCTGGTTTCGTTATATTTTGAATGGAGTTATTATTATTTCTAAGCCAAGTCAAGAGTAAATTGGAAGATGTGGGGTCGGTTAGTAATACAAGTGGTTTGTGGTTATACGTACGGGCTTGACAACCACTATAATTTGATTGATTTGGGATGTATTCTATTCCTATGGCCTTGTTGTGTAAATGGATCTAATAAGAGTTATAGTGGTTTAGACCACGACTTGAGATTTGTATTTTTTGCGGTCATGGGAATTCAGCTACGTGTTGCAATGGTTCTTCTGAAATGAGTTAAGTGAAAGGTTTCTAGCCAATGAAGTATTTATTCTACTAATAGTTCAGGGGTTATGAAGAATTCTTGTACTCTCGTTTAGCGGCATGATAGGTGCAGTGAGGGACATGGGAATTGGAAGTTGAGGATCAAGGTTGCGGCTGTGTTGATAAGAATGTCACGAGCTCATATGGATAGGAAAGAATTTAGATGTTTAGAGTAAGCTGGCATTATCTTAGTGTCGCCTGAGAATGGTGTTCTATGGAAGAGGCATTGTGTATTGATTTGCAGATTCGTGATTTGCTTTATAGAATTACTACGTTTGGTGGTATGGAGGTGCAGACTTTGCTACTTGGTGCGGAAGGTCGTGGGAGCGTATCCCACGGGAAAACTGTATAAGTGTGACATGTTAGTCACTTGATTGTTAAGGAGTGAAACCAAGTATGAAGATTCTGGTACTATCGCTAATGTGAGAGTTTATGCTTGAAAGGCGCTCTTTTCCTTTTGTTGTGGACTGTGGGAGTTTGTTCCGGATTGGATGGATGCTCATGTGTGTTATAAATAGGGCCATTGTGGATCCTAAAAAGGTTGTTGGCCCAGTATGGTATGATTAGAATCGGCTTGAGGTTCCATGGTGGGTCTAATTTGAATGTATGCTCTACATTAGGTCGGATGTGTTCATTAGGCATAGCATTGCTTGCGGAGGAGTATTCGGGAATTAAATGTTATTCCCATCATTAACTATTCCATGTAATACTCTATTGTGCCTGGTGGGATGTGAGACGGCTTGATTATTCACACATGTGTTGTGATCCTATGTAGCTTGTGATGTTATATGAGCAAGATGGCTCTCGAGATGCAGGTCATTTATTGCACCTTAGCTGTGCTTGGGTTTTTGTAGTGTATGACAATATCCGTCTCCCCAGGGTTGTATTATGCACTTGGCGTGCTTGGGGTCGATATTCAGGGATTTCATAAGTATAAGCATTTCGGGTTGATGGGTGTTTCCTTATTGATTGTTATGTGTGGATCGGGTGGCACGCTGCCATGGGTATATTATTTAGATAGGGTGGCATGCCGTCACAGATATGTTGTGTGGATCGGTCAAATTCTGCTATAAGGCCCCATTTGAACTGCACCATGTGTGTATGTAACCAACAAATCACAACCCCTCGTGGCATAGAAGAGTAACACATAGATCATATCAGAATACGAATAAGCTCAACTCTAAACGAATGACACATCCCTCAACAGTAGCAGTACAGAGTCAACCAACCTGACCCAACGTAGAATACACATCCTCATTGGGCCTACCTGTAAGCTCCAAATCAACTCTGGTCATCCACAAATAGCTAAATAATCCTCTGAAAGTCCACAATGACCTAACCATAACACATACTATCATCTGGCTAGCTTTGCCCACATCTTCACCGTCCATAACCACGAAACGACCTACTTCTAAGAACTCTCAGTCTCCAAATCCATAAAACACAAGAATCACCATGTCTGACTCCAACTCCACCACCTGAATATCTAACACATCTCTCATACACGATCATCCTACGAGGAATACTTCTCTAATTCTTCCGTGTCGCATAGAAATATCTGAAAATCAAGAGTCGATCAACCAGGAGAGTGCCGCAATACCAACGCAGTATCCATAAATCAAAAATATCGTGCACCTTCTGAAATGTCCACTCTCCTCACACAATACCAAATAGTAATATCATTCACCTAGTCGTCTGAAACCATTTGTGTTGCCTAAAAATTCATGTCCTTCCCTTCAAAACTGACCCGTGACCTTGTACACGCAAATCTTAATCCCACACCACACACCATATCTATCATGCTATCATAGGAAAAATACGAAGAACCTCATAATCTACTTTGAGTCACAAGTAGAATACATATCCGATTAGTCAGAAACCTTCCATTTGATCCCATCCAGTAGAAAATCACAATACTCAACATACTCCTCACGCCGATAGGAAATATCCATCTCAAACCATGGTAGCAATCATCAAGAACACTTTGTAATCCATTTGCACATAACCAAGATATCAGAACCGAGTTCCCTCTAACTCTAACAAGCCACGCAGTCGCCAAAACCCAAGAGTATTGGCACAAAACACCTGTAGCAACTCACTACATCATAAATACCCAAAGAGCCGATCGTATCCATTACTGTGTTGATACAACCTACTACTAAATTGTCCTATTTCTCCGAGTTTCTTCTGAATTGCCTTAGAGATGATACTTCTCCTTACCAGAACACCACAATACTTAAATAAAAATCACCCCACGGTATCCTAGAATAAAATCACACCGCCCTAAGGCCGAAAAGCCGATGTCTTCTCCCTTAAGCACCCCAAAAGTACCACAACTGAGACACCCACTCTGAAGAGAGCTTATGTGAACCTAAAATTGTTTCCTTCACCTCCTTGATACTGATGTGCATAATCCACAATGATATAGTAATACTGCGTGCCCCGATACTACCCAATGTAAATATCAGGCTCTAACCATACACAAATCTGGAAAACTGTTGATTGCTAAAAATAAATCTTGAACCTACTAGAACCTTCTCGGGAGTCATTTATTCTGCTCACATCTCAATTACACTACCCATCTGGCCGAATGACCTGTGCCCCATTAGCACTACAATAGCTAAAGAATTTACCCACACATCTGGACAACCGAGTGAACCCTTACTCCATGCACGCTACATCTGTCAAGAATTACAAACTCAAATCATTCCATGATTACCACATACCCATAAAGTGTAATATAACCCGTATCTAGAAATTCCTTTACTCGAGTCATCCTCGATCTCAACCTCTGTAAGTCATATCTGATTCACACGTATACCTCCGACCGAAACCAATACAATACAAAACCGTACAATTAACTTGCAGATAGAAGACTTCCCCACTTCGTCCAAAACCATAGATTAAGACACACAATAACTCACAATGCCCATACTATATACTGACATAGTGCCGTAGTGAGATTCAACTAAATCCTTCATGAGCTCCTGTAACACAAACCATCTAATACTTCAAATTATCTGCAAATCTCGCATTCACCCTTGTAACATTCGAGCCAATTCCCATAAGTGATCCAAACTAAAATTGCAACACATATAATTCACTGGTAAAAGAGAACTCTCTACTAAACAACATAGGGATCATACAACCGTAGGACACCCCCGCGGAAGATAAACCACCTGCTTTGCCTCAAACTGACATCTCTCTATACCCTTCCACAGCCACAACTACTACACAATCACTTACTCTTCCTAAGTCTGAACTCACCAACAAGGCATGCGAACCTAATTCATTCCATAATTAAACAACATGAAAGATCTTCCAATGCACCCATAACTCGAGACTATACATCACATCATGACAGAAATCAAGCACCCAATAGTGCTTTTTACATTACAAGAAAACTATCGTCGTCACATTCAATCTATCTAAACGCATCTCGCAGCCACATCATACTCATCATATAGACATCCAACCACTCACCTTGTCAGAAATTCCACTCATAGGGATGTTATCGGACATATAAGTCCAAAAGCACGTGCTCGCATAAAATACCCGTGCTCAAGATACCATCAAAAACCTAGCCTCAAGTCCTCCAGACCGGCCCTTCATCATCATATAGAAATCACATCTCGCTCCTCATCCATGAAATCACAAACCGTTGATGTCAAGCTGATACCGAGTGCTCACGTGCGTATACGGATGTGTGGAAAGAATTCAAAGAGTTATATTTCAAGCTAAATCAATGTCGCACGATAAGGAAAGAATGATGGGAAATATATCCTAAATGTACTATTGCCTCTTAAAGAAAGGTATGGACGTCATCATACCGATCTACAAGACTCTATTAGACACTTGCTCATAACTTGTAGAACTTATGAGCCTAGATCTCTGATACCAACTTGTCATGACCCAAAATCTAATAAGTCGTGATGGGACCTAACCCAACCCGCTAGGTAAGCCAATAAACAACTATCCAATTCCAATAAAATCTAATAAGACAAATAAGTAAAAGAAAATATCTGAATCTTATATATTTCCCCAAGGACTAGTAGTACAAATCATGAGCTTCTAAGATTAGAACTTACAACACTGGTGTGAAATAAAAATATATCATCTGTCCGAATAACACATAAAGAGAGTTTTTTCATAAGTCTAGAGCTACCATGAACAAGAGGCAGCTATAGCCAGTACACTAGTACATCTTCTAATCCAGCTCCCGTCAATCACAACAATGTCAGCAGTAAACATCTGCACGCAAAGTGTAGAAGAGTAGTATGAGTACAACCGACCTCATGTACTCAATAAGTAACACACCTAACCTTAGGTTGAAAGTAGTGACGAGCTCGAACATAGGTCGGAGTCCAACACCAATAGCTAACAATGGTTCATAACAACAGAATGAAAGTAATAAAAGGAGTAACTCAGGGATGACATGCTCAGCTTGTTCACAGTTCCTAAAAAATAGGCCTGCTTTTCAAGTATATCAGTGAACCTAAATCTTTTACCGAAATTGCCAAAAATATGAGTAAGTTTGAAAACTGTAATTTTTCCCAAAACTTTCAATAGGTAAATGTTTCATTTTTGAATGGCATAAGGAAAATACATCTCTATGTTGATATGTCAATCTATATGAGAAGTTATGAATGACGCGATACCGAACAACATGAGAAAAATGCATCTTTATGCATGTATGCCAATTGTGCATGTCGAATGCGATGCAACTCAGTGATAAAACCATATGCATACTTTCTCAGAGTATCAATTCACTCAGTCCTCTCAGTCACTCATTCCTCACAGCCACTCAGTACTCATAGTCACTTAGTCCTCACAGCCACTCAATCCTCACAGTTAATCAATCATCCCATCACTCGGCATTCGCACTCAGTAGCTACCTACGCTCACTAGGGGTATGTACAGATTCCGGAGGGGCTCCTTCAGCACAAGCACTATGACTAGCCAATCATGCTTTAAATCAATAAAATATTTTACAGCGTGGAGCCCGATCCCATAAACATCCTTACCATCAGGCCCTCGGCCTCACTCAGTCATTAATATATTCAATCTCTCAGGCTCTCAATGTCATGAAAACTCAGCCCAAAAATAATGATGTGATGTATCAATGAATGGTAATAGAGACTGAGATTTGATATTCATATGAATGCGTATGACTTAGTATGTAAATGCAATGTAAGCAGATAACTCAACAACAGAAATGACCTCGGTGGGCCTCAACAGAATAAGCATGTAGCCTAGACATAGTTTCTAACATGGATCACAGGTCAATAGCTCTAGTACGTAGAGATTTCATGGTAACAGATAAGATCAGGTAACTACACATTGCCACAGAAATAATAGAGTCAAAATTCACACGGTGCACGCCCACACGTTCATCACCTAGCATGTGTGTCACCTCAACACCAAACACATATCACTTAATTCGGGGTTTCATACCCTTAGCACCAAGTTTAGAAGTGTTACTTACCATGAAAAAGCCAAATCCAATACCGATCAAGCCAAATAATGCTCCACAAATGCCATCCTGCGCTTATCGACCTTCGAACGGCACGAAACTAGCCAAAAGCAACTCAAGTGCATCAAATAAAGCCCAATGAAACAATTCCAAATAATAAAGGTCGAATCCTTAATCAAAAGCCCAAAATCGGCCAAAAGTTAAAACCTAGGCCCGCACCTCGGAACCCAACAAAACTCACAAAATCTGATACCCCGTTCAATTACGAGTTGAACCATACTAGTTTCACTCAAATCGGACTCCAAATCTATGTTTTTAAACTCGAAAATTCGCATTACAAAGTTTTAGGCAAAACCCCCCAATTTTCTCTTTTGGAACCCTCAATCAAATTCCAAAAGGGAAGATAGATTCATGATATAAAATCAAAAATGAGTAGAGAACACTTACCCCAATCCACTTGGTAAAAATTTCTTCAAGAATCGCCTCAATCCGAGCTTCATAGCTCCAAAAATGCAAAAATGGCCGAAACCCCAAAATAGAGAACTTTATAATCACTGGGCAAAAATACTTTACGCGATCGTGGGACCTCCTTCGCGATCGCGAAGAACAAACTCATTAGTCTCTCAAAATACCCTACGCATTCGCGAAATATCACCTGCGAACGCGATGAACACATGAACCTGCACTACGCGATCACGTCAAGAACAATGCGAACGCGAAAAAGAAGCTTCTGCCCCTAGCTTCTCAACTCACCACTACGCGAACGCGGTCTAAATCACGTGAACGCGATGACCAATCTCCAGAAAACTACGCGAACGTGTAATTCTACTCGAGAACGTGAATAAGGAATAATTAGCTCCAAATTTTTCCCTTACGCGATCGCATCCCTCAATCCACGATCGCGAAGAACACTGGGTGCACCAGACATTAGCAGAACCAACACTGAGAAAATGAAGAGAAATGTCCCGAAATCGATCAGAAATATGCATGAGCACCTCGAAACCATGTTCGAATATACTAATAAGTCCCATAACATTATACAGACCTACTCGAGGCCTCAACTCACACATAGCAATATCAAAACAACAAATTGTACCTCAATTCGAACTTGATGAACTTTGAACTTTTCAATTTCCAAAACTCGTGCCGAAACAAATCAACCCGGAATGAACTCCAATTTTGCACACAAATCCAAAATGACATAACGAAACTATTCCAATTCCCAGAACCACAATCCGAATTTGATATAATCAAAGTCAACTCCTGTTGAAACTTATGAACTTTTCAAACCTTCAAATTTTTAACTTTCACCATTTGTGCCTAAACCTTCTAGAAACATCCAAATGCAAATCCGGGAATATGCCCAAGTCCAAAATCACCATCTGGACCTAACGAAACTATTAAAACTCCAATCCGAGGTCAAATACGAAAAAGTCAAATTTGGTCACCTCTTCTAATTTAAAGCTTCATAGTTGAGAATCATTCTTCCAAATCAATTTTGAATACCTGAAAACCAAAATCGACGATTCACACTAGCCATAATACATCATACAGAGCTACTTATGCTCATAAATTACCGAGCAAAGTGCAAATGCTTGAAACGACTGAATGAGTCGTTATAGCGGTGAAGGCAACCAGGATGGGGAAAATGATTATTATGGCGTGATTAAAGAGATTATAGAATTATCATATTCATGTGGTCCAAATATGAAGATCATACTTTTTCGATGCAAGTGGTTTGACCCAACACCTAGAAGAGGTACATACGTACACTCACAGTACAAAATAATTGAGATTAATAAAAAGAGGGAGTATAATCGTTGTGATCCTTTTATAATTGCAGAAAAAGTTAGGCAAGTGTATTATGCTCCATATCCATTACCGAGGAATAAGGTTGATTGGTTGGTTGTAATCAAAACTA
This sequence comes from Nicotiana tabacum, assembly GCF_000715075.1. Lineage (NCBI taxonomy): Eukaryota > Viridiplantae > Streptophyta > Magnoliopsida > Solanales > Solanaceae > Nicotiana > Nicotiana tabacum. Next base: position 92,433,204 of record NC_134084.1, read on the forward strand.
AGCTTGTTGGTAGGGTGAAAGTTGAGAATTTACTAGATGTTGCTTACCAAAACGATACCTCAAGTGTTAACCAAATGGTGGACGATGATCAGTTAGAAAATAACTTGGAGCATCCTCAACACATATTAGAAGAAGTTCATATGGAGGAAACAACAATCATATAAAATGAGGATGAAGAATCACATGATGAAAATGAAATAAGTGAAGAGGAAGAATTTTTGGACGAGGAATGATACTTCGAAGACGACTAGCATATAAGTTTTTCAAGCGCTCTCAGCTTATATAGATTTATATTCTCAATTCTAACATTTTCTTTAATTCATGCAGATGACCGGTAGGGGTCAAGGTAGGTCTAGGAAGGATAAAAGGCTTATTGATCATGAGGATAATGCTACACCCTCGCATCCCTCCACTCTAAACTTGCATCCCTCCACTGCTGATGGCTGGCAGTAATCTTCTAGACACACATATTTTTCACCACATCCATCTACTTATCAAACTACCTATCATTCGCCCTCCCAACAATATTCTTACCATTTTCCACCACAGGTTTATACCCCCGCTTCCTCCACATGATCCTGCATATAGTTACATGGGTCCACCGAGTCAGCAGTGATAGGGCCATATGGTGATACGCCTGTTATCTGCTCTATTTGCTTCACCATCAGCTGGATCGCATCCATCTAGGTTTCAGCCACCCCGATCGCAGCAGTGGTCTGGATCGTAGTAGGGGTCTAGATCGCATCCATCTCCATTAGTGACCCTGTCTCCCTCTCCACGGAGTTCGTCTCCTAGCATTTCTAGACTTCGCTTTTGGGATAGCAGCGCTGAGACAGATGCCTCCCCTTCTACAGACTCTTAAAATTCATCGGAGGATGTCGATCCAGAGGAAGTGCGGTATGATCTTTATCATAGGATGATCATTAGGCCTGAGGGCAATGGGTAATATTTATTTATTACTTCTTTGTGTTTGCTGAATTATAATAGCTAGTCTTGTTTATTTAATGTAATTGCTATGTTGCAGGTTCATACCCAGTCATAAGACTATAAAGATAATCACTGAAGCTCTTGGCCGGTTGTATGATGCACCCTATATGACTTAGAGTGAATTTCCACCGGAGCTCGTGGAGAAAATTTTCAACCAATTTAAGGTTTTAATACAATTCTTATCTATTTATTATATTAACTATATTTTCATCTAACGTTACCCGCTTCATTTGCAGACTAAGTGTTCCTGGGAGGACCGGCATAACAGTGTCATTCTTGCAAATTTTGAGTTCAAATGCAGTAAGAGACTATCTGATTCCTTCTGTTCTGCTCGGAAGAAGAGCAATAAGCCTTCATGGGTTCTACCGCATTTATGGGGGGATCTACTGAGGTAGTGGACTACTGAAAAATTCGAGAAGAGGAGTAAACAGGGAAAGAAGGCCCGAGCATCTGAGAAGGATGACTCCTTGCACTAAGTGGGTGCAAGGAGCATGGGGACTGCGAGGAGACTATCGGTAATTTCTTAAAATATTTAAATCTATTTTTATCGAACTGTATTTATATATTTTAATTTAGTTTACATATTTTTATCATATTTGTAGGAAAAAATATATGGGAGGAAGATGACTGATGATGAGTTCTTCATGGAGACTTACATACGAAAGAAGAAGGCACCGACAGATCCAAATAGATGGGTCGAGGATGGGGCATAGACTACATATGTAAGTTTCATAAATACTATAACTTGAAATTAATATTTATAATATTATATAGTTCATAATTTTTGTCTTCTAAATAAAAGGTCGCTACAAGACTACTGTGAAGGAGTACATTTAAAGCTTGTCATCGAATGAGTAAGGCGAGAGATCTTCCATTTCAGACAAAGAAGCACAGAAGAAATGGTTGGATGTTGTCGGTGGTCCTAAAAAGGGAATAACATACGACCTCCCAAAGAGATCATTTCGGTGCTACAGGGATGTTTACAAGGTATAGGGACCTGCGCCCAGGGCGAGGCAATTGATAGGTCGACTCTCTCGGTTATGGAGAAAAAGATCGCAAAGCTGTCAGCAGAGCTTGAAAAGACAAATTTTAGAGAAGAAAAGAGTGATAAACAATTTGATATCCTTCAGGGTCAGCTAGAAAAGAGTGACCAACAATTTAATATCATTCAAAGTCAGCCGACCAATCTTCTTGCTAGTGGTGCTTTCATGATTCTCCGGTTTCGTGAGTCTTCCCCAAATGCTAATAATTCTCGTCGTGATCCTTCGAATCATGCCGACGATGAAGCTTCTAGTAGTGGACATGGCGATGGAGATAATGTAGTATAAAACACTCATTAAATGATGTTTAAACTTTTAACTTGTGAAACATTTTGTTGTTGGATATTTTGAACTCTATAAATATTATTAATATAGTTTTGATAGTTGTTATTGGTTGAATGATAGCAATGTAATGCTGTCATTATAGGTGATTGGTTGTTGGCAGGTGGTGCAGCTGTAAAACAGATGTATTTTGCCAAAAACATATCCAGAAAATCGACCGCCTACCTTTCGAAGTCGGTCAGAAATGTTCAATTGAATTTCCCAGAAATTTAAATTTACCGGCAGATTTCGGTCAAAATTTTGATTTTTAATTTTAAATATTTTAATAATACCGACCGTCTTTCGGTCGGAATTTTTTATTTTAAAATTTAAATATTTTAATAATACCAACCGATTGCGGTAGAAAATAAACAATATTTTAAAAATGAATAATTAAAATTCCGACTGATGTCGGTTGCTAATTTAAAAATAATTAAAAAGTATTTTCAAGAATACCGACTGATGTTAACGTGCGTTAAAAATTACCGACCGACTTCAGTCGGAAATATCGACCATTTGCGGTCACCTCGCATAAGCGACTATTGTTTATGCGACGAATTAAAAACAGTCAGAAGTTAATCGCTTTTTATTCGATTCCGACTGATTTCGATCGATTTTTCTCGACGCTTTTTGACAGTATTCTAATAGTGAAATTTCAATATCCAAGTGGAAATATGAGTAGGTTATATAAGAAATTAACGAAGTCTTTTTCAATTTCAGCTGATCTCCATGTGTGCTTGACTATCAATCAACAACTTCAAGCAAACCTTTGTCTTTTACATGATTTTGCCCATAAATTAAGGCCCTGATGACCAAAAGAAATTTTATTAATGTATTTATAGGGTTTGTAATTTTTTTTGATTCCCCAGCTATTGTTCCATTGGTGACTCGGACCATAATACAACATCAAACAATGCATGTAATCAAATCTTAAAGAACTAAGAAAACCGGATAAAAAATAGTTGGAAACAAGAAGAAGCAAATACAAATCACCAGACCAAAGAATTTCCTAAATATTAGTAATAAAATGGAGATTGTTAATATTTCGAAGAACTCGTATCTGGGTTTGGGTATAAAGCATTTCCACCTTAAGAAGTTCCATGGAAGCTCTAACACAATGATTTGCAATAAACAAAAACACCACAAGAATCAACTTTTGGGCTTTCCAATCTTCTTTCAACTTTTTCTGGCTTTTCAATCTTCTTTCCTTCAACATTTTATTAATTAGCACGTTCCTAATTACTTGTCAAAAAGGAAAAGCACCGTTTCGTTTTTAATTTAATCATCCATTAGCTGCCTTTCAAGATTCTATTCCCATCTTAATCCCCTGTTCCAAGAGATATATAAAAATCAAAACAGGGAAAGAGAGTCTATCTACAATCAATTATCTTTGATCAATTCCAAATAACCCGATAAAAACATTTTCTTAGAAATTAAAATGTCTACTTCTGCTGATTCAAATATGGCAATTGCCAAAACCATAATATCAGCAGTTGGCTCTGCTGCTGCAATGGCAATGGTGGCACATAACCTCCCACCAGAAGTTCAAGACTATATTTTTTTCGGCATAAGAAACCTCTTTATTAAATTCTCAAATCAGCTAATAATATTAATTGATGAATTTGATGGCATGGTGAGTAACCAAGTATACGAATCAGCGCAAATTTACTTGGGCTCCAAGCTCTCTCCTAACACACGTCGCTTCAAAATCAGCAAACCTGAGAAGGAGAAGAATTTCAATATGAGCATGGAACGTAACGAGGAAGTTACTGACTGTTTCAAAGGTCAGAAATTCAAGTGGATATGGATTTGCAGGCAAGTTCAGTCAAAAGATTATTTCTATAATCCGCGTGACATGAACTCCACTCTAAAATCCGAAGTTAGATCCTATGAACTCACGTTTCACAGTAAAAACAAGGACTTTGTCCTCGAATGTTACTTGCCCTACATTATTAACGAAGCAAAATTGCGAAAACAAGAAATCAGGACATTAAAGATCCACACTGTGGATTATGAGAATATGCATGACCTAAGTGCAGTGTGGACGCCGGTGAATCTTAATCATCCTGCTACGTTTGAGACTCTGGCAATGGATGTGGAACAAAAGGAAAGGATTGTTAAGGATTTGGACAGGTTTGTGAAGAGGAAAGAGTATTATAGGAAAGTTGGGAAAGCATGGAAAAGAGGGTATTTGTTGTATGGTCCACCAGGTACTGGTAAATCTAGTTTGATTGCAGCTATGGCCAATTAATTGAACTTTGATATATATGATTTGGAGTTGACTGAGGTGAAGAAGAATACGGACTTGCGGCGGTTGCTGGTGGCCACTGCTAATAAGTCCATATTGGTGGTGGAGGATATTGATGCTACCATTGATTTGCAAGAAAAGTTGTCTAGCCGTGTAGCGGCTCCTTCTAATGATTCTCATGAGGAAGAAAGCAAGGTTAGAATCTTTTAAAAATTAAAAATTCCATTTCTTTTACATTTTTTAAATGTTAGAAAGAATTTAGAGAGAGCTCACTTTTATTTAGTTAATTATATTCTTCAACATAATAGAGTTATTACTCTTTTCGTCCCAATTTATGTATTATCATGCGGATCTCAAAAGTCAAATTATTTGGGGCTCACACTAGCTTAAAGATAATACTCTTAAAATAATTACCATCGTCGGACAAGCTTCCTCTTATTTGCTCTCTAACTGGCTCAAGCGTGCCAATCAACGTGGCCGCTCCACGACATTCACTATTTCCATAATCATTCATCAAATTATCCGCTCTGATACTATTATGTTGGTCTCGTTCTCAAAAAACTAACGTAACTGGATATATGTTTTTGTTATGTCTTTTCTTGTTATAGGTGACACTGTCTGGTCTGCTGAACTTCACTGATGGCTTGTGGTCGAGTTGTGGAGACGAAAGAATTATAATTTTCACAACAAATCACGTGGAAAAGCTCGATCCTGCATTGTTGCGACCAGGTCGCATGGACGTGCACATTCATATGGCATATTGCACTCCTTGTGGCTTTAGGCTTCTTGCTTCCAATTACCTTGGGATAAGAGAGCATCAACTATTTGAAGAGATAGAGGAGTTGATTGGAAATACGGCAGTGACACCAGCTGAAGTTGCAGAGCAGCTGATGAAGGAAGATGAAGTTGACATTGCACTTAAAGGCTTGATTGAGTTTCTTCATAAAAAGAGGAAAGAACAGGAAGAGACAAGGCTCAAAGTACTCAAGAGGAAGAAAAATAAGTAGAAACGAAGGAAGACCGGGAGAATGTTGCAAATAAAAATTAGGATTCACTTGACTTTGTAAAATAACAACATGGCCCCACCTATCTATGTTTGATTTAACAACATGGCCCCACCTATCTATGTTTGATATTTGACTAACTTTTGGAAAATAAGTGTGCATCTTAATTAAGTTATTGAAAATTATAAAGAATTTAATTGATACACACGAACAGAAGTTCATCTTCAATGTTAGATTATTATCACTGGTGTGAATTTTTGGATTTAGTTTTTCTTGAAGATTATAATTTCAGTTGTTTTGTTTAATTTATCACTATCGTTAGGTACTATTTTGCATTCTATTGCTCCTTATGTTTCGTTTTAACTTCTCAGATAACACATCTTATTTTCTATGTGTAACGACCCGACTGGTCGTTTTACTTTCTAGAACCTCGTTCCCCTAAGTAAGACTTTCCGTACATGCTTTTACTGATTTATAACTTGCGGGGATGGTTGGTTCGGGATTTGGAAGAGTTTTGGTTGAAATCGGAACACTTGGTTCCTTAAGGTTTGCTTAAAAGGTAAATTTTGACTTCGGTCAACGTTTTGAGTAAACGACCTCGGAATCAGGATTTGAAGGCTCCAACAGGTTTGTATGATGATTTCGGACTTGGGCGTATGTCCCGATCGGGTCTTGGATGATCCGAGAGCGTTTTGGCGCATAATAGTGAAAGTTGATTCCTTAAGGATTTTGAAGTTCTTTGACTTTGGTTTGGAGCGAGTTTTTGTGTTATCGAGGTCCGAATGAAATTTCAAGATAGGGAATAGTTCCGCATTGTCATTTAAGACTTGCACGCAAAATTTGGTGTCAATCCGAGTAGTATAAGTGTGTTTCTTTTCATTGGAGGTAGATTGAAGAACTTGAAGTTCATAAGTTTGATTCAATTGGTTTTAGAGGGTGATTCTTAGATTTAGCGTTGTTTGGGGCGTTCTGAGGGTTCGAGCAAGTCCGTTTTATGATTTTAAACTTGTCGGTATGTTCGGGCGGGGCCTTGGGGGCCCTGAGCGTCAATCGGATGAGGCTCGAGTTTAAGCTAGAAAATTTTAGAAGGAGCTGAAGTTCCAGGCATCTGTCATAACCGCAGGTGCGAGACCACAGAAGCGGCCCATCCATCGCAGATGCGGCCCAAGGGGAGGAGTCTAGGAACCGTAGATACGGCTCCTCTTCCGCATAAGCGGCCCCAAATTCCGCAGATGCGGACCTTCCTTTGCAAAAGCGAGATCGCATATGTGGTCCCCTAACTGCAGGTGTGGAAATCGCTGAAGGCAGTGCCTTCATTTAATGCGGAAATGTGCCATTTTCTACACATTTCATTCATTACTTGGGCGATTTGGGAGTTTCAAAAGAGGGGATTTCAGCCTAACATTTTGAGGTAAGTTATGTCTACCTATTTTGGGTTTAATACATAGTTTAGGGGTAGATTACACCATATAAATTAGTAAAAATCATGGGATTAGAGTAAAACTTAGGGTTTTGATAAAAATAAGATCTAACTACGAAATTTGTTATGGAATGGAATAAAAATCATATATTCTCGATCCTTAGGTTATGGGTAACAACTTTCTTCAAAAATTTCCAGAATCCGGGCACGTGGGCCAGGAATGAATTTTAGGAACCTTGCCTTTAGGGTTATCAAATTAGTTTAATAGTTAGAATATGAACTCTTGAGAATGTATTGACTAGTTTTTACCCCATTTGAATAGTTTTGGATCGTTTGGCTCTGTATTGAGGGTTTGAGTGCATTCTTGAATTTGGAAGTAAGCTTTGGAGCAAGGTGAGTCTCCTTTCTAACCTCGTAAGAGGGAAATAAACCACATAAGTGAATTAAATAAATGTATGTGACTATCTGTGAGGGCTACGTACGTACGTGGTGACGAGAGTCCGTACATAGCTATTGTTAATTGCCTGGGTAATTTAGGACTCGTATCATGCCATACTTGCAAATGCTTACGTCAGTGCTTGCTACTAAGATCACTTAGGCCATGCTAGAAACTTGTAAATAAATATAGACGGATATGCTCACTTACTTGAGAAATTGTATGAACTTATTCGACTATGAATGAGCATTGTATGCTTGCTTGATAGTAAATTGCTATTTGTGGATCGGGTCGATCGCTTCGGTAGAAATAGATGCATCTATGGTTCGCGCCATTCGACCCTCTAGCAGTGCACAATTTATTATTATGTTGGATCGGGTCGTACGTCATCAGCATAATGTGCGCATAATATTTATGTGAAACTCTTCCGTGATATACTCTGGTTATATGCTTTGAAATATACTTCTTTCATGACATGACTGAAATTGATGTATTGTTAAGAAGTAATATCCTATTTCTCCTTGTTTGGGATTGTCATCATATTTATGTTATTCATGCTTAGTGTAACACTTAAATATTATTGATATTGACCTTAGTAAGTGTCAAGTCGACCTCTCGTCACTATTTCTTCGAGGTTAGATTGGATACTTGCTGGGTACATGTTGTTTATGTACTCATACTATGCTTCTGTACTTAACTGTACAGGATCTGAGGCAGATGCATCTAGTTACCTGTCCAGCGCGCGTTCCTGACTCCAGATCGAGATCTCACGGTGAGCTTCCCCTTCTGAGCCGTTCGGCATCATACCAGAGTTCTCTTCTTTTGTTGTTGTTATGTACTGTCTATTCTGTTCCAGACAGTAAGATAGAGGTATTTTGTACATTCTACTAGTTGCCCTAGTACTTATGACATTAGTTCCTGGCACACACTTTGTAGACTATTATTTTGGGGATGTATTTCTATTATTATAAACTTGTTAATTATCGACTGTTTAAAAGTTTAAAATTTAAAAATGTTGGAATTTTTTTGGTAAAATAAATGAGAACTTACTAGTTGATTAGGGTCGACTTGCCTAACAACAGTGTTGGGCGCCATCACGACCTATAATGGAATTTGGGTCGTGACACCATGATACAAATCCGGGTAAATTTCACTGACCGTATCTTATTTTCCATGTTACAAATCTGAGTAAATCTTTACCTATGGTCATTCAATTTTGAGTTTATAACACAAAAATTACTTTTTTATTTTTGTCACATAAAAGTCATTCAACTTTGAGATTGTAACATAAAACTCACTTTTCTATTCTTTGTCACATAAAAATCATATCATCTAACTTTGTTCAAGTTAACTAAAAAGCAAATATCACCTGAATTTTTATATGTAGTACTAGGAATATGACGTAACACTCCAAAATAGCTATTTAGCTTAATAAAACATATTAAATGTAATAGATTAATGTTAGAGACGTCGTCATGCTTCTCTTCGTAACACTACTCTCGCTTGTGATTTATGAAATTACACATTTACCTCCATATTTTGATTTCTTTGTACTAACTCGACGCCATTGAAACATATGCTCGTAGATTTTGTGTGTTTGCCCTTGAATTGTTTGATGCTCTAACAATGATTCTTCTGCTAATTCAAAAAGGTGTTTATAAAATCATTAAGAAAATGAGTAAAAATTAATAAGGGTAAAATAGTCAGATCTAATTTTTACATTAATGATAATGAGTTAGCAAAATTATTACAAAGTAATCAAACTAAGGAAAGTAAATATAATATCCGTAAACGACAACTGAGATTTGTGAAACAGGGATGGAGGTTTCTCAAATTTCCCAAATGTATCTAACTTATTTTGGAGTGTTATGTTATATTTCCAGGAAAAAGAATTGGTGATAGTTACTTATAAGCTAACTTGGCAAAAATTGAATGATTTTTATGTCATAAAAAATAGAAAAATAACTTTTGTGTTATAAACTCAAAGTTGAATGAACACGGGTACAATTTACCCTACAAATCCTATTAAAAACAAGTACTCCTTCCGTTTTATATTAAATGAGGTACTTTCCTTTTTAGTCTGTTCCAAAACGAATGACACATTTCTAAATTTGGAAATAGTTCAACTTTAAACTCTTTCATTTTACTCATTTATCCTTAATGAGAAGCTTTTACAGCCACACAAATGTCATGGCCCCACAAACTTTTTACCCCTTAAGCTTTTAAGACCACAAGTTTCAAAAGTCTTTTTTTTTTCTTAAACTCCGTGCCGAGCCAAACTACCTCATCTAATATGAAACGGAGAGAGTAGTTAAACTTGAAGGAATGTATACTTGTTGTCGATCTCTTTAAACTACTAATCTGTCCGATAAAAAATGGAATAACTTGTATCGCTTGGTCATCAATTTTGGTTCAGATATGAATTCGATTAACATTTCATGTTCTAAGAAATATATACTTATTATTCCATTGGAATATATATAGGGGTGGAAGAAAGAAACTGTATCTAAAGAAACACGTTGAGAAAAAATAGATGTATTAAAAATTTGAACGATACTGCTTTTTAAATTAAATCACACTGGAGCGTGTCAAGAATCGGATCGTCAATTTAGTTTCCTAATTAGCTTAGTGTATTGGGAAAAAACTGAGTTTATATTAAAGATGATGTGGCATGACACGTGGTTTAGTTAAATGGTCAAAGCGCAACAATTGACTAAGAGGCACGGATGGAGACAGCCACGGGAAGAAGAATTTAAATAGGCACGAGACGACGTATAGATACGAGTCTCGTACCAATTTAAATTATTTACAGCCAACGGATTAGAAGGCATTAAAGACAAAGATCTGATGACAGAAAGGAGTCCAAATTCATTATTAAATACTTGATACGTTAAAAAATTGGTATTTAATAGGAATGATTGTATAACGGCTTATTTAATGTCATTTATTACTCATGATTATATCATTAAAGCTGAGGCTTCATTCCTTTACCTAGAATTATCTATAAAAGGAAGAAGTATCATCATTTGTAAGGACACGGAATATTATTGAGAATTCATTGAAATACACAACTATTTGTTGTTTTACCATCATTCTCAAAAGTATTTTATTTTGTCTCTTGATTATCAGAACCCGAATTTCTTTTTAACTTTGACCAAAGACTCAGATTTTTGGTTAAACAAATTGGTTCCGTTACCGGGAATCTGATAATCTTTCCTTTTAAGCTATATCTTATCTATTGTCGTCACCATGTCAAACAACAACGCCGACAACAATAGTAATAACACATTGGGAAACCATGAGAATCAAATACATCAAAATCAAGATGACGTGGTTCCCTCTCCTCTAAATTCACCACGTCAATCTCGTGAAGGCACTCCTGTTACTGAATCCCGTGCTGATCAACAAGAGCAATCTGAACATTTTGAAGGAGTTACAACTGAAGCTTTACAAAAGCTAATTGATGCACAGGTCGGCAAAGCTCTTCAGGCACTTGTTAGTCGATTGCCTGCTGCGCCACCCACACCAACTCCTAATAATAATACATTGGAGAATCCCCGTTCTGGTCTTGATAATTCTAGAAACGGAGCAACCCCTAGTGAACCACAGGAAGGGGGACCAGGTAATTTAAATAATTCATATTTGCAAAATTTAGTACTAACCTTGCAGAAACAACTTAAGGAACAAAACGAGCGTATTGAACAAATCCCTGGAGTTCCGCCTGTAATAAAAGGAGTAGACATGGACAAATACTCACAACAACTATGGAAGCCTAGTGCTGCTCCCCTTCCAATTCCGAAGAAGTTCAAAATGCCTGACATCCCGAAATATGATGGTACTACAGACCCACGTGACCACATGACTGCATTTACAACAGGCGTAAAAGGCAACGACTTGACCAAACAAGAAATTGAATCAGTATTGGTCAAGAAATTTGGAGAAACACTCACCAAGGGTACATTAACCTGGTATTCTCTTTTATCTGAAAATTCTATTAATTCTTTTGTTGAGCTTGCAGATTCTTTTATTAAAGCACATTCGGGAGCACAAAAGGTTGAGAAAAGAATGAAAGATATTTTCAAAATCAAACAAGGGGATTCGGAGCTGCTTAGAAACTTTGTTGATAGATTCCAGCGTGAAAGAATGACTCTACCTCGTGTGCCTGACAATTGGGCTGCTATAGCCTTTGCAAGTAATTTAAATGACAAAAGTTCTGAAGCCACGAGACGACTCAAAGAAAGCCTTCGAGAATTTCCTGCAACCACATGGAATGATGTTTACAACAGGTATAGCACGAAGCTGCGAATTGAAGAAGATACCGTACCTAAGCTTCATCATGAAGAAAGGGGCGGTACCCGAAGGTCAGAAACCGAAAAAAGATCAGGTAAAAACAGGTACGATCCATATATGGGACCTGCAGGAAAAGACCCACGGTCGAAACAAGATAGCCAACAATATGATCAAAAATCGAGGAACCGGGATTCTGGCTCTTCTTCAAAGTTCAGGAATGATCGGAACAGACAAGAATCACGAGATGATGACAGGAGTTTAAAGGCACGATTCGGCAGATATAATTTTAATGTCTCTACTTCCGAGCTTGTAGCTGTTTTAAGAAGCATGGGAGATAAGGTACGGTGGCCAAAATAGATGCGGTCAAATCCAAGTAGACGCAATCCAGATCATTGGTGCGAATTTCACAACGATCACGGGCACAAAACTTCAGAATGTAGATTCCTGCAGAGTGAAGTGGATCATTTATTGAAGCAAGGGTACCTCACTGAGTTATTTAGTGAGAAAGGAAAACAAGCTTATATGAAAAACAGGCAAGAGCCACCACAACCTCCTTCACCCAAGAGGACAGTGAATGTCATAAGCGGGGGAGAAGATATTCACGGCATAACCTACACAGCCTCCAACAAGGTTTCTAAGGTAACAATTACACACGGGAAACGGGTGCGGCAGGTCCTAGAAAATGAAAGTATTTCGTTCGATGACGCAGATACCGAAGGAGTGACAACTCCACATAATGACGCACTGGTAATATCTTTACTTGTACATGATACTAATGTAAAACGAGTTTTGATTGATCCAGGGAATTCTGTAAATATTATATTACTAAGGGTACTACGGGAAATGTAAGCTGAAGACAAAATGATACCCAAGGCGCACACCTTGTCAGGCTTCGACAATTCAAGTGTAGTAACAAAAGGTGAGGTATTTCTAACAACTTTTGCTATGGGTGTTGTGAAGGAAACTAAATTTCAGGTAGTTGATATGGAAATGGCCTACAATATGATCATGGGGAGACCATGGATACACGATATGGATGTTGTCCCATCAACTCTACATCAGGTTATTAAATTCCCATCACCATGGGGAATTTGCCAAATTCGTGGGGATCAGCAGATGGCTAGAAGTATCAATGTTGTAACAAGTACGAGCGCCGCAAATAAAGAAAAATAGCAATTACAGGAAACAGTTGAAGGTAAAAAAGATCAAACTTCAACTGAACAGGAAAAGACGGATTTGGACTCAAGACCTGACACAATTCAAGAACCTGAAGAAAATGAAAACATCAAAACGACAATTGAAGAGCTTGAGGCAGTGATGTTATTTGATCAATGGCCTGAACGGAAGGTTTATGTCGGGACCAATTTAAGCATGAACATGCGAGGTATGATAATCGAATTTTTGAAAGCTAACTTAGATTGTTTTGCTTGGTCCCACGCTGATATGACAGGGATACCACCGAATGTGATGACTCACAAACTCAATGAGGACCCTTCTTTCACACCAATAAAGCAAAAGAAACGAAAGCAAGGTGCTTTCAAGAACCAAGTGATTCAGGATGAAGTCCAAAAATTATTAAAAATCGGATCGATCCGTGAGGTAAAGTATCCTACTTGGTTAGCTAACACGGTGGTCGTACCCAAGAAAAATGGTAAGTGGCGTGTTTGTGTGGATTATACCGATTTAAATAAAGCTTGTCCAAAAGATTCCTTTCCCTTACCGCATATAGACCAACTTATTGATGCAACCGCAGGTCATGAATTTTTAAGTTTTTTAGATGCATACTCGGGGTATAATCAAATTAAAATGGATCCTGGTGATGAAGAAAAAACTTCTTTCACCACAGACAGGGGGACTTACTGTTATAAAGTAATGCCCTTTGGTCTCAAAAATGCTGGGGCAACCTATCAAAGGTTGGTCACCAAAATGTTCCAAGAACATTTAGGCAAAACAATGGAGGTATATATAGACGACATGCTCGTCAAAACCCAGCAATCTCATGATCATATTTCTCATTTATCTGTTACTTTTGAAATTTTGCGAAAATTTAATATGAAACTCAACCCAGAAAAATGTGCATTTGGAGTTGCATCAGGTAAGTTTTTGGGTTTTCTTGTTTCTAATCGTGGTATTGAAGTAAATCCTTCTCAGATCAAAGCAATAGAAGAAATCCCTGATATCCTCACTAATAAAAAGGAAGTACAAAGATTAACGGGAAGAATTGCAGCTTTGGGGAGATTTATTTCCAAATCCTCAGAAAGGTGTTTTAAGTTTTTCTCTGCACTTAAAAAGCAAGATCATTTTGAATGGAATGAAGATTGTCAACAAGCCCTTAGAAGTTTGAAAACTTATTTGTCAAAACCACCGTTGTTGGCAAAACCAAAGGTGGGGGAAAAACTTCTCATTTATTTGGCCGTATCTGAAGTCGCAGTGAGTGCTGTTTTAGTCCGCGAGGACCAAGGTAAACAATCTCCTATTTATTATGTAAGTAAGTCCTTATTGGAAGCTGAGACACGATATCCACAGTTAGAAAAATTAGCATTAGCTTTGATCATGGCATCTAGAAAATTAAGACCTTATTTTCAATGTCATCCCATTAATGTAGTTACTGCTTTTCCGCTTCGAAATATTTTGCATAAACACGAACTTTCAGGAAGATTAGCAAAATGGGCTATAGAACTAAGTGAATATGAAGTTGTTTATCAACCCAGGACCGCTATAAAGTCTCAAGTACTAGCTGATTTCGTGGCTGATTTTAGCCAGGGGATGCATTTAGAAGCAGAAAAAGAATTACTAGTTTTTAATGGTGCGAACCCGGGGACTTGGGTTTTATTCACTGACGGTTCATCTAATGTAAAAGGGGCAGGCCTAGGAATAGTCCTCGTACCACCTGCGGGTGAGACCGTTAGATAGGCTATAAAATGTCATTCTATAACTAACAATGAAGCAGAGTATGAGGCTGTAATTGCAGGTTTAGAATTGGCACGAGAACTCGGCATAACACAGATTATAATCAAGAGTGATTCTCAACTCGTGGTTAATCAAATGCTGGGGACTTATACAGCCAGAGAGTTACGAATGCAAGAATACCTCACAAAGGTACGGGAGTTAATAAAGCAATTCCAAACTTGGAAAGTAGTGCAAATCCCAAGAGATGAGAATGTAGAGGCAGATGCTTTAGGAAATCTCGCATCCGCAGCAGACGTGGCAAATAATGCAAATGCTTCAGTCATACATCTATTTCATTCCGTTCTTGAATCTGATAAAAACGAGGTAAATTTTAATCATCTAACATGGGATTGGAGAAACGAAATTGTTGCCTTTTTACAGCACGGTACCGTGCCTAATGACAAAGGAAAGACTCACGCGCTTTGCAAAAAAGCTGCACGATATTGTTTATATCAAGGAAATCTTTATCGAAAGATGTTTGGTGGACCACTAGAAAGGTGTCTCGGACCCTCTCAAATAGAATAGGTCATGAGAGAAGTACACGAAGGACATTGTGGGAATCACGCAGGAAGACGGTCACTAGTAAGAACATTAATTCGCACAGGATATTATTGGCCTAAGATGGAAGAAGAGGCAACCAGTTTCGTGTCCAAATGTGATAAATGTCAAAGGTACGGCAATAATATGCACAGACCAGCTGAGTTACTACATCCTGTTATAGCCCCATGGCCCTTTATGAAATGGGGAATGGATATCGTAGGTCCACTTCCACAAGCAAAAGGTCAGGTGAAATTTCTACTTGTACTTACAGATTATTTCACTAAATGGGTAGAAGCAGGGGCATTTAAACAGGTACGAGAGAAAGAAGTTAAAGACTTCATATGGCGAAATATAATATGCCGCTTTGGAGCACCAAAGGAGATCGTGTGTGACAATGGACCACAATTCATTGGAGCTCAAATCACAGAATTTCTTCAAAGTTGGCAGATCAAAAGAATAACGTCTACGCCATATCATCCAGTAGGGAATGGACAAGCAGAATCTACTAACAAAGTCATTATCAATAACTTGAAGAAGAGGTTATAGGATTCAAAAGGTAATTGGCCTGAGGTGTTACCTGGAGTATTATGGGCTTATCGTACAACGACCAAAACAGGCACTGGAGAAACACCATTTTCAATGGTTTATGGTGCGGAAGCCTTAATTCCAGTTGAAATAGGTGAGCCAAGCACACGATACGATCAGGCAACGGAGGAATCTAATAATGAAGAGATGCGGGTTAGCCTAGATTTACTTGAAGGGAGAAGAGAAGCTGCATTGATAAGGATGGCAGCACAAAAGCAAGTAATAGAACGATATTACAATAGGAAAGCACGCCTTAGATTTTTCAAAATTGGGGACTTCGTGCTTAAAAAGGTGTTCCAATCTACAAAGGTTGCTAACTCAGGAAAGCTAAGTCCAACATGGGAAGGACCGTACAAAGTCCGTGGCATTGCGGGAAAAGGAGCATACCAGTTGGAGACAATGGATGGTAAAGTTTTACCCTCACATTGGAATGCCGTCCACTTAAAAAGATATTACTTTTGAGAAAGAACCTACGGTCAGGTATCATCATGTTAAAATTTCTCTATTGGATTATTAATATTTTACTAACGATTTTAGATGCTAGGCAAAATACCTTAACTCGTGCCAAATGATGAGTCACAACCTGCAAGGCAAAATGGAGTATTCTTAAATTCCTAGCCCAGGGTTACAATTAATCTGATGGAAATATACATGAGTTAGGCAGTCTTCATCTATAATTGCACCTTCGGGTCCCGTATATCTTTCTGTTTCAGGAAAAAGGGCCAAAGTAAAAGAAATAAACAAGTGCTCAAGGCTTCATACTTCACCGCTCAAACACTTGGGGGACTACAATACTATATACAGATACGTGTAGAAATGCAGATACGCAGATACGAATATCGAACAATAGAGACAAGTGTTGAGAAAAAATTACGAAGTCTTCAGCATTCATGAGAACAACAGAGTCATCTCTCAAACTCATAAACAAAGTCACCTCTCAAACCCTTCTTAATATGTAAAGATAGGGTCATGACTATGTACTGAAACAGGTTATGAAGAAAAACCTTGTTTATTCTATGTTATGTACAAATCTGTTACAAGAAAAACAGTTAAGAGAAAGTTGTAGATGTATTGTAATACATGTAACAGTCAAACACTTGTTAAAGTTTATGAATAAAAACTTGTCAAAGTTGTTTCATACAAAACGTGTGTTTTCCTATTTCTTTCATCGTATTATAACACCATTATGAAGTTGAGACGTCTTCTTCATTAAGTGTCGATAAAATAAAAGGGCCCTCTTTTATAAGCCTCATGTTGATATTTCATGAGAAGAATTATAAAGCATTTTAAAAGGATAAAAATGCTAAGCTATTCCATGAGTCCTAGATAAACAGGGAAGAATAGAATATGTAGAAGTACCGATAAAACTTCTTTTAAAAAAAAACTAAGTACAAACTTAGTCAACAAAGCATTTGTTTTTTACAAATGCCCCATTATGATAACTGGGGACTTCATTAAAAGATCCTTTACAACAATTTCATTTTTAGCTAGTCACTAAAGGGTTTGGAGCATCAGACGTTTTACCCTCGAGAGCAGGAATTGTAACCCCAATTGCTGCAGTAGTCACTTCTTCATTTAAAAGTTCTTCCGTTCCAGGAACTTCAAGTACAGGAGAAGGAGTATCAGTAGATTGTTGACTTTTCTCGATGGTATCTACGACTTTGGCCAGTTCAGACTGCAAGTCAAAAACCTTCTTGAGCAACTTCCGTCAAAGCATCACGGCGAGATTTCAGGAAAGCCCAACTCACCTCTATGTTGAAGTTCTCCTCCAGAAGTCCATATTCCTTTTCCCACATAGCAAGATCGTTTTTTAAGATTTGATGCTCAGCTAAATGGGAATCAAGGGAAGCTTCAAGAGAGGCATGAGAACTCTTCAAGGCATGAATCTCGTCAGAGGAGGTCTGTAAGTCAGCCTGAGCTTGAGTCAAGCTTTGCACTAACTCTCCTGCATACTCTTCCTTCTTAGCCAAAAGTGCCTTAAGCTCCCTAATTTCTTCACTAGCCTTGGATAATTGTTCTGACAAAGAGCATTCCAAAAGCTCTTTGTCTCTTTTAAATTGGCTTGAAGAAGCCTTGGCAGTTGCCAGTTCAGAAGTCAAACTACAGTTTTACTGCTCCAGGAGGTTTTTATTTTCTTGCAACTCCTCTATGGTCCCTTGAGCATTCTCAAACTGTTCCTTCCAATTGGTTGCTTCAAGCTGGGCTCCCCTGGCTATTTCTTCGGCCTCGTGGACAGTTTTTTCAGACTCACGGGCTTTTCTTTCCAGAAGGGAAATTCTTCCTATTAATTCCGTACCAATAAGGTTAGCCTACAGAGACAACTCATAGAAATGAGGTATTGAAGATAATTAAAAAAAACTTGTTGGTAAGAAGAAAAAATACCTTCAAAGTAGAATGAACTATGTCATTCATCAGAGTTAAGCAGCTATGGCTCTCCATCTTCTTCTTCTCGATATCTCCAATTAGGGGCTCGAGCCAAACATCGGCTCTACCAGTCTTCCTCAAGAGGCTATGATTGGCAGGAACTTCCAGAGTAACACTTCTCATAGTCATACTTCCACTGCTATAACCCGTCTCTGTACGATGAACAGAGGGAAGAGGAGCAATTGACGGAATGGAAGGAGAAAATGTAGAAACAGGAATGGAAGGAGAAGATGTAGAAACAGGAATGGAAGGAGAAGATGTAGAAACCAACGCAGGAGCGGAAGCAGGTGCAGTAGAAACTGCCAAGGGAACGGACATAGGAGCGGTAAAAACTGGCAAAAGAACGAAAATCGTCAAAACTGGTAAAGAAATACTTACGGTTGGCAGAGGAATGGAGGAAATAGGAACAAATGAGGAAAGAGGAGCTTCATCAAAAATAGGGCCGAGCTCGCCACTCTCGAAACCACTATCAAAAAGATGCTGAATTGACTCATTATTATCTCTTGGTTCGGTGTCCTCGTCAGAATGAATCAAAACAGGCTCGGTGGTGGAGGTTCGAGCAGGAGTGTTTTCAATTTCATCATCAATGATTATTCGCCTCCTGACCCTTGGCCTGGTAATTAGGGAGGTACCCTCCTCTTCTTCTTCAGAACTTTCCTTTATAGCTTTCCTTTTTGGCAGCAAGGCTCGAGCCTTATCCAAATCAAGAGCAGCATTCGCAGACATGCGAATGGCCATAGCTACTTCAGCCGTCATTCCTCTAATGCCAAATCCTGATTAAAGGATGGATATACATGATCAAAGTTGAGGAAAAAATGCTTAACATGTAAAAAAAATATATAAAAAGGGGGATACCATGTGTTTTGACCTTCCAGCCATGTAAGGAAGAAATTGATTTCCAAGTTCTTTGCTCCCTAGAAGCAATCTTCAAAAGTGAGTCTACCCAACCACGGAAGTTGGGAATAAGTTCCACATCTCCCATGGTTGCTACAAAAAACCAAGAAGAGACGAGGTTAAAAACGAAATTTCTTTTGAAATTCTCAAAAGTAGGTACGGTAAATAAAAGGAAACCTACGTTCAAAATTCCACTTCTCAGGGAAGGGAATATTTGTTTCGCCAATCAAGTCCACCGTACGAACAACAACGTAACGGATATACCATCCACGATCTTTGTCATCTTCAGGATTTACCAAAACTTTTTTGCTCCTTGCAGTTAAGGTAAAAACCCCATGGCGTATTAAGTTAGGATGGTACAGATGAATGAGGTGAGAAAAGGTGAAATTGACATTGGCTTTGGAGGATAAATATCTCAAACAAGCCACTGTTCTCCACACTAGTGGACCGATTTGGGCCAAACAAATTGTAAATAAACGACAAAAATCAAGAATAACTGGGTCAATCGGATGATTAAAACCTAAAGTGAAGGGGTAAGTATAAACAGAAGAATACCCACTTCTAAAGGAGGAAGTTCTTTGATTTGGGGAAGGAATTGACATTCGGAGACTATCCTTCTAGTTACAATCTTTTCTTATGGTGGGGATTGTAAGCTCGGTTACTATTGTAGGGTAAGTATCGGCTTTTTCTAAATTTGCAATTTGTTTTTGAAGAGACGTTTTGTCACTTTCAAAAGACAAATCGCTGGGAACTATCTCATCAACTGAGGGTTCTTGAGAAGAATCAAGAATTTCTCTACTTTTAGAAGAGGGGGCCTTTAGGATAGAACTCCTTGAAGAAGAACCAGAGGAGCTGCCTCGAGTAAATTCTAACCCTGTTCGAAGCCTACCTCCTCCGCCTCTTCTTTGTCTAACAGGGGCGTTGGGGAATTGTTCTAGAATTGGAACATTTTTACGGTTAGGGTTTGAAGAAGACATTGTTAGGAAGGATGAGTCGAAAGAGTAAAAATAAAGAAGAAAGTGTTTGCTGAAGATTTGTGAAGAAGACAAAGGAAGAAAAAGTTATGTATAAAATGGGAACCGTCAACCTTAGAAGTGTAATGATGGAAAGCCTATAATAAAGGCAGCTATCACTTCGTGAATAGTGAGAATGAAGAAGTCTCGAAAAAGGGTGTAAATAGCAGAATCAATCAGAAAATGACACATGGGAAGAACATTAAATGGAAAAGACTACTGAGGCGTCAATACTGTCATAAGCATTAATTGTGGCAAAAATTTCTTTTTCATGAAGATCCACTTCCCAATTATTTAATTGATAAATAAATGGAAAGTGGGGGGACTATCTGTATTGGGAAAAAATTGAGTTTATATTAAAGATGATGTGGCATGATACGTGGTTTAGTTAAATGGTCAAAGCGCAACAATTGACTAAGAGGCACGGATGAAGACAGCCACGGGAAGAAGAATTTAAATAGGCACGAGACGACGTATAGATACGAGTCTCGTACCAATTTAAATTATTTACAGCCAACGGATTAGAAGGCATTAAAGACAAAGATCTGATGACAGAAAGGAGTCCAAATTCATTATTAAATACTTGATACGTTAAAAAATTGGTATTTAATAGGAATGATTGTATAACGGCTTATTTAATGTCATTTATTACTCATGATTATATCATTAAAGCTGAGGCTTCATTCCTTTACCTAGAATTATCTATAAAAGGAAGAAGTATCATCATTTGTAAGGACACGGAATACTATTGAGAATTCATTGAAATACACAACTATTTGCTGTTTTACCATCATTCTCAAAAGTATTTTATTTTGTCTCTTGATTATCAGTAACCCGAATTTCTTTTTAGCTTTGACCAAAGACTCAGATTTTTGGTTAAACACTTAGGATAGCAGAAACCGGAAGTTTTACCTAGTAGGTTTAGGTTTAGGATTACTCCTTTGGAGTTAATTGATTCATTAATTTCGTACCCTATAGAACTCTCCTAAATCATTTTGGTTTTGGTTCAAAGATATGCCATCCCTTGCAGCTATAAATATACTACGTTTTAAGTAGAAGAAGAAATCATCAAATACATCAAACACTTTCTTCCTTTCAATCATATTTGAAAGAGCCCAAAGAAAGAAGAAAACAAGTGTTGTGTGTGTGCTTGTGAATTTAGAATGGACGTGGAAAGTGGAGATAATGAATCAACAGAATATGCATTCAAGGATAAAGAAGTACCACCATGGAAGAAGCTGTTGTGGACGCCAAATGTATATAGTGTGAATGAGTCACAATTACTATACTAAAAATTATGACAGCCACCAAATTATGAATAAGACAATAAAACAACAATAAAAGGAACACCAGAATTTACGAGGTTCGCCCAATTTTGCCTACTTTCTCGGACACAACCAATATTTTATTTCATTCCAAAAATACAAGTGAAATAATACTAAAGAGAAAAGATACAAATGCCTTAAGAAGATAAGAAGGCAAATGAGAAGCGTATTTAAATCCTAAACATTATGCCTCCTTTTATAGGGAAAAATTCCCAAACCCAAATTGTCACCCACCGATGTGGGACTTTTGACAATCAACAGAAGCAAATAACGTTGAGGTCAATGGTGACTGGCTTGATCCTGAGCGTTGTGTTCAACTTCATTGTTTGCAAACTGAATCTCACGACTGGTGTTATCCCTTCTCTTAACGTGGCCGCGGGGCTTTTGGGGTTCGCCATGATTAGGTCATGGACTGCTGTTATTGAGAAGTTTGGGAAATTGAAGCAGCCTTTTACTAGGCAAGAGAATACCGTCATCCAAACGTGCGTTGTTGCTTCTTCTGGCATTGCTTTTAGCAGCGGGACAACAAGTTATATGTTGGGAATGAGTCCATTCATAGCAGCTCAGGCTGATGCAGGAAATACCCCAAATAATACTATGAAGCTTGATATTAGTTGGATGCTTCCCTTGTTGCGGAAGCCAAATGTATATAGTGTGAATAAGTCACAACTACTATACCAAAAATTATGATAGCCACCAAATAATAAATAAGACAATAAAGCAACAATAAAAGGAACACCAAAATTTACGAGGTTCGGCCAACTTTGCCTACTCCTCAGACACAACCAATATTTTATTCCACTCCAAAAATACAAGTGAAATAATACTAAAGAGAGAAGATACAAATGCCTTAAACAGATGAGAAGACAAATGAGAGGTGTATTTAAATCCTAAATATTAGGCCTTCTTTTATAGGGGGAAAAATCCCCCCCAACTCTTCTCCCAACCGATGTGGGACTTTGGCATTTTGCCGAACTTCAACAAATCTCCACCTTGGCAAAATTCCACATTTTCAATTCTCTCTCAATAACAAATTTTGGTTGTGTCTTCATCTTCAATCTTCATTGTTCAACAATGTTGATCAAATCCAAACAATGTTGAAACTTGATCGTAGTCACCACTTTTGTCAGCATATCAGCAGGATTCTCTGTAGTATGAATTTTCTTCATCGTGACTCCACCTTCTTCTATGATTTCTCGTACAAAATGATACCGAACATCAATGTGCTTCGTCCTTGCATGATAAACTTGGTTCTTCGCTAATTGAATAGCACTTTGACTATCACAAAAAATTGTGATACCTTTTTGTTCAACACCAAGCTCCTTTAGCAATCCTTGAAGCCAAATTGCCTCCTTCACGGCCTCTGTAATAGCCATATACTTTGCCTCTGTTGTAGACAAAGCAACTGTTGACTGCAAAGTAGACTTCCAACTAACTAGTGCCTTTGCAAAAGTAAACACATAACCAGTAGTTGATCTTCGTTTGTCCAGATCACCCGTAAAATCTGAATCACAATATCCAACTACAGACTGATTGTCTTCCTGCTCAAAAACTAACCCAACATCTACAGTATTATGAATATACCGTAGAATCCACTTCACAGCTTGCCAATGCTCCTTTCCTGGATTATGCATATATCTGCTAATAACTCCAATAGCTTGTGAAATGTTAGGTCTCATACAGACCATTGCATACATCAAGCTACCAACAGCATTTGCGTATGGTACCTTTGACATATACTCTCGTTCAGCTTCATCCTTTGGCGACATAGTAGTACTCAGCTTAAAATGGGGAGCAAGTGGAGTACTAACTGGCTTAGTCTTGTCATCTATGCCAAAACGTTGTAGTACTCTCTTCAAATATTCTTTCTGAGATAAACAGAGTTTCTTTAAACGTCTATCTCTTATTATCTCCATGCCAAGAATTTTCTTTGCCTCACCCAAATCCTTCATCTCGAACTCCTTCTTCAGTTGAATCTTCAATTTATCAATTTCTTCCAAATTCTTGGAAGCTATCAACATATCATCAACATATAGGAGAAGATATACAAAGGAACCATCTTTAAGCTTGCGCAAATACACACAATGATCGTATTTTCTTCTCTTGTACCCTTGCCGCAACACAAACTCGTCAAATCGTTTGTACCATTGTCTAGAAGATTGTTTCAATCCGTACAACGATTTTTCAAGTTTGCACACCATATTTTCTTTTCCAGCAACTTTGAATCCTTCTGGCTGAGTCATGTAGATTTCCTCCTCCAAGTTTCCATGTAAAAACGCAGTTTTTACATTCATCTGAACTAGTTCCAAATCCAATTGTGCTACCAAAGCCAACATAATTCTAATGGAGGAATGTTTTACAACTGGAGAAAACACTTCATTATAATCAATTCCCTCCTTTTGAACATATCCTTTGGCCACCAATCTTGCTTTGTAGCGAACATCTACTTGGTTAGGAAATCCTTCTTTCTTTGCAAATACCCATTTGCACCCAATTACTTTCTTTCCCTTCAGGAGATTGGCCAATCTCCATGCATGATTCTGATGAAGGGACTGTATTTCATCATTCATGGCAATCCTCCACTTATCTTCTTCTGAACTTTGGACAACATCTTTATAAGTGGTAGGAACATCATCAGCTACAATTGAGGTTGCACAAGCAACCGTCTCTATGAGACGAACAAGTTTCGTTATTGTTCTTTTTGGCCTGCTGGTTGCTATTGATTCAAGTTGTTGTTGAGGTTCCTAAGTTGGAATCTCCTCTACTGGCTCTCCTTCCACAGGGTAATCTTCATTTGTTTTCTCCTCTGCTTCTTGTGTAGGAAAAATAAATTTTCCCTCAAACTCCACCTGCTTAGAAGCACCTTCATTTTGTTTGGTATCTTCTGTTACCTTATTTACCATAGCAGATTCATCAAAGGTAACATCCCTGCTGAATATTACTTCTTTGTCATAGGATACCATAAGCGATATCCTTTGACTCCAGAAGTAATTCCCATAAAAATAGCCTTCTTTGCCCTTGGATCCAATTTTGACTCTGTCACATGATAATATGTAGTTGAGCCAAACATGTGCAAAGAGTCATAATCTACAACAGGCTTTCCATACCATTTTTCAAATGGTGTCTTGCCATCAATAGCAGCAGATGGTAGACGATTAATGAGGTAGCATGCATATGTAATTGCCTCAGCCTAAAATTCTTTGCCCAAGCCAGCATTGGACAACATACACCGTACCTTCTCCAGCAAGGTCCGATTCATACGTTCTGCAACTCCATTCTGTTGTGGTGTATGTCTAACAGTGAAGTGTCGGACGATGCCATCATTTTCACAGACCTTATTGAAATGATCATTTTTGTATTCACCTCCATTGTCTGTGCGAATACACTTGATCCTCCTGCCTGTTTGAACCTCCACCATCGTCTTCCATTTGAGAAAAATTCCCAGCACTTCATCTTTGCTTTTCATTGTATACACCCACACTCTTCGGGAAAAATCATCAACAAAGGTTACAAAATAGTGCTTCCCACCCAATGAAGGTGTTTTGGAAGGACCCCAAACATCAGGGTGTACATAATCCAAAATGCTTTTAGTATTATGGATCGCTATACCAAATTTAACCCTTGTTTGTTTCCATTTGACACAATGCTCACAAAACTCCAAGTTGCAAGCCTTTACTCCCTTTAACAATCCTTGATCTGATAGAGTTTTCAAGGATTTTCCTCCAGCATGTCCCAAGCGCATGTGTCATAGCTTGGTTGCTTCTGCCTCTTTGTCGTCAGTGGATATCACTGTCGTTGTCCCAATAATTGTACTGCCATGATAGCGGTACATATTATTATTCTTCCGATTAGCCTTCATTACCACTAGTGCACCGGAGCATACTCTCATCACTCCATTTTCTGTAATGATTTTGAACCCTTTTGATTCTAGGGCTCCCACAGAGATGAGATTCTTCTTCAAATCCGGTACATATCGAACATCTGTTAATGTTCTGATTATTCCATCATGGTTCCTTAATCGTATTGAACCAATTCCATATGAGGTAAGAGGGTTGTTATCTGCTGTGTGGATGACTCCATATTCTCCTTCTTGAAATTCCACGAACCAGTCTCTGTTGGGACACATATGATAGCTACAAGCCGAGTCCATCAACCATATGTCTGATGATGTTGATGACTCTGTTGTAACTAATGAGAAGTCTGAATCATCACAATCAGCTACATTTGAATCCATAATGGCCTTTCCATTGTTATGTTTGGCCTTATTCTTCAACTTCGGACAGTCTTTCTTCCAGTGCCCCTTTTCTCGACAAAAGGCACATTCATCTCGCTTTCTTTGTTCATAGTTGTACAAAGCCGAACAAACTTCTCTAAGAGAAACTTCGTCATTTCCATGGAGTAGAGTAGTTTCAAGGTGCTCGTACTCATCAGGAAGTGACGCCAACAACATCAAGGCCAAGTCACCATCATCATAAGTTGTATCCATATTTTGCAAATCTGTGACCAACTTATTGAAACTGGTGATATGTTCATTCATCGTGGTGCCAGGAACATAGGTGAAGTAAAACAGTCTCTTCTTTATGTACAATTTATTTTGACTGTTTTTCTTCAAAAATTTATCCTCCAGTGCTTTCCATAATCTACTTGCAGAAGTTTCCTTCGTGTATGGATATTTCTGCTCTCTAGCAAGGTAGGATCGAATGGTACCGCAAGCAACACGATTGATAATTCTCCAATCTTCTTCTCCAATAGCATCTGGTCTCTTTTCTTCAATAGCAAGATCTAGCCCTTGTTGAAAAAGGACATCTAGAACCTCGCCTTGCCACATCCCAAAATGTCCGGACCCGTCAAATATTTCTACCGCAAATTTCGCATTTGACACAATTCTTGTCATAAGCGAAGATGCCAATGATGACGTATTGTTGACACTTGATGTAGATTCTTCTTGTTTATTGTCTCCCATATTTGACACAAAAATTATTTAATAGCTGACGACACAAATCAAGATTATTTTCTTTCTGATGTAGAAGATCAGACTAAGCTGCAACCACAGAGCATACTCAGACAGAACCTTGACTCAGTTACCAAGATAAATCTTTTCTGATGTGGAAGATCAGACTATGCTGCAACCACGGAGCATACTTAGACAGTACCTTGGCTCTGATACCAATTGTTGCGGAAGCCAAATGTATATAGTGTGAATAAGTCACAACTACTATACCAAAAATTATGACAGCCACCAAATAATAAATAAGACAATAAAGCAATAATAAAAGGAACACCAGAATTTACGAGGTTCGGCCAACTTTGCCTACTCCTCGGACACAATCAATATTTTATTCCACTCCAAAAATACAAGTGAAATAATACTAAAGAGAGAAGATACAAATGCCTTAAACAGATGAGAAGGCAAATGAGACGTGTATTTAAATCCTAAACATTAGGCCTTCTTTTATAGGGGGAAAAATCCCCCAACTCTTCTCCCAACCGATGTGGGACTTTGGCATTTTGCCAAACTTCAACATCCCTTTCTTCTTGTTGTCAGCTTTGCTGGTCTCTTCTCAATTGTGGCACTAAGAAAGTTGATGATTATCAAGTACAAGTTGACATATCCGAGTGGAACTGCGACTGCTTACCTTATCAACTGTTTCCACACTCCTAAAGGAGCAAAGCTGGCCAAGAAACAAGTTGGTTCCTTGTTCAAATCCTTTGGCTTCATCTTTATATCTGGGGCTGTTCAGTGGATATTTGCACGTGAAGATGGCTGCGGATTTGGTAGCTTGCCTACATTTGGTTTCAAAGCCTATGCCAAGAGGTTCTATTTTGATTTCTCCTCAACATATGTTGGAGTTGGTATGCTCTGCCCGTACATGGTTAATGTTTCGTTGCTAATTGGTGCCATTATATCGTGGGCTATCATGTGGCCAATGATCGAAGCAAAGAAAGGCGACTGGTACTCTGACCACTTATCCGCATCAAGTCTTCATGGTATCCAAGGATATAGGGTATTTATCGCAATTACCATGATGTTTGGAGATGGTCTATTCCATTTTGCTTACATGTTGGTGGTCACGGCCTTAAGTTTCCAAAAGAGGAAAGAGGAAGATTATTCAGGTGAAGAGTCCTCAGAAGACTATGACACGAAGAGACAAAACGAGTACTCCTTGAAAGACCAGATCCCCATCTGGGCAGCCATTGGCGGATACGTTGGTATTGCAGTCATATCTATCATTGTGGTGCCAATTATCTTCCATTCACTGAAATGGTATCACATTCTGGTTGCCTATGTAATTGCTCCAGTTTTGGCCTTCTGCAATTCTTATGGAAGTGGCCTCACTGATTGGTCCCTGGTCTCAAATTACGGGAAAATTGCAATCCTTACATTTAGTTATTGGGTTGGTTTGCAAAATGGTGGAGTGATTGCTGGCCTTGCTTCATGTGGATTGGTGATGAGCATACTAGATACAGCTTCTGGCTTGATGGGAGATTTCAAGACTGGTTACTTAACGCTTACATCGCCTCGTTCCATGTTCTTTAGCCAAGTCATAGGAACTGCCATGGGCTGTGTGATAACACCACTAATCTTCTGGATTTTCCACAGTGCCTATAAATTGGGTGATCCAGAAGGTTCATACCCTGCACCGTATGCATTGATGTATTGTGGAATCGCGCTGCTTGGCGTGGAAGGTTTTGGAAGTCTTCCCAAACATTGCCTCAGGCTCTCAATTTGGTTCTTTGTGGCTGCTATTGTGATCAACATACTGACTCAGCTGCTGAAAAAATTCGAGACCAAGTATAGGATTTATCGGTTCGTGCCTAGTCCAATGTGCATTGGCAATACCATTTTACCTTGGAGGGTACTTTGCGATTGACATGTGTATAGGGTCATTGATTCTATTCATTTGGGAAAAGGTGAACAAGCAGAAAGCTAAGGATTTTGGACCAGCAGTGGTTTCAGGTCTCATATGTGGTGAATCCTTGTGGGGAATTCCAGCATCTGTTCTTGCTCTAGCTGGTGTTAAAGCTCCCTTTTGCATGAAAGTTCATCACTGACTTTAGTCCTACATATATTCCTCCTGTAAAGATTAAGTTCTTTTTATCTAAGTTTTTAGTCTTTTGGTTATTTTAGTCTTCTTAGCATAACATGTTTTTAAGCTGTCTATTTTATTTTAGTAGTAGAATTAATACAAGTTGTGTTTCTGTATTTGTCGTTTTCGAAATTCTTGACGTATTTTGCGTGTTTCAAATTATTGGATTATGTTTTTAGTTAGTAAAGCCAATGTATTGTGTAGTTTCTTTCTTCTTTTAATTAAGATTTTCATCCTGCAAAAAAAACCAAATACTGTTATACACAAAAAAGTAACGTAAGACACCTGCAAAACAGGTTAAAATAGACTTAACGGCAGATAGAGTAAACGGAGATGTAAAACGTAAGTATGAGTGTCGAATTGATTGCCATATGTAAAAAAGGCTTCTTGCACCTGCTGTTAGCCTGTTACACTGTACAGGACAAGCAAATGCCATAGTAAGATTAATTGCATTGTAGAATAGTTGGAGAAATGTCCATCTTTAGTTGAATTCTGTTATAAAATAAAGACTTTAAAGTAAAGAAATCAAAGACAAGTAGAGAGAGATATTTATTAGTCAACTTCAAATTCATGTACATAATAAACAGAAATCTTCTCTATTTATAGAAGAAAGGAAGCTGATGTGTAAGCTACTACTGCAAGCTGCTTGTAAGCTATTACTGCAAGCTGTTGTGTAAGCTGCTTGTAAGTTGCTTGTAAGCTGCTACATCAAGCTGCTGTGTAAGCTTCTTGTAAGTTGCTTGTAAGCTACTACTGTACCAGATATAGATAATCTTCTGTCGGGGGTAATATTTATCCATAACGGAGTACCGAAATGATAAGCTTCTTCAGGAAGCTTATTTCCAATAGAGTACTAAATAGATAGCCATATTTACGGCGGAGTCCCATATGGATAAGCTTCTTCAGGAAGCTAATTTACAACGGAGTACTAAATGAACATCCATAATATAATATATTTATAACAATTAAATATTTATGAAATATAAATGAACATCTATAATATAATATATTCATAACACTCCCCCTTGGATGTTCATTAAAAGATAATGTGCCTCGTTAAAATCTTACTAGGAAAAACCCCGTGGGAAAAAATCCTAGTGAAGGAAAAAAAGTACACATATTTAGTAATACGCACTGCTAGGTGCCTCATTAAAAACCTTATAAGGAAAACTCCGTGGAAAAAAATCTTAGTAAGGAAAAAAGAGTGCATCGCGTATTTTACTCCCCCTGATGAAAACCTTGTTTCAAATATTTAAGTCTCCGCATTCCAATCTTGTATACCATCTTCTCAAAAAGTTGAGTTTGTAGAGAATATTATCCACAACTATTTCAGATCGATTTAATTAATCTCATCAAACCAAGAAGCTGCTAAAGTCATTTCATTGAGTTTCTTTCAACTTGCATGCATCAGCTGCTTGTAGAAAACTTCAATGGAGTACTAAATGGATAATCTTCTTCAGGAAGATTATCTACAGTGGAGTAATAAATGGACATCCACAATAATATTTTCATTACACTCCCCTTTGGATGTTCATTATTATGTGCCTCATTAAAACCTTATTAGGAAAAACCCCGTGGGAAAAAATCCTAGTCAAGGAAAAAGAGTACACTAATAATATACATTGCAAGCTGCCTCATTAAAAACCTTACTAGGAAAAACCCAGTGGGAAAAAACCCGAGCAAGGGAAAAAGAGTACAATGCAGAGACTTGGGTATATCTGGACCAAGGAGTTCATCATTCTCTTCTGGAGTTAAGAACAGATCCTTAATCTGTGTAGGAGAAGAACTATATCTTGCTAGTAAATTAAAAGAAAATGCTATGTCAGGCCTTGTAGCATTAGCAAGATACATTAGTGCACCAATTGCACTGAGATAGGGTACTTCGGGACTAAGGAGTTCCTCATCTTCTTCTGGAGGTCGAAACAAATCCTTATCCACTTCAAGTGATCGAACAACCATTAGTGTACTCAATGGGTGCGCTTTGTCCATGTAAAAGCATTTTAAGACTTTTACTGTATAGGCAGATTGATGGATAAAGATCACGTCTGCTAAATGTTCAATTTGCAGACCTAGACAAAGTTTTATCTTCCCAAGATCTTTCATCTCAAATTCTTTCTTAAGATATTCAATTGCCTTTTGGAGCTCTTCTGGAGTTCCAACAAGATTTATGTCATCAACATAAACAGCAAGTGTAACAAGTTCTGAAGCCATTTTTTATTTATTTATAAAATACATGGACAAATAACTTACGCAACCTTCTTTGAGCAAATATTCACTGAGGTGATTATACCACATACGCCCAAATTGCTTTAAACCGTACAAAAATCTTTATAATTTGATCGAGTACATTTTTTAAGACTTTGAATTATATGCTTCAAGCATTTTAAATCCTTCAGGGATCTTTATAGAGATTTAATCAAACGAGTCATATAGGTTATGACTTGCATTTAAATGGCATGACATCTTCAGGTGTCTGGACTACAGGTCCGATCCTCACAATCTTTTATAATATTGTGCACTATATTGTATCAAATATATCGTCGACGATCATTTTGTATCGGTTCGCAAGCGACATAACTTGTTGAGATCTCATCACTTTCTTTATTTTCAGATACTTGAACTTCCTCTGGAGTTTCATGAAATGTTATGTCGTGGGCTCTTCTAGAGCTCATTTCCTCCTCGTTATGATCATTAGCTCTTTATCATTTTTCAAGGATTGTTACCTTTGGAACCGATTGGTCTACCACGCTTCATGCGTACAGTAAACTCTATCCTTCAGAGACTTTAAATTTTAATAGGAGCATTTGCAGCTAAAATATAATATTTATTTTTGGATCAGCAAATGCTTCTGGCATTTTACTTGAATTATCTTCTAAGTGAGGATCATATTAATGATAATTCGATTCATATAGCATATTTTTCAGCTATTTATTCCATCCTCCAAATGTTAGAAAAACTAACATATATCCCCAATCTTCTTCGGGAAACATATCTTTGTGCATTGTGGTAGAGAAATTAATCATATACCACACATCAAAAGATAGTAAAAATATTTGGTTTCTGATCCTAAACCAATTGTGAGGGGTGGACTTATCATATACTGTTAGTCTGATACATACAAGTGCTGCTATATGCAATTTAGAAAATCTTAGACCAACACATGAAGCTTTGTTCTCATAAGCAATGGTTTAACCATTAATAGGATGTATTCAATGCTAAACCAGCTTTGATATAAACCAGCATCGTCAAGATGAACTATCTTGATTTAATAATCTGAAAATTATTCTCATAACTGAGAAAAATAATTTCACATGCCAAAGTGCAGGTTGACAATAATCGCACATGTAACCATCTCATATATGTATCTATAAGTGGTTCACATGATAGGTGAATGAACCCATACTCACCTTTTGTATATTTCAGAATTAGGGATCTTAATCCCAACTTTAGCTGGTATAATCAATTTATTATGAGAACAAGCAACACAAGAGAATTCTTGAAGAATCTTCTAGTTCTTCAGTATATGCTTATCTAATTTCTCAAATAGCTCAAAAAATAGCAAATGAAAACTTCAAGTTTATCATGGCATGTGCTATCTCTTAGTAAACTTCTAGTTTACTATGACATAAACTTTTGCATTTAGTTTACTATGATACACGATGTAGTGCAAATTGAAGATATAAGTCGGGTAACTTCTCATATACATATTATTTTACCCCCTATGATTGTGGAAACATGAAGATTTTCAATCTTCCAATCATTTGTAGTCTCAATATGGTAGTCAGTTGTATTAGTAAACTTCGAGTTTACTACTGTCACACCTCCTTTTTGCGCGCCCTTGCCCCGAAGGGTTAAATGCGCGAGGGGAGTTTTTCCAATTTAAGTGACAATATTCGAAATGGGATTATTTATTTAATTCAAAGTCGCCACTTGGGAAAGGTTTGGCTTTTGGTGTCCCAAGCCACCGGTTTATCTTGAATCCCAAATCGAGGAAAATATTCGACTTTTCCAAATGAAGTCTGCGAACCAGAAATTCTAAGTAAGGAATTCTGTTGACCCGAGGGAAGGTGTTAGGCACCCTCGAATCCCGTGGTTCTAGCACGGTCGCTTAAATTGTTATAATGGCTAAATATCTGATTTAAATATATGTTATTACTTACGTGCTTTTATTAAGTTTAAACCGCTTTTATTATCATTTATTTTTATAGAATTGCAACGTCGTGAAAATGCATCTCGGACCACGTCACAATCAATGCACCCGTAGTTGTTAACGCATTTCAACTCCGTTGAGATTTGAATTTGGGTCACATAAATGCGCACCCGAATTTAAGAATGTAATTTAATTAAACCGTGCCTAAAGAGTCTAACGTATTATTATCTTTGGGGAAGGCGGTGAGATTCACTAAACAGCCTATCCTGAATTCTAAATACTTGTTATGGTTATTTGTTGAGGGTCCCGCAATTTCGCATTTTTTATTTGGCGAGGCTCGTCTCTATCTTAGAAAGGGTATCCTAAAGTGGCTACATTTCTAATGCATTTGTCTCTAAAACTAGAAGTAAAGGTACATGCTAATTTAATTATATGCTTTGGCCTAACCTGGATTCTTATCAATTTCTGCTTAATTATTTACAAAGTGAAGAGACGTCATACCTTGTGAAACATGCGAGATTGACCAAATGGTACACTTGTATCCAAACATTTCTTGAATTGAACTTAACTAGACTTATTTTAGGCTAGATTAAGGGAATTGAACACTAGGCATTATTGCTAATGGGGATTCGAACGTGCTTCTATATACTGCCTAGCGGGTCCTGATGAAAGAACTAAAGTAAAACATAACATCATTGTGTAAGGTGGAAATATTCTATCCTATGCATGTCATTATAGTTAAACAGGAATCCGGTCAAAAATTCTATGTCAATTATCCATGCATTCTACATATTGTACATTACATCTCGTACTAACAAACAACTATAAACTAAGACGCAAGAGACTAGAACTCAGCTAAGCACCAAACTGATCTTTTCCTGCTATTGAAATTTACAAACTAATCATATATATAGAAAGAAATCAACATGCCATGAGTATTACAACAGACATTTAAACTTCTCCAACTTTCATTTCATGCTTTCAGACTGTTACAGTTACACCAATATGGGACTTGAAATGTGTACCTGGATACTGAAATGTAAAGAAGAAGTGGAAGCAGAAGAGTCAGCAGCAGCAGCACAAGAATGGTAGTAACAAACGAAGCAATACAGCAGCAATGACAATCCCAGACCAACAGACCAAAGCAGTAAACCAATGGTACAATAATCAATATTTGATCTTTTCAAAACTCAGAGGGAAAATCTTAAAATCTGATAGAAACAAAACAAACTGGATACTGGACTTCAGACACGAAAGGATGAGGAAAAGTAGTGTTTTCCAGTCGAGCAAGAATTTCTTTTCTAAATCCCCCTCCTGATTTCCAAGAAAAACAAACTCTCTTTCTCCCTTAGAAACTGATTCTGTTTGGTTTCAGCTTCCCTTTTTGTGTGTATCCCCCTGTATCCCTATCTTCCTCTTCTTTTATAGCTCCAAATCAAGCTATTTGAACAACCTGTTAATCAATCAGGTCCCCTCCCATGTGCTGTCCCTTTTCAGTTTCCACTTAGCTAATTAAGTATAAACCTCCCCCATGATATTCCTGACAGTACCCTCTAATATTTAAACTAAAAGGCAGACAGGGCAGCAAGAATATAATCTGACAAACATGCTGTCAAATTATTTTAATCAGAATGGCTTTTATGCACATGTTGTGCACTAATGCACATGCCCTCCAATTCAGGCTGTAACTAACAGACCAAACCTTAGATTTCTGAAATCAAATTAACAACTATAAGTTACTAAACCCAGTCCCTAATTGATTCAGGCAATGCTTAACAGAAGCAGGTCAATTGGTTATTGTTCGGACAACTGAAACTAATTGACGACACATGTCGACTCGACTATATCAATCATAACATGTACAATCGTAGCCAAAATCAGACATTTAACAGTATCGAACACATGATTTGAATTGTACTGACTAAGCAGAATTGTACTCGAGGAATCAGTTAATCAGTTCAAATTTGAAATTCTACTAATTGCACAACAAATACATACATACACATTATCAGAACAAGTAGAAGAAGGACTCAATCAAACAACAGAGGTTCAGGCAAGGTGGACAGGACACAGTTGGTAAAATTCGAAACACAAATTTCACAACAACATGAACAGCCTTTTAAACAAACATGGACTAACAGAATAAAGAAAAGAAAGCAAAACTCACCTTAAATCCCGAAAAATCAAAAGCCTTAACTTGGATTCGAACAGACCTTTCTTAAGGCTGAACGGACTTTATTTCTCAGATGAGAAACACTTCGATTAAGGTCCATTAGACCTTAATCTCTTGGTTTAAACGAGATACGGACCAGTGACGAGGAACACTAAGGTTCCAAAGATTAGATCTGGGGTTCATGCTTCCCTAGTCAGATTCAGACCAAACCAAGCATGGTTTGGTCACGAGGGGGTCTGGGGAGTGTCTGGTGTGAAACTGGGGTTAAACGGTGTAAGTCAAGTTCCGACTCGAATCTTCAAACGAAGATTCGAGAAGGTGGGAAGGGATTCGAGTTAAGTGGTTAACAGATCCATGTTCAGGATGGCAAGGGGGTTCTATGGTGTTAAGGGTGGGGTCACCGGCGTCCATGCCGCCGGCTTTCATGGTGAAGAATACAGGGGCGGCTAGGGTTTTGGAGGGGAAGGGGACGAGGACGAAGGTGACCTAAGGCTGGGGTTCGGATAGGGGGGAGGGCAGGGTAAGGTTATGGGTTTATATAGTTAGTGAGGGGTTGATTCCTAACCGTTGGATGGGGTGCGATGAAGGGTCAGGATCTCTTGGCTGATGGGGGACGGTGTCGTTTCATCTTTAAAGGGTTTGGGTCGGTCCGGGTGGAAACGGGTCGGGGTCATCAGTGGGTTATGGGGAAGTGATCTTGGCCGTTGATCATTCAGAGATCAACGGCTCAGATCAGACTCAACCACTACGACGTCGTTTGGACGTCCTTGGTGTCAGCTGGACTGGACTGGGTTACACAGGGGTTTTGGGTTTGAGTTGGGCCTCGAATTAAAATGAAGTAGGCCCAAAACTGATTTCAGCCCAATTCTGCACTCTCTTTTATTATTATTATTTTATTATTATATATATATATTTTTTTTTATTTTAAAACAAAACCTAAGTAAATCAAATTAAAATTAAATAGACACTTAATACAATTATTTGCACACACATATTAAAATATTTGAAGCAGGTAAAAATCAAACAAAACAAAAATCACGGACAAAGATGCCTATTTATGGTTTTCTTATTTAACAACCGGATTACGGTTCCAATTACGCATGACACATCATTTTTTTTGTATTTTGTTTTAATAAGATAAAATGGGCAAAAATATCATAAATAATTAACAAAGTATCATGTAAAATTCAAAAATTGTACAATAGGACCATTTGTTATTATTTTTATTTCTTTTGGAGCGATTGTCGCGTAAAACAAAAATCACGTGCTCACAGCTGCCCCTCTTTGTTCGGAAACACGAAGAGTTTTCGTGCAAAGATAAAGTGAGCGGATATGAGCGATTTTTGCCTATGGACTACTCCGTGTGAAGCATTTTTTGAAAGATTTGACCGAACCTTTGCTCCAAAGGTTTCCTACATATCCTGGGCTAAACAGGAATCAGGTCAATGTAGTTCGGGAAGTTTTGGTAGCTGGGACTACCATGGGACTGCGATGCTTGCTGTTATTGTTGTTGCTGTTGTCACCTGCTTTACTGACCGCCTTATTACAACCAAAGAAAAATTGAAACTGAACTAAATACTTATATGCATGTCAACTGCTAGTTACAAGATCCCTATCTATGATTCTTTTGCGACTTGATCATGGGTCTTAGCTGATTTTGCTTGGAGACTTCGATCCGAATCTTGATGCTTGCGAGTTGTAGGTGCTTGTTTAACCTCTGGGATACTCAGGGAGACGTGACTGGCAGAGTTCTGGACCTTAATCAAATCTTGGAATGATCCGCCTTCCATTTTCTCCGGTATCTCGGGACATCTTCTTTTTGTCCTTTTCTTTTTTTTTAGATTCTGAGTTGAGACTCATCTCGTGGGTCATTTTGATCCGTGTGGCTCGAGGTTAGACCTGCGGGAGAAAACAAACAAACGAACGAAATTTTCTGCCCCAGTTTCACTAGGGAAATTTCATTAATTATTCGACAGGAAGTTCATAAAATTGAGGAAGGAAGATAAAATGCTCAGTTCAGGGTTGGAGCCCTAACACCGAATAGCTAGGGAAAAGTTCAGTTTTTAGAGTTGTAACTCTAATACTGAGCAACTGGGGAAAAGTTCAGTTTAGGGTTTTAAAACCCTAATGCTGACTAAATGGAAAAGGTTCAGTTTAGGGTTTAAAACCCTAATGCTGGCTGCGTGGAAAAGCTCAGTTTAGGGTTTAAAACCCTAATGCTGGCTGAATGGAAAAAAATTCAGTTTAGGGTTTAAAACCCTAATGCTGACTAAAGGAAAAATTCAGTTTAGGGTTTAAAACCCTAATGCTGATTGCATGGAAAAGCTCAGTTTAGGGTTTAAAACCCTAATGCTGGTTGAATGGAAAAAAGTTCAGTTTAGGGTTTAAAACCCTAATGCTGACTAAAGGAAAAATTCAGTTTAGGGTTTTAAAACCCTAATGCTGATTGCATGGAAAAGCTCAGTTTAGGGTTTAAAACCCTAATGCTGGCTGAATGGAAAAAGTTCAGTTTAGGGTTTTAAAACCCTAATGCTGACTAAAGGAAAAATTCAGTTTAGGGTTTAAAACCCTAATGCTGATTGCATGGAAAAGCTCAGTTTAGGGTTTAAAACCCTAATGCTGGCTGAATGAAAAAAAGTTCAGTTTAGGGTTTAAAACCCTAATGCTGACTAAAGGAAAAATTCAGTTTAGGGTTTAAAACCCTAATGCTGATTGCATGGAAAAGCTCAGTTTAGGGTTTAAAACCCTAATGCTGGCTGAATGGAAAAAAGCTCAGTTTAGGGTTTAAAACCCTAATGCTGGCTGAATGGAAAAAATTCAGTTTAGGGTTTAAAACCCTAATGCTGACTAAAGGAAAAATTCAGTTTAGGGTTTAAAACCCTAATGCTGATTGCATGGAAAAGCTCAGTTTAGGGTTTAAAACCCTAATGCTGGCTGAATGGAAAAGAGTTCAGTTTAGGGTTTAAAACCCTAATGCTGACTAAAGGAAAAATTCAGTTTAGGGTTTAAAACCCTAATGCTGACATGCATGGAAAAGCTCAGTTTAGGGTTTAAAACCCTAATGCTGGCTGAATGGAAAAAGTTCAGTTTAGGGTTTAAAACCCTAATGCTGACTGGAAGGAAAAGCTCAGTTTAGGGTTTAAAACCCTAATGCTGGCTAAAGGAAAAAGTTCAGTTTAGGGTTTAAAACCCTAATGCTGATTGCATGGAAAAGCTCAGTTTAGGGTGTAAAACCCTAATGCTGGCTGAATGGAAAAAAGTTCAGTTTAGGGTTTAAAACCTTAATGCTGATTAAAGGAAAAAGGGTCAGTTTAGGGTTTAAACCCCTAATGCTGACTGCATGGAAAAGCTCAGTTTAGGGTTTAAAACCGTAATGCTGGCTGAAAGGAAAAAAGTTCAGTTTAGGGTTTAAAACCCTAATGCTGACTGGCTGGGGACAAAGTTCGAGAATACTAAACGATCTTTTTTTTTGAATTTTCTTGTTTTAGTAGAAGATAAAAGAGAGTTTCGTGGAAACTTACCTTTCGAGTGAATTCCTTATTGCCAAAATATTTCTTGTACCCATGTACCTTCTTCTTTGGGCGACACCTGCTTCTTGCACGGTTGTCTTGGATTACACCTGTTTCAACTTTTCAGACAAAGGACAATTGTTAGTTCGGAAATGACGGTCGGTTTGGTGACCTTGATCGTTCCCGGTTGCTTTGTTGCGTCTTCATTTCTGTTGTGAAGTCCCGCCATTGATTTGATTCATATGCCGAAACCCTTTAGACCGCTCAGGCTTGTATTTCCAGATTCTGTGATGATTTGCCTCGTAAGGCTCTTTTTTCTTTTCTCTTTTTTTTTTATGTCCCGTTTTGCTTGGAGGTTCTCAACGGGGATTTTATTGGAGGTATTTTGTGGGGATTTGTACAAAGGAAACCCTATGGGGGAATATTTACAAAGTGGATTCTTTGTGTGGATTTTTGTACAATGGGGCATGCTGGGGATTTGTTTCGAAGCGGGCTTTCTAGGCTTGGTTGGGGTAAGCTTGTTGGGGAATTTTTACAAAGGGACTCGCTGGGGATGTGCTGGGGAAATTCCAACGGGGATTTTTTTTATATATATATTGGGGAGACTTCTGCGGGGGATCGTACAGGAGGAGACTCTGTGGGGATTTGTCCGAAGGCGGACTTGCTGGGGGAAATTTCTCTTTTTCCTCTTTACTTTGAACGCCATCAAACATCATGATTCATCAGGCTTGGACAAACGTACCAACGAAACGAGGCGTTTTCCTTCATGAAACAGAATTCCGTGAAAACAAACCTGCCACCTGCCCTTTCCGGTGTATCCTGAACTTGAGGTTAAAACATAAAAGGGATTCGAAGAGAAACAAAGAAAGGAGAAAACAAATTTCAGGAAGGGAGTGTCCCTTTTGGGACGAGAAAGACTTATCTGAGGAAGATAACGCTGGCTTTAAATGACATGACATGCTCTTTGGACTGGACGCCTGACCTTCCATGAACTTGCGTTTCCCTGAACCAGAACGGATCTGTGATTCCAAACCGGTGGAGCTTTGCCGAGACCTCCTTGGGGTGGAGTCATTCTTTTCGGCCAACAGCGCCCTTTGCGGGTTTTCGCTGGCTGACCTCTCTCATTTCTCTTCCTGTCATCGCTTGATAGCACTCTTTGTGAGTTTTTAACTAAACAAGCTCTCTCATTTTGGTTTCTCTACTCCCGTCGCCTCGTGGTGCCCGAAGGTTTTCACCAACGAGACTCTCTCATTTTATCTCTCTCAATTCAGAGTGTGCCGGTCTCCATTTGTGACGCTTATTGGTTTCCCACTATCTTTGGTAATTGATCTGAAGGCTTGTGCTTGGTAAAGAGAGGTAGATGATACTAACTTCTAAACTGCTCGACGTGCCCCGGTTTCAATTTCAGGGTGAATGGGATTTTATTGTTGGTGTGACTGAACCTCAGGGAGAGGCTGCCTACGTATCCTTTCGGAATCAAGTCAAACGTAGTTCAGGCCTCAATCAATGTTTTGTTTTGTTGTTTTTTTTTTTTGTAAGCGGCCCAAAGGCTTGTAGAGAGAATTGGGTAGTGTTTGGGAGTAGTGGGGAATAAAACCTTCGTCATTTTCAAATGTGTCAGGACCACTGGAGTATAATTTAGACGTAGTATCTCTTGACTGCATCTGCATTTACTGCTGTTTCGGGGTCATTTCCTTCGACATCACCTAAATACAACGCTCCTCTTGGCAATATCTTCCTTATGATGTATGGGCCTTTCCAATTTGGAGCAAACTTCCCTTTGGCTTCCTTATGATGCGGCAGAATACGCCTCAGTACCAGCTGACCTACTTCGAAATTCCTGGGTCGGACTCTCTTGTTGTAAGCACGGGCCATTCTTCGTTGGTACAACTGTCCGTGACAAACCGCGGCCATTCGCTTTTCATCAATCAAAGTCAATTGCTCTAACCGAGTCTTGACCCACTCGCTGTCTTCGATTTCCGCTTCGACAATGGTTCGAAGCGAAGGAATTTCTACCTCTGCCGGTATTACAGCCTCGGTCCCATAAACCAAAAGATAAGGAGTCGCTCCTACCGATGTGCGTACCGTAGTGCGATACCCCAATAATGCAAATGGTAACTGCTCATGCCACTGTCGGGAACTTTGGATCGTTTTTCTCAAAATCTTCTTGATGTTTTTGTTCGCCGCTTCTACAGCACCATTGACCTTTGGCCGATAAGGAGTAGAATTCCTATGCGTTATTTTGAATTGCTCGCATACATCTCTCATCAAGTGACTGTTCAAATTTGTTGCGTTATCTGTAATGATAGTCGCAGGAATACCGAAACGACAGATAAGATTTGAGTGCACAAAATCCACTACAGCTTTTTTAGTGACCGACTTTAGAGTGACAGCCTCTACCCATTTTGTGAAGTAGTCTATGGCAACCAGTATAAATCTGTGTCCATTTGAAGCCTTCGGCTCGATTGGTCCAATGACGTCCATGCCCCAGGCGACAAATGGCCAAGGCGTAGACATGGGATGCAGTTCTGTGGGAGGTGCATGAATCAGATCACCGTGCACCTGACACTGATGACACTTCCGAACGAAGCTAAAGCAATCCTTTTCCATGGTTATCCAGTAATAACCTGCTCGAAGGATTTTCTTCGCTAAGACATACCCATTCATATGAGGTCCGCACACACCTGCGTGTACTTCGTGCATGATCTTCTTCGCCTCCTCGGCGTCGACACATCTTAATAGGTTGAGGTCCGGGGTTCGTTTGTACAACAATTCACCGCTCAGAAAGAAACCCCTTGCATGTCGCCTAACGGTCCTCTTTTGATCTCCAGTAGCATGCTCGGGGTATTCTTGCGTTTTCAAGAACCTCTTGATGTCATGGTACCAAGGCTGCGTATTTGATCCCGCCTCGATTACATTGCAGTAACCGTGTCTTTCCCTGATTTGGATTTCCAAAGGATCGACGTGGGCGTTGCCCGGGTAGGGTAGCATTGAAGCCAGAGTAGCAAGTGCATCCGCCAGTTCATTGTGACACCTCGGGATATACCTGAACTCTATTGATGTAAAATGCTTGCCGAGGTCCTCCACATGCTGTCGGTATGGGATAAGTTTGACATCCCGAGTTTCCCATTCACCTTGGACTTGTCGGATAATCAGGTCAGAATCTCCCATAATCAGTAAGTCTTCGACATCCTGATCGATTGCCATATGCATGCCCATGATGCAGGCTTCATACTCAGCTGTATTATTTGTGCAAAAGAAACGCAGTCTAGCTGTGGCGGGATAATGCTGACCGGAAGGCGAGATCAAAATTGCCCCAATTCCTACACCTTTGGCATTCACGGCTCCATCAAAGAACATCTTCCAAACATGAGCGTCCTCCGAGACCACCTCTACGGCGTTTACTTCTTCATCTGGAAAGTAGGTACTCAATGGCTGGTATTCCTCATCGATCGAATTTTCGGACAAATGATCTGCTAGCGCTTGGGCTTTCATTGTCGTGCGAGTGACATAGACTATGTCGAATTCAGTAAGCAAGATTTGCCACTTGGCCAGTCTTCCCGTAGGCATCGGTTTCTGAAATATATACTTTAAAGGATCCAACCTGCTTATGAGGAACGTGGTGTGGGCTTGGAGATAATGTCTCAGCTTTTGAGCAACCCACGTGAGAGCGCAACATGTCCTTTCCAACAGTGTGTATTTGGCCTCGTAGCCGGTGAATTTCTTGCTCAAGTAGTAGATTGCTTGCTCTTTCTTTCCGGTTATGTCGTGTTGCCCGAGGACGCAACCGAAAGAGTTCTCCAAGACTGTCAGATACAAGAAAAGTGGCCTCTCTGGTTCTGGAGGAACCAAGACTGGGGGATTCGAAAGGTATTCTTTGACTTTATCAAAGGCTTCTTGACACTCAGTTGTCCATTTAATCGCCGCATCTTTCCTTAACAGCTTGAATATGGGCTCACACGTGCTTGTCAGCTGGGCAATAAACAGACTGATGTAGTTCAACCTGCCCAACAGACTCATCACGTCTTTCTTTGTTCTCGGGGGAGGCAGATCTCTGATGGATTTTATCTTAGTTGGATCTAGCTCGATACCTCTCCTGCTTACGATGAAGCCCAAAAGTTTGCCCGACGGGACTCCGAAAGCACACTTGGCTGGGTTTAGCTTCAAGTCATACTTCCTTAGTCTCTCGAAGAATTTCCTCAAGTCTTGGATGTGATTATCCTGCGTCCTGGACTTGACTATCACGTCGTCCACGTACACCTCTATTTCCTGATGCATCATGTCATGAAAAATGGCAGTCATGGCCCTCATGTAAGTAGCCCCAGCATTCTTCAAACCGAATGGCATGACCCGATAGCAGTAGGTGCCCCAAGGCGTGGTGAAGGCAGTTTTCTCGGCATCCTCTTCATCCATCAATACCTGATGATACCCAGCGTAACAATCTACGAAAGACTGTATCTCGTGTTTGGCGCAATTATCAAC
This sequence comes from Nicotiana tabacum, assembly GCF_000715075.1. NCBI lineage: Eukaryota > Viridiplantae > Streptophyta > Magnoliopsida > Solanales > Solanaceae > Nicotiana > Nicotiana tabacum. The sequence goes on from NC_134084.1 coordinate 92,476,082, forward strand.
GAGGATATGGATGTTGGGCAGTGGGAAATTATCTTTGGGACTTGCTCTATTCAAATCTCGGTAATCTACGCATACCCGAGTCTTCCCGTCCTTTTTCAGTACCGGAACCACATTCGCCAACCATGTTGTATATTGGACTACCCGAATCACTCCCGTTTTCAGTTGTTTAGTGATCTCTTCTTTAATCTTGTCGCTGACCTCAGTTTTGAACTTTCGTTGCTTTTGTTGAACTGGAGGACAATCAGGATGAATCGGCAATTTATGAACCACTAGATCAACACCTAGACCCGGCATGTCATCATATGACCAAGCAAACACGTCTTTAAATTCAAAAAGAAGTTGAATTATCGCCTCTCGCGTTTTCTTGTCCTGGTGAATGCTTATTTTGGTCTCCCGGATTTCTTCAGGAGTTCCTAAATTAACCGGTTCGGTGTCATTCAGATTTGGCTTAGGTTTATTCTCAAAATATTCCAACTCTCGGTTTATTTCCCTAAAAGCTTCTTCCGCATCATATTCTGGTTCTGGGTTCATTAATTCGCAGTTAAATAGCTCATTGTGATCTGGGCGTGAAGTCCGCAAGCATGTCATATTTAAAGCCGTATTATTATAACTGAAAAGAAAGATAAAGGGAAAAATAACAAAAATCAGAACAAAAGAAAGAATGGGAAAGCAATGATGATTTTTTTTATTTTCTTTGGAAAGTTGGAAGACAACAATGTTTACAACTTAGGAATTCAAAACAACAATGGAAAGGAAGAGAACGTTCAAGTTATGTCCTGGAGATAACTTGTGACACAGGAAAGGTGGCAGGACAGGTCTACCCGGACTTCCGTCTAGTCGGGAATGGCGTGGCCTCCCAGTTTTGAAGTTTGGCGTTCGGCCCCACGTACAGCATCTCAGCAGTGCTTGTGCCTTCACCTGGTTGAACCATGTGGACCTCGTAGAGCATCTCTCTCATCGCCCCACATATCTCCTCGATTTTCTCAGCTGTGAAGACCTCATCTTCTTCTTCTTCGGCGTACCTTGGCCTGATGAAAGTTGCATATAAATCCGGCAGTGGTCGAGGTAACTTCCAACCCTCATTTTTCCTTTTCTTTGCCCACTCTTCGTTTGCTGGAGTAGGTTTGAAGCCTAGTCCAAAGGGTTTCTTGGTGACTGGCAAGGTAATGGGTTCTGTTATTCCCTGAAGGGTTCGTCCAAGCCCCTTCCCTGGCCTAAATCCGTGCCGGATCATCTCTTTGGCCACCATAACCGAGGCGTTAGACAAGAAAGGCTGGGGGCAGGGTATTCCCTCTTCGTGCTGCTCTGCCAGTACAATCTCAAAAGCTTGAAAGACCGTATGTTCGCTCCTTTCTCTCGGTTCCAGATATGGGATGGATGGGTCCCGATAAATAGCATGCTCATCTTCCCCATGGACCACGATCTCTCGGTCTTCGTACTCGAACTTCACCATCTGGTGAAGAGTGGAAGGCACGGCTCCTGCCGCATGGATCCAAGGTCTACCAAGGAGAAAATTGTAGGATGTATCCATGTCGAGCACCTGGAAAGTTACTTGAAATTCGACTGGTCCTATGACCAACAACAGGTCTATTTCTCCCATGGTATCTCTCTTGATGCCGTTGAAAGCCCTTACGCAGACATTGTTGGGTCGGATTCTTCCGGTCCCAATTTCCATTCTTTGTAGCGTGGAGAGCGGGCAAATGTCAACGCCTGAGCCCCCATCCAACATTACCCGCTTGACATAATAGTCTTCGCATTTAACTGTTAGATGCAAAGCCTTGTTGTGTGCCGCTCCTTCTGGGGGTAGATCGTTCTTGCTGAAAGAGATTTGGGTGACGGCGAAGAATCTTTCTGTCATCCGCTCTAATTGTTCTACCGAGGTTTCAACTGGCACATATGCTTCATTCAGGGTCCTCAGTAAGATCTTTTGATGCTCGGTCGACCTCATTAATAATGACAGCATGGACACTTGCTCGGGGTACTTGCGCAGTTGATCTATCACTTCGTAATCCGGCATTTTCATTTGTTGGAAGAACACTTCCGCTTCTTCAACACTTACGGGCTTCTTTGGCGGGAAGCGCCTTTGTGTGGCGTTGTTCAGTTCTTGGGTATTTGAATACCTTCCAATGAAAGTATTTTCTGGAAGTTCTCCCATGACCTCTTTACCTTTGTACATTACCAAAGTCTTTTGATAATTCCACGGCACTGTGGACGGGTTGGTCATTGGCTTTTGTGGCACGCGTCCGATAACCACTGGCTCATTCAGCCGAGGTGGTTGAATCATCCCCCGGACCACATAGGCCCCTTTCGGCACATACATAGGTTTTGTCTTTTTGATTCCGAAGTTCTGCGTCTTCTCAGCTCGACCTCGTGGTATGTAAAGAACTCCATCCTTTACCGGTACCACTTTCTTTTCCACCTTCTTTTCAGGCACTTTCTTTATAGCTTTGGCCTCCTCCCCTTTTTCTGGTTTCTGGTCTGTTTCGGGCCTCTTTCCCGTGTCGACAATGGCAATTATGGCTTTCAGATCAGGGTCGAACTCTTTGTCTTCACAAATCATTCCGATCAGCGTCCCATTATTGTGAGCAGGTAATGGATTGTTAGTTACATTCGGGATCTCCTCGTCCCTTAGCACTATCTTCCCTTGCTCTATCAAATTTTTGACCACTCTTTTCAACGACCAGCAGTCATTTGTATCATGTCCCTCGGCCCCTGAATGATAGGCGCATCTGACTCCAGCTTTGTAAGAAGGTGACGTCGGGTTTTGCCTTGTTTGAGGGATTGGTTGCAAGAAACCCAATTGGACCAGTTTTGGGAACAAAGTTGAGTATGGTTCACCGATGGGCATGAAAGTCCGCCTTCGGGGTGGCTCTTGAGGGCGGAAGTTATTCTGCGGGGGTTGTGGGTTATAGTGGTTGCGGTAAGGAGGCTGATTTCTGGGAGGTGGAGCTGGGCCTCGGTTGGCTTGTTGTGGTGGATGGGCATAAGGCTGGGCATTCATGACCATATAAGGTTGATGAGCATATGCCAAATTGGAGTGGGGGTAGTAGTGTTGTGGGGTTCTTTCCGGGAAACGGGGCCTGGGATGACGATACTCCCTTGCTTCCGAGTTTGCCATAGTCGTTTCTTCCTTCTTCTTCCCTCTTGTCATTCCTCCGGACCCGCTTTGGACGGCCTGGGAGGTCGCCCTTATGGCTACTTGACTCAGAATCCTACCTGTTTTCAGACCATTTTCCACCATCTCTCCAATCTTGATCGCTTCCGCGAATGGCTTACCCATGGCTGACATCATGTTTTGGAAATAGTCAGACTCTTGAGCCTGGAGAAAGGTAGTGACCATTTCCACTTCATCCATGGGAGGCTTCACTCTTGACGCTTGTTCACGCCACTTAATAGCATATTCTCTGAAGCTTTCTGAAGGTTTCTTCTTCAAATTCGACAGAGAATTTCGGTCGGGCGCAATGTCGATGTTATACTGGAATTGTTTCACAAAATCTCTAGCGAGATCATCCCATATATGCCATCGGGACATTTCCTGGTCCATATACCATTCCGAGGCTATCCCTACTAGACTTTCCCCAAAATATGCCATTAGCAGTTCTTCTTTTCCGCCGGCTCCCCGCAATTGGTTGCAGTATTTCTTAAGATGTGCAATGGGGTCATCGTGCCCATCGTATTTCTCGAACTTCGGGGTCTTGAAACCCGTTGGCAGGTGCACGTGAGGGAACATGCATAGGTCGGCGTAAGAGACGCTCTTCTGTCCGCTCAATCCTTGCATATTCTTCAAACTTTGTTCAAGGCTTCTCATTCTCTTGGCAATCTCATTTTGTTCTGCAATTCTGGGGTTCTGATCCTGCCCGGGTGCAAGCTCGTACTGAGGCGGTAGAGGATTAGTGCTGGTAGCGAACCTAGTTGGTTCCATTGAGAACGATGGTGCTTGGAATGTAAAAGAGGATGAGTCAAAGCTTGGCTTGTACGTGGCAGGCTGTGCCGTAATCGGACAAGGAGTGCAGTAAAGATGTTCATGCTTGCATCAGTGGATGACATTCGGGGATGAGGCTCAGAAGGCGATCCAGCAGAGAAGGCTGAGGTGGCTGGGTACCCGAATGGGGTAGCAGGATAATTTATGGGGACATTAGAAGTCCCACTTGACCTGGAGAATAATTCAGGGAATCCGGGGACGACACTTGGCGGCTCTTTCCCATTATTCCAGTCGTCCAGCATTTCCAACATGCGGAGCCGTAGGATTCTATTTTCCTTCGCAGTTGCGGATTCAGGTGTGAGGACGGCTGAGATTGAGCTCTCCTCGGAAATAGGGATTGTTTGCAATGGAATTTCTGAAGACATTTCCACACTTCCTTTTGACCTGGTGAAGTAAGTGTGAGTACTGCTTCTGGTCCTAACAACAGGTAGTTGAACACTTCTCCTTGACCTCGTGAAATATGAGTGCGAGGCCAGACTTTCACCAAACCAACCGTCTTTTCAAAAAAACCTGGGGATACTCAACGACAAACGCACGGTTAATTTTGCAGCAAATAACAGATAGTCAATCTCACGTTGGGCATGATGCACCTATACAGTTAAGTGGATTACTACATGTTTGCTACGAGAGCATGCGTCCTTCCGTCATTTTCCTCTTATTAGTTTTTCCCCTCTTTTTTTTTTTTTTTATTTTGCAGTAAAAGAAATGCGACCGGATCCGATGAGGATTGCCTACGTATCACGATGCCTACGTGAATCAGATCATTACGTAGTTCGAAAAACACAAATGAGCGTAAAAGAAGCAACCTCTTTATTGTTGAAATGGTCTATTACAAACTACATTTTGCAAAAGAAAGAGCAAACTTTGAAAATAAACCTAGACTCAAAATAGACTAAAAATCACCCTGATGGGAAAAACAGGCAGAAGATGCTAAGATGCAGGCTTGACTTATGAGTGCATTATGGTTTTGAAAATTGGTGTCCGCGGGGCATCGTTCGGCCTCGCCGCGGTCCTAGGCGTGAGATCCCTCTCAAGTTGCTCCAGCTCGTGCATAGTCTGCTTGACATAACCCATCACTGCCAAGAGGACGGTAACGCTGGACATGTTCTCACATCGTAGACATCGTCTGGTGATGGCATGGGCAATGGCCTTGATCCTATCTCTGGTTTGCTTCTTCTCTACGAGCAGGCATTTTATCTGATCGCTGCATATCTTGAATACTTGAGCATCCTGTATATGCTGATGCTTCAGTCGCCGTACTTCCAACTTCATCTGGGCTATTGAGTCGTACCAATATTTGCTCTCAATTTGGAAATCCTTGGCCTGATTAACTGCTTTGATCTCAAGTGCAGCCATCTCTCTCTTTATTTTAGCAACAGTTTTCTCGTGGTCGCCTTCCAATTGATTCAGGTATTGGCAATGCTTATCTACTCTTGTATCCCACTGTGCCCTGAGCTCTGCTATTACGTTTTCAGATTTCTCCAAACCATCTTGCCATTCCCTGATTTCACTTTTTAGCCTTTTTATCATCTGCTCGTCTGATCGACGCCTTGGATGTTTATCCGCATCCACCTTTATCTGTTTGATCTGGGCTCTGAGCATTTCGTTTTCCTGAATTAGCCTGTTCCGCTCTCCCAGATTGGTAGCAACTTGCACATTGTGCTCATATTTCAAGCCTTCCACTTGTTGCTTTAACCTGCTGATTTCGGCGCAATAGCCTCTTTCCTTTGCTAACCAATCCCACTGCCTTTGCGATGATTCGGTGAAATTCCGGATGTGGGGTCTCTTAGCCGGCCTTTCATGTTCAAATTCCCTTCTATACCATGCAAGGTAACCTGGCGCCGTCTCTCCTTTGGCTCGATCCCGCACGCAAGTATCTGATTTCAAATATTGACACTCACTCCAGATTTGGCGAATCTTCGCTTCTGGGAATTGTCCGTTAGGACTTATCTCAACTGCTTGAGTGCTAAGATCTTCCTCATGAGGTACTGTCTGGCATCTTCCGAACTGTCTCAAAACTCGGCAGGGTGCGTAAGGTTGAATGCTCTTAAGCCCCATCAGTAAGAAATAAGTTTTAGCTGCTGACATATATAGGATCTCATCAACAGGCAACCATCCTAGCGTCCATTGTATTTGGCTGGCAGTAAGAGCTTGAAAGAACGAGGTCCATGCCAGGACTCCTTTGGGCAAACTGATCTCTTTGGTTCTCGGGTAAGATTCTTCTATGCAAGTCTTTTCCGGGGAACCATGGCTCAAAATCTCGGAATGATGGCAGAGGTGCTCGGTCATCCATATATGTAGGAGCAAGTTACAACCTTCGAAGAAATTTCCCCCAGCTTTACAAACTGCAAGAGCTCGAAAGATGTCAGATACCACCATAGGTGCGAGAGTACTGTCACTTTGCGTGAGTAAAGTGCTGACGACCCCGGATATCTTCAAATCAATGTTTCCGTCTTTCCTTGGAAATACCAGAAGGCCCAGGAACATCATCATGAACGCTACCCGTCTGTGCTTGTCCCACTTCTGACGAACACCTTTGCTGCACAGTTTGTTGATTGGATTATTGAATCCCCCCTCATGACCGTACCTATCATATATGAAGCATGGAGTACAAAATCCGGCTGCCAGATCCAGGTTGTGGACTGTTCTGGGTATCTTCAATGAATCTAGGAACCGATGTACCGTGACGACTCTTGGGGCGACCAAGTATTTTTGCCTCAACGGAAGTTCAGCATTCCCGATGTACCCAACCATTTCTTCCAAAGTCGGGGTGAGTTCAAAATCAGAGAAATGGAAAACATTGTGCGCCGGGTCCCAGTAGGTAATCAAAGCTCTTATGATATCTCCCCGAGGCTGGATTTCCAACAAACCCACGAGACCTTTCAGATATTTCTTGACCTCATTTTGTCCTTCAACACCTAGATCATTCCACCATAGCCGTAACTTGATAGGGATTTTGGTCATTATTGAGAAATATTCATTTTGCATCGTGCTCATCCTGCACATTTATTAAGGTGATTTTAACAAAAATGAATTGACTCAAAAATATTTTACAAAGGGGATCAAGTTTTGAACACGGCCTTTAAACACTTTGGGGACGAAGATTTTAAGGCTGTGTGGGTCAACTGGACAAAAATGCTAAGCAAGACCCAAAGGTGGCTGTTTATGCAAAGTCAGCCTTCCGGCGTCCCTTTTTCGGAAACATTCGGCTATTTATGACAAAACAGCATCACCTGACTTATTTATGACTCTTTTAAAAATTGACACATCTTCTTTTTTTTCTTTTTTTTTATTTATTTATTGATTTTGGCTATTTTAGCAAAATGGGGTTGAACCCGACGAGGGTTGCCTACGTATCTCACATCCGGTGAGAATCAAACCGGCGTAGTTCGGGAATATCGTGAATAGAGAAAATCAAATAAACCTAGAAAACAAGAATATATTTTTTATTATATTTTTTTTCTTTTGAAAAGAGTAAAGAAAATATATATTTTTTTTAAGGAAACATTTGGACTATTAGTCTGATTTTATAAAAGGGGTACTACGAAAGAAACAATATTTTTTTTGAATTATGAATTTTCCGTTTTTTTTTTTGACTTTTGGGAAGCGATAAAAAAAAGAAAATTTTTTATATTATTTTTTTTTATAACTCAAACTAAGAAGACAAATTTTGTTTTTATTCTCTTTTTTTTAGAAAAATTCCGGCGAGGTTTTGACACTACTTGGACATTGGTTCTATTTTTCCAAAATAAGTAATTATCTCCCTACGCTGCTATTTTTCTTTTTTTTTTTAGAAACCGGTCAGCATGCGGAACTGAAGCAAATAAATGCGCAAAACAAATAGGATGCAGCAGGATGGTCTTTTCATTTCAGGTTGCTAGTCCTAGACGGACCCAACCCCTGTGTTGAGTCCCCTAAGTCAAATGCAACATGATGCAAATAAGCGTTCCTACTAGGGATCCGGCATGAAGTTTCGTTATACTAGGTTCACAACCTGGGTATTTGTTCTAGACTGTGTACCCGAGCGGACAACTCGAGTCGAGGAGGGGGCTACGTACCGGGGACCCGCGAGATCGTCCGGCTTTGTAACTTGTCCGACCTCTTTCTTATTCCGGGTATCGTCACTAACAGAATAGGGAGTCTCGACCAGCGAGCTTCTCCCCGGAGGTAAGAAGAGAAGGGTTTCGGCACAGTTTATATACAGTTCAGATAATATCAAAGCGGTAAAAGACAACATTTAGCATGTTATGCAAAAACATGTAATAAAGAATCAGATAATAAAGCCAAATATAACAATTATTCTAAGCTCGAATTCTTGAACCCTGAACCAGTGGTTCTGGGTTACAAACCCATCCCCAGCAGAGTCGCCAGAGCTGTCACACCTCCTTTTTGCGCGCCTGCCCCGAAGGGTTAAATGCGCGAGGGGAGTTTTTCCAATTTAAGTGACAATATTCGAAATGGGATTATTTATTTAATTCAGAGTCGCCACTTGGGAAAGGTTTGGCTTTTGGTGTCCCAAGTCACCGGTTTATCTTGAATCCCAAATCGAGGAAAATATTCGACTTTTCCAAATGAAGTCTGCGAACCAGAAATTCTAAGTAAGGAATTCTGTTGACCCGAGAGAAGGTGTTAGGCACCCTCGAATCCCGTGGTTCTAGCACGGTCGCTTAAATTGTTATAATGGCTAAATATCTGATTTAAATATATGTTATGACTTACGTGCTTTTATTAAATTTAAGCCGCTTTTATTATCATTTATTTTTATAGAATTGCAACGTCGTGAAAATGCATTTCGGACCACGTCACAATCAATGCACCCGTAGTTGTTAACGCATTTCAACTCCGTTGAGATTTGAATTTGGGTCACATAAATGCGCACCCGAATTTAAGAATGTAATTTAATTAAACCGTGCCTAAAGAGTCTAACGTATTATTATCTTTGGGGAAGGCGGTGAGATTCACTAAACAGCCTATCCTGAATTCTAAATACTTGTTATGGTTATTTGTTGAGGGTCCCGCAATTTCTCATTTTTTATTTGGCGAGGCTCGTCTCTATCTTAGAAAGGGTATCCTAAAGTGGCTACATTTCTAATGCATTTGTCTCTAAAACTAGAAGTAAAGGTACATGCTAATTTAATTATATACTTTGGACTAACCTGGATTCTTATCAATTTCTGCTTAATTATTTACAAAGTGAAGAGACGTCATACCTTGTGAAACATGCGAGATTGACCAAATGGTACACTTGTATCCAAACATTTCTTGAATTGAACTTAACTAGACTTATTTTAGGCTAGATTAAGGGAATTGAACACTAGGCATTATTGCTAATGGGGATTCGAACGTGCTTCTATATACTGCCTAGCGGGTCCTGATGAAAGAACTAAAGTAAAACAGAACATCATTGTGTAAGGTGGAAATATTCTATCCTATGCATGTCATTATAGTTAAACAGGAATCCGGTCAAAAATTCTATGTCAATTATCCATGCATTCTACATATTGTACATTACATCTCGTACTAACAAACAACTATAAACTAAGACGCAAGAGACTAGAACTCAGCTAAGCACCAAACTGATCTTTTCCTGCTATTGAAATTTACAAACTAATCATATATATAGAAAGAAATCAACATGCCATGAGTATTACAACAGACATTTAAACTTCTCCAACTTTCATTTCATGCTTTCAGACTGTTACAGTTACACCAATATGGGACTTGAAATGTGTACCTGGATACTGAAATGTAAAGAAGAAGTGGAAGCAGAAGAGTCAGCAGCAGCAGCACAAGAATGGTAGTAACAAACGAAGCAATACAGCAGCAATGACAATCCCAGACCAATAGACCAAAGCAGTAAACCAATGGTACAATAATCAATATTTGATCTTTTCAAAACTCAGAGGGAAAATCCTAAAATCTGATAGAAACAAAACAAACTGGATACTGGACTTCAGACAAGAAAGGATGAGGAAAAGTAGTGTTTTCCAGTCGAGCAAGAATTTCTTTTCTAAATCCCCCTCCTGATTTCCAAGAAAAACAAACTCTCTTTCTCCCTTAGAAACTGATTCTGTTTGGTTTCAGCTTCCCTTTTTGTGTGTATCCCCCTGTATCCCTATCTTCCTCTTCTTTTATAGCTCCAAATCAGGCTATTTGAACAGCCTGTTAATCAATCAGGTCCCCTCCCATGTGTTGTCCCTTTTCAGTTTCCACTTAGCTAATTAAGTATAAACCTCCCCCATGATATTCCTGACAGTACCCTCTAATATTTAAACTAAAAGGCAGACAGGGCAGCAAGAATATAATCTGACAAACATGCTGTCAAATTATTTTAATCAGAATGGCTTTTATGCACATGTTGTGCACTAATGCACATGCCCTCCAATTCAGGCTGTAACTAACAGACCAAACCTTAGATTTCTGAAATCAAATTAACAACTATAAGTTACTAAACCCAGTCCCTAATTGATTCAGGCAATGCTTAACAGAAGCAGGTCAATTGGTTATTGTTCGGACAACTGAAACTAATTGACGACACATGTCGACTCGACTATATCAATCATAACATGTACAATCGTAGCCAAAAGCAGACATTTAACAGTATCGAACACATGATTTGAATTGTACTGACTAAGCAAAATTGTACTCGAGGAATCAGTTAATCAGTTCAAATTTGAAATTCAACTAATTGCACAACAAATACATACATACACATTATCAGAACAAGTAGAAGAATGACTCAATCAAACAACAGAGGTTCAGGCAAGGTGGACAGGACACAGTTGGTAAAATTCGAAACACAAATTTCACAACAACATGAACAGCCTTTTAAACAAACATGGACTAACAGAATAAAGAAAAGAAAGCAAAACTCACCTTAAATCCCGAAAAATCAAAAGCCTTAACTTGGATTCGAACAGACCTTTCTTAAGGCTGAACGGACTTTAATCGAAGTGTTTCTCAGATGAGAAACACTTCGATTAAGGTCCATTAGACCTTAATCTCTTGGTTTAAACGAGATACAGACCAGTGACGAGGAACCCTAAGGTTCCAAAGATTAGATCTGGGGTTCATGCTTCCCTGGTTAGATTCGGACCAAACCAAGCATGGTTTGGTCACGAGGGGGGTCTGGGGAGTGTCTGGTGTGAAACTGGGGTTAAACGGTGTAAGTCAAGTTCCGACTCGAATCTTCAAACGAAGATTCGAGAAGGTGGGAAGGGATTCGAGTTAAGTGGTTAACAGATCCATGTTCAGGATGGAAAGGGGGTTCTATGGTGTTAAGGGTGGGGTCACCCGCGTCCATGCCGCCGGCTTTCATGGTGAAGAATACAGGGGCGGCTAGGGTTTTGGAGGGGAAGGGGATGAGGACGAAGGTGACCTAAGGCTGGGGTTCGGATAGGGGGGCAGGGTAAGGTTATGGGTTTATATAGTTAGTGAGGGGTTGATTCCTAACCGTTGGATGAGGTGCGATGAAGGGTCAGGATCTCTTGGCTGATGGGGGACGATGTCGTTTCATCTTTAAAGGGTTTGGGTCGGTCCGGGTGGAAACGGGTCGGGGTTATCAATGGGTTATGGGGAAGTGATCTTGGCCGTTGATCATTCAGAGATCAACGGCTCAGATCAGACTCAACCACTACGACGTCGTTTGGACGTCCTTGGTGTCAGCTGGACTGGACTGGGTTACACAGGGGTTTTGGGTTTGAGTTGGGCCTCGAATTAAAATGAAGTAGGCCCAAAACTGATTTCAGCCCAATTCTGCACTCTCTTTTATTATTATTATTTTATTATTATATATATATATTTTTTTTTATTTTAAAACAAAACCTAAGTAAATCAAATTAAAATTAAATAGACACTTAATACAATTATTTGCACACACATATTAAAATATTTGAAGCAGGTAAAAATCAAACAAAACAAAAATCACGGACAAAGATGCCTATTTATGGTTTTCTTATTTAACAACCGGATTACGGTTCCAATTACGCATGACACATCATTTTTTTTGTATTTTGTTTTAATAAGATAAAATGGGCAAAAATATCATAAATAATTAACAAAATGCCATGTAAAATTCAAAAATTGTACAATAGGACCATTTGTTATTATTTTTATTTCTTTTGGAGCGATTGTCGCGTAAAATAAAAATTACGTGCTCACAACTACAACATATGTTTTGACCACAATCATATAATATGAATGACAAATTTGCATATAAACTCTTCAGGAACCTTCAATTTATTTTCCACAATCAAATATTTATCAGACACTACTGGTGTCATGTGTCTTCTAGACAAACAGTTAGCTCTTCAGGAGTTGTTGATATATTTTGTACTATCAAATATTGCTCAGACACTTCTGGTATCATGAGAAAAAATCATAATAAAATAAACATTATAAAGACAATTCTAAATTTATAAATGTAAGAAATTAAGAATTTCAGTATTTTTACCACCAACTTTGTGAAAAAAATATCTCCTTCAGGGAGAAACGCCATTAACATCTGAATATTTTATATCAAAGCGACAACCACATAATCATTACATCCTTCAGGGAAAGATACATGAGTTGTTATTTTCTACGGGGAACTCGATAACTAACCATAACATATTAATGTGGTTGTAGTACAAAGCATTCTACAAGAATGCTTTTTGCCTTAGAATGATATTTAATAAAATTATTCAAGATATTTTACATACAACGGGTACGTGCGGCAATGATCTTTATGCCACAAAAACAAGATTTCTATCATTTGTTATTCTACCTCTTCAGGAGGTGAGTTGTGGTATTTCTTCAGTCACTCCAGAGAATAAAAATGTGCTTCAAAATAACTTTGAATAACTTATTATTTTGTTTAAGCACAGAAAGAAACAGTTTCATAATATTTTCCCGCTTCAGGAAAAAATTTCAATTGTGTTACTTCTTCAGGAGTAAATTTAAAATACGAAAAAATGAGTATATATTCCATCAATCATATTACCTCTTCTGGAGGCGAATTGTAATATATTCACATCAAAAGCACGTTCATATTTGCGAACTTTATTAATATTATCACGTTCACTTCAGGAACGGATTAATATTTATCAAAAGTTCTCATCCTTCAGGGAATGGAACATAATTATTTGAGCGTGCATTAATTACACCAAATTGTGTGACGGCTTAGAACCTCTTTTAAGATATGCTACTTTAGGAGCAAATCGAGGCATGCAAGTAATATAGAGAAATTTTTTTCTCTCTAGCTATCTTCAATTGTAACCATAGAAAGCCTAAATTATCACTTCTGGTGGCCATAGGCATATACCACTTCTGGTGGTTAACAAAAATTTAGTTACAATGAGATATACGAAACATAACCACTTCTGGTGGTTGTATATTTCTTGAAAATTCTACTGGAGTATAAGTGGATCTAACAATGTTATCCACTTTATAATCATTTATTATGATAATTAGGATGAAGGAAATAAATACCAAAATAGGTAATGTATACGTAGCATATAACCAAGCAAGCGATGATAAAGATATTAAACCAAATATAAGCAAAAAGCTCAAATTACTTCACACAAATTTGGCCACTCCAGACGTAAGTGATATCCACATCTCTACCGCCAAGAAGAAAAGCTCACCACATCAAAGATATAATCTGCCTCATGATGCTCGGAATGAACAAGATCTACCACAGATGTAAGAGCGTCGCCATACATCGGAGATGAACACTGAAATAGAAATTAAATTTGAAGTAAGTGCTCAAAATGGCAGAGTCTCGTGCTGATAACGTGTTATAAAATAAAGACTTTAAAGTAAAGAAATCAAAGACAAGTAGAGAGAGATTTATTAGTCAAGTTCAAATTCATGTACATAATGAACTGAAATCTCCTCTATTTATAGATGAAAAGAAGCTGTTGTGTAAGCTACTCCTGCAAGCTGCTTGTAAGCTACTACTGCAAGTTGTTGTGTAAGCTGCTTGTAAGTTGCTTGTAAGCTGCTACTGCAAGCTGCTGTATAAACTTCTTGTAAGTTGCTTGTAAGCTGCTACTGTACCAGATATAGATAATCTTCTGTCAGGGGTAATATTTATCCATAACGGAGTACCGAAATGATAAGCTTCTTCAGGAAGCTTATTTTTAATAGAGTACTAAATAGATAATCATATTTACGGCGGAGTCCCATATGGATAAGCTTCTTCAGGAAGCTTATTTACAACGGAGTACTAAATGAACATCCATAATATATTTATAACATTAAATATATTTTTGAGCAATTTTGTTCCAAATTCCAGATAATAACATATTATTAGGTTCAACCTTGTCCCTTATCATAAGCTTTTGTTTCCAAGTCTAAGATTCTACTGAAGCCCACTTCTTGATTTTGGGATGAGATCTTTACGCAATTTTTAGCTCTAAGAAATTCAGACCAAGGAGTTACGCCTTCTGTAGGACGAAAGCAATGTTAGTTAGTGTCTTTGATTATTACTACTCATTATTTTACTTTTGTACTTTATACACATTAAATTTATTACATAATTACACATTGATTATAGTAAGTTTTCTATTTTATTTTTCAGGTAACTAATTCTACCTATTACGGGCAATTATATGTGTAGAGTTAATCTTTAGGTGATCATGTTGGGTACAAATGCTTTTACTGCTAGTTTAAAATAATGCCACTAGTAGCAACAAAATTTTGTATAATTAAGGTGTGTTTGGAACGAAGGAAAACATTTTTCGGAAAATGTTCCGTATAAAAAAAAGTTTTTTTTTTTACTTTTTTTTTTGTAATTTTCAAATTTTTGTGTTTTCGTTTTTCTGCAGCACCCATCCCACCAACCCGCACTAAAAAGTTTTTTTTTTTGTAATTTCAAATTTCTGTTTTTTCGATTTTTTGCAACCCCCCCCCCCCCCGAAAAAAATATTTTTTTATATATTTTCAGTTTTAGATTTTTGCATCTTTCGGTTTACAGGTTCGAAATTTTACATGTTCTAAAATTATGAGTTCAGAGGTTTATGTGTTTGGAAGTTTACGGGTTTAGAAATTATAAAGTTTACGGGTTCGAAAGTTTGCGGTTTCGAAGCTTAGCGGTTCGAAAGTTTATGAAATTTGTGGGTTCGGAAGGTTGTTAGTTCGAAAGTTTATGGCTTCATGTTTATTGTATCTAAATTATTTATGAATACTCTTGAGAAGTTATTTTCCTTAATTTGCGTATCAAATACCGAAAAATGAATAAGATATTTTCTTGGAAAACATTTTGCGCGGAAAACATTTTCAGTTATACCAAATACACCCTTAAATGTGTCCTTTTCTTTTTAAGGTTGTACATAGGTGATGTTGTCTAGTTTACTGAACTTCATCCATGGTCATGTTGTGGAGACAAAAGAATTAGTATAATTTAAATCGCACTGGAATTGCAAGAACATAACCATAGCCTATTCAGTGTCCTATTTAGCTTATGATAGCAGAAATTGGAACCTTTTACCTAGTAGGTTTAGGTTTAGGATTACTCCTTTGGAAGTTATTGATTCATTAATTAGTAATGAAAGACCATAAAAACCTCTCCAAAACCAAAACTAATTTGGTTTTGGTTCAAATATGGTCCATACTTTTTTACTGCACTTTCCCGATTATTTTCCTAGCTCCTACCCTATGCCTCTCTTCCTTTTAAGCCACCCTTGCAGCTATAAATATACCAACCAAGTAGAAGACGAAATCAAATACAAAAAATAACGCAAGTTACCTGCAACAACAAGTTAAAGTTTCATTCATCATGTCTTCCTCGACAGAATCAAACATGGCCCTAGCCAAGACCATAATATCCACAGTAGGCTCTATTGCTGCAACGGCCATGGTTGGCCGATCAGTAATGCGTGAAATCCTCCCATCAGATTTCCAAGATTATATCTCCATTGGCCTCAGGAATTTTTTCAACAGATTCTCAAATCATCAAACTATGGTGATTGATGAATTCGATGGCCTGGACGTAGACGGAGTGTACGAAGCTGCCCAAATTTACTTAGGCTCCAAAGTCTCCGCAACAAATACTCATCGCTTCAAAATTAGCAAACCAGTGAAGGAGAAAAATTTCAATGTCAGCATGGAACGTAATGAAGAAGTAACTGAGTTTTATAACGGCCAAAAGTATACGTGGGTTTGGGTTTGTGAAGGATCATCATCAAGAAGATCGATATACAATCCACGTGACATGAACTCCACCTGAAGATCCGAGATTAGATCTTTTGAACTCACGTTTCATCGTAAAAACAGGGAATTTGTCCTAGACTCTTATTTACCATACATTATCGACCAGGCAAAATTGCTAAAACGTGAAAAATGGACACTCAAGATTCACATTGTGGAATGTGGATCCATAGGCGGCTCAAGGGTAAGGCAGCACAAGCAATGACTTATTGGGGCTCACTTTTCCTTGCTAGTAATTTTAATTTTTTTATATAAAAATTGAGTATTTTAATCTTAAAAAGTAAATAACTTAATACAAAAAGGAAGAGAAAATTTTAATTTGTGACTAGCGCTTATAGTTGAGATTTTAATAATTTAAAGGGTATAAAGATATCTTTAATTTTTTTATTTAGTGAGTAAAATTTGATTTTTTATTTAAAGGGTATAAAGATATCTTTTAGTTTTTACAAGAGTGGGTTGCTTTAGTGGTGAGCACTCTCCACTTCCAACCAAGAGATTGTGAGTTCGAGTTACCCCAAGAGTAAGGTGGGGAGTTCTTGGAGGATGGGAGCCGACGTTAAAGGAAATATTATAAGTAGAAGATAATACTCTGATCCGTATACTCAATAAGATAACAAGAATTATTTTTTGTTAAATACCTACCCTATAACAATTTTGCATTAGGATCAATAATGTATTAGGAGAATCAAAATGGATCGGATTAGCTATATTATCATTTTAAAAAGTTAAAAAAATAGATTTCAAACAAAAATATACAAATTTATTTTGTTAACAAATTAGGCCCCTCGTCGAGATTTTGCTTTATGCCACCAACAATGTTGGGTCACCCCTGTGTGGATCATGACATAATGCATGATCTAAGTGAAGTATGGATGCCGGTGAATCTTGATCATCCTGCTACGTTTCGGACTCTGGCAATGGATGTGGAACAAAAGGAAAGGATTGTTAAGGATTTGGACAGGTTTGTGAAGAGGAAAGAGTATTATAGAGAAGTTGGGAAAGCATGGAAAAGAGGGTATTTGTTGTATGGTCCACCAGGTACTGGTAAATCTAGTTTGATTGCAGCTATGGCCAGTTATTTGAACTTTGATATATATGACTTGGAGTTGACTGAGGTGAAAAAGAATTCGGATTTACGGCGGTTGTTGTTGGCTACTGCTAATAATTCTATTTTGGTGGTGGAGGATATTGATTGTTCTGTTGATGTGCAAGATAAATTGGGCAACAGAGAGGCTGCTAATTCATCTTCAAAGAATTCTGGTGATGAGGAAGAAAGCAAGGTTAATGACTTTGATCTCTTTACTTCTTCACCTTATTAATTTTCTCTGTTAATGTCGTTGTTGCTAACAAAAGAATTTAAATTCATGAGTAAACAATGTTTCAACATAAATAGACAGTCTAATAGCCTGTTTGGCCAAGTTTATTTTTGGGCCAAAAGTGCTTTTTTTGGTCAAAAGTGTTTTACTCCAAAAATTGAGGTGTTTGGCCAAGCTTTTAGCAGGAAAAAAAGTGTTTTTGAGTAGAAGTAGAAGCAATTGTTCTCCAAGGCACTTTTCTGAAAAGCACTTTTGAGAAAATATATTTCGAAACAATTTTTAAAAGATTGGCTAAACACTAATTAATGCGCAAAAGTGATTTTCAAATTAATTAGTCAAACACAAACTGTTTATCACTAAAAGTATTTTTTTAAAAAGTACTGTAGACAATAAATTTGGTTCGAGAAAATAAAATCAAGACCGAAAATATCGCAACAATCGTAGTATTTTATTTCGAATATTTGAGTGTTACAATCGCTATGATTCCTCTGATTCTACTTTTCTATTATAAATTCAAGGGCCTTTGAGCTTGATCGTGAACACTTTGATTGTTGCCACGAATTTTATCACAAACAAGTAGCCTTGATCTTGAACGCCTTGTATTTGATTTGACTTCGTTCTTGATCTTGAATACTTGAATTGTTCTTCGTTCTTGAGCTTGAACTTGATTTGTTCTTCGTTCTTGAGCTTGAACTTGATTGTTTGAAGCTTGAAACTTGTAGAGAAATTTGCGGTGTTTGATCCACGAGCTCTCTCTTGCTTCTTGTTATAACTTCTGGTCCCGTTTCTGAGTTATGAATAGCCCTATTTATAGTTGTGAAAGGAAGGAATCATGAAAAGAACAAACATTTTCCGACCAATCAAATTGAAGTGTGACATGACCGCATTTGATTGGCCAGAACATGTCACTTGCACACATGGCGCGATTTCATTGGCCTTTTAGTGTGACTTGGCATGCCTTGTCATTTTGACACGTGGCATGATCCTATTGGCTCTTTAGTTTGACTTGGTGTGCCACATCATTTCACGCGTGGCACCAAACTAAGCCTCTAGGAAGATGATATCTTGAGCTTAATGAAGTGGGTTCATCACTTTAGCCCAATTAAATGGGTTAGCCCAATGGATTAAGACTCATTTATTTAATCCATATATATTGGACCTATATAATTAATTCATTTATATATTAGCCCATAATATTTATTTGGACCAATGTATCTTGAATTTAAAATATAGTCCAAATTATTTTATGGATTTAATTTAAGTAAAATTTATATGCCTACAAATGCCCCCTATTTCAAGACTTGACGGGGTATTGAACCTTTGATGACTAGGCTTGAAGTATTAACTTGATGATTTTTGAGATTAACAGTAATCTATGCAATGTGTTCCACGAAAATAGAGAACTATCAGCAACTTAATGCAACATCAGTTTCAAGTGTAAGACATGAAATAACTCCATATTTATTAAAATACTTGGTGCTACGTCACTGTTAAACTTTGGTACTTGGAATTGTATTTTCTTTAACTAGAACATGTTGTCTCCACCTATAATAATTAAACAGAAACTTAGATATTGCATCTTACTTTATCCACGTGATCTCCTTATATACACTTTATTTCAATTGAAATTTCCATTGTACTTTGTCTTCAATTATAATTGGATTACACAGCAATAATATCGGCTTTGGATATCGAGAAACATGTTTCACCGCTATTGGCTAACTTAATTCAATTAGGAGACAAATTATAGTGATCATCCCACATCGGAAATTTGTCCTCGACAACTGCCTTCGGAGATCTATATAAGCCCGTATACTCTTCATTCCATAAGCACCAATTTCAGTATTAATTTCAGCGTTTACAAATTATTTTGAGTCTACTTTTGACGACTTGGAAGCATTGACGCGAAGGTAATTTCTTCTTCTTTTCTTGTGCTTTCCTTGTTTTGTTGTCCTTTTTTCCCCTTTTTTTTGTAGGTCAAACGAGAAGGATTTGTTTTTGTCGTTTTGTTCTTGTTCAACAAGATGATCCACACATGAAGAAGACAATCTTGGGGTGTGAGGGGATGGGTACTCATTCCTGCCCAAATATCGGAGGGATTACTTTCATGGCCCGGCTACCGGAGAGATTACTCTCAAAATGGCCCGATTCTTGGAGAGATTACTCTCAATGTGGCCCAATTCTTGGAGAGATTACTCTCAAAATGGCCTGATTCTTGGAGAGATTACTCTCAAAATGGCCCGATTCTTGGAGAGATTACTCTCAATGTGGCCCAATTCTTGGAGAGATTACTCTCAAAGTGGCCCGGCTACCGAAGAGATTACTCTCAAAGTGGCCCAATTCTTGGAGAGATTACTCTCAAAATGGACCGATTCTTGGAGAGACTACTCTCAAAATGGCCCGATTCTTGGAGAGATTACTCTCAATATGGCCCAATTCTTGGAGAGATTACTCTCAAAGTGGCCTGACTACAGGCGAGGCCAACTTAAGGCGCAAAGGGACTTATTATATGTCCACCTTAAGATTGGAAAGTTATAAAGCTTCAACTCGAAGACGACATCGACTTGAACATTTGGAAAACTTTGAAGATTTGGCGGACTTTGCAGACTTCAACTCGAAGATTCGGAGGGCTTGAACAATTCAACTTTAAGACCGACGAATTTGAAGACTGAAACTTGAAGACCGACGAACTTGAAGACTTCAACTTTGAGACTTGGAAGGCCTAAATATTTCAACTTGAAAATCAGCGAATTTGAAGACTTCAACTTGAAGACCGACGAACTTGAAGACTTCAACTTTGAGACTTGGAGGGCCTAAATATTTCAACTTAAAGATCAACGGATTTGAAGACTTCAACTTGAAGACTTCAACTTTGTTGATTTCAAGAAAACTAGACTTAAGTCTCACTGAATTTGAAACGTTGTGCCAAGTAATCCTTTCCTTAGACTTGTGTTTCCTTTTGATGTCTCTCTTCTCTTCCCCCTTTTTTAAGGCAGAGGGCGGACTTGGAGACCAACAAACTTGAAGGTTTGGCAAACCTGAAGACATAGAGAATCCCTGGACTTCAATGCAAATACTTGACATCCTCCTAAAATCAGCCCATCGAAGATATCAATTTACCATGGAGGTCGCCCCCTTTAAATCAAATGAGGTCAAAGTTCAGTAGGAGGATGGCATTTTAGCTTGATCTTACATTCCTTCATACTTCATTCGAACAACAATTGGGGCAATATGTATATTTTGAACTTATGCGACAGAACATAGAATGAAACTCTAAGCTGTCTACGTACCTCTGTGAAGAGGATCAAGTCATACCGTAGTTCAGACTGGGTAGTTTTTTTTTTACGTTCTAACTTTTGCCTAGGCCGCCTCTTTCGAGATTTTCAACCTAGCAGACTTTTTTTGGGTCGTACATAGTTTATACTCTTGCGGCCTAGGAGTGTGGCAACATGCAGTTTAGGCTCGTGCATCAAGGAGCTTCATGACTTGCAGTTTAGGCTCGTACGTCAAGGAGCATTATGACTTGCAACTTTATGGATAATACTTATTCAAAAACTTGCCGTTGACAGGGCCGATTCTCATACAATCTGCATCAACCAGCTTGTAAGCCCCACTTGAATAAGCTTCTTGTACGACATATGGCCCATCCCATTTTGAAGTGAACTTCCCTACAGGTTTATGGGAAGTAATTATGGGTCTTCGTACGGTAAGGACTTGATCTCCTACTTGAAAGGATCTAGGATGAACTCTTTTATTGAAGGTGCGAGACAATCGAGCTTGATAATATTCAAGACTCTGTTGAGCTTCCAATCTCTTTTCATCAAGAGCTTCCAACTCTGCTAATCGAAGTCGAGCATTTTCTTCATCAGTGATCCCTTCTTGAATAACCAGTCGTAATAAAGGTATTTGACGCTCAAGTGGCAAGACGACTTTGACTCCATAAACGAGTGAATAAGGAGTCTCCTGTGTTGGCGTGCGATGAGTAATTCTATATGCCCATAGAGCTTCTTCCATACGGTTATTCCAATCTCATTTGGATTTGGAGACAACTTTCTTTAACAAGTTGCATAGAGTCTTGTTGAATGCCTCAGCTAGACCATTGGCGGCAGCATTGTACATCGAAGAGTTACGTTGCTTGAATCCAAAGAGATCACAAATCCTGTTCATCAACTTATTATCGGATGGCTTTCCATTATCCGTTATTATGTAACGAGGAATGCCAAAGCGATAAATAATGTTTACTCGAATGAAACTTGCAACATTTTCCTTTTTTACTTCCTTAAGAGCAACAGCTTCAGCCTATTTTGAGAAGTAGTCAGTTGCAGCCAAGATGTATAGGTGCCCACTAGAGGACTTTGGCAGTGGTCTAACAACATCCAATCCCCAAACGTCAAATGGCCAGGATGCAACAGTCGGGTGCAACATTTCAGGATGTTGATGAATAAAATTCGCATGGAATTGACAAGCCTTGCATCTTCGAGCGTAGTCCAAGCAATCTTTTACCATCGCTGACCAATAATATCCCGTCATTTTTATATGGAAGTGGAACTTTGGTCCGGACTGGTGTGACCCACATATCCCAGAATGTGCCTCTTGCAAATCTTGGAGAGCTTCTTCTTCTTCTAGGCATCGCAAGAGTACTCCCTCGACAACCTTCTGTATAGAGTATCCTTATAGTAAAGGAAGCGAGGTGCACGATGACGGATTTCAGTCTTTCTCCTCGGATTTTTTGGAAGTATCCCATAGCATAAGTAGTTGATAATGGGTTGTCGCCATTCTTCTTTCTCAACTTCAGAAACAGCAACAAGAAGCTTGAGTTTGTTATCTTCACCTTCGACCTCATTTGGCAGCGGTACTACCCATTTTTGGCAGACGGTAACTTGCGCTTGGTCAGGCAGGGCTAATGATGAAGCTAGAGCAGCTAAAGCATCATCCTTCTTATTTTCTTTCCTTGGTACATACTGAATAGTCACATCGCTGAGCCACCCCATCAACTTTTTTGCGTAATCATGATATGGGAGTAGTTCAGGCTTCTTGACCTCGTAACTACCCAAAAGCTGATTGACCACTAACTGGGAGTCACCAAATACTTACAATTGCAATTGCTTCATATCAACGGCCATTTCAAGCCCAAATATTAATGCTTGATACTCAGCGACATTGTTGGAACAGAGTTGTGTCAAGGTGAAGGAGTAGGGTAAGACTTCACCTTGGGGAGTGACAAATACTACGCCAGCCCCGGTTCCCCTACGATGCGCAGCACCATCAAAGTACATCTTCCATGAAGGTTGAACTTCAACGACCATTGCGTCCTCATCAGGTAACTCATCAGTTAGCTCCCAGTCATCAGGTATCGGATGATCTGCCAAAAAGTCTGCCAATGCTTGTCCTTTTACAGCCTTTTTGAGGGATGTACAAAATCTCGAATTGTTGAAATTGGAGGTACCATCTCGCTAGTCAATCACTAAGAACAAGTTTGACATCACGAACTTGATGGGATTTGCTTTAGAAACAAGACGGACAATATGAGCTTGAAAGTAGTGCTTCAACTTTTGAATTGAGAAGACTAGCGCCAAACACAACTTTTCAATTGGCGAATAATTCAACTCTTTAGGTGTCATCATCCTGCTCAAGTAGTAAAGAGAGTTTTCTTTTCCCTTACTATTTTCTTGGGCCAACAATGTTCCAACAGACCTTTCCTGCACCGCAATGTATAGTATGAATGGCTTTCCAGGTATATGAGCTGCTAAAACTGGAGGTTTCATCAAGTAGGTTTTGATACTTTTGAAGGCATTGCTACAAGCCTGGTCCCACTTGAAAGGAACACCTTTCTTCATGAGGTGACTAAATGGTTGGCACCTCCCAGCCAGGTTGGATATGAACCTTCTAAGGTATGCTAGCTTTCCTACAGACTTTTCAATTCCTAGATATCTCGAGGCTCAGGCATTTTCAAAATGGCATCCACTTTGGCTTGATCAATTTCGAACCCTCGATGTCGGACAATGAAACCAAGGAACTTTCCAGAAGTAACTCCAAAGGCACATTTCAATGGGTTCATCCTAAGTTGGTATCTCCGGAGAAATTCAAATACCATCCTCAAGGCTTTCATGTGGTCGCCCTTCTCTCTTGATTTCACCACCAAGTCGTCAACATAGCATTCAACATTCTTGTGGAGAAAATCGTCGAAAATATTCTGCATAGCCCTTTGGTAAGTAGCACCAGCGTTCTTCAAGCCAAAAGGCATTACCTTATAGCAATAAATACCCTTTGGGGTACGAAATGCAGTAAGCTCTTCATCTTTTGGTGCCATGCGTATTTGGTTATAGCCCGATGAACCGTCCATGAAAGACATTGCCTCGTAACCAGTAGTAGCATCAATCATCATCTCTGGAATAGGAAGCAGAAATTCATCTTTTGGACATGCATTGTTGAGATCTCTAAAGTCAACGTACACTCGAATCTGGCCATTCTTCTTCCTTACAGGGACTATACTTGAAACCCATGTTGGGTATTTAACTTCGCGAATAAAGCCAACTTCGATGAGTTTGTTAACATCGATTTCAATCAAGGGAACCAAGTCTGGCCTAAAACGCCTTTGAGCTTATTTAATAGGACGAGCACCATTTTTGACTGCAAGGTGATGGGCTGCTACTTTTGGGTCCAAGCCAGACATCTCTTTGTAACTCCAAGCAAAGACATCCCTGAACTCTTTGAGTAACTCAATATAAGTGTTCTCTTCATCAGCTTCTAGTAAAGCACTTAGGTAGGTGGGTCTTGGTTCTTCATCGGTGCCAAGGTTAACTTCTTTTAAGGCATCAACTATCGTCTTCACTCCTTCTTCAAGTTCAGGTGGAGCATCTTTCACATCTTCATCTTCTTGAGGGTCCCCATCATTGAAGGATATGTGATAACACGGCGAAACATCCTCCAATTCCGCATTATCTTCCATTGAAGATGGAATGCCATTCTCGACTTGTACAGTAACATGATACGAAGAACCCACACTTTCTTTGTCCTCATCACGTTCTTTAGTATAGACCACAGTATATGGATTTACCTTCAGTACTTCTTTATACGAAACCACAAGTTTTGTTTGTCGCCTCATTCTAGAAGGAACCAAACTTTGAAAATCTTTAGAGATCTCATGGATTTTGGGTGAAGCGGGTGTCCTTATGCTTTGAGAATTTCTCCGGAACTTGTTCCCCTTCTTTAGTGGACCCAATATTTCAAACACGGAGGTCCTCACAGGTGATTATCCAAGTTGATCAAAGATAGAAGGCTTGTTAGAAGCGGCTGATTCATCTTCTACAGTGATATAATTGTTGCTCGCCCTTCTTATTGAGATGCGCACTGGTGACGGTTGCTTGTATCCCAAACCTTCACGTGGTTGCCTCGTTGTAGCTTCTGATGGGAGCTTCCCTAACTTTGACAGCTCATTGGGATTGTATCTAGCTTTTGCAAATAGCTTGTAAGCGTTAGGGTCAAAATCTTCATTTGTTCTCTTTGTAGGGAGTGCCACATTCTGCAAACGATTTTGGGCTACAAACCCTACAAGCGGCATTGAGGACGACTTTACTGCCTCAATTCGTTTAACTGGAAGAGTTAACTCCTTTAGTATGTTAGCTTGGCGATTAGATGGTTCACCTTCGTCTTTCTTCCTTTTAGGGACATATTGGAGCGCCAGACTTACTTTCTTGCCATAAGACGTAATATTCCCTCTATAAGATTTACTCACATTGGGTTGTACCTCCTTACTAACAGCTTTGGCTTCACCAGTAGTTACCCCTTCTCTTTTAGTTGAGGGCTCTTTATTCTTGTTTTTCATGCCATCATCAACTTTCAGCTCATTCACAACGCGGTTCTTCAAGTAGAACTTTGCATCGGCGAAGTATGACTCAGCCTCGGTGAATGGCTCATCATCAGCAACTACCGTCTTTTCGACTTCACCATCGTAGTATTTTAAACATTGATGGTAGGTAGATGGAACTACTTTGTTCTCATGTATCCAAGGCCTCCCAAGCAGAACATTGTACGAAATCTTCGTGTCGATCACATGCAACCATGCACTTGATTGCATATCTTCAATAGTGATTCCCAGCCTGATCGCGCCTATGGCTCTTTACCCCCTTGGTTGAATATTTGGATCATCACACGACTTTCTGAGAGTTCGTTCATGAGAATACCAAGTTCTTTCACAGTATGGATTGACAAAATATTCACTGAGGATCCTCCATCAACCAAAATCCGATTTACCCTTTCATCGCGCATATAGCCAACCAGGTACAATGGGCGGTTATGAGGAGTGTCACCTAGCAAAAGATCATCATTTGTGAACGTGACCTTTTCCTCACAAGCATTAACTTCTTGAGGAGTGGACTCGATGGGCTTTTCCGAAGATGGTGCCAACGGTAGGTCATCACTCTTTTCTTCCCCTTTGTCAGCATGGCAACAAGAGGCATCAATGCCCTCATGGGAAATCTTCGTGTGGAACCAACTTGGTAAAAACTCCTCCAAGGTCACTAGATTTCGTGGCTTTTGAGGGTGGTGCATCTACAATTTTGCTTTCTTCAAATGCCTAACTGGATTCTTTTTTATTGGTCTTTTTACCATCATCTTCCTTGTTGGTTGTTCCACTGATTCCTTTTGTGGGCTCCTTTTGTGGCGCCTACAACAAGTCACCAATGTCCAACCTTCATCATCATCAGGTTGGTTGACTTCAGCTTTGTCGCTCTCCAGTAATTCTTCATTTTTACTTTATTTAAAATCACATAATTTATCCGGACTGAATGAGCCAAAGGTGATAGAGACTTGGTTTGCGCTTGCTTTCTCATCTTCAAGCACTATCTTCTTTTCGCGAGCCAAGTCCATGACTTTATCCTTGAAGACAAAGCACTTCTCTAGAGGGTGGCTTACAAGTCGGTGATATTTGCAGTAGTTTGGGTCATTTGTTTTCCCAGCTTCATTTGGTCGCTTCATCTCTGAAAGATCGATGAGTTTTAACTCGAGGAGTTCTTCGAAAATGGCTGGCACATCAGAATCCAGGAATGGGTACTCTTTCTTTTGCATTTCTTTTAGAGTCAGCTTCCCACTTGGCTTATCTTGAAACGAAGTGGATTTTATACTCTGCTTCTTGCTCTCCTTCGTCGTGAACTTCACGAGTGACGTATTGACATTCATAGCCTCTTTGCTTTCAGACTTGGGTACGAACTTGCCCCACTTCCTAACTTCTTGCTTGTCATTCGCTTTGCGAGGTTCATAGATGGGCAGCCTTTCATTTCCAGCGGAGGCCATGCTCAATTCCATGTCATGGGCACGAGTTGCAAGTTCTTCAAATGTGCCAGGCTTGATAACTTGCAAGATGTAGCGCAATCCCCAATGCATGCCTTGGATGCACATCTCTATGCCCGAAGCTTTACTAAACCTGTCTTTATAGTTGAGGCTTGAATTCTTCCATTGATTGATAAAGTCGATAACTGGTTCCCCCTTTCGTTGATGAGTATTTGTAAGTTCTATCATACTCACAGTACGTCTTGTACTATAAAAGCGATTGAGGAACTCTTGCTCTAGTTGATCCCAGCTGTCGATAGATCCATCCTCGAGGTCCGTGTACCAGTCAAAAGCATTTCCTTTTAGCAAGCGAACAAACTGCTTGATGAGGTAATCTCCATAAGTCCCAGCATTGTTGCACGTCTCCACGAAGTGCGCAACATGTTGCTTTGGGTTACCTTTACCATCAAACTGTTGAAACTTCGGAGGTTGATAGCCAGCAGGCATCTTCAACATATCGACCCTTGCAGTGTACGACTTTGCATATGTAAGGGAGGATTTGGCAGCAACTTCATATTTGTTCTTAATGGTTCCTTCGATGAACTCCTTTAGTTGATCGATTGGAATCATCCCTTCAGATGAGACAGGGATAGCCTTAGTGGATGCTGCTTGTCTAGGAGTAGGGTCACTCTCTAGAACTTCTGGGAGCTTGCCGGGTGCATAGGTGGATTCTTCTTCCATAAAGATTCCCACCCTGTCTGTTAGCTTATCAATTCTAGCCTCTTGATTTTGCATGCATTTGGTCAAGCCAACGATTGCTTCCGTCAAGTTTGCCAACTTCTCCTCTACGGATGGAGTATTTGTCACCATAGCTTGCATGATTATCGTGGACGACGGAGACTAGCATGGATTTTCACACAGATTGATCCTTGATCGGCTTACGCTATGTGGTGTAAGTGGGGATGATCCATCACTTGAAACATCATCATCTTTCTTCATAGCAGAGTGCTTGGATCCAGAGAGGTCAAGTAGAGCAAGAGTTTTCTTGATCTTTTCTGCAACATCGCTTCCTCCTTCAGATGCGTCTGTAGAAGATCTTGCTCCTTTTGAGGATGAAGATCTGAAAATAGGGGTTGACGCGGACGACACTTGGGGTGCTTGTTGTCCTAAAGAGGTTGTTTTGCTCCCCGTAACTGGTTCGAAGCTTCCAAAGGTAACATCGAGGATGCTTTCCACATCAGCATAGAATCTGGAGTTAGCAGCCTTGGTGGAAGTTGAACCAGAGTTGATTTTCTTTGAAGCCATTTCAATGTTCTTGGTATTTGGTGAATGAAAATTTGAGATGAGTGGTAGAGACTGTCCCACCGGGCGTGCCAGAATTTGTAGACAATAAATTTGGTTCGAGAAAATAAAATCAAGACCGAAAATATCGCAACAATCGTAGTATTTTATTTCGAATATTTGAGTGTTACAATCTCTATGATTCCTCTGATTCTACTTTTTTATTATAAATTCAAGGGCCTTTGAGCTTGATCTTGAATTGTAATTTGATTTATCCGTCGCAAACACTTTGATTGTTGCCACGAATTTTATCACAAACAAGTAGCCTTAATCTTGAACGCCTTGTATTTGATTTGACTTCGTTCTTGATCTTGAATACTTGAATTGTTCTTCGTTCTTGAGCTTGAACTTGATTTGTTCTTCGTTCTTGAGCTTGAACTTGAACTTGATTGATTGAAGCTTGAAACTTGTAGAGAATTTTGCGATGTTTGATCCATGAGCTCTCTCTTGCTTCTTGTTATAACTTCTGGTCCCGTTTCTGAGTTATGAAGAGCCCTATTTATAGTTGTGGAAGGAAGGAGTCATGATAAGAACAAACTCTTTCCGACCAATCAAATTGAAGTGTGACATGACCGCATTTGATTGGCCAGAACATGTCACTTGCACACATGACGCGATTTCATTGGCCTTTTTAGTGTGACTTGGCATGCCTTGTCATTTTGACACGTGGCATGATCTTATTGGCTCTTTAGTTTGACATGGCATGCCACATCATTTCACACGTGGCACCAAACTGGGCCTCTAGGAAGATGATATCTTGGGCTTAATGAAGTGGGTTCATCACTTTAGCCCAATTAAATGGGCTAGCCCAATGGATTAAGACTCATTTATTTAATCCATATATATTGGACCTATATAATTAATTCATTTATATATTAGCCCATAATATTTATTTGGACCAATGTATCTTGAATTTAAAATATAGTCCACATTATTTTATGGATTTAATTTAAGTAAAATTTATATGCCTACAAGTACTTTTGAGAAAAGCACTACTCAAAAAAAAGTGATTTTAGAAGATTGGTCAAACAGGCTATTAAAATTGGTTATAAACAGATGGTTGGTTATCATTGTTTAGTATATGAAATTGACGATTTTCCAACCCTACCTTAATTACTACTAGTAGTATTCAAATTGTAAAGTACATCACAACAAAGAAAGAGATAAAAGTAATAGAGTGTGCCAAACTCGTAATAAGAAAAGTCATTCCAATAAAAATAAAGGATTTAACTTATATACGCAGATAGTATAAGAAGACTTTTATTTTACATAGTAGGTTGTCTTCCTTATTTTCCAAGTAACAAGTTCCGCTACTTTAATATTGTGTATGATGTAGCTGACAAGATAATTCGAGTCAAATCGAGAAATAAAAATCTGACTATGGCTTGGTTTGATTTGGTTTGGTATTGGAAAAAAAATTCGATCATAATTAGTTTGGTTTGATTTTAACTAAAGAAAGTCAAACTGAAACCAAACCAACCCGACATTACATATATAGAAATTTAGATA
The DNA here is from genome assembly GCF_000715075.1 of Nicotiana tabacum. NCBI lineage: Eukaryota > Viridiplantae > Streptophyta > Magnoliopsida > Solanales > Solanaceae > Nicotiana > Nicotiana tabacum. The sequence continues at coordinate 92,505,686 of NC_134084.1, forward strand.
TATTTAATATATAAATATACTTATTGTGATGTAATTTATAAATATTTCTTAAAAATTTCATAATTTTAACTTTTAAGGTATTATTTCAAGGTCTTAGAACTTTTGAATGCTCCAATAAGTTTTATAGCCATCAATATTAGTAAATTAAATGAGGGAAATTTTCGTTCCTATACCATATAGAAAGCTATATTACCAAATATGTTCATAGTTTGCATATTACTCTTCATGCTAATAGTGTTCCTACAAAATATAGACAATGCATTAAATAAGGAATCATTGTAGCTGTAGAATTCTTTATTTAGGCGCGCTAAAATTGGGGAATTAAATATTCTTCAAGATCTTCCACAACGCAGATCACACACATTCATAATTATCGTCGGCTTCACTCTGATCTTTCACAACGCAGATCAAGATTTTCCATACTCTGTTTTTGCGATACATTCTGTTTCCAGAATTCTCTCTACATTTCTCTCTATCTCTCAATCCCAAATTTCAGTAATACAAAGCAAAGGAAAAGAGAGCAGCAATTCCACCATTGTCAGCCACTAAAAAGCTTGAAAGCTTTGAATGCAAATTTGGGTTTTCAAAAATCATTATTTGTTTGGATTGGGTGTTGTTGAAAATAATTGGGAATATGGTTTGGAGTTTATATCTCAATTTTGAGGGGTTTTGGTGTAGATTAGACTTGGTTTTGACTGAATTTCAGATTAAAACTCGAAGAAGAAGAAGAAGAAAAAGAAAAAGAAGACGTATATTGCAGAAATTGTAGAAAAATTGTAGACTGTTGTTTATTTATTTTCTTTTATTCATTTACCTATTGTATGAAAGTTGAACAACATTGTATAAAAATTATATTTAAGTATATGATTTAGTACTGTTTTGGACAAAAATATGTATCAAAAATGTGAAACATACATTTCAGGGGAAGCATGTCGAGTCCAAATATGTACCCAGTTTGTAGATATTTTGTAGATAAATTGTAGATTATTTGTATTCTGATTGTAGATGCTTTATTTTCTGTTTTCACAAATAAAAAATGACTAAAATTTCTACAAATCTTTTGAAAAAACGCAATTATGTCAAAAATCTCAATTATGCTACAATTGAATGGAAATTGGGATATTAAAATTCAATGTGCCCAGTTTGTAGATATTTTGTAGATAAATTGTAGATTATTTGTATTCTGATTGTAGATGCTTTGTTTTCTGTTTTCACAAATCAAAAACACTAAAACTTCTACAAATCTTCTGCAAAAAACGCAATTATGTCGAAAATCCCAATTATGCTACAATTGAATGAAAATTGGGATATTAAAATGCAATGTACCCAGTTTGTAGATATTTTGTCGATAAATTGTAGATTATTTGTATTCTGATTGTAGATGCTTTATTTTCTGTTTTCACAAATCAAAAACGAGTAAAAACTTCTACAAAATCTTCTGCAAAAAACACAATTATGTCGAAAATCCCGATTATGCTACAATTCTGTGATTCTCCTATATGCTCTTGTTACTCCTTACGAAATTGCTATGCTAAATTTGGAATCCAAAAAAACATGCTGAAGGAATAGATCTTCCTAAGAAATTTTGTAGATAATTTGTAGAAACATTGAAATTCTGTATTTTCATATTAATTTTTCAAATGATATGTAGTTTTGTTGTAGATTAAATATAGAAAACAAGCCATTGTGAGTCTTATTTGACTCATTCCTCACATTCAACCTATTCTACAGATTCACGCCTCTTTAAATACAATACAACCATACTTTCTTGAATTTAAAGGTATAACAATATATATAACTTAAAAAACATCTTCTCCTCTGCACAAGTTAGCTCCAAAACAGACAAAGTGGAATAACAAGCTCCCATCAAAACTTTTAACACAAAAACACAAAGCTCAAAAATAAATAAACAACAGTCTACAATTTATCTACAATTTCTGCAATATAATGTATGTCATGTCGTCATCATCATCTTCTTCTTCTTCTTCGAGTTTCAATCTGAAATTCAGCCAAAATCAAGTCTAATCTTCACCAAAATCCCTCAAAACTGAGATATAAACTCCAAACCATATTCTTAATTATTTATAACAACACCCAATCCAAACAAATAATGATTTTTGAAAACCCAAATTAGAATTCAAAGCTTTTTAATGGCTGTCAATGTTGGAATTGCTACTCTCTTTTCCTTTCCTCTTATATTACTGAAATTTGGGATTGCGAGATAGAGAGAGACGTAGAGAGAATTCTCAATTCTTTGCAACAACATCCAATCCAAACAAACAATGTCTTTTGAAAATCCAAATTCGAATTCAAAGTCTTGGCTATGGAAGAAATAATGGGATTTTGATACAGAAATCGTGGGTGTGGGAGGAAAACACGGGTGAAGGTGTGGAAATTGGAGAGAGAAACGTGGGGGGAGTGGTATTAGAAGGAATATACGGTACCATTAAATTAGGAGTATAATTAATACCCTTAAAAACTAATAATGGTATATAATTGGTAATTAGGTATACTAAATGTAATTATATCAAACCTTAAACATTGAGTGTAATATAGTTTCCTATATGGCATAGGAATGTAAAAATATGCTAACAAAAGCCCAAACCAAAATCAAATCAATACTAATGCTAACAAAAGACATTCAATTCTATATAACGAACGAGAATGTATTGAATATCTATTTTTTGTTTTGCAATAGTTTAGATAAAATGCATAGCCGATTTTTATTTTTCTTTAGCGTTTGGTCATGTAATTAATACTCCCTTATTAGTCTATTTATTTTTAGCATGACTTAGTACCTTTAGATTATGTTTATTTTTATTATGGCTTTTTAATTAGCAATATTTATATAACATAATTTTATTATATTTATTGTTGAGTATTTTAAGATAATGCCATGACACATCTCATATTTTGTATTATTTTCTTGGAAAATACTTTATATAGTCGTATCTTACTAGGATTAAAGAAATATTTTGAGCACGTTATATATTTTGTTCTACGAAGATTTTACCGGAAAAAACCCCGAAAAACCCGAAAAAAATCCGAGATTGAAAAATTCGAATTTTATTGGTTTGGTTTGGTCTTTAGAGTTAATAACCCGACACAATTGGTTTGGCTAGATAATTGTAAAATCCGAACGAACCCGACCTATGATGATGTCCATCTCATTGAAGAAGTATTAAGCATGTGCCTAATAAAAGTTTCTTTGGTTTGGTAGCCAACCTTGTTGACTTGGTTTGGTTAGGTAGCCAACCTTGTTGAATTTTTTTGGTTTGGTAGCCAACTTTGTTGAATTGTGAAAAGTGTGTGTAAATTGTCAAATATTGTAGGCTTTAGAGAGTGAAGCTTTGGCTATAAAAGGAGAGCTTCAACTCTCATTTCTTCCCACCAACAAAGAGAGAAAGAAAGAGTGAGGCTTCACAGACAGGGTATAAGAAAATAGTCTGTGAGGAAAATAGAGAGTGAGCGATATTGTAGTGAGGTGGGAATATCCAAAGAGGGTTATTTCTTTTGAGTGTTGTAGTGGTCTTTGGAGTATTTTACTCCGACCTACAAAGTATAAAATTCCTTACTATAGTGATATCAGTTGCTCCTCTCGGGGCCGTGGTTTTTCCCTTATTAAAAAGGTTTTCCAAGTAAAAATCTTGGTGTCGTTGTTACTCTTTTATTCTTGTTAATTACCGTATCTCGGTGCTACATTATTATTTCGTTTTTATTACCGTGAATATTATTTCTGTGGGGGTTTATTCCCAACAACCTATGTACACTCCTAGTTACTTGTGGAGTAGCGGTGTATATGCAAGTTATCCTCCCTCACCGCGCGATAATATTGAGTATGATGTAGCTGACAAGATAATATACAACTTTAATTTTGTTGCAGATAACATTGTCTGGATTGTTGAATTTCATTGATGGTCTATGCCTCTATGGTCAAGCTGTGGAGATCAAAAGATTATAATTTTCACAACAAATCACATTGAGAAGCTCGACCCTGCATTGTTGAGGCCAGGTCGTATGGACATGCACATGGCATATTGTACTCCTTGTGGATTCAAGCTTCTTGCTGCTAATTATCTTGGTATTAAAGAACATAAACTGTTTGAAGAAATTGAGGAGTTGATCGGAAAGACGGCGTTGACACCGGCAGAGGTGGCTGAACAGCTGATGAAGGAAGATGAAGTTGATGTTTGACTTAATGGCTTGACTGAATTTCTTAACGGCAAGATGAAAGAACAAGAAGAGGCTAAGGCTAAGGTGGATGACAAGGAGGAAAAGGGTTGAAAGGTTATGGATCAACATTTTAGTTAGTGCAGATAGGGGGTATAAATTCTGAGATATTTTTTTTCTATTTTCTATAATAATTTCATAGAAGTCTAGCATGTTGGTTAAAGAAAGCATATATTTCTGTCCTGGATAAGTCTTAATCAAAGTCAATTACATATTCTTTTCATCTCAGATTAACTAGTTTTGATTTGATTGCTAGTTTATCTCCTCTTGAGGTGAGGAAACAAAAGATGAATAACTAACTAGGTAGAACATTACTCCAACAAACAAAAGAGGCAACACCAATAAATATGACACTGAGAAACCAAAGTTCTATAGCCTGTTTATTCCACTCTAAGCATTGCCACCAACAAATGCCTTGGTGATCTCTCTCACACTGATTACAAAAGCAGAATATATACATGGGATGTGGGGAGATACAGAAGAACAGTTTTTTACACATCGAAAGCATCTACTAATATACCCTTTCAGACCTCGACGCTTATTCTCTGAGTAACCTGCAGAAGAAAAATACCAGGTCATGCAAGTTTAGGTGAAAGATCAGGGCTAGTCAAAGTTAAAAATTTGCTGCAACTAGTAACAAAAAGTATTCTAGTGAATCAGGACCGATGCATTTGGTTGTACTAAGATAAGTTAGAGAACATGAGAAAGACGACAAGGCATGCCAACTTCCAATCTAATCACATATTTTCCCTTGAGAGAGAGAGATCAAAATAATCCAATAGAACGCATAATCTACAGATGCCATTGGAACTTCTTGCCGGTTATAAATGTATTTGCAAGCCATTATATGCAATAATTGTAAATCAATCTCATGCAAACAGATCTATTTTCACCCTTTTGTTACGTGACTTAACCCTAACGAAAGCAAGTTATTATGACAAAAATATCTAAAAGAGAGGCAAACAAATCAGTTACCTCTTTTAAAGAGTTAACGTCAACCCCCCCTCCCCCCCCCCCCCCAAGCCAGGCATCACAAACCTGCATCTCTAGCAGCCCATCTTCTGGATTTACTCCTAGTAATTCACAAGCTTTTAAAAATATTGTTGGATTAGGCTTCTCTGCTTCTACCTTTTAAAAGCTAAAAGGAAAATCAGCTGTTGGATCAGAAAGGGAGAAAAGGAAAGATAAAACACATTATCTCAGCTGACACTGCTAAAGCATCAAACAAATGATCACAGTTCAAAGCCCTCAATACAGGTCTCAAACAGGTGACAAATTTGACGCTATAGCCAACTTTACTCCTGCCGTTCTAAGGGCCTGGAATACCCTAAACCTATCGAAGAATAAAGGATGGGAGTAAATTTAAGTGTGTCAACGGGAAGAAAAACCAATTTGCTATCGACTGAAATAGTTCAGCATCTCAAACTGAGCCGACCTGTTCAGTAGTATAACAATTATACAACCCCGCAAAGTACTGAGAATCAGAACAGCCGGTTGAAGAACTAACTATATGTTATTGCCAAAATGGCCTTCCATCGTTATCTGCAACATGCAACTCATCTCATTAATAATTCATGTCTTTGCTATTGCAGACGAGAAATTTGCTCAAATATCAAATATGATCTAAAGGTCATCATCTAATTACAAAAATAACTTGCGTGATCTCAAACTATTTAGATATCAAAATCCGGTCATCAAGTTTTAAAAAATTATGATATGGTGATGTGCATAGAAGCATTTGGCTACCAATGTGATGTCAAGCAAATGCATTTGATCAATGAATGAGAGCAAGAATATGTTTGAAGGGCATAGTTCTCCAGAAGTTCAAGAGGATACAAGTTTAACCAAAACACTTGTTTTAATTAACCAAGACACATTTTTGGGCTTTTAAGAATTACCAAAAAATTGCATTCACAATTGTATTCAAGTTTGTTAAGCTATAAAATTGGGCTCACAAGCACGTTTCAGGAAGCACAAAGGTCTAAGAGCAAGCCATTCAAACTGTCACTGAAACTAGAATCTTATCAACAAGATAAAGACAATGATCAAAACAAAAGAAAGGAAAAAGAAAAGTTAATCCCTTTTCTCCAAACACGCGTATATTAAGCCAAGGAGAGTATCTCTTATTCTCAAGCCAGCCGACTTTTTTTTATTCTTTTTGTACATAAATTTTGTTTCAATCTCCTCTGCCGCTATAACTCTTAACTTTTTTTTTTTGAAAAAGGTAACAAAATAACTCTTAACTTAGTTTTTAACGATTATCCATTTCAAAGCAGAAAATATGGAAAAGAGAAATGAAGAGCAGCATTCCCCTTGTATCATACTTTAAGTTACTATGGCTTAAAAACCACTCGGCTTACTTGGTAAACAGTAAAATCCAATGGCATATTACCAGCAAATATAGCATGTCTTCAGCGGGAGAAACATAATTTTTCAGAAAAAGAATTCAACAAAAGAGCATACTGCAGTAAACAATAATGAATTTAAGTAGGCCATGATTAGCAGCGATTGATGCTGTTATTTTCAAAGATTAAAGAACGAAAAGTATTTTCGCCATGAAAACAAGTTACTACAGATATAAGTTAAAACCAAAACCAGATACCTGAGCCTAGATCTAACCCGAGGCTGTTCATAAGCCCATCTGTATCTTCTCAATATCTCAGCTTAAGAATAGTCCACGCCATACTTCTCACCACCAATTTGCCTGTAAATCTAAAATATCCAAGAGGTTAAATTATTATGAATAAGACCAAACTGCACATGATGGGACAAGCAGAATACAGAGAGAGAAGTCCATAAAACCAACTTCGATAATAATAAAAAGACAACATGTAAGAGAAAAAAGAGATTAGAAACTGAGGCAGAAAGACAATGAGATAGTAGTATCTCTGCCTGCCCATAAGAAAAGAGTCAAGATAATGTACAACATATATATATGTGCACGCACACATATATACACACACAGAGGAGCACCGAAAGATCTAAAAATAAACCAAATAATTCAAACACAACGCCTGGGAATGAGACATAGAGTGTGTGTAAGCTGTAAACGGTGAATCCACAAAAATTATTGATATGATAAATTTTCATGGTGAAAGAAGGAACATCAGAGATACTACAAGCCGAAAGAAAAATAGTTACTTGCTCTTGTGATTTTTCAATCTTCAGAATTAGATCCAGAAAAATTCATTTTCTTCGGAAAAAATTTCATAATAAATGAATATAATTCACCCTTAACCAGAGGTGTCGTGTTCGAGCATTGGTTACGGGAGCGAATCCGAACTAGTCGGGCTCCAAATTGGATACCAGATACCGAGTGGGAATAAAAAACAATATAGCATATACTACAAGCAGAAGAAAAATGGGTATTACTATTTGTAGTTTTTCAAATTTCATCATTAGCAGATCCAGAAAAATTATTACTAACAAATTTTTCATCAGAGCGAGAACAACTAGAGATGCTAAAATTAGAAAGATAAATTACTCACTTTACACCAAAGCATTTGATTTGTAGTTCTCTAAAGAAAAAAATACCTCATAACACAAACACTGCAAACACTCAGGGGTTGGCCTGGTGGCAATTGACTTGAGCCTTGGGGTTTGCTCCCTTTCAAGGTCTCAAGTTCGAAACCCACTGGGTGCAAACAATTTCTGAGGGCCATCGGACTGGGTAAAACCTGAATTAACCGTGGTGCACTTGCGGGAAACTCCTTGCCGAGGGCCTGTGCACCCCCAGGAATAGTCGGGTCTCGAAGAGACTCGGACACCCGGTGCAAATCAAAAAAAAAAAAAAACACTGCAAAAAGTACTAAACTGTGGACACAAACTAGGTGAAGAAAAAAAACAAAAAGGTAAAGTCAGGAAACTGAATATTGGTTCTACAATAGTGCAGTAAATATAGCTGCAGAAAATGCATAACTTAAACAGATGATCAAGAAATTCAAAAAAAGGCTAAAATTATTCAATAAATCTAAGCATTGCATGCATTTTTAAATTTTCAAAAATAATACTCCATGAACAAACCTGAGCCATGGGCTCAGAGGGAATAACGAGTGTACCCACAGCGTCAACAAGAAGAGCTTTATGTGTAAGCCCACCACACAAAGCCCTATGTAATCTTCATACTCTTTCACTAGCCCAAATCGCCTCGAACATACCAGCTAACGCACCGAATCCTTCAGAACTTCAAAGTCAAGCATGCTTGGGCGCGAATAGTACTTAGACGGGTGACCTCTTGGGAGTCCTAGTGTTGCATCCTCCATTTACCGAAACTCTACTTGTTTTGTTTATTCAAATTTCTCATTTATTTATTAACGGCTGATTATTTTGTTTTGATCGCTCTGATTCGTAGTTCTACCGAAAAGAGATAAACTTGAGAACCCTAGTTAAATGATATCAAACTTGTCAGAAGAAGATTTAAGAGAAGCCAAAGGAGTCTATCTACAAACTTCAAATTCATCGTTAGGCACTGGAATGGTTTCTTTTGAGAGGGGTGATGATTTTGGCACTTCGAGGCTTCTTGAGTGGAAACAAAACTTCCCCTTCCAGGTTTCCTCTGCCGACCAAAGTTCTAGTTTCACCATATTGAATATTTTGGACAACAGCTCCTTGCAGAAATGCAGGGTAAGGCTGCATACAATAGACCTTGTGTCCGGCCCTTCCTCGGACACCGCGCATAGCGGGAGCTTAGTGCACCGGGCTGCTCTTTTTTTAAATGACACTGCTAAAAAATGTTACCTTGAGAAAAAACAAACAAGTTTATGCCGGTCAAGATTGTTGAATAAACTTCTCTTATTCTCTATAGGTAACTGTTGAACTAACACTTTACTAGGCTACTGAATTCTTATAGTTTACCTAGATTTATGTCCAAACAGGAAGGAACTAAGTCTCTTCAAACTGTTTGAAATTCCATTGTTTGATTACATGCAAATGCAAAACAAGTCAGCAAAGCATCATAACAACGACATTTTGACTGCAGTTACAGAAAGAAGAAAGAAGAAAAGAATCTTTCCAAGATTAAAGATGGACCCTGTCAGTCCATTCAGAAGATCTTCTCATGATGAACAGAATAAGCTACATGATTGGTCTATGCCTCTATGTTGATATATTAGATCAATGATCAGTACAAAACAAGTGCATCCTTTGATAGTTCCTTCATGGAAAATAACCAGCAACCCAATGCAAAATTACGGGGGAAGGATAGATCAATCCTTTGCTTCCGTTGCTGCACAAGAACCACATGGGACAAAATCGCATGGACTGAAATGCTTAGGGAATGCCATCAACCTTGTTGAAACACTACTTAATCTTTTACATCCATACAATAAGAGGCTAAAAAGGATTACGATTTGTCAGATTAGAGCTGCTACAGTTATAAGTAGACCACAAATCTTTACAGCAGCCTCAAATATACGATTGAAGATCTTCACCAATATAACTAAACCAGAAACGGGACCAGCAGCCAAGCTACATTTATAATTGCCTTCGCCGACAAAGCCTAAAATCTGAAGATTAAAAAGGGAAATAGAAGTTCAGTACAGAAATGAAGCTCATCTCTGCATTGTTATGTTACATCTCGCTACTACCGCCTTAGCTCAAATCTTTCTATCAGGAATGTCGACCAGATATGGCACGGAACTTTTCAAGGTGGTATATCATAATTGTATTCTTCACTAATCTTCATCAGACATCTCAAATACTAGACTCCGAATAAGAGAAGCAGATTTGGGCAGCAGTCTCCTACAGCGAACACTAGAGTGACTTTTTGAGGCAGAAATAATACGACTTCCAATTTCTATCCTTTTAGACTTATTTATTGAGGCTCTGCTAACGCTTGCATTTGGAAGTGGAGAATCTGAAATTTGCGGAGGTGTTTTAGCTGGAAAAGAAGACAGCAAAGCAAGTTCTACATTAAGATCGCGAAGATATGTTCCAGTCCTAGTCTGTTCCCCTTGTAGAGTACAAGCTCCTTCATGAGAATATCTTAAGCTTGAATTCACCTCATCATGACTTGAGAAATATTTTCGGATAATGCCCGAAACTGAAACTGTTTCTGATAAGTCTTCACAATGGGACTCTGTTGCTGGACAAAAACTCTGTTCCGTATCTCCCCTACCTTCACAACAATATGTGGGAAGAGCAAAGCTTGCCTTGGAAACAACTACATGCTCATCAGGTCCTTCTAGGCAGTTAAATTTGTACCTTTTCCTAGCTTTGTTCCGTTTCTTCTTCTTCATCTTTGTCAAATGAGCTATTCTTAAAACATCTAATAATGCACTTTTAAGGCAGGCAAATCTTTTCATCTTCTTCATTTTTCTTCTGCATTTTAACTTTTCAAATTTTGTGCCTGTCATAGAAGTTCTAATTTTTGTGTGACCAGAAATAGTGCTAATAACATCATCATGCTGATCCAAAATTTGGTCATCGACATATTCAGATGAACCCAACTGATATAAAATGCCATATTGGCAAACTTCGACATGTAGTGACCTAATTCCCTTTAGATGCTGGAAAACATGCTTTAGAGGCAAAGTTTCAGGAAGGCGGTAAAAGCATGAGTTCCTCTTGACCTGCCGAAAAGCTACAGTCTGATGAATCATTTAATTTGAGAAAACAAATTATGAGCAATGAGACAGTATAGGATAGTTGAAGAGTTTAAAAGAGCTTAGAAGCATACCATCACAGCATCCGCCTTGATCTGCCCCAGTTGTGGGAAACAATTCAAGTGAGCCCTTTCAAGTTCTCCTACAAATAGCAGTAAGACTTGTTCCAAAATCACACGTTGTTAATTACGAAAAATTCAATGAACATTTTCACTTTTTGCTTTTAAAATGAGATGCAGCTGATGCCATCAGTATTCCTAGACAACGAAAACTTTACATCTAGACAACGAAAACTTTCACAACTTAGAAATCTCTTTGTCAACTATATTCTTGGTTTGCTAAAGGGGTCCTTGGGCAAAATAAATCTTGATACTCTCGAATCTGGACATCTTGTTAAGCAGTTAAGGTAAATTCAACATTTTTTATTTAAAATGAAAAAACAAAAGCATCTATTATTGAAGGGTACCATAGCATCTTTCATCATTATAAATACATCAAATCTCTTCCTTTTTTATGAGGCAGTATTCTGGCCAATTTGTATGCACCCCGACTATTTTACCAGGCACCTCATACCTCCCAGCACAAGTATTGGTAACTCAACCCACATAGACTCATGCAAATGGGAAAAAATCACCAAATGTGTTTTTGCCTTAAGAGGGATGAATAGTACTCCACTGTAGAAGCAACGAAAGAAACTAATTCAAGAAAAAGGAAAAATTGAAGATTTGATCGTGAAATCTATAGCATTAACTGAGGAAAACAAAAGGGAGTACCAAAAACTCACTCTTGAAGCCATTAGCAGTAGTGTGGGGAGAAACAGCCACAACAATGCGAGTGCCCAGATTGGTGTCAGCAAAAAACGGGATTTCCACACTTGGACAAGCCATTCGTAATAGCCACTCATCAGTTCAAACTTCCGACCTCTCCACTTCAAAAAAAAATAAGGTTGCTAATACAGAAGACAGAAACTCTCTACTTTTCTCGAGGAATACGAGAAAGGGAAAGTGAAAGTGGTGGGCCCTCCTTTCTCTTTCTTCTATTCGGATTGCAGAAGAATGAAAACCCCTTGTGTGTGTTAAAAGAAATACCGGAACACAACTAAAACTCTAAATTAACCTATATTTATCGATCTATATTATATTAAGGGAAAAAGGTTGACTCCTATAATAACCTATTAGAAACAGCTTAAAAATATCCTCCTTTTACCTATTGAATCGGGAAAAAAATCCATAACTCAAAAATAAATGTTTAGTTCCTACTCCTTTTGATTGTTATAACAATATACTTTTTATATGTTTTGCCTGAATCGAGATTATGGCACCTAATAAGCAATTAATGCAACTTGTTCAAGATCGACTTAATGATGCCAACATACTTGAGGTAGAGAGCTTTTTGGATTATACTTTTACAAGATTGAGAGAAACACAAAAATACGTTGTTCATGCGTCGTGCTGCTCGGCGAAGCAGTCCGAATGCTGAAGATAGATTGTTACGAGCTATACTTGGTATTCAGGTATCTACTTCAAAAGAAACTTGTCTAAAACTACCTATAGGTGGCAGGGGTCGGGTTATTGATGTGAGGTGGATCCAGAAAAGGGGTGGTTCTAGTTATAATCCCGAAATGATTCGTGTATATATTTTACAGAAATGTGAAATCAAAGTAGGCGATAAAGTAGCTGGAAGACACGAAAATAAAGGTATCATTTCCAAAATTTTGCCTAGACAAGATATACCTTATTTACAAGATTATATTTGTTGATATGGTCTTTAACCCATTAGGAGTACCTTCACGAATGAATGTAGGACAGATATTTGAATATTCATTGTCAAATGTTGTAATGCATCTTCAGGAGTTCGTGAGATAGTTAAGTCACATTTAATAGTATATGAAGTAATTCAAAGTTATATTTTTTGGTATCACCAGCAAGAGAGGTTAAATGAGCCACAGTTAGACTTTGAATTTGTAGATGTCAATAACATTGAATATGATGATGATGAGGATGAAACATATGTGATTTTAAGAGATTTATATACCTCGTTTTTGATGGAGATTGGAGACAATATGAATATTGGTGGTAGTGATTTTGTTGAAGAGGAACCAAATCTTGATGCTTAAACGATTTTACGGGCTCTTAAAGATTTTGAGCAACCATTATACGAAAGTTCAAAAGCTTCTAAATTTTCTACTTTGGTTAAATTGTTTCATATTAAAAGTATTGGCCATTAGGAATAATGAGACATTTATAATATTATTGAAGATGTTGAAGGAAGACTTATTGCCTGATGGATCAAATTAGTTATATCTATTTTACGAAGCAAAAAAAAAATAATTCGGGATCTTGGGCTTTCTTACAAGAAAATTGATGTGTGTAAGATTAATTACATGTTATATTAGAAGGTTGATGAGTTTCTTGAATCTTGCAAAAGTTTTTGTGCAAGTTGTGGCGCATCTAGATGGAAGGATATAGACATAATGGAGAAAAAAATTTGAAATGGAAAAAGAAGTATCATACAATATGTTACACTATTTTTTTCTAAAGCCAAGACTTCAAAGATGGCTTATGTCCTTAAAGACTTTTTCATATAAGACGGCATCATGTCAAAAAAGCAGCACCCAGCTAATTCAGTAGCATAGAAAAAAACTTGATGAACTTTATCAATCTTTTGCATTGAGCCTCATAATATTTAACTTGGACTTGCTAGTGATGGTTGAAAGTACAAGGAGGGGGGAGAATGAATTGATGATTTTTCTTTTTGTATCCTAAGTAGTTGACTAGTTACCAATTAGTCGACTGAAAATAAAAGATAGAATATAACTGGAAGCATAAGTAAAGTGCAGGAATTAAAGACACCTAGATTTTATATTGGTTCGGATTCAATGTGAATCCTACTTCAGTCTCCTTGGGTTGCAAGGATGTTCTCTTTTACAAGCTCCTTGAATAGTTTCATACAATTTTGTTAATGTTATCTTCGAACACCAACTCACTTTTGAATCTAAGTACGCTTATGATACAATGCATCACCAATGTTTTTCTCTCTTTCTTCTCTCTACTGATTACATAGTACACTTTGCTAAGACTACAATACTTGTTTAGAGTAGAACAAAGAGTACGAAGTTAGTATGATCAAAGTAAATGGTTCTTCCTTGATAATCTGCATTATATACTTGAACTTGGCTTGACGTATCTTTGGCAGACTGTTGAGAGATTTGCGATCGCAAGGGAATTGATCCTTGAAGTTGATCTCTTATTATTCATTCCAAGAATAAGTGCGGAGCTTCCACATATGGTCCATGATTGCCGGTATTTTCCTTCTTGTAAGAAGATTCCCTATAATTGATCCTTAAGTTGTTCCTTGATCCATGAAATTGATAGCCTTCCTTTTCGACACATATCTTCACCACTCAGAGTAGGCGCAATTTTAGTCCAGGTCTCCGTAAATCTTGCTTCTCCCTTCTTTATACCCATTATCCTAGTTGTCATATCGTTTTAATCTTGGGCCTTCCTTTCTTGATTCTATTGACATACCTTTTTTCTTTGTTCTTTTACTCCTTCCTTTCTTGTCTTCATCCGTTCATCATTAATAGATTTGCCTGCATCCTTCTTTACATCTCAAGTGATCCTGCAAAAAATAATATGTTATTATTCATCATTGAAATCTAAATCTAACAATCTCCCTCTTTTTTATGATAACAAAATAACATATATAAAGCAGTTTACTTCCCTGTTTAGCCGACTCTATTCATGTTGTAGTTGACTCCTCCGCAACAAAATAGTACTTACTGAATATTTATAGTCGACTCTTGCTCAAGGCAGTCATAAAAAAAATGCTACTTCTTGTTTACTTGTTTATAAACTCATTTCTCCCCCTTTTGGCGTCAACAAAAAGGATTACAACATTATGCAAATAAGGAACAGAAAAAACTGCATACAGAAATATTGCAAGCAAACTACGCAAACATAAATGCAGTGATAGGCATGAAGAGATAGTGAGTGTTCAACAAAAATCCAATGACTAGTGAGCCAGTCCAAAACAGTAAATAAATTGTCTTTAACATCCACTCATTCACAACTAACAACACTGAAAATAAGTGAGAGTATTGCAAATAGCCTCCTTCATATGGTCAAAGATGGCATTCATTGAACCAGATACCCTATCGATCCTGTCATGCACTTCCTTAAAAGCTTTGACTTCATTCTCTGCTAACTTGAGAAACTTGACCATTATCTTGATACATCCGACCTTGTCTCCTTGGAGATGTCATGAATATTCCCATTTGTTGATAGAGTTGAGGCAAGAAGGTCCTTGATGATGGTTAGCTTGTTCTCAATATCAGTCAGTTTCTCTACAAGTTTAGGATCACTCACACCAAAATAAGAACCAAATGCTTTGGCTTTCGATTCAGTCGGAACAAGCTTAATATCTCCCTCCTGCTTTTTCGCCCAGGTACCCTTAGCACAAACATACACCATACTGGTAAAGGTTCTAGAGTTGTAAGACTTGGTGATAGAGACAAAGGAGCAATTTGAAATAGAGACGTTATGGGCTTCTAGGAGATGAGTGATAACCATACCATAAGGAAGACTAATGGGGTCATCAGCACTTTCAATTATAAAATTTATGACCCAAGAAGACAGCTTGATTTTAAGCTTGATCATTAGACAACAAATAAGAAAAGTATCTCGTTGAGAGAAACTGGAGAATGAACTAGTGCGAGGGAGAAGGGTTGTAGCTACAATGTGTGCGAGGACCCGAGTTTCAAAATTAACATCACTAGGGCCTAACTAGTTAGGAAGTGAATCAGAGGGAGACTCGACTATGCAACGCTTTGCTTGGTCAAAGGTAATTTCAAAATCTTCAAGCCATGTATTTTTGAAAAGTATTGGAAAACTAGAACACTTACACTGAAAAATTGAGTCAAATAGGCACAATCTAGAACAATGCGCTTCCCTAGAATTAAAGATTCTAACTTATCAGGCTTGTTAAAACGGAGATTAGCATAAAACATCCTAACTAGGGATTCATAGACTTTAGGAGGTGGTAGAGAGAGGAAGTTTGACCAAACTTGGAATTCGAAAAGCTCTTTTACCTTACAGTTGAGGGCTTCCATATCATTCAAATTGATCACTCAACCATGGGCAATAGACTTCTCTTTAAGGATAATGAATAAGCCTCTATTTTGGAGTATTCCAGAAATTGATGTCTGACTCTAGAGAGCTTGAGAGGTCTATTTTGGATTTCTCAGGGGTGAACGATTCAGAAGGTTCTTCCATGGGTCATTTTCCAAGGGCTTTTTCGTTCATACGGTGAGTGTTGTCAGAAAGCTCTGCCTGAGAAGAAGCAAAACCTTCAGAATGATCGGAACTAAATCTACTGGTTCTAGGAGCTGAGAAGGGGTTGTCGCGACCCAAAATCTACTATAGGTCGTGATGGCACCCAACGTTGTCGTTAGGCAAGCTAACACTTAATTATTCATTTTATTATTTTTAAAATTAGGAATCTTATTTAGATAGAGAGATCAATGCATTAAAATATACGCGTACCTAATAAGTATATAGCCTAACCCTGGATGAGTATGAAAGTATAAAGGGGTGAATTGTAGCCTTTTGAAATTTCTAGTCGACTACTCTTCAGACCTAATCGACTAATGCAGAGACAACCTGCACCAAAACTGTTAGCACTTCAATTTAAACAAGTACTACTCTCAACAAACAGTAAAGGTGTATAATAATATATGAGAGCAATAAAATAAATAACACCAGGAATTTTATATTGGTTCGGAACCAATGTGGTATCCTAATCCAGTCTCCTTGGGTTGCAAGGATGTTATCTCTTGAGCTCTTTGTAATTTGGGTTAAGTACAACTTGTGTAATTTTCAATGTTCACCACCAACGTTTACAGGGTTGGTTTTTACTCGCTCACCAATAACGAACAAGGGTTGGTTTTAACACGCTCACCAACAATGCAAGAGATTGGTTTTCACTCGCTCACCAACAACGACCCTTTAGTTTTCACTCACTCACCAAATAAATGAACAACGGTACAACCTCTCAAGACACACTGCCTCTCCAATATTTTTCTTTCTCTCTTCTCTCTTTTATGTACACGGTAAATCTACTAAAAGTGAATTACAATGTTTGTTAAGGGTAGAATAAAGAACTTGTAGTTGGATAGACAATTGTATAGAAGGTTGCGTACTTTTCTTCATCCATAAATCTTCTTTTTTATAGCCTTTTCAACTTGTTCTAGCTATTGCATAACCCAAGGGATTTTTGAAGATTCTTCCAATTTTCCTGTAGCCATTTTCTGATGCTTTCTTGAATCATAGACTAATATCTTATTTTAGATCTCTTGACTGTTACTGACATTGCTTTATAAGGTAGATTTTGGATATCTTATGTCAATGCAAATTTTCCTTTTGAATTGGACAATTTGAATTTCCAGGCATGATGTCAATTTCAATTCTTTCCTTGATTAGATCCAATGATTAATGTTTCTCCACAATATTCCTCTCAAAATATCTCTTTCCTTTTTTTTGTAGAGTCTCACTTTTGTTGCTTAGTGATGATCTTTATCCCCTTTTAAGACTTCAGTTGTTGTACATTAGTTGTACCAATTGTGAGTCTAAAATGCTCTTTCATTTCGATGCACCATATAATCTTTATGGATATCTACGTGAGAATAGTCATGATGATTCAATCAAGATCCCCATGATTTACTTTTTCATGGTTGTAGTAATTAATCATCCTTGATTGATTTCTATAACTCAATTCCTTGGCCTCATGTTTCCATACGTCTAACTTCTTTTTCATTGGAGAATATGGATGCTTCTTTCCATTTTGTGGTAATATTTGAATTTTCATATGAATAGTACTCTTTCTTGAGATAGAATAACTATATCCTTGAATTTAAGTACTTCTCAAAATACAGGTTGAAGTAATAGTATTCTTATTTCCATCGCATCCCGTAGTAAGTATTTTTTTTTGCTCAAATCTTCTTGAACCTAGACTGCTTATTTGTGTTTTTCAAAGTATTCTAGTGAGCTTGATGTATAATCTCTTTCCTTTAGTGAGTAAGTACAGATGAATTTTCCAAATCTCTTCCTTAATTGATTCCTTGATTAGTGTAAAAGATTTGCTCCTTAAAATAAACCATGCTATCTTCTTCCAATAAAATATTTCCATTTTTATAGATCTCAATATATCTTTGACTCCTTTCTTGATCTTGAAAAATAATCTCTTTCCATAATATAGAATATACTATACCATAATATCTTTTCTTTCCTTAAAAAATATATTCTTCCTTGGCCTTGTAGTATCTCTTCCATATAGTATCCTTCTTCCACAAAATAATAGATCTTCTCCATGATTTTAGCAATTTTCCTTTTAAGATATTGAAAAACTTTTCTTCCATAATTTTCGTAGATTCTTCTTCTAATATTGTAGTAAGCCATTCAATATTTAAAATTTGACTTCAAATATTATTCCCTCTATGATGCTTGGAGATTAAATCTCTAAAACTAATATTCCTTGATAAATTCATCACATGCTCATATTTGTTTGGATCTTTACTAACATCTTCTTTCTTGAATAGATCTGTGCAAAAATAAGATTACCACAAGTAAATGTTCTTTTATTTATAATTATCTTAGTTTGTTATCATTAAAATTAATACGTGAAAGCTTGAAGTTAGATATCTCCCCCTTTTGATGATGGCAAACCATTGATTACAAATAAAAATTAATCAAAGACTTAATTTAAGGAATAATGAGATAATCTAGATAAACTAGTTACTTCTCTGAAGTTATCTTCTCGAAATGCATGTAGTACATCAAGTGTGAACTCCCCCTCACTCTATGCATTCCTCAGTTATGCTCCCCTACCTCCATGCATTCTACCTGAATTTTCGAGCTTTTGTACACATTATTTTCTCCCCCTTTTGTCATCATCAAAAGGGTGAAATAGGATGTAAATTTGAACAAAGAAAATCTATTTTCGAAGAATCTCTCAATTAAATAAATGCACATTGCATTAGTTCATCCAGTTTAAAGTAAAACCAACGACAAGTATAATAAACACTAAGCAATCAATACCTAAGGTTTGATTTAGTTGGAAAAAATTTTGAGTTACCAAATCATTGTTGACAATACGAAGCATGAAAAATTGTAGTTCATTTTAGGTCAACGAAAAATAATTTTAATAATTACAGAGAATTATTAGACTCCTAATACTGTAGAACAATACGATACAATTTTGAATCTATTGAAAATAATTCTAATAAAATCGAACTGTAGACATTCTATCATAGACTTAAAATGACACAAATGATAAACCCAAAAGGGGTAAGATGATAATGGATTGTTTTTACCAAAATGGATACACGAGGATATCATTAAGACACCAATTTCTTTCCTCAAATTGAGAATATGTTTCAATATCCTCAAAGCATACTTCCATGTTACCTTACCTTTGGCGTATTATCTTTGGTTAGAGAAGTAGACTTCTCACAGATGTAACGATCCGACCGGTCGTTTTGAGCTCTAGTATGTCGTTAAGTAGTTTGAGACCTTGAATAACTTCACTTCAGGTATTATGACTTGTACATGTGATCGGAATTGAATTTTGGGAAGTTCGGAGTTGATTTGGAAAGAAAATTCTAATTTCGGAAGCTTTAAGTTGGAGGAATTGACTAAGATTTGACTTTTGAGTAAACGACCTCGGAATTAAGATTTGAAGGTTCCAACTGGTTTGTATGATAATTTTGGTCTTGGGCGTATGTCCGGATCGGGTTTTAGATGACCCGGAAACATTTCGGTGCTGATTGTGGAAGTTAGCATTATGGAAGGATTTCATAAATTTGGTTTGAAGCATATTTTAATGCTATCGGCGTCCATTTGGAATTCCGAGACTGGGAATAGCTCCGTATGGTGATTCTAGTCTTAGGAGCGCATCCGGATGTGGATTTGGAGGTCTATAAGTCATTTGGGGGTCATTTGGCGAAAGTTAGAAATTTGAGGTTTTTTGGAAGTTTGATCGGGAGTGAACTTTTTGATATCGGGGTCGGATTTTGATTCTGGAAGTTGAAGTAGGTCTGTAATGTCAAAAATGACTTGTGTGCAAAATTTGAGGTCAATCAGACATGATTTGATAGGTTTTGGCATTGAATGTAGAAGTTTGAAGTTTTGAAGTTCATTGAGCTTGAAATAGGGTGCGATTCATGATTTTGATGTTGTTTGGTGTGATTTGAGGCCTCGATCAAGTACGTGTCATATTTTAGGCCAGGTTGGTGTGATTGAACGGGGTCTCGAGGGCATCGGGTGTATTTCGAGATGTTTTCAGACCAAATTTGGATGAAAAGTTATTGTTGGTTTGCTGGTGCTGATGTTGTCTTTCACGAATGGGGGAGAAAGGATGCGTTCATGAAGAAGGATTCTGGTTGGAGAATTTTTGCCCTATGCGAATGCGAAGAGGGGCATGCGAACGCGTAGGTGGGGCAGGCAGTGCTTCGCGAACACGGAGGCCCAGCCGCGAACGTGAAGAGGAGATGAGGGAAACGGGGCAGGAGGCCTTTGGGCTACGCGAACGCGACTGGGGAATCGCGAAGGGCGAGGAGTAGTGGGCACCGTGAATGCGGGAAGGCCACCATGAATGCGAAGAAGGAGGATCTGGGCAGAGGGTTTAAAAATTAGGGACTTAGCCCATTTCTTTCATTTCTCTCTTGGTTTGGGCGATTTTGGGGAGGCTTCAAGGGGAGATTTTTATCATCTATGTCAAGGTGAGTGATTCCTTTACATTTTAAGTTAAATACATAAATTATATATGGTTTTGAACATGAAAATTGGTGGAAATTGTGAGATTTTGAAGAAAACCTAGAAATTTATATTTTTGAATTTTTACCACGAAATTGGACATGGAATTTAGAATATATTATATATTTGAGTTCATAATATTATGGGTAATGATTATCTTCAAAAAATTTCAAAATGCGGGCATGTGGGCCCAAGGGTTGCTTTATTGACTTTTCGAGCGAAGTTGGAAATTTATCTAAATTGATTTGTTATGAGTATTAGAGTATATATTTATGGATTTGCACATTGATTGACTAGTTTTGGACAGGCACCGGTTTGAGGTGTTGGAGCAGCGTTGGAGCCGGTTATGGAACTTCGGAGCGAGGTAAGTCTCTTGTCTAACTCTATCAGGGGAAAACTACCCCTAGGTGTTGTAATTGATATTTGGTATTTGTTGCGGGGGCTAAGTATGCACGAGGTGACGAGAGTCCTTATGTAGTTATATATATTCATGTTATTGTCCAGGGTAGACTCAAGTTCACGCCATGCTATAACTATACTATTGGAGTTGTCTCTTGCCTATTAGATGCCTTTACTACATGCTGCAATTTGAGACTAGACTTGTGTAGAGCGGTAGACTCCCTATTGTAGAGATCGGACGAACTTCATGATTTGCCACGGAATAATTGTACTTCTCTTATGAATTTCTCCCGCATTATGCGTTCTCATCAAAGGGTTTTCCCAAGGCTTCCTAAAACTCACATGTCCCTTCGTGAGCGGGGTCAAGGACCCATCAAAGCTTCTTATTTTAATGGGATCGAGTTGTTCGCCTCGATAGGATAAATACATCTATGGTTCGTGCCGTTTGACCCTCGGCAGTGCGCACATCTTTTGTGATCGGTCCATTCGCCTCGGCGAGATTATGTACCACATTCTCATGGGAGCGGGCCGTTCATCTCGGAGTATATATAAAATGGACCTCACCAGAAAGGTCGTCATAACTCAAATTAGGAAAACACACGGATATGTTGGTTTCTTGTCAAATATTATGCACGACGCTGCCGAGGCGAACAATACGATCCCATAAGAGTATTTTATGGAAATGCTAAGGTGAATGACCCGATCCATAAAAATGTGGTACTTCCGAGGAGAACTGCCCGATTCCGTAAGTATGTGGTACTGCCGAGGCGAAAGGCTCGATCCCATAAGAGTGTGGTACTGCCGAGGCGAAAGGCCCGAGCCCATAAGAATATAATACTGCCGAGACGAACGGCTCGATCCCATAAGAATGTGGTATTGCTGAGGTGAATGGCCCGATCCCATAAGAATATGATACTTTAATGGTTTCTTGATCCCACTCACGAATTAACATGTGATTTATGAAATTTAAGGAAAGTTTTTCGATGAAAATGCACAGCGCGGGAGAAATTCGTAAGAGAAGCACAATTATTCCACAGCTAATCATGTAGCTCGTCAAATCTCTACAATAGCGGGTCTATCACTCTACTCAAGCCTAGTCCCAAGTCGTAACGCGAAATAAATGAATTAAATAGGCAAGGATAACTCAAATAGTATAGTTAAAGCATAGCGTGGACCTAAGTCAACCCGGACATAATAAGGAATTCTAGCATACGGATAGACACTCGTCACCTCATACGTATGTAGCTCCCACAACATGTAACACATAAGAATAGATCACCTATGGGGTTAATTTCTCCTCACAAGGTTAGACAAGAGACTTACCTCGCTCTGAAGTTCCATAACCGGTTCCAACACCACTCTAACACCTCAAATCGATGCCCATCGATCCGAACTAATCAACAATCATAATCAATAAAAATGTACTCCAACATCATAATTAATTAATTTATAAAAATTCTCAACTCCGTTTGAAAAGTCA
Source organism: Nicotiana tabacum (assembly GCF_000715075.1). Taxonomy (NCBI): domain Eukaryota; kingdom Viridiplantae; phylum Streptophyta; class Magnoliopsida; order Solanales; family Solanaceae; genus Nicotiana; species Nicotiana tabacum. The sequence goes on from NC_134084.1 coordinate 92,528,206, forward strand.
CCAAAGTCAACCCTCGAGCCCACATGCCCGAACTCCGAATTTTCGAAGATAAATTTTACCCATAATGTTACGAACTCAAATATGTAATTTATTCCTAATTCTATTTCAAAAATCGTGGTAAAAATCCAAAATTATCAATTCTAGGTTTCCTACCAAAATTCCATAATTTTCATCCTTAAATCCACTTATAAACCATATATTTATCTTACAACAAGTGGGAAATTACTTACCTTGTATTGCATGATGAAAACCTCCTCAAAATAGCTCCCCAAATTCGGCCACCCAAGAGAAAAATGAGGGAAATGAGAGCTAAATCTCAATTTAAAAGCACCACTGCCCAGCGACTTTCGTACCAGCGGACCCTTAGCTGCACCTGCGGCTCTGCACTTGCAAAAAAATTCTATCCCAGGTGCGGTTCTCCCTAAGCCCAGGCAAATCCACTTCTGTGGACCAAATTTCTCTCCTGCGTGACCGCTTTTGCGGTCCAACCCTTGCTCCTAGGCACTCATATATGCAAAGCTCTTCCGCTTCTGCATCTCCAGCTTGCCCAGCTCCTTCCGCTTCTGCCATCACTTCCCCGCATCTGCGACTTCGCAGGTGCAAAATTTTCCTCGCGCCTGTGCTCCCATGTCCCTTCCACAAAATTCACACTTGCGACCCTACGTACCTACGTGACCGCACATGCAGCCACTCCTTCAGTAGGTGCAATGACACCAGTCTTCAACAACAACAACATCTTCTCAATTCCAAATATCGATCCGTTTTCAATCCGTTTCAAATCCGAGGCCCCCGGGACCATATCTAAACATACCAACGCCTCCCAAAACATGATGTGAACTTAGTCAAAGCCTCAAATCATGTCAAACAACATCAAAACTATGAATCACAATCGAAACCTTTCTTTAAACTTTTAAACTTTGCCGAACGAGTCCGAATTACACTTAAAATTTCCGGAATGACGCCAAAGTTTACGTGCAAGTCACAAATCACGATATGAACCTATTCCAAGGATTAGAACCCCAAACGGACATTGACAACATCAAAATTTACTTCAAATCAAATTTAAGAAATCCTTGAACTTTAAAAAATGCCAACCTTCCATAATAAGCGTTGAAATTCTCCCTGACCACCCGATACTCGACCCGCACATATGCCCAAGTCCAAAATCATCATACAAACCTATTGGAACCTTTGAATTCAGATTCCTAGGTCGTTTACTCAAAAATCAAACCTTGGTCAACTCTTCTAACTTAAAGCTTCCGAATTGAAAATTTTCCTTCCGAAAATGAAGTGAAGTGAAGCTACTCAAGGCCTCAAACTTCCGAACGATGCACTAAAACTCAAAATGACCGATCGGGTCGTTACAAAGCGTTTTGACGGAGAACGAGTACTTTTTCGGGTAGAGGCAAAGGGACTTTTTGAAATTTTTTCCATTGAAGAGTTTTGGAGAAGGGTTTCTGGGTGATAGGACCGATGAATGAAGAATGAGGGTGATTAAGAGGGTTAAAAGGAATAGAATTGACGGTTGAGTACAGAAAAGGAAAAGGCATAAGTGAAAGGACATGATGATTGATTTTCCTTCCTAGAAAGTTGTGATTTATGGAAAAGGGAGGTAAAATGGAGGCGCATCAATAATGATGTCTTGCATGCAAAAGGAAAAATTAGCCATATAAATAATTAAAAGTAACACATAAGTCCTAATTTTTGAAATTAAGCGAAACAATGCCAAGTAATTCTCTCAAAGTACAAAATCTATCTTCAAGCAAAGGCTTTGTAAAAATGTCTGCCAGTTGATCAATAGTGCTAATAAACATTAATTCTATATCTCCCTTAATGACATGATCTCTGATGAACTGATGCTTAATATCTATAGGCTTGGCTCTAGAATAATGCACGGAATTTATTGATAGACATATAGCACTAGAATTATCACAAAATATTTGAATAGGTTTAAAAGATAATTCATATTCACCTAGTTGATGAGACATGCAGAGTAATTGAGCACAACAGTGTCTAATAGCAATATACTCTGCTTCAGTTGTGGACAGTACACCTGAGCCTTGTTTTTTGTTGTTCCAGGATATTAATGTCTTTCCAGTAATTGGCATGTTCCACTGGTGCTTTTCCTGTCCTATTTGTCTCCTGCAAGATCAACATCTGAAAAACCTTAAAGCTTATAATTGTTATATCATGGATACCATAATCAATAAGAAATAGTTCCGATAATGTAATGAATTATCCGCTTTACTGCTATCAGATGTGATTCCTTAGGAGCTGACTGAAACCTAGCACACTTACACACACAAAATATTATATCTGGTTACCTAGCAGTTAAATAAAGTAAAGAGCCAATCATCCAATGATTTTCATCCATTGAATTTCCCTTCTCATCTTTGACTAGACTTGTTAAATGACTCATTGGTGTACCAATTGCTTTAGCATTGCTCATGCTACATTTTTGAATCAATTCCTTTGTATCAGACATATAAAAGTTTCCTTCTCATATTGTTGAATTTGAAGTCCAAGGAAAATACGAGTTCTCTCATCATACTCATTTCAAACTCACTCTAGATGAGACTAGAAAAATCCTTGCATATGAGAGAGTTAGCACTTCCAAAACTAATATCATCAACATAGACTTGGATAATGAGATACCTTCAGATAATGTTTTGATAAATAATGTAGTATCTACGTTACCTCTTTTCAGTTAGGAATAAACTAAGCCTTTCGTACCAAGCTCGATGAGCTTATTTGAGTCTATACAAGGCTTTAGTCAACTTATATACATGGTAAGGAAATTGTGAGTTTTGAAAACCAGGAGGTTGTTTTCAAAATACCTCCTCATCAATAAAACTATTTTAAAAAGCACTTTTAACATCTATTTGAAAATGTCACAACCCTAAACCCAACTCGATCGTGATGGCGCCCCTCGTGAAGACAAGGCCAGCCGACTCACTTTCAATTCATTTTAAGCAATAAAAATAATAACTACTAAGTCTTTAATCAGAAATAAAATCCGAAATAAGCATTTAACAGTGTAATTTGCGAAAATAAAAGCCAACACAGCCCGACATCAGGGTGTCACCAGTCATGAGCATCTAAAACAATACTACCAGTCTGAAAGTCTACTCCACTACTAAATAACTGAGACAGAAAAGAAATAAGATAGAGGAAGGTTGTACTGTGCTGCGAATCGCCAAGCAGCTACCTAGTAAACCTTCGAAGATCTGCTGGAACTATCAACCCTCAGTAGCAGGACCTGTAGCGCCCGAATCTTCACACTGAGGTGCAGGGAGTAAAGTGAGTACTTCCAACTCAGTGAGTAATAAGAATAAATGAAGACTGAACGATGTAAAATCATGTTAAACACAACATTTAGCTATCAGAGGCATAACAAACTCAACAACACAATTTAACAATGAAATCTTATAAAAACACCCTTTTTAAGCAGTCAACAATAGATAGGAAAAACAAATAGGAATGGTAAACACATAAGAACTGCCCCTCGGGCACACTAACATCAAATCAGCCCCTCGGGCAATATCACAGAACAATACCAGCCCCCGGGCTATATCTCATGTCACAATGGGTACCCGCGCTCACTAAGGTGTGCAGACTCCTGGAGGGGCCCCTTACGGCCCAAGCGCAATATCAAGCCATCTTGTGGTATCCTAAACAGGCTCTCGGCCTCATATCAATATCAAGCCACCTCGTGGCGTACAATCTTAGGCCCTCGACCTCATTATCATAATTAGCGCATCACTGCTGCGGCGTGCAGCCCGGCCTAAAAGTATCCTCACAATACAGGCCCTCAGCCTTACTCAGTCAGAATCTCATAAGCCCTTCGGGCAATAGTAAAAATATGCAGCTCAACTCAAAATATCTTTAAAACATCATTTAAGGTTTCTAAAACAGATTAACATAGCTGAGTTTTGAAAACATTGAAAGATCTGGCATGACTGAGCACAAGTATGAAATCAAATAGTGAGGAAAATATCACTAACGATCCCCTAAGGGTTCAAACAGTTGGCACGAAGCCCAAATATGGCATTTAGTCCAAAGTATAATAATATCAAACAATTAGCTACCAAATATACAGAAAAATAGTCATTCGGGATGGACTAAGTCACAATCCCTAATGGTGCACGACCCCACGCTCGTCATCTAGTGTGTGCATCACCTCAACACAGCCGAACGTTGTATAATCCGGGGTTTCATACCCTCAAAACAGCATTTAAAATCATTACTCACCTCGAACTAGCCCGAAAAGCTATTCTGCAACATGCTTGCCTCCCGAACCAACTTCCGAGTGCTCCAAATCTACCAAGTTCAGATTTTTATCATCAAATTATGCTAAACGAATGAATTCCAATTAAAAAATATCGATTTTAAGCAAAAAAACCGAAATCAGTCAAAACTCGACCCCCGGTCCCGCATCCCGAAACTGGAAAAACTTTATACCAAAATGTTCTTCATCATCTCACGAGTTCGTACATATAAAGAACTCAAATATAGGAGTTCGTTTGGCCCCTCAAATCATCCCTAGAAGATCTCATAATCTCAAACCCTAACTCCACCTTTTTCTACTGATTTTCATGAATTAAACACTGATATTGTGTTCCTTAATCACAAATAATCGAGTTTTAGGGTCCAAAATCCTTACCTCAATGAAGAACATTGATTTCCTCTCTTCAAAATCGCCTCAACGCTCTTTTCCCGTTCAAAAATGGTGTAAAAGGGTTTAATGGTCGCAAGGGGTTTATTTAAATACTGCTCACGCGTTTTAGTGTTCACCCGAGTACTGTCCACCCGAGTTACTGTTCACCCAAGTTACTGTTCACATGAGTTATTGTTCATCCGAGTTACTGTTCATGCTGCTGTGGAAAAAAATGCAACAAATTTTCTTCTATTCTAAATTGATCCGTTAACCTTTCGAGATCCACCCGAGACCCTTGGAAATCTCAAAAAATATACCAACATGTCCCATAACATCATTCGAACTTAGTCGAGCCTTCGAAACACCAAAAACAATATCAAAACACCAAAATCACATCAAATTCAAGCCTATGAACTTTGAAATTCCTAAATTCCACCAACGACGCCGAAACTATCCAAAACAACTCCGATTGACCTGAAATTTTGCAAACATATCCAAAATGACATTTCAAACCTGTTCCAACTATCGTAATTTCATTCCGACCCCGATAGCCTATTTTCCACTGCTGACCGAAAATCGCCAAAAATTAACTTTCGCCAATTCAAGCCTAATTCTACACCGGACATCACAAAAGAATTCCGGACACACTCATAAGTCCCAAATCACCTAATGAAGCTATCCGAGCCATAAAATCCGCATTCTGAGGTCATTTACTAATAAGTCAACTCTCGGTTGACTTTTCTAACTCTAAAGCTACTTTTAGAGACTAAGTGTCTCAAACTTACCATAACCATTCCGGATTCGATTTGAGCAACCCAATACCACATAACACGGATATAACAAAGCAGAAATGGGGAAAAATAGAGCGGTAGCTCATGAGACGACTGGCCAGGTCGTCATATACTCCCCAACTTAAACAAACGTTCATCCTCGAACGAGTTAATAGACATACCTAAAGCCTCAAACAGGTGAGGATATCTGCTCCGCATCTCCCGCTCGGTCTCCCAGGTAGCCTCCTCCACGGGCCGACCTCGCCACTGCACTTTCACTGAAGCTATATCCTTTGACATCAACTTTTGAATCTGACGCTCCAAAATAGCTGTTGGCTCCACATCATAAGTCAAGTCACCATCCAGCTGAACCGTGCTGAAATCTAGAACATGAGACGGATCCCCAATATACTTCCGGAGCACAGAAACATGAAATACCAGATGCACACTCAACAAGCTGGGTGGCAAAGAAATCTCATAAGCCACCTCCCCAATCCTCCTAAGCACCTTAAAAGGCCCAATGAATCGAGAACTCAATTTACCCTTCTTCCCAAATCTCATAACACCCTTCATGGGTGAAACCTTCAACAGAACCTTCTCACCAACCATGTAGGACACATCCCGAACCTTCCTGTCAGCATAACTCTTTTATCTCGACTGCGCTATATGAAGCCTCTCCTGAATCACCTTCACCTTATCTAAAGCATCATGTACCAAGTCTGTCCCCAATAGCTTAACCTCACTGGTCTCGAACCAACCAACTGGAGATCTACATCGTCTCCCATACAATGTCTCATATGGAGCCATCTGAATACTCGAGTGGTAGTTGTTGTTGTAAGCAAACTTTGCAAGCGGTAGAAACTGATCCCATGACCTTGAGAAATCAATGACACAAGCACGCAACATGTCCTCCAATATCTAAATAGTGCGCTCGGACTGCCCGTCCATCTGAGGGTGAAAAGCTGTGCTCAACTCAACCTGAGTGCCCAACTCTCACTGTACAGACCTCCAAAACTGCAAAGTGAACTGAGTGCCCCTATCTGAAATGATGGAAACTGGGACACCATGCAACCGAACAATCTCCCGAATATAGATCTCTGCCAACCGCTCTGAAGAATAGGTAGTACACACAGGAATGAAGTGCGCGGACTTGATCAGCCGATCCACAATCACCCAAATAGCATCAAACTTCCTTAAAGTCCGTGGAAGTCCAACTACAAAGTCCATAATGATTCTCTCCCACTTCCACTCTGGAATATCTATCCACTGAAGCAAGCCACCCAATCTCTGATGCTCGTATTTCACCTGCTGACAATTGAGACACCGAGCTACAAATTCCACAATGTCTTTCTTTATTCTTCTCCACCAATAGTGTTGCCTCAAATCCTGATACATCTTCACGGCACCCGGATGAATGGAATATCGCGAGCTATGGGCCTCCTCCAGAATCAACTCCCGAAGCCCATCTACATTGGGCACACAAATCCGGCCCTGCATCCTCAACACCCCATCATTGTCAATGGTCACATCTCTGGCATCATCGTGCTGGACTCTGTCCTTAAGGACAAGCAAATGAGGATCATCATACTGGCACTCCCTGATCCTATCATATAATGAAGACCGAGAAACCACACAAGCCAACACCCAACTGGGCTCCAAAATATCCAACCTCATGAACCAATTGGCCAAGGCCTGAACATCAACTGCAAGACGTCTCTCCCAACTGGAATATATGCCAGACTCCCCATACTTACCGCCTTTCAGCTTAGAGCGTTGGCCACCATATTTGCCTTCCCCGAATGGTACAATATAGTGATATCATAATCCTTAAGCAACTCCAACCACCTCCGCTGCCTCAAATTGAGATTCTTCTATTTGAACAAGTGCTGGAGGCTGCGATGATCAGTAAACACCTCACAAGACACACCATACAAGTAATGCCTCCAAATCTTTAACACATGAACTATGGTAGCCAACTCCAAATCATGAACATGATAGTTCTTCTCATGGGTCTTCAACTGACGAGAAGCATAAGCAATAACTCTACCCTCCTACATCAATACACAACCAATACCGACCCTCGAAGCATCACAATACATGGTATATGAACTTGAAGCTGACGGCAAAACTAACACTGGAGTTATGGTCAAAGCTGTCTTGAGCTTCTGAAAGCTCTTCTCACACTCGTCCGACCATACAAATGAAACACCCTTCTGATTCAACTTGGTCAAGGGCGATGTGATAGATGAGAATCCCTGAACAAATCGGCGATAATAACCCGCCAAACCAAGAAAGCTGCGAATCTCTGTGGCTGAGGACGGTCTGGGCCAACTCTGAACTGCCTCTATCTTTTTTGGATCAACCTGAATACCTTCACTAGACACCATGTGTCCCAAGAATGTCACTGAATCGAGCAAAAACTCACACTTGGATAACTTTGCATAAACTTCTCCTCCATCAATCTCTGCAACACAACCCTCAAATGATCCACGTGCTCCTCCTGACTATGCGAATATACCAGAATATCATCAATGAAGACTATGACAAACGAGTCAAGATAAGGTCGGAACACGCTGTTCATCAAATGCATGAACACTGCTGGGGCATTAGTCATCCCAAAAGACATCACCAAGAACTCATAATGACCATATCTGGTCCAAAGGTTGTCTTGAGAATATCCGAGTCCCTGATCTTCAACTGGTGATAGCCTGAACGGAGATCAATCTTGGAGAACACTCTCGCTCCCTGAAGCTGGTTGAATAAATCATCAATGCGAGGCAAAAGATACTTGGTCTTAATCATTACCTTGTTCAATTGCCTATAATCAATTCACATCATCATAGTGCCATCCTTCTTCTTCACAAATAGAACCGGCACACCCTAAGGTGACATACTAGGCCGAATGAACCCTTTATCAAGGAGTTCCTAAAGCTGCTCCTTTAATTCCTTCAACTCCGCTAGTGCCATACGATACGGCGGAATAGAAATGGGCTGAGTGCCTGGCACCAGGTCAATACCAAAATTAATATCCCTATCCGGTAGCATGCCCGGCAGGTCTGCAGGAACACATCGGGAAAATCCCTCACAACTGGAACAGAATCAATACTGGGAGTCTCAGCACCGACCTCCCTCACAAAGGCTAGATACGAAAGACAACCCTTCCCAACCATACCCTGGGCTTTCAAGAATGAGATCACTCTACTGGGAACTTAATCAGTCACACCTTGCTACTCAATCCGTGGCACACCCGGTATAGCTAATGTGACTGTCTTAGCATGACAGTCCAGAATAGCACGACATGGAGATAGCCAATCCATGCCCAAAATGACATCAAAATCCACCATACATAATAATAAAAGATCCACACGGGTCTCTAGACCCCTAATAGTCACCACACACGATCGGTACACACGGTCTACAACAGCAGTATCGCCCATAGGGGTAGATACATGAATAGGTGAAGCAAGAAACTCATGGGGAGTACCCAAATAATGAGCAAAGGATGATGATACATAAGAAAATGTGGAACCGGGATCAAATAATATAGAGGCATTTATGTGGCACTGAAACAATACCTGTAATAACAACATCTGAAGCAATAGCATTGGGTCTACCTGGAAGTGCATAGAAACGGGCCTGATTGCCACCTGATCGACCTCCCCCTCTAGGGTGACCCCTAGCTGACTGGGCAGGTGGTGGTGAAGTAATTGGCGCTGAAGCCAATGGCTGATTCACCCACACGCCTCAAACTGGAACCAATATAGTACATAACCGTGCAATCGACTAATTAATAGTGGACTCCCCCACTTGGCTCGAAGCCATAGACAAAAACATACACAATAACTCATAACGTATATACTTTATTACTGCCATAATACCATAGTGAGATTAAACTTAATCCTTCATACGCTCGTGGAACACAGACCATCTGGTACTTTATATCTTCTACAAAGCTCGCATTCACTCTCGTAGTAGTCAAGCCTATTCTCTTGAGCAACCCAAATTCAAATTGTAAAACATATATTTCCCTGGTAACAGAGATCTTCCAATAAATGACACAAGGGATTACGCAAACTTCAGAACAATCCACAGGAGATAACCCCACCTGCTTTGCCTCAAACTAACATTTCTGTATACCTTCCACCGTCATAAACAATGGCGGACCCAAGTGGTGGCTAACGGGTTCTACTGAACCCGCTTCACCAAAAAATAATACTGTTTATATGTATTAATTAGGATTAAAAGCTGTGTAAATTTTGTATAAATATTTATTTGAACCCACTTGAGAACTACTATTTTACAATTAAAGTTATATATTTTTAAGATTGAACCCGCTTGCACAAAATCCTGGGTCCGCCACTGGTCATAAACATTACGCGGTCACTTAAACTTCCTAAGTCTGAACTCAGACCGCAACATGAAATTTACTCCACTTCCAACTAGGAAACATGGAAAGATCCTTCACACACCCATAACTCGGGGTTATACCTCAAATCGGGATGAAAATCAAGTACCTAATAGTTCTTCTATCCTTTAGCAGACCCTCCTCGTCGTTCCTAAATCATATGAATACACTTCACAGTCATAACATACTCATCACGTAGCTATCTAATCATTACTCCCCTTAATAGGGATACAATAGAACATATAGATCCAGAAGCACGCACTCACGAAATCAACAGCTCAGGGATCGAGCTATAGGCAAAAATCCGGCCTCAAGTCTTCCCGACTGGCCCAACATCAACACACAGAGATCACATCTCGCCCCTTGATCGGGGAAATCACAAGCCATCAATGCACATCGGATACTGAGCACTCATGCGTGCATACGAACGCGTAGAAGGAATTCAAAGAGTTACTTTTCATGCTAAATCAAGGACGCATGATAAGAATTTCAAGAATATGAAGTTTTTCCTAAAGGTTCTGTAGCCTCTCGAGGATAAATACAAACGTCCCCGTACCGATCCGCGAGACTCTACTAAACCTGCTCATGACTCGTGAGACCTATGTAACCTAGGCTCTGATACCAACTTGTTACGACCCTAAACCCAACCCGGTCATGATGGCGCCCCTCGTGAAGACAAGGCCAGCCGACTCACTTCCAATTCACTTTAAGCAATTAAAATAATAACTACTAAGTCTTTAATCGGAAATAAAATCCCAAAATAATCATTTAACGGTATAATTTGCGGAAATAAAAGCCAACACAGCCCGACATCGGGGTGTCACTAGTCATGAGCATCTAAAACAATACTACCGGTCTGAAAGTCTACTCCACTACTAAATAACTGAGTCAGAAAAGAAATAAGATAGAGGGAGGTTGTACTGGGCTGCGAATTGCCAAGCAGCTACTTAATAAACCTCCAAAGATCTGCTAGAACTATCAACCCTCAGTAGCAGGACCTGTAGCGCCCGAATCTACACACAGAGGTGTAGGGAGTAAAGTGATTAATAAGAATAAATGAAGACTGAGCGATATAAAATCACGTTAAACACAACATTTAGTTATCAGAGGCATAACAAAATCAGTAACATAGTTTAACAATGAAATCTCATAAAAACACCCATTTTAAGCAGTCAACAATAGATAGGAAAAACAACTAGGAATGGTACACACATAAGAACTTCCCCTCTGGCACAATAACATCAAATCAGCCCCTCGGGCAATATCATAGAACAATACCAGCCCCTCGGGCTATATCTCATGTCACAATGGGTACCCGCGCTCACTGGAGGTGTGCAGACTCCTGGAGGGGCCCTTTATGGACCAAGCGCAATATCAAGCCATCTCGTGGCATCATAAACAGGATCTCGGCCTCATATCAATATCAAGCCACCTCGTGGCGAACAATCTCAAGCCCTCAGCCTCATTGTCATAATTAGTGTAACACTGCTGCGGTGCGCAGCCTGGCCCAAAAGTATCCTCACAATATAGGCCCTCGGCCTTACTCAGTCAGAATCTCATAAGCCCTTCGGGCAATAGTAAAAATATGCAGCTCAGCTCAAAATATCTTTAAAACATCATTTAAGGTTTCTAAAATAGATTAACATAGCTGAGTTTTGAAAACATGGAAAGATCAGGCATGACTGAGCACAAGTATGAAATCAAACAGTGAGGAAAATATCACTAACGATCCCCTAAGGGTTCAAACAGTTGGCACGGAGCCCAAATATGGCATTTAGCCCAAAGTATAATAATATCAAACAATTAGCTACCAAATATACAAAAAAATAGTCATTCGGGATGGACTAAATCACAATCCCCAACGGTGCACGACCCCACGCTCATCATCTAGCGTGTGCGTCACCTCAACACAACCAAACGTTGTATAATCCGGGGTTTCATACTCTCAGAACAACATTTAAAATTATTACTCACCTCGAACTAGCCCGAAAAGTTACTCTGCAACATGCTTGCCTCCTGAACCAACTTCTGAGTGCTTTAAATCTACCAAGTTCAGATTTTTATCATCAAATTATGCTAAATGAATGAATTCTAATTGAAAAATATCGATTTTAAGCACAAAACCTAAAATCAGTCAAAACCCGACCCCTGGGCCCATGTCCTAGAACTGGACAAACTTTATACCAAAATGTTCTTCATCATCTCTCGAGTCCGTACATATAAAGAACTCGAAAATCGGAGTTTGTTTGAGCCCTCAAATCATTCCTTAAGAAGGATAATACTTGAGGAAACTGTCAATGAAGTAGAGAACTTTGAAAACAAAACACTGATATTTTGTTCCTTAATCACAAATAATAGAGTTTTAGGGTCCAAAATCTTTACCTCAATGAAGAACAATGATTTCATCTCTTCAAAATCGCCTCAACGCTCTTTTCCCGTTCAAAAATGGTGTAAAATGGTTTAATGGTCGTGGAGGATTTATTTAGATACTGCTCACGTGTTTTACTATTCACCCGAGCACTGTTCACCCGAGTTACTGTTCACCCGAGTTACTGTTCATGCTGCTGTGAAAAAAATGCAGCAGTTTTTCTTCTATTCTAAATTGATCCGTTAACCTTTCGAGATCCACCCGAGGCCATGGGAAATCTCAACAAATATACCAACATGTCCCATAACATCATTCAAACTTAGTCGAGCCTTCGAAACACCAAAAACAATATCAAAACACCAAAATCATATCAAATTCAAGCCTATGAACTTTGAAATTCCTAAATTCCACCAACTACGCCGAAACTATCCAAAACAACTCCGATTGACCTGAAATTTTACAAACATACCTAAAATGACATTAAGAACCTGTTCCAACTATCGGAATTCCATTCTGACCCCGATAGCCTATTTTTCACTGCCGACCGGAAATCGCGAAAAACTAACTTTCGCCAATTCATGCCTAATTCTACACCGGACATCACAAAAATATTTCGGACACACTCCTAAGTCCCAAATAACCTAACAAAGCTATCCGTTCCATAAAATATGCATTCCAAGGTCGTTTACCAATAAGTCAACTCTCGGTTGACTTTTCTAACTCTAAAGCTACTTTTAGAGACTAAGTGTCTCAAACCTTACCAAAACCATTTCGGATTTGATCCGACTAACCCGATAACACATAATACGGATAAACAAAGTATAAAGAAGCAAAATGGGGAAAAACGGAGCGGTAACTCATGAGACGACTGGCCAGGTCATCACAGAAAAAGTTTAAAACCTTTAAAGGATGCATATGCAAGAAGAGTACGAATTAATTCTAACCGGGCTACCGGAGTAAAAATTTCAATATAGTCAACTCCTTCTTGCTGTGAATAACCTTAATCTAGTAATTTGGGTATGTTTCTGACTACCTTTCCATCCTCATTTAACTTATCTCTAAACACCCATTTAGTTCCAACAACAGTAGCATTTGCTGGCTTAGGTACCAGTTCCCAAACTTGATTCTTGTCGAATTGATCAAGTTCATCTTGTATAGCTTACAAGCTAGGGTCTTTTAAGGCTTCATCAATTATCTTTGGCTCGATTTGACAAATGAGTGCAATGTTTTGCCTTTTTCTTGAGAGCTCCCATGGTTTTTATTTCTTTGTCTGGACCATATGGTAAACTTATAAGGATATTCTCCTTCAGTTCTCCATTCATTTGGTCGCATTCCAACTACTGGAGTAGTTGACTCCTTTTGTGTTTCAATACAGTTACTAATAGGATCACTAGTTGACTATGTGACTATGTCTGTACTATCAGTCGACTTCTGTGACTTGTTTACATGTGATGTTTCTTGACTGATATCTTCATCACCTGTAATAACTCCTTTCTCGACCATAGTGTTATTGTCATCAAATATAACATGAACTGATTCTTCTACAGATAAAGTGTGTTTTTTGTTAACTCGAAAAGATCTATTGTTAATAGAATAACCAATAAAAATACCTTCATCAGGTCTTGAATCAAACTTTTCATGGTTGTCCTTACCATTGTTGTGAATTAAACATTTACTTCCGAATGGATGAAAGTAGCTTATATTAGGACTTTTACCTTTCCAGAGTTCATATGGAGTCTTTTTCAGGATGGGTCTTATGAGACATCTATTAAGGATATGACATGGAGTGCTTACTACTTCGCCCAAAAATAATTTGGCAATGAATGTTCTAATATCATTGTTTTGGCCATATCTTGCAGAGTTATATTCTTGCGTTCAACTACCCCATTCTATTGGGGTGATCTTGGGGCTGAGAAACTATGAGTATATCCTTGATCGTGGTAGAATTCTTCAAAGGCTCTGCTTTCAAATTGTTTTCCATGGTCACTTTCTATGGTGGAGATGAGATACCCCTTTTCCCTTTCAATTATTTTGTAGAAATCTCAAAACTTTTCAAAGATTCATCTTTATGAGATAAGAAAATTACCTATGTAAAACGTGAGTAATCATCAACAATAATAAAAGCATATCATTGTCACGACCCCAAAACTAACCCGGTCGTGATGGCGCCTATCATGGAACTAAGTCAGTCGATACATTTCCCAAAATAGTTCAACATTTCATTAAGATTTTAATAACAACCTTTTTCATACTGAAATCCTCATAAAAAGTATAAAGTTAAAAACCAAAATGCGAAAAATAAAGCCCGACCTCGGGTGTCACTAAGTCATAAGCAATACTACAATTGTTCCGAAACATAACAAGACAAAAATAGTCTGAAAATCAACTACTAATATCTATAGGAGTATAGGAGGGAGAAGAGCAAGGCTGTGATCGCCATGCAGCTACCTTGCCAACTCCAAGTATCCACGGTGGATGAAGATCAACGCTCGCTAGCACGTCCAATAACCCTCAGATCTACACACAAGGTGCAGAGAGTAATGTGAGTACGCCAACTCAGTAAGTAATAAAGGTAAATAAAGACTAAACAGTAAGAAAACACAGAAAATCCACATCACAAAACTCAGTAAGTTCAACATGCTTTCAAATTAGTATATGAGTCAAAATACTCTCGTTTAAAAAACCCCAGTTTTTCAGAAAATCATTTGAAGATGCTTTCCAATAGTTTCAAGAGAAGCTCAATGCAATTTAGAGTAAAAATGATAAAAATCATAATATCCTCTCGGGCAAATCATAGTTCGTTTACAGCCCCTCAGGCAACATGAATCATAAACCATCCCTCGAGCATAACATTACTCAGAATCAGTCCCTCGGGCAAACCTCACAGTCACTTGTAACAGCCCCTTAGGCACAACATGAATCAATAACAGCCCCTCGGGCACAACATCATATCACTTACATAGGGTACCCGCGCTCACTAGGGGTGTGCAGACTCGGGAGAGGCTCCTACAGCCCAAGAGCTATAACAAGCCACCTTGTGGCATAATAAATCAGACCCTCAGCCTCTCATAGTTAAAAATCAGTAACAACATGCTGCGGCGCGCAACCCGATCCCATAATATCCTCAGAACACAGGCCCTTGGCCTTACTCAGTCAGAAACCTCTCATGCCACTCGAGCTATCAGTAAAACAGGGTGCTCAGCCCAAAATATCATTTTATGCATCAAAACGGAGTAATAAAGACTGAGTTATGAAATCAGTAAAACATAGCATGACTGAGTACAGATCTTAAGTCAAAACAGTGCGGAAATAATAGTAAAAGCCCCTAAGGGTCCAAATAGCTTGGCACGAGGCCCAAATATGGCATTCAGCCCAATCACAGAAATTCTTTATTAAGCACATAAGTATCAAATAGTTTTCAGTCAAATACGTAAGTTAATAGTTGTTATGGGACGGACCAAGTCACAATCCCCAATCGTGCACGCCCATACACTCGTCATCCAGCATGTGCGTCACCTCAAAATAGTGAAACGATGTGTAATCTGGGGCTTCATACCCTCAGGACAAGATTTACAATCATTACTTACCTCGAACCGGTCAAATCCCTACTCCGTGACGTTGTTGCCTCTAGAATCGGCCTCCAAACATCCCGAGTCTGATAAAAAGCAATACAATGCAATCAATATAGACCAATGAACCAATTCCATACGAAAGATTATCAAATTATACCAAAATCTCGAAATTCACCCAAACCCGGCCCCTGGGCCATGTCTCGAAATCCGACAAAAATCACAAAACTATAAACTCCTTTCACTCCCGAGTCTATACATACCAAATTCATCAAAATCCGACCTCAAATGGTCCCTCAAATCCCCAACTCAAACTCTCCAAAACTCAAGCCCTAACCCCTTCGACTTCACCCCAAATTCCTACTAATTTCATGATTAAATAGTAGGAAAATCTTCATAAACACAAGTAATAAGTCCAAAGTAATTTACCCAACTCATAACCCTCGATTCCTCTTGAAAATCACTACCCAAAGCTCAAAACCCGGCCAACAATGGTGAAGAATGAGCAAAATTTCACGAAAGAACCTTTATATACCTTCTGCCCAACAATTTTCGCATCTACGGTCTTTCTACCGCACCTGCGCAACCGCTTCTGCGGTCCAATCAACCGCATCTACGGTTTTCACTTAAACACCCAGGACCGCATCTGCGCCCCAGGCACCGCACTTGCGGTCCCGCAGATGCGTCCAGCACACCGCATCTGCGGTTTCTCCTATTGGCCCTCAAGTCTGCATTTGCGGCTTCCACATCACATTTGCGACCATGCACCTGCAGTCCCCAATCCGTAGGTGCAGAAATAACAGAAGCAACAACTTCAGCTACTCCAACTAAATTCCAACTCTTCCGTTAACCATCCAAATTTATCCAGAGGCCCTCAGGACCTCAACCAAAAATACAAACAAGTCACATATCACCATTCAAACTTATTCAAACCTTCGAAACACTCCAAATAACATCAAAACACCAAATCACCCTCGACTTCAAGCCTAAGGACTTCCAAACTTCCGAATTTTGCAAACGATGCTGAAACCTATCAAATCACCTTCGAATGACCTGAAATTTTGCACACACATCATAAATGACACTATGGACCTACTTCAATTTCCAGAATTTCATTCCGACCCCGATATCAAAATTTCCACTACCGACCGAGAAATACCAAATTCCCAATTTCGCCAATTGAAGCCTAAATCTACCACAAACCTCCAAATCACATTCTGAATGCACTCCCAAGTCCAAAATCACCTAACGAAGCTAACCGAACCATCGAAATTCCCATTCGAGATCATTTACACATAAGTCAACATTCGGTTGACTTTTCTAACTTAAGCCTACTCAAAAGAGACTAAGTGCCTCAATTCACTCCAAAACCACTCCGAACCCGAACCAACCAATACGATGCAATGAAATACAACTGAAGAACATATAAGGAAGCAGAAATGAGGGGAAACAGGCTATAACTAATGAAATAATCGGCCGGGTTGTTACAATCGTTTACCTCAAATGCTAGCAGTGCTAGTAGGTCCAAACAAACCCCATGTAAAGTAATTGTAGGGGATTGATTGTGGATACAATGTCTTTTTGCTTTGGAAGAATTTTTGGTTTGTTTACAAGCTTACATGCATCGCATACATGATTTAAGAAAAATTAAATTTGAGAAGGCCAATAACTAGATCATGTTTGGAGAGGTTTTCAATTAAATGGATGCTCGCATGACCAAGTTTTTATGGCATATCCATGGATCATTAAATATGGATTCCAAACAAATATGACCATCTAGGTTTTCAATATCATCTAGAATGTATACATTTCCATACCTTTGTTCTGGTAGAATAATTTTACTTGACTCATCTTCAATTGCACACCCTATTTTATTGAATTTAACTTCATATCCAGAATCACATAGTTGACGTATGTTCAAGAGATTATAGTTGAGTTCATCCACAAGGTATACTTCTGCAATACCACAGTTATTGCTGAATTAAACTGAGTCGGTACCAACAATCATTCCTTTTGAATTATCACCAAATTTGACATTTTCTCCATTTATTTTTGTGACTTCTTTGAACAAATTTTTGTCACCCGTCATGTGACTGGAATACACATTATATAAATATCATTACCCTTTTTGACTCTTTCTATGGTGTTCCTGCAAAATAGAATTATCACCTTCTTTTAGGGACCCAAGATTGCTTGGGTCCTTGTTGGTTAGTACTATGATTAGAACTATTTTTGAGTTTCCAAATCTATCCCGAAACATTAGATTTATGAAATTTACAGAAGGAATATTTATGTTCAGCCTTGTTACAGTAATGGCACATAGGGGTTGATCCAGTTTTTGATCTACCACTGGTATCACTACTAGTGGACTTAGTTCTAATAGGTCTTTTTTAACTATGACTAGTGGATTTGTGCATGCCATTAAGTTGCATTTGCAATTCATCAACTTCATCTTGAAGAACGCCACTTTCGATTTCACAGACTTCAAGTTTGAGTTCCCAGTCCTTCTTTTCCCTATTCAGTCTCTTTAATTCATTTAGCAATTTTTGAGACTCTTTTAATTCTATAGTCACTTGGTTTGACACGATCTCTTCTCACTAGTTGTTAAGCAAAAAATAAATATGTGAGACTTGCTTTGATACCATTTGAAGGTACAATAGGGGGTGTAAATTGCTTTGTTTTTTTGTATCCGAAGTAGTTGACTAGTTTACCAATTAGTCAACTGAAAATAAAGATAGAATATAACTGAAAGCATAATAAAGTGCAGGAATTAAAGACACCCAGATTTTATACTGGTTCGGATTTAATGTAAATCCTACTCCAGTCCCGTTGGGTTGCAAGGGTGTTCTCTCTTCAAAGATCTTTGAATAGTTTCATAAAATTGTGTTGATGCTATCTTCAAACACCAACTCACATTTGAATCTAAGTATGCCCGTGATACAATGCCTCGCCAATATTTTGCTCTTTTTTTTCTTTCTACTGATTATACAGTAAACTTTGCTAGGATTACAATGCTTGTTTAGAATAGAAAAAAGAGCACGAAGTTGGTATGATCAAAGTATATTGTTCTTCATTGATAATCTACATTATATACTTGAACTTGGATTGACGTATCTTTGGCAGGCAGTTGAGAGATTTGTGATAACAAGGGAAGTGATCCTTGAAGTTGAATTGGTTATGATTCATTCCAAGAATAAACGCAGAGCCTCCATGGATAGTCCATGACTGCCAATCTTTTCCTACTTGAAAGAAGATCCCTTATACTTGGTCCTTAAATTGTTCCTTGATCAATGGGATTAATAGCATTCCTTTTCGACACATATCTTCACCAATCAGAGTAGGTGCAATTTTAGTCCAAAATCTCCTTAAACCTTGGTGCTTCCTTCTTTATACCCATTATCCCGGTTGTCATATCGCTTTAATCTTGGGATTTCCTTTCTTGCTTCTATTGAAATATCTTTTACTCATTCCTTTCTTTTCTTCGTCCGTCCATCATTGACAGACATGCTCACACCCTTCTTTACATATCAAGTGATCCTGCAAACAATAATATGTTATTTTTCATTATTAAAATCTTAATCTAACAATAGTTTTCAACCATTTGAAAATTCCAAAACCCCGTATATCATTTGACATATAATACTTATTCCTTATAATTTACCTCCTTGGTTAAGCATACACATGAGCGGATCTATGTAGAATAATAAGGGTATCATGCCACTCAATAACTTGGATAAAAAATTTCATATGTGTAGGTATTTTTCCGGAAAAATAATTATATATTAAAATATGGCACCCGAAGACAGAAAAGGCTTGCGGGTGGTCTAGTAAGGTACAAGAATTCTAGGCAAGTGATCAGAGTTGGATTCTCTCTGAACCCATATAGCATTTTAACGTCTGTATCCAACTTTATTGTATTTGTTTTTTTTTTCTTTTTCAATGTGTACTTCGTTTCCCTTCATTTTCTTCTTATTTCTTCTTCTTTTATTAATAATTTTTTACTTTCTTCAACAATGTTTTCACTCCCTCTTGGTCTCATATGGTTATAACACTTTTTTCTTTTTCCTCTTATGCTATTTTTTTTCTTGCTTTGATGAGACAAAGTATTCTA
Source organism: Nicotiana tabacum (assembly GCF_000715075.1). Taxonomy (NCBI): domain Eukaryota; kingdom Viridiplantae; phylum Streptophyta; class Magnoliopsida; order Solanales; family Solanaceae; genus Nicotiana; species Nicotiana tabacum. The sequence continues at coordinate 92,548,086 of NC_134084.1, forward strand.
ACAATATATATATGCTAGCAAATTTAATATTGGACATGTTGTATGAACCAAAATTTAAATCTAAGCTTATACAATCGAATTTTATAATAAAATTGAGTTAATCTTAGCCAATATTAATATCCAAAAGATAGACCAAATATTTTTATAGTAAGATCCCACGTGTGCTATTTGAGCAACAATAAATAACGACAATAATGGTATAATCAATAATCTAAGAATATGGAAGAAAATAATAAATAACAATAAATGATATTTAAGTAAATAAATGAATGTGGGTCACCCAAAAAGGGTAAGATTCCCTAATATTTCTTCTGACAATGATAATCCTATGAATATTCAGATCCTCCTTGGATCGTGGGAGAAAGAATAGATAAAGATCTGAGAAAAAGGCGGACTTTGTATATGTATGATAAAGTAAGAATCTTCAAAGAATGTCAATGTATTATTTTTTACAATGAATGTCCAATCCCATCTAAAACTACATATCTTTCTATTTATAAGGTTACATGGGTCACAAAACCCTAAATAGTACAACTGGGAGGAATATTCACTAAATATTCTCTGGGGACCATATTCCTAAAACTAGCCATAACTGTTTAATTAAGGGAGTGCTCATCCTTGTCTTCGTCCTCTATTGATCCATCTCGACCTCGTCGTTCTCATGATGTCGACCTTTTGAAACCAAATCATTACATCTTGTTGAAGACACCTAGCACCCTTCGAAGTCTTTCTTAATATCGACTAGGTCCACATATAAGTATAGTAATTTTAGCCTATACAGTTAGTCCCTCTGCCTTTTGAGGTCATCCTAATGGGCAGATAACAATGGCAGTGGTCATTGTGAAAAACAGGCAATGTGCGTTTTATGGACCGTATATTTCAAAATCTTAATCTTCCCGAGTGAATTATTAGAACTATCTTGTCCAAGAAAAGATGTGACGTCATTCTTCATTCGTCATGATGACACCTGTTCCCGAAACGTCGCATTGATTCACCCACAGTTTTCGATTGACTATGTCATTTCAATTCTGGTGTCAATCATTATGAACCGTTTAGGGATTGTTCCATCATTATTTAAGTTTTACTTTCTTTAGAACAATCTTTGCTTTGCAAAAACTCTTCTAGCTTATCACACCCGAATTTTCTTTGCATTTTAATTTTTAACTTTCCTTCATACTCTCATCTTCCATATCCTAACTTTCCACAAATTTTATAGGTATGCCAAATCTTCCTTCTAATGTTAATGAGGAGGACCAACCCAATCCACTGGCCGTCATGGTTCCCATTTATGGGGGAGACGCTATTTCCACCGTTGAAGAGTGTCACACCTCCCCTTTTCACTACACCCCCGTAAAGGGTGTATAAAGGAGTTTTTTCCAACTTAAAGTGACAATCGAAACAGGATTATTTATTTATTAAATTCAGAGTCACCACTTGGAATAATTTTATGGTGTCCCAAGTCATCGGTTCCAATAACTAATCGAGGAAAAATTGACTCTATTTAACAGTCCGTGAACCAGAAATCCGGGTAAGGAATTCTGTTAACCCGGGAGAAGGTGTTAGGCATTCCCGAGTTCCGTAGTTCTAGCACAGTCGCTCAACTGTTATAATTGGCCTATTATATGATTTTAGAACACTTTCAAATCTATATGCGTTTTTAACTTTTTAACCGCTTTTATTCATTTTTAGGAAGATTTCAACGTTATACAAAACATGCCTTTGGATCACGCCACATGAAATGCACCCACGATCCGCGACATATTTTATTTAACGTTGTTAAGATTTGGATTTGGGTCACATAAAATGCACACCCAAGTTTAGGAAGGTAATATTATTAAATAACGCGTCCTAAAGCAACTAACGCATTTTAACTTTGCGAGAGCCATGGAAAATTCAACTAAATGGCACGCCTCGAATCTACCTTAAGAGTCTAATTAATTCATTAAGGACTATTTATGGGAATTCTAATTACTTTAACTAAAAGTTTGACCCCACTAATTAGCTAGACATCGTCGTATTAAAAGACCAACTGCCTAAAGGAAAACTATTTTGACAACAACAACTGCACAGCCCCGTTTGAAAATGCCTTCAAGCTTGGGCCCATTATGAGCCCAAGTCCTTAGTGGAAAGTGAACGTTTAAAGACGTTTCACATGCAACCAAGTCTGGCCTTCATCTTTCATCAAATGGCCGGTATTAGGCCCAAATCTTAGAATCAACATTTGTGCTCAATCAGTTAAATGCGAATCAATTAAACGATAAGAAGATATGAAATTGAGCCAGCATTGTGCATTTTTTTGAATCTTAATTAATCAACACAAATTGA